>NW_028322281.1:625290-1250581 GCF_059928025.1 Delphinapterus leucas
TCACAGCCTCTCTCAGGGCCACTGCGCAGAAGTTCCCCTCACTCAGCTGAAACCTGCCTCAACCTGGGGCCACAGAACAATTCTCCCCCCAACTCCTACCCCTTCACCTAGTAAAGTTATCATCTCTCCCTCAGATTTCTCACATCCAGCCTAAATTGAGTAATTTCTCATTTATAAACTTAGGGTACTTCATAACTATATTTCTTGTTAATGAGATAAGTAGAAATTTAGAATTTTTAAACACAACCAAAACTCTTACTAGTACATGACTGCTGTTATCCACGGCAGGCTCTTGCAAAGGTGAACGCTGCTAGCGCCACCTCTTGGCAGACATCTGAAAAATGTCCGCAAAAGTAAAATGAATATTCAAGTACAAAGAGAATAATTGCTGTGAATTTTGTCGTATCTGCCATTATATAAGATAAACACGAATACCATGGCAGCAAATTTATAGTAGAAAAAGAGTGAAATCTACCAATCTATCTTTTTGTGTGTGTGTGTGTGCGCGGCACGCGGGCCTCTCACTGTTGTGGCCTCTCCCATTGCGGACCACAGGCTCCGGACGCTCAGGTCAGTGGCCATGGCTCACGGGCCCAGCCGCTCCGTGGCATGTGGGATCTTCCCGGACTGGGGCACGGACCCGTGTCCCCTGCATCGGCAGGCGGACTCTCAGCCACTGCGCCACCAGGGAAGCCCCCAATCTATCATTAATGAGATATATTGTGGCACCTACTCAATGAAATCTTACAGCTATTAAATGGGATGGTCATGCAGATTATATAAAAAAATAGAAAATGCCTACAGTATAATAGGATTAAGTGAAAAAACACATACAAGTTTGTGAGCACCATGGGATTATGATGTAAACATAATTGTAAACAGCCATGCTTTACAACAGTCTAAAAATAAGGGCAAAATGCTATCATTGGTAGTTTTATGGTGGTGAAGTTATACATAATTTTCTTCTTTTTATCTTTCTGTAAAGTGCTGAGGCTACTTTTAAAATAATAAGAATTTTGGGACTTCCCTGGTGACCCAGTTGTTAAGAATCCACCAGCCAACGCAGGGGACACGGGTTCGAGCCCTGGTCCGGGAAGATCCCACATGCTGTGGAGCAACTAAGCCTGTGAGCCACAGCTACTGAGCCTGTGCTCTAGAGCTCATGAGCCACAGCTACTGAAGCCTGGGCGCCTAGAGCCCGTGCTCCGCAACAAGAGAAGCCACCGCAATGAGACGCCCGCGCACCACAAGGAAGAGTAGCCCCAGCTCGCCGCAACTAGAGAAAGCCTGCGTGCAGCAACGAAGACCCAATGCAGCCCAAAATAAATAAATTTATTTATTTTAAAAATAGTCTTTAAAATAAATAATAAGAACTTAAATGTTTTTACATTTATTTAAATATTTCTTTCTGAGATTTTGTATGCAAACACGTATACCCAGATGTACACACACTCACACAGACTCACACACACACACACACACACACACACACACATCTCTTCCTCATTATTCATCTTCTTCACTTTGAGTCCGTTTCTACAGAATAGAGACATGCATTTTGGTGGAGCCAGAAATACGAAGCATAGTTTTAGGGATAGTTTGAGGAGAGGCTGAAGTATGCTGAACGCTTTCAGCTCATAGGGGCATATTTCTATCCTTGTTAAGCATTCGTTTCCACATCTATAAAATGGGGATAAGAATAACAATAGCAGCAATTTCATAGGATTGTTGTGAGGATTGAATGTGATGTCTCCAAAGCACTTGGCATGGCATGGAGTAAGAGCTCTGAGTATTACTGGCTTCTACTCTGAGATCATTGTAAAATTGCAATGGATTGAAATTGTGTGTGTGTGTGCAAAGGAAGAGTAGCCCCCGCTCACCGCAGCTAGAGAAAGCCCGCGGGCAGCACGGCCCAACACAGCCAAAGATAAAAATTTTTTTAAAAGAAAAAGAAAAGGTGGTGAGTGCAAAATTATCCTGAGGCAAAGTTACCAGGAAGAGAAAGGTAGAAGGAAGGTGTGCTCCATGGGAAGATGAAGCTATTCAGGGCTGCAGGACCTCATCTTGTTCTCACTGGTAGGATTGCCATGCAGGTAGCTAGCATGCAGACAGAGAGAGGCGTGCCCGTGGAAGAGACACCCACATGGCTGTAGCCTCCAGTATCAGAGCTGGCGTGAATAGAGTTTTTTACTCTGGAATAATTCCTGCACGCCTCATATTGGCTGTGATACAGTTTAAGGAGAAAGAAGGTACAAGTAGCCAGGACAAGCCAATCTCTCCTTCTTCTTTGCTGTCAGACTCGATCCGCCCAGAGCCAGCAGACTGAATTTTCCTCATTATTGTGTGATGGTAAACGAGCAGCCACCAGAAATTCACTCCAAAATTCACAATTTGATTTGGAGGAAAAGAAACATGCAAGCGTTAGAGCCCCTAGCTACAAGTTATCACCACAAGGCTATAGTTTCTCCTTGGGCCACTGTCTCTCTGTCCCTGGTGGTGTAAAATGTATTCTAGTTGACATTAAAGGGTGGCTGGCAGCTCCATCGTCTTGACTGAATGCCAAACATGAACTAAAATACATTAGGTGTTTTGTCCGCCTGGTGCCCCGTCTGTAGGTGGATGTCTGCACCACTCTGCTGGAGGAACAATAGGATTAACGGCAAGGGAGAGCTCCAAGCAAATGCTCACGTCTCGGAAGGGAAGGAATGGGGTGGATATCCCCAGGAGGGGGTCTGTGTGTGCACGCGTGTGCAGGTGGCGTTCCCAGGCATGCATTTGCTGCACGCAACAAAAGGGAACAGTTTGCCAGGGAAAGCAGTTTACATGTACTCAGGAACAACTGTGCTAATTTGAAAAGAGCCACAGGATAACCAAGACAAGGCAATGAAATTCAAGTTATGCAAAGAGTAAGGAAAAGGTGACAATTCTCAAATCACCTAAGAAAATTGGTGGAGAGCTCCTAGCATGGATGACTTGGGAGAGATTGTCTACTGGAACGTGGCCGGCTGCAGCCTGTGCCCCTCACATCATAGATTTCTGAACACTCACCCTCCTATTTATTTTCGGAAACTTCATTGAGCAACTATATAGAGGCCAGTTGTACTTTCTGCTCCCCTGGATAACTTTGCATAGTGGAGTGTGTGTGTGTGTGTGTGTGTGTGTGTGTGTGTGTGTGTGTGATTTTGCCTTGGATTTGGGTTGTTTTTTTTGACTACGGGTTACATTTTTTTCTCTTATATTTTGCGATGAAGGGAAGAGTTGGCGCACAAATAACGGCTAAGGACAAATTATACATTTTACACCATCTTTTTGATTAAAATGGAAACTGTATAATGTTTTTATGATAGATTATCCAGTTCTTTGAAGAAAACAATTGAGTGACAGGGTTAATGCTGTCATACTATATAGTTTAACATCTGAAAACAATGTCAATTTTTCGTTCCCATCCTTTTCTTCAGTTGATCCTTGCCTCATTACTGGACTCACTGAATCATTGCCAAGTTTCCCTCACCCAGACACATTAGCTATTAGGGATGTGTCCTTCTCTGAGACAAGTCTGGATTTTTACTGCTTCCTGCTGGCCCATTGGCATGAGTCCTGGCCAACTGGAAAATAAATGGAGCTGTCACAGGTGCTGGACCAGCACTGTGCCCTGCCTGCAGGTCCTGGAAGCTGCCCACCAGCCATCGCCAGCGGGTCACGCCAAGCCCACGCTCCCTTCTTTACTCTCCCCTTCCTTTTCCCTATCCCCTCTCCACCTCTGCAGTGATTTTCCTAATGCCTCCAGGTTTTTTCCCCAGTTCATTCTGCTTCCAAATCTTTCCTTGTTGTCCAGACACTTGGGAAGCCCCTTGCTGTCTTTCATTGTCGTTTATCTTTTTCCATGAGAAATTTATTAACCAGCTGTCATCCTGAACAGCTGGAAGGGAATCTCTCTTATGTTTCCTTATATATCCACCCTTCCCTTCCCTAAAGTTTCCCATCCCCGGTAGGGTTCAGCATAAAGCATGGTACTCACCACTGAATGAACAAATGACTGAATTTCTCAAAGGTAATCCAGATAACTATTCTTTTGTCCCCAGCTGTTATCTTAACTGATTTTCTTACTCTGTTCTCTGGTGTATTTCATCAATGATTTCCTCTCTCAACTCTGCCTTCAATTTCTCTCTTTCCTCTGGACCCTTGCTGTCAATCTATAAACAGGTTCAAGTCTCTTTTGTTGGAAACAAATAAATGAATAAAGGCAAAACACACGCAACTTCTCCCTTAACTCCGCATCCCATTCATTTATTCAACATATGTTACTGGGCCTACTGTGTGCCGGTGTTGCTGCTGGTACCAGGTGAAGACAGAACAGGTACTGCTCTCATAGAGACAGTGAGGGGTGCAGGTGATAAATATACAAACACAGAAAGCTCTAGCTGCAGCTCTGTTATTCAAGGCGAGGCCTTTGTTAGAAGACTTTCTATCCCCACTTCCTGCAGGATGATATGCTTTGGTGACAGAATGTGGGCTGGATTTCAGTCTCCTGGTCCCCTGGGCCTTCATAGGCCTGCATAGAGGTCCTCAGCAGTCCCACCCGCCCCCCTCCCCAGCCTCCTTAAAGAAGTAGCCTGCAAGTGCAGCCCTTATTCCTGACGCAGTAGCAACCTGGCCTCATTTCTCACTACGTGACCTCCATGTAAAGGCCAGTGGGCTTTGGTTCTTAATCACATGACCTTGGGCCTTAGACACTAGTGCCCATTTCTCCGTCGGGTTCCATCTTCCTCCTCTTTTCCACCCCCAATTTCCCTAGTTGCTCTTTCCCTCCCTCCCTCCCTCCCTCCCTCCCTCCCTCCCTCCCTCCCTCCCTCCCTCCCTTCCTCCCTCCCTTCCTCCCTCCCTTCCTTCCTCCCTTCACCAGCCCTCTCGTGTTTTCACTTCACATTCCCAGGGATCAATCTCACCTCATCTCTCCACTGATGAATCCCAAGTTGTCTTCAGGTTGCTGTTCCCGTATTTCCAAGGCCTAGCACCATGGGCATGTGGCCAGCATGGAGGCCTGGGACTCCACACTTAGGAGGGTCTCATTTGAGATTTAATGCTCTGTGGTCACCATATTGCAATTCTTAAAAATTTTATCTTTGCATTTGTGTTTTATAAACCTATGAGTTTGCTAGGGCTGCCATAACAAAACACCACAGACTAGATGGTTTAAAGAACAGAAATTTTTTTTCTCACAGTTCTGGAGACTGGAATTCCAATATCAAGATGTCTGCTGGGTTGGTTTCCTCTGAGGAAAAGAAAGGGCAGGATCTGTTCCAGGTCTCTCTTCTTGGCTTGCAGAGGCCCATCCTCTTGCTGCCTCTTCACATGGCTATGCCTCTGAACATGCCCCTGGTCCCTCTCTGTGTCCTAATCTCTTCTTCTTATAAAGATGCCAGTCAGTTACCCCCTCCTTTTGCCTTTAGAGTGGACCTGGGTGTAGATGCTGGGAGGATTGGGGTCCAGCCATCCTTGCCCAAGAGTGGCTGCACCACTGCATGTTTTGAGGTGATTTGGCAGTGCTCAGCCTTGCACCCGTGCCCACATATCCAGAGCATCCTGGCTGATGTTGCAATCCCTTGGGGGTCACCTGTGGTCCGTGGATTGGGCAGCAGGCCATGGCAAGGGAAATTGACTTCCCTACCTCCCAGTTGCGGGTCAGTCAGCCCCTTTGAGAATTTGACTAAAGCTAACAAAGGTCTCCTGTGAAAAGTTTCCATACAAAGACATCCCTGATTTCATACATGTTCAGGGGTTAATGGACTCTAGTGAAGCTAATGTGTGGACCACCTGTGGTCTGGCTCTGCTTACCTTTCCAGCCTCATCTCAATACCTGTCTCACCATGCTGTAGGCCTCCTGAATTGCTGTAGCCCTTCTCTGAATGCATTTTCTCCCATGCTTCCATAGTTTTACACATGTTCTTTACTCTGCCTACCATACGCTTTTCTTTGTTATCATTATAACAGACTACTATATATCCTTCAAAACTAAAATGACATTCTATCTCCATGAACCCTTATTGTCATTACCTGAGGTAAAACAAAGTGCTCCTGTCGGGCCTCTGCATCTCTTTTATAAGATTTATAACACTAAAGTCTGATTATTTCCCAATTTCTCTGTCCCTTCTACTAGATTGCAAGCACTTTTGAGGGCAAGACTGTGTTTTAATCATTTGCCATTTTCACAGTGCCTGATGCAGAGCTGAGCACAATAAATAGATATAGTTGTTGATCACTCAGGTGAATGCACGTGTGAATGGATAATTGAATTAGGAGATACGTGAGGTTGCGGAGGAGGGTGTGAACTTTGGAGTCACACAGTCCTGGGTTTAAATCTCGACTCTGTCAATGACAGGTCTTGTGGCCTTCGGGACATTACTGTTAAACCTCAGTTTTCCAATTTCAGAATGCAGCAAATAGAATTTACCTCAAAGTAAACTGCTGTCCATTTATACTGACAAACAACAACTATGACTACATATAACTGAGTCCTATCACTAAATTTCTGTGAGCTTGAAAGGTATTTTGGAGTGAAGAGGCCAGATTAAGGGACAGTGGACAGAGGAAGATAGATACCGTATGATGTCACTTATATGTGGACTCTAAAAAATGAAAAAGAAACAACTCACAGGTAAAGAGAACAAACTAGTGGTTACCAGTGAGGAAAGGGAAGGGAGCAGTGACAATACAACGGTAGGGGATTAAGAGGTACAAACTCTTATATATAAAATAAGCTACAAGGATATACTGTACAACACAGGGAATATAGCCTATATTTTATAATAACTATAAACGGAGTATAACCTTTAAATATTGTGACTATTGTACACCTGTAACTTCTATAATTTTGTGTATCAACTATATGCCAGTTTTAAAAAGGGATAATGAAGCTGGGTTCTTATGGATTAATTTATGAACAAAAAATCTCATTAAATATTGTTTAAATAATAAATGAAAACCCTGGATGCAAGGCACTCTGCTAGGACCTGTAGAGAAATTAAATATAAAGTGGCCTATGGAGGAATAGGTAGAGTCTACTTTAGAGTACAACTCTAAAATGACAGGTGCCATAAGAGAGGTATAAGATTTTAGAACAAGAGTTCATTTGTAGCTGGGGCAGCAAGGAAGGCTTCCTGGAAGAAGTAGTCCAGGAAGAAGTCCATTTGAGATGGACCTTGAAGAAAAGATAGGAAGATGCTGCTGGCACTGGGGGAGGGAAGAAGGAGACGGATGCAGCCATGGGGAGGCAGAGATACCTGGGAGAGAAACAGGAGCTCTGCCATCCTGTTGATGACGCTGCTCCCACTGGATGCTCTAATTTCAGCCTCTGAAACTGATGGTGTGCAGTCTTTTCCACATGGTACGATGTGCCCTTGTTCTCTGCCTCATGAGCCATTGGCACTCTTCCCAAAAGTAGACACCTGACTCTGACAGCTAATGCAGAGACGGTCCTGCTTGCACTGCTGCTTCTCAGCAGCAGTGGTTCTGTGGCTCTGCTCTCTGACCGGCTTCACCACACCCTGCTGACCTGTAGTACAGGCTCTACTGTGTGGGTGACGGATCACAACCTGGTGACCAGGAATGTGCAACTGGAACCAATGTGGAGAATTAAGGAAGGACTAGTGAATCTCATCACAGATGGTCACATTATGTCACTTAGAATTCAACTGCCTTTGGACAAGGCTGAGGAATATAGTTGTAAAGATGGTTGGCAAAATATTTCATTTGACATGGAGTAATGAAATTAGCTTTAAAAAATGAATCAGCTGGCATTTCTAGGAATCCTTTTCTGGCACCGGGAGAGCGAGTTAATCACACAGTCACCAACCTGCCTGCGTGTTGCTCTTGCTGCATTTCTTCCACTGCAGTGCAGTGGTGGTTAAACTTCGGTTCTGGGGCGCCACGCTTCCTGAGCTTGAAGGCAAGTCCCTCCGTGGACTAATATGTGACCTTGGGCATTTCACGTAACATCTCTAAGCAACAGTCTCCTCGTTCATAACATGGAAATGGTTACAATCGCTGCCTTGTAGGTGCCTATGCGTGGGAGAAGAAATGATTCATTCAGTAAAACCCTTCTCATTGGCTGGTCCACAGCAAGTGCTTTCCAGATACCAGCAGGATTTGATCCCTCATCTTTAGATCTTTACTCAAAAGCCATTTCCACAGAGAGGCCATCTCCGATCACCTGGTTTAAAACTACACCCCCCCACACACCATCAACATATTCTGTGCCCTTCCTGAGTTAGTTCTTCTCTACAGCACGTGTCGCTATCCGTATGGGACATGTACTTATTGGTTCTGTTGACTGCCTGTCTCTACACTAGAATATAGGTTCCAGGAGGCTATTTTCTCAGCGCCCAGATCAGTGTCCGGCCTTGAATACGGACTCGATAAATATTTACTGGAAGGGAGGAGTGAGCCACGTCGCTAATTTGAAACTATGCCTGACCCAGTCCCATCCTTTGGGGGCCCCGTTTGGGGGATATTTGACTGGGTGGGCGCCAGTACCAGGAGGCAGGAGGAGATAAATTTGAGGTAGTAATTAAAGTAGCACATGATGGAGGGTCCCAGCATAACTGAACTTGAACCCTGCTGCTGAGGATTTTTCCTAACCCTCATCCATCCTGCATCACTCCTTCTCGCTCAGCTGTTGGGCTCCTGTCACTCAAAGTTGGCCAAGGGGATGCACTGCCCAGCCGGGGGGCGAACAATTCTCCCCGGTCCCTTTCCCTTCCTTGCGGCAGGCTCTCAGCCAGACGGTGCGCGAGCGCCCCCGGGCGCAGAGGGTTCTGCAGAGCTCGCTCCTCCCGGCCCGGCTGCCTCGGGCTCGTGGGGTGGGGCTGGGGGCGGCCCCGCGCCCCGCGCCCAGCGCAGCCTCCGCCGCGGGTCGTGAGCGCGGGTTCCCGCCGCACCGCAGCGCCGGGAGCCACCCGACGGCCAGACGGCTGGAGGCGGAGGCGGCGCTCACGCACCTTGCAGGAGCCGGTAACCGTCGGCGGGACTGGGCGCCGCGGGAGTGCGCCTCCGGTTCCCACGGTCGGGCAAGCTGGGGTTTGGGGGTGGTTTTTAGTTTGGCGGAGTTGGAGGATGGGAGCGGGAAGGGGAGATGTGGGGCTCGAGGGTGCCCAGGGCAAGAGTGCGGGCCCGTGGAGAGCACCCAATTTCAAAGCCTTCTTCGCAACGGGATGATGTTGCGTGTCCTGCGCTAGGGCATCGGAAAAGGCTGAAAGCGCGGCGCTTGGGGCTAGGGTGGGCTTCCGCCGCTCGCTCCCGCTCACTGATCAGTCACACCTTCACCCGCCCGGGGGAAGAACGGCCAGCCCCGATGTGCCCGGCAAGCGAGAGAGCCCCCAGACCCAGGCGCGGGGGACCTGCTGGTCCAGGCGGAACGTGCTGCCCGCAGCCCTCGGGTGCGGGCCCCCTGCCTTAGGCCGGGCTCTGGGAATGATGCCGGTTTGACGGTTCCTCCCCGTATTCTCAAGTCCATTCTCTAGTAGGTCTGTGTCTTTATTCCCGTCTTACCCCTAGGTTCTTCCTGACCTTTTTTTTTTTTCTTAGATTCCATATATAGGTGTTAGCATACGGTATTTGTTTTTCTCTTTCTGGCTTCACTCTGTATGACAGACTGTAGGTCCATCCACCTCATTACAAATAACTCAATTTCGTTTCTTTTTATGGCTGAGTAATATTCCATTGTATATATGTGCCACATCTTCTTTATCCATTCATCCGATGATGGACATGTAGGTTGCTCCCATGTCCTGGCTATTGTAAATAGTGCTGCAATGAACATTTTGGTACATGACTCTTTTTGAATTATGGTTCTCTCAGGGTATATGCCCAGTAGTGGGATTGCTGGGTCGTATGGTAGTTCTATTTTTAGCTTTTTAAGGAACCTCCATACTGTTCTCCATAGTGGCTATATCAATTTACATTCCCACCAACAGTGCAAGAGTGTTCCGTTTTCTCCACACTCTCTCCAGCATTTATTGTTTCTAGATTTTTTGATGATGGCCATTCTGACCGGTGTGATATAATATCTCATTGTAGTTTTGATTTGCATTTCTCTAATGATTAATGATGTTGAGCATTCTTTCATGTGTTTGTTGGCAATCTGTATATCTTCTTGGGGGAAATGTCTATTTAGCTCTTTTGCCCATTTTTGGATTGGGTTGTTTGTTTTTTTATTATTGAGCTGCTTGAAATTTTGGAGATTAATCCTTTGTCAGTTGCTTCATTTGCAAATATTTTCTCCCATTCTGAGGGTTGTCTTTTGGTCTTGTTTATGGTTTCCTTTGCTGTGCAAAAGCTTTGAAGTTTCATTAGGTCCCATTTGTTTATTTTTGTTTTTATTTCCATTACTCTAGGAGGTAGGTCAAAAAAGATCTTGCTGTGATTTATGTCATAGAGTGTTCTGCCTATGTTTTCCTCTAAGAGTTTGATAGTGTCTGGCCTTACATTTAGGTCTTTTTTTTTTTTTTTTTTTTTTTGTGGTACGCTGGCCTCTCACCATTGTGGCCTCTCCCGTTGCGGAGCACAGGCTCCGGACGCGCAGGCTCAGCGGCCATGGCTCACGGGCCCAGCTGCTCTGCGGCATGTGGGAACTTCCTGGACCAGGGCACGAACCCGTGTCCCCTGCATCGGCAGGTGGAGTCTCAACCACTGCGCCACCAGGGAAGCCCACATGTAGGTCTTTAGTCCATTTTGAGTTTATTTTTGTGTATGGTGTTAGGGAGTGTTCTAATTTCATACTTTTATATGTACCTGTCCAGTTTTCCCAGCACCAGTTATTGAAGAGGCTGTCTTTCCTCCACTGTATATTCTTGCCTCCTTTATCAAAGATAAGGTGACCATATGTGCATGGGTTTACCTCTGGGCTTTCTATCCTGTTCCATTGATCTATATTTCTGTTTTTGTGCCAGTATCATACTGTCTTGATTACTGTAGCTTTGTAGTATAGTCTGAAGTCAGGGACCCTGATTCCTCCAGCTCCATTTTTCGTTCTCAAGATTGCTTTGGCTATTCGGGGTCTTTTCTGTTTCCATACAAATTTTGAAATTTTTTGTTCTAGTTCTGTGAAAAATACCAGTGGTAGTTTGATAGGGATTGCATTGAATCTGTAGATTGCTTTGGATAGTAGAGCCATTTTCACAGTGTTGATTATTCCAATCCAAGAATGTGGTATATCTCTCCATCTATTTGTATCATCTTTAATTTCTTTCATCAGTGTCTTATAATTTTCTGCATACAGGTCTTTTGTCTCCTTAGGTAGCCTTATTCCTAGATATTTTATTCTTTTTGTTGCAATGGTAAATGGGAGTGTTTCCTTAATTTCACTTTCAGGTTTTTCATCATTAGTGTATAGGAATGCAAGATATTTCTGTGCATTAATTTTGTATCCTGCTACTCTACCAAATTCATTGATTAGCTCTAGTAGTTTTCTGGTGGCATCTTTAGGATTCTCTATGTATAGTATCATGTCATCTGCAAACAGTGACAGCTTTACTTCTTCTTTTCTGATTTGGATTCCTTTTTTTTTTTTCTACTCTGATTGCTGTGGCTAAAACTTCCAAAACTATATTGAATAATAGTGGAGAGAGTGGGCAACCTTGTCTTGTTCCTGCTCTTAATGGAAATGGTTTCAGTTTTTCACCACTGAGGATGATGTTGGCTGTGGGTTTGTCATATATGGCCTTTATTATGTTGAGGAAAGTTCCCTTTATGCCTACTTTCTGCAGGGTTTTTATCATAAGTGGGTGTTGAATTTTGTTGAAAGCTTTCTCTGCATCTATTAAGATGATCATATGGTTTTTCTCCTTCAATTTGTTAATATGGTGTATCACGTTGATTAATTTGCATATATTGAAGAATCCATGCATTCCTGGAATAAACCCCACTTAATCATGGTGTATGATCCTTTTAATGCGCTGTTGGATTGTTTGTTAGTATTTTGTTGAGGATTTTTTGCATCTATATTCATCAGTGATATTGGCTTGTAGTTTTCTTTGTGAAATCTTTGTCTGGTTTTGGTATTAGGGTGATGGTGGCCTCGTAGAATGAGTTGGGGAGTGTTCCTCCCTCTGCTATATTTTGGAAGAGTTTGAGAAGGATAGGTGTCAGCTCTTCTCTAAATGTTTGATAGAATTTGCCTGTGAAGCCATCTGGTCCTGGGCTTTTGTTTGTTGGAAGATTTTTAATCACAGTTTCAATTTCAGTGCTTGTGATTGGTCTGTTCATATTTTCTCTTTCTTCCTGGTTCAGTATTGGCAGCTTGTGCATTTCTAAGAATTTGTCCATTTCTTCAAGGTTGTCCTTTTTTTGTTGTTGTTGTTGTATGCGGGGCTCTCACTGTTGTGGTCTCTCCCATTGCGGAGCACACGTTCCGGACACGCAGGCTCAGTGGCCATGGCTCATGGGCCCAGCTGCTCCGTGGCATGTGGTATCTTCCCGGACCGGGGCACGAACTCGTGTCCCCTGCATCGGCAGGTGGACTGTCAACCACTGTGCCACTAGGGAAGCCCGAAGGTTGTCCATTTTATTGGCATATTGTTGCTTGTAGTAATCTCTCATGATCCTTTCTTTTTCTGCAGTGTCAGTTGTTACTTCTCCTTTTTCATTTCTAATTCTATTGATTTGAGTCTTCTCCCTTTTTTTCTTGATGAGTCTGGCTAATGGTTTATCAATTTTGTTTATCTTCTCAAAGAACCAGCTTTTAGTTTCATTGATCCTTGGTATCGTTTCCTTCATTTCTTTTTCATTTATTTCTGATCTGATATTTATGATTTCTTTCCTTCTGCTAACTTTGGGGGTTTTTTTGTTCTTCTTTCTCTAATTACTTTAGATGCAAGGTTAGGTTGTTTATTTGAGATGTTTCCTGTTTCTTAAGGTAGGATTGTATTGCTATAAACTTCCCTCTTAGAACTGCTTTTGCTGCATCCCATAGGTTTTGGTTCATCGTGTCTCCATTGTCATTTGCTTCTAGGTAGTTTTTTATTTCCTCTTTGATTTCTTCAGTGATCACTTGGTTATTTAGTAGCATACTGTTTAGCCTCCATGTGTTTGTATTTTTTATAGATCTTTTCCTGTAATTCATATCTTGTCTCATAGTGTTGTGGTCGGAAAAGATACTTGATACGATTTCAATTTTCTTAAATTTACCAAGGCTTGATTTGTGACCCAAGATATGATATATCCTGGAGAATGTTCCATGAGCACTTGAGAAAAATGTGTATTCTGTTGTTTTGGGGTGGAATGTCCTATAAATATCAATTAAGTCTATCTTGTTTAATGTATCATTTAAAGCTTGTGTTTCCTTATTTATTTTCATTTTGGATGATCTGTCCATTGGTGGAAGTGGGGTGTTAAAGTCCACTACTATGAATGTGTTACTGTCAATTTCACCTTTTATGGCTGTTAGTATTTGCCTTATGTATTAAGGTGCTCCTATGTTGGGTGCATAAATATTTACAATTGTTATATCTTGTTCTTGGATCGATCCCTTGATCATTATGTAGTGACCTTCTTTGTCTCTTGTAATAGTCTTTATTTTAAAGTCTATTTTGTCTGATATGAGAATTGCTACTCCAGCTTTCTTTTGACTTCCATTTGCATGGAATGTCTTTTTACATCCCCTCACTTTCAGTCTGTATGTGTCCCTAGGTCTGAAGTGGGTCTCTTGTAGACAGCATATATATGGGTCTTGTTTTTGTATCCATTCAGCCAGTCTGTGTCTTTTGGTGGGAGCATTTAAGCCATTTACATTTAAGGTAATTATCGATATGTATGCTCCTATTCCCATTTTCTTAATTGTTTTGGGTTTGTTATTGTAGGTCTTTTCCTTCTCTTGTGTTTCTTGCCTAGAGATGTTCCTTTAGCATTTGTTGTAAAGCTGGTTTCGTGGTGCTGAACTCTCTCCGCTTTTGCTTGTCTGTAAAGGTTTTAATTTCTCCATCAAATCTGAATGAGATCCTTGTTGGGTAGAGTAATCTTGGTTGTAAGTTTTTCTCCTTCATCACTTTAAACATGTCCTGCCACTGCCTTCTGGCTTGCAGAGTTTCTGCTGAAAGATCAGCTGTTAACCTTATGGGGGTTCCCTTGTGTGTTATTTGTTGTTTTTCCCTAGCTGATTTTTTTTTTTTTTTTGTGGTACATAGGCCTCTCACTGTTGTGGCCTCTCCTGTTGTGGAGCACAGGCTCCGGACACACAGGCTCAGTGGCCATGGCTCACGGGCCCAGCCGCTCTGCGGCATGTGGAATCCTCCCAGACTGGGGCACGAACCCGTGTCCCCTGCATCGGCAGGCAGACTCTTAACCACTGTGCCACCAGGGAAGCCCCCTTGCTGCTTTTAATATGTTTTCTTTGTATTTAATTTTTGATAGTTTGATTAATATGTGTCTTGGCGTGTTTCTCCTTGGATTTATCCTGTATGGGACTCTCTGTGCTTCCAGGACTTGATTAACTATTTCCTTTCCCATATTAGGGAAGTTTTCAACTACAAGATCTTCAAATATTTTCTCAGTCCCTTTGTTTTTCTCTGCTTCTTCTGGGACCCCTATAATTCAAATGCTGGTGTGTTTAATGTTGTCCCAGAGGTCTCTGAGACTGTCCTCAATTCTTTTCATTCTTTTTTCTTTATTCTGCTCTGCAGTAGTAATTTCCACTATTTTATCTTCCAGGTCACTTATCCGTTCTTCTGCCTCAGTTATTCTGCTATTGATTCCTTCTAGAGAATTTTTAATTTCATTTATTGTGTTGTTCATCATTGCTTGTTTCCTCTTTAGTTCTTCTAGGTCCTTGTGAAATGTTTCTTGTATTTTCTCTATTCTATTTCCAAGATTTTGGATCATCTTTACTATCATTATTCTGAATTCTTTTTGAGGTAGACTGCCTATTTCCTCTTCATTTGTTAGGTCTGGTGGGTTTTTACCTTGCTCCTTCATCTGCTTTGTGTTTTTCTGTCTTCTCATTTTGCTTATCTTACTGTGTTTGGGGTCTCCTTTTCACAGGCTGCAGGTTCGTAGTTCCCGTTGTTTTTGGTGTCTGTCCCCAGTGGCTAAGGTTGGTTCAGTGGATTGTGTAGGCTTCCTGGTGCAGGGGACTAGTGCCTGTGTTCTGGTGGATGAGGCTGGATCTTGTCCTTCTGGTGGGCAGGTCCACGTCGGGAGTGTGTTTTGGGGTGTCTGTGGACTTATTATGATTTTAGGCAGCCTCTCTGCTAATGGATGGGGCTGTGTTCCTGTCTTGCTAGCTGTTTGGCATAGGTTGTCCAGCACTGTAGCTTGCTGGTCATTGAGTGAAGCTGGGTCTTGGTGTTGAGATGGAGATCTGGGAGATTTTTGCCGTTTGATATCAAGTGGAGCTGGGAGGTCTCTTGTGGACCTGTGTCCTGAAGTTGGCTCTCCCATGTCAGAGGCACAGCACTGACTCCTGGCTGGAGCACCAAGAGCCTTTCATCCACACGGCTCAGAATAAAAGGGAGAAAAAACAGAAAGAAAGAAAGAAAGAAAGAGGATAAAATAAAATAAAGTAAGATAAAATAAAATAAAGTTATTAAAATAAAAAATAATTATTAAGAAAAGTTTTTAAAAAGTAAAAAAAAAAAAAAAAAAAAAAAGACGGACAGAGCCCTAGGACAAATGGTGAAAGCAAAGCTATACAGACAAAATCAGAAAAAGAGAAAAAGGGGAAAAAATAATATATCTTTGCTCCCGAGGTCCACCTCCTCAATTTGGGATGATTCGTTGTCTATTCAGGTATTCCACAGATGCAGGTACATCAAGTTGATTGTGGAGCTTTAATCCGCTGTTTCTGAGGCTGCTGGGAGAAATTTCCCTTTCTCTTCTTTGTTCACACAGCTCCCAGGATTCACCTTTGGATTTGGACCCGCCTCTGCATGTAGGTCGCCTGAGGGTGTCTGTTCTTCGCTCAGACAGGAGCGGTTAAAGGAGCGGCTGATTCGGGGGCTCTGGCTCAGTCAGTCCGCGGAGAGGACGGGGCATGGAGTGCGGGGCAAGCCTGCGGCGGCAGAGACCAGCGTGACGTTGCACCAGCCTGAGGCGAGCCGTGCGTTCTCCCGGAGAAGTTGTCCTTGGATCCCTGGACCCTGGCAGCGGTGGGCTGCACAGGGTCCCAGAAGGGGAGGTGTGGAGAGTGACCTGTGCTTGCACACAGGCTTCTTGGTGGCTGCAGCAGCAGCCTTAGCATCTCATGCCCGTTTCTGGGGTCCGCGCTGATAGCCGCGGCTCACACCCGTCTCTGGGGCTCCTTTAAGCGGCACTCTTACTCCCCTCTCCTCACGCACCAGGAAACAAAGAGGGAAGAAAAAGTCTCTTGCATCTTCGGCAGGTCCAGAGTTTTTCCCGGACTCCCTCCCAAACAGCTGTGGCGCACTAACCCCCTGCAGGCTGTGTTCATGCCGCCAACCCCAGCCCTCTCCCGGCACTCCAACCGAAGCCGGAGCCTCAACTCCCAGCCCCGCCCACCCCGGCGGGTGAGCAGACAAGCCTCTCGGGCTGGTGAGCGCCGGTTGGTGCTGATTCTCTGTGCGGGAATCTCTCCACTTTGCCCTCCGCACCCCTGTTGCTGTGCTCTCCTCCACAGCTCCGAAGCTTCCCCCTCCACCACCCACAGTCTCCGACCGCGAAGGGGCTTCCTAGTGTGTGGAAACCTTTCCTCCTTCACAGCTCCCTCCCACTGGTGCAGGTCCCGTCCCTATTCTTTTGTCTCTCTTTATTCTTTTTTCTTCTGCCCTACCCAGGTATGTGGGGGAGTTTCTTGCCTTTTGGGAGGTCTGAGGTCTTCTGCAAGCGTTCAGTGGGTGTTCTATAGGAGGAGTTCCACGTGCAGATGTATTTATGATGTATCTGTGGGGAGGAAGGTGATCTCCACGTCTTACTCTTCCGCCGTCTTCTCTCCCGTTCCGGTTTCGTTTTACGCCCTGTTTCCATCCTTTCTGCGTAATCAGTTGAGGAAGACAAAGAGTCGCCTCATTAGAAACTTGTTCGGAGGCTTTGTGATTCCTGCCACGGTTTAGATGACATGGGCAATCCCAGGTAATACTGTGGATTTCATCTGACGAAAACGAAACCTTCTGTGGTGTTCAGAAAGCAAAGGGAGCTTGGGGGGAAATGTCCCTGCTACTCCAGGGAGGAGAAGGGAACTCCCACGTGTGAATTAATTCTCATGAAAACCCTAAAGGCAAGTGGTTGTATTTCCAGTTTACATGTAAAGAAAATTAGGTTGAGATATTAAGTGAGTTTTCCCAGTTGAATCCCCCAGTTAATAGTGGGAAGGACTGGAAACTAGGACTGTGAGCCAGTGGCCCTTAGGTACATCACTTGGGGGCGCATCACTGAGAACGCAGGCAGGAAAGGCCCCCGGCTGTAAGGATTGGGTCCAGACCGCAGGAGAGGCCGCCAGGAGCTGGGGTGCCCAACAATAAGGAGTTTTGTTCGAATTGGGAATATCAACCAGTGTTTATGGAAGATGAGGTGATATTAACAGGTGACAGGGGAAGGCTGAGTTGCTACCAATAGATTTCCTCCTTTTCATTGGGAGAAGAGCAGCCCAAATCCCTTTAAGTGGATCTGGAAACCCTGAAACCATGCTGGATTGTTCAAGGCCCAGATAGCAGGCATCCTAGAGCAGGGAAGGCGTTCACAGTCCCTCAGAGCAGGCTTGAGAAATGAGAGCAGAGCCAGCGGACTTCAAAAGACGGAAACACTGAATCCTGGCAACCCTCCAGAACAAATTCTTAGGGAAGCTAGCTCAAGACCACCTAGGAAAGGAGAATTTCCAAATTCAATTTATGCCAAACGGGCTTCTTTCCCTTTTCTAGCAACCTACTGGGCTGTAGATTGGGGCATGCCGCGTCCGCTGTGGGCTGCGCCTCTTTAGTGGAATGCTGTCAGTGCAGCGAGTTGCACCAGCACTCTTTAAAACATGAACTTCAATGGAAGGGAAGAGAAAGCATCAGAGGGCATTGTATGTGCAAGGGCAGGTATTTTATGAATCGTGTGTGTGCGCGTGCGTGCAGTGTGTGTCCTTTATCGTACTGCCTCTGCATGGGCGTGCGTACCTAACCCCGGCTGCCCCATTGTTTCTTCCAGGCTAACTTCATCTGCTCACAGTGGGGGGATGCCTTTTACCTTGCAAATAATAACATCAACACCTTCTGGAAAATGTAACCTTCCTCCTCCCCATTTCTCTAGGCCCCCAGGTGTTGAGATATTTTGCCAATCAGAATTCTCAGTCCCCTCCCCCTCCCCATGATGGATGATCTAAAGTGTGTCCTGCCTTTGCGGAGGCGTTTTACGAAACGTCATACTATCCCTAAGGATAAGGCGTGGGAAGAGTGGACACACCACAAGGCGTCGTCCCTGAGTCTGCACCTCCTGGTGTCACTCATCAGGAGAGAGACATAGAGGGGACATTTATCAGAGCTGTGGCAATTACAGATCTGGGAAGATACTCTCCGAGACCCATTTTATCTCTGGACAAGAGATAATAATACTAGAATGTTTTGGCTCACAGTAGGGTTGAAGGTCCTGTTCTGCATTTGGGTTCAAAGACTCAATGAAAAAAAGTAAAGGATGGGGTTTCCCTGTTAAGCAGTTCATGTGAGAGAAGAAACCTGAGGGTCTGAATGGCCCACCAGGCCGGAATGAAGCATCGTGTGAAGTAGCTGCTCAATAGCAAATGTGGGCTGTGATAGCAGTGATAAGGACAGGCCTTTTTAAAAAATAGATATTCTCATGGAGCTTATTACGTGCCAGGCAGAGTTATAAGTGTTTTGTAATTTTTTCTCAATCCTGTAGCACCCCCATGAAGTAGGGAATATAATTTCACCATTCTCATTTAACAGATGACGAAACTAAGGCACAGAGGGACTAAGTATTTGGTCCAAGATTACATAGAGGATCTATGAGATGCTAAAATGATGGATGTTTTTTAAAAGTCTCGGTTTAATTATTGCTAGTGTCTGTGTTACCCAGATCTATGTAATTTTCCCCTGCCTAGAGAACATTGGTACATTTCATAACCCTTCAAGTGAAAATAATTTATAAGCCCCCAGTAATTATTCTCCATAAAGGTGCCCTTGTTTTCTTCATGCATGTACTTGGGAATAGCAAAATCAGCAATTAAAGACAAAGATGGGGCAGCTGAGTGAGCTGCTTCCTTAAGGATTGGCTCTTAATTTGCCTGGTTGATTAAGAAAAAAAAAATTAGGAGATGAGTGAGGGTATTGGTTATAAACATTCGCTGTGTTTCTCCTAACCTTTGTGTAGATTTTCCCAGAAAATATAATTTTATCTTGTGTAAAAAGAAAAAGGAAAAAATCAGAAGTTCATGATGAAGATGTGAAAATACGGAAACTACTAGAAACTATACCATGTAAACCTACATATTTTCCTACCAGAGCTTCTTTAAAATTTCCACTAAATTACCTCAATAGGCGAGGAGAGTTATCCCGTTTTTCTGGGAGTCCAAAGTGGAGGCTAAGGCTGCCAGAAGCAAGTAGATGTTTATCTTGAGCTTCCATCTGATATTTGCAGTTTACTTTGTAATGTGTCTGCACTTTTTTAATATAAAAATGTCTTCCAAATCTTCTCTTAAAACTGATCCTCCAGGAGGTTGAACCAGGTGTGACTCAAGATTTGGGGGCTATTTGACACCCTCAGTCCTAGGCAAGCAGAGGGGAGACCTAGGAGGGATTAGATCGTTAGAAAATGATCATTAGAAGGTGTAGATTTCCTGCTTTTCTGTCTCCAGCTCTTAAACCACTGCTTTAGTTTAAATTTCCTTTTCTGTAGAACAGAGGTTGAAATACCTGGTCCTCCTCCTTTCTTGCTTGTTTGTCAAAGGAATGATTCAGCTCAGGGCTGTAAGGAGCAGTGTGTGCTGCTTGGAGATAGAGTCCATCAGCAATAAATACAAAGTAGGCTTGTTTGCCAAATCGTCCTCAAAGTGATTTAAGAGATGGCCAATCTCGCTCTCCTTAGTCTAATTCATGCCAGGTGTTTCAAAAATTCCACTAATTAAAATGGAAAGGGCAGTTGTTTTCCTAGTGCCATTAAAATATTAATTCATCTGGCCGTCATGCTTTATACTAGCATCTATACAAATCAGTATGAGGGTTCAGTAAGAGGCACTAAGGGAGTCTGATTTATACCGTCTTGTTATTAAAATGACAGATTTAAGTAATCCATGTGATGGGATTTGAGAAAAGGGAGAGAGTCCTCGGGGGCTGAGATAGTTGGACAGAATTCCATGGGGGAAACGGTGACTGAGCCCTACCCTCAAAGGTAGGCAGGAGTCTGGAGAGTGGGAGATGGCAGTGCAGGCTGGCAGGTGGGACAGAGTGCGCAGAGACTCAGAGGGCCATCTCTGAGGGTCCCCGCACCCCAGGCTCCTCTGCCATAATGAGCCCTTCCTTTCTTAATGGCTGTTTGCACCTGCTATCTGTTTGTGTCATCAGGCTTTCTTGATGCTTCCCAACCTGTGTGTGTTTGTGTGTGTTTAAGAGGGTGAAATTCAGCATGGTTCTAAATTCAAGCCTGAATTCTCTGAATTCGTTGAGGGTGCAGACCTTGACTTTTCAACCACCACTAAATCACTCAAAGTCAAGCTCACAATGTTGAGAATATCCTTGTTGGGCTAAATTGACTCATATACTAATTTTAACGTGTTCGTGTTCTTTCTCCTTGAAGGACATGGTGATGAGGACGTGAAAAATGTAGTGGCTAAAGATGGCATATAGTGGGATAGATTAATGGCGTTTGGTTTTCTTTCCAAAAATATATTTGTTATTTGGTGAGAGTGATTGGCATAAAATAAGTTATTATTTTTTTATTTTTGCGGTACGTGGGCCTCTCACTGTTGTGGCCTCTCCCGTTGCGGAGCACAGGCTGCGGACGCACAGGCTCAGCGGCCATGGCTCACGGGCCCAGCCATTCCGCGGCATGTGGGATCTTCCCGGACCGGGACACGAACCCGTGTCCCCTGCATCAGCAGGCGGACTCTCAACCACTGCGCCACCAGGGAAGCCCAAGTAAGTTATTTTTAATGGCTTTTTTAGGCGAGTTTGTCTAATTAACTCATCAAAGAGAACATTGGTTTTAAAAAATTACTTTCAGCAGCTGTATTAGTATGCTAGGACCACTGTAACAAAATACCTGAATCTGAGTGGCTTCAACAACAGAAATTCATTGTCTCACAGCTCTGGAGACTGGAAGTCCAAGATCAAGGTGTCAGCAGGGTTGGTTTCCTCTGAGGACCGTAAGGGAAGGATCTGTTCTGGTCCTCTCTGTTTAGCTGATAGATGACCGTCTTTCTGCTGCCTCTTCACAAGCTTGTCCCTGTGCATGAATGCTCCTGGTGTCTCTCTGTGTGTCCTAATCGCCTCTTCTTATAAGGACACTAGTCAGGTGGCATTAGGGCTCATCCCAACAGCCTCATTTTAACTTAAGTACCTCTTTAAAGACTCTGTTTCCAAATATAGTCACATCCAAAGGTATTGGGAGCTAGGATTTCAACCTATAAATTTTGGGGGACACAACTCAGCCCATAGTAGGACCTTATCCATATTGTACTACACACACACACATATATGCATACATACACACACAGTTTTCACAAACAGACACACATCATTGAGTTTGTGATGCAAGTGGAAAGCAACTTAGTCTTTTATTAAGCCCTAGAGTCATAGGTCTGGAAGGGAATTTCACTACAACTCTTTTGGTCCTTTCTCTTTGCTGTCAGAGAGAGTGAATATTTAAGCCATTCCAGGTAGCTATCACTTGAGTGCAGTGGCCAGAGGCAATGTAGTGCAGACCTGCGTAGAACTGTCTGCTTGCTGTGAAAATACTGATGCCAGACAGCCAACTTTCCTTTCTTGCAGAGGGCTATTTTTATTGTGAGATTATATCTCTCATACTTGGAGGGTGCTTAAAATAACTTTTTGTCTATGAAGTAATAATTGTTAATGATAGTTGTTTTTTACACATTTCCTTACTTGGCAAAATATAAATGTCAGCATTCCAATTTTCTGGGTCCATGAAATCCAGCTGGTCTCCAGGAAGCATTTCCCAGAGACTGGAGCCAGTTTTATGAGATTGAGGCACTTCCTTTGTGTCCTGGGGAAGCAACAGACTTTAAATGTAATCCAAGAGAAGGCCCTGGAAGCTTCGGAAGAATAACTGTTGGTGGACTTATGCTGAAATGCAGTGGGCTAATGACAGGGACCATAAGAGGTGAAACTTATAGAAAGGAGAGACTGGGAAGCAGTCTGTTTCCAGGACTAGTCTATTTCCAGGACTAGCCATGGGAGGACCACGGCTGGCACAACATAAATATTCTGCCAGCTTCCCCTGGCATAGGGAAGCGTGATTCCTCACAGCCTGGACAGAGTATTCCTTTTACTTGGCAAGAAGGTGCCACAAGGGCTCTTGAACAGAGCAAAGCTGGATCCTTGAAGGTTGGCCATGGAGGAAGGACCCACACGGGGAGGGTGCCTGGATGTCCCAGCACCATCTTTTGTCCCCTGGGGTGGTCTTTTACTTTGGGGAGCTCTCAGTTACCCTCCCCCAGCCCTAGTACATTGGTCAGGAAATGTTGATTTTTATTATTATTCTTTTCTTATTTAAAAAATTTTAGAACATTTTGTGAGCGACGTTACATAACATAAAATGTACCATATTTAAGCGTACAACTCAGTGGCATTAGGTACGCTCACAGTGTTGTGCAACCACCGCCACCATCCGTCTCTAGAAGTTTTTCATCTTCTCAAACTGAAACTCTGTATCCATTAAACAAAAACTCTCCATTCCCCCCTTCTCCCTCCCTTTGGCAACCACCATTCTACTTTCTGTCTCTATGAATCTGAGTGCTCTAGATACCCCATATAAGTAGAATCGTGCAATATTTGTTCTTGTGTGTCTGGTTTACTTCACTTAGCATAATATTTTGAAGGTTCATCCATATTGTAGCATATGTCTGAATTTCCTTCTTTTCTAAGGCTGAATAATATTCTGTTGCATGTACATACTACATTTTGTTTATCCATTCATCCACCAGTGTACATTTGGATTGCTTCCTCCTTTTGGCTGTTGTGAATAATGCTGCAATGGTGAGGTACAAATATCTCTTGGAACCCCTGATTTCTGTTCTTTGGGGTATATACCCTGAGGTGGAAATGCTGGGTCATAAGGTATTCCATATTTACATTTCTGAGGAACCACTATGCTGTCTTTCATAGCAGCCACGCCGTTTTATCTTCCTAACAGCAACACACAAGCGTTCCAATTTCTCTGCATCCTTGCTAATACTTAACTGTTTTCTGGTTTGGAGTTATTTTTTGTCTGTTTGATAATAGCCATTCGAATGGGTGTGAAGTGTTATTTCATGATGAAGCACCAATTTTTAAAAATAAATTTATTTATTTATTTATTTTTGGCTGCGTTGGGTCTTCGTTGCTGCGTGCAGGCTTTCTCTAGTTGCAGCGAGCGGGGGGTACTCTTCACTGCGGTGCACGGGCTTCTCATTGCGGTGGCTTCTCGTTGTGGAGCACGGGCTCTAGGCGCGTGGGCTTCAGTAGTTGTGGCACACGGGCTCAGTAGTTGTGGCTCACAGGCCCTAGAGCACAGGCTCAGTAGTTGTGGCGCATGGGCTTAGTTGCTCTGCGGCGTGTGGGATCTTCCCTGACCAGGGCTCGAACCCGTGTCCCCTGCACTGGCAGGCGGATTCCCAATGACTGTGCCACCAGGGAAGCCCCAAAGCACTGCTTTTTGATAGCTGGTTCTTTGACTTGACTCTAGTACTTTAAAAAAATTAATTTATTTTTAAATTAGTTTCATTGGAGTATAGCTGATGTACGATGTTGTGTTAGTTTCAGGTGTACAGCAAAGTGATTCAGTTAAACATATACATATATTCATTCTTTTTCATTGTAGTTCTGCAATGAACATTGTGGTACATGACTCTTTTCGAATTGTGGTTTTCTCCGGATACATGCCCAGCAGTGGGATTGCAGGATCATATGGTGGCTTTATTTTCAGTTTTCTAAGGAACCTCCGTACTGTTCTCCATAGTGGTGCACCAATTTAGATTCCCACCGACAGTGTAGGGGGTTCCCTTTTCTCCACACCCTCTCCAGCATTGTAGTTTTGATTTGCATTTCTCTGATATTTAGTGATGTTGAGCTTTTTGGCCATCTGTATGTCTTCTTTGGAGAAACGTCTATTTAGATCTTCTGCCATACTTTTATGGAAGGCTCAGGAATAAAGCAAAAAATAAATAGTAATAGGAACCCAAAAAACCTAATTATAAGAGAGGGGTCAACTTGGGATTCTACTGGTGTCCTCAACATGTCTAGACTATTTTGAAGTTCAGACCAAGAAAAGCAAGGCCCAGAAAGAGTCAGGAGTTCACTAACCAGATGACATTTCCATGGTGGGGATACCAACCCCACCACTGGTGAGAGTGTCCTCACTTTGTGGCTGCAACAGGGCATCCATGTTGGGATACAAGACAAACAGAAGAGCATCCTGTGTTGTGTGCAATGGGGTATATTATGTAACATGAGTCCTTTGCCCTAATTCCACATTCACCAGCTAATGTGGTGAATCTAATCTTCAATTTTGTTTCCCAGACTGTGTAAAACTTGTGCTCTGATATGCTTGGCCATTTTGTTCATTATTGTAATTCCACAAATGGATGCTCTGGTTATAAATCATTCTCCTTCACTTGGTCAGCGTGACCGCCTCAGCACTGGAGGACTGTGGAAACCCAGCCCCCTAAATCTGCAGAGCTGAGGGCAGTGTGCCTGCCACCTCCACACGCATCTCAGAGCCGTGCCTTGTCACTTCTCGGGAAATCCTTCCCAGATGGAGCCTTTACAGCCTCTTTCTTGGGTGTTTTTTTCCCTGTGTGGGCCTGATGTTCTTCTCTCTGTCCAGCTGAAGTCTCTGTTAGAATGGGAGAACTCTGCTCTCGGGTTTAGGGTTGAGAAAGGGTGAAAGAAGATAATTTTGTGGCTTTTCCACATCATGAGAAACCAACTCGATAAGTATTTATTGCATGTCTGATATGAGCCAGGTTTTGGGTGGGTTGCTGGAAATACAGCGGTGAGCCAGCAGGGGAGGCCCCTGCCCTGATGGAAAAGAGACCAGAGGGAAGAGAATGCCACCGGAGGATTGGTTCGTGCGCTCCTAGCATAGCCTGTACTGCGGTGTATTGCAGAGGTCTGTTAACGTCTCCAGAGACCCCTCCAAAGGGCTCAAGGACAGCCATTGTGTCCCCCACCCCTCCAGTAGGTCATGCAATAACCGTTTGCTGGGCTGACCCAGGGAGTACCACAGAGCCGGGAAGCACCAACTTTAAAAAGTACTTTTCAGCCTATTTACGACTATGTAGGTGCCCAGAATATAACTGGAGGAGGTGGGTGTAGGACCCACCCCTTATCCTCTTATCATCTTTGAGGCAACAGCTGGTGGAGGAAGGATGCCCGCTCGTTAATTCAGCATCTCTGCATTTCAGGTATTGGCTGAATATCTAGCTGTACAAAATATTATGTTTTGTCTCTAGTTTTAGAAGTTCTTCTTCTATTGGTATTGATTCTGTTATTCAGACAGGAAATCTTAAGGCTTGCAAACACTTTTTGTTCCATGTTTTGTTCCTAGAAATAAGTTGCTGCTGGGCAGTGGAGAAGTAGGGAGAGGCAGGGGGAAGATGCATCTAGAATTTCTCTGCCAGCTGTCAGCCACCACGTTTTTGAAATCTGCTGAGTAACTGAGAACTTTCTAGGAAATACCCAGGAAGGCATAAACCTTGATAATGTAGAGAAATTTGGGAGGTGTGTCCTTTTGAGAAGGGAGGAGGAACCCTGTGTGTGTGTGTGTGTGTGTGTGTAACATCTCTAGCCTGAAGTGAGTGGCCAGAATCTCAGACTTCAAAGGTAAGATGCAGGCTCAAGTCAAAAGATAATAGTTAGGAGGAGGACTAAAGTCTAAAGTCCTGGAAGCATTGCCTCTTTAACTGAAGAAAGTAGTAAGCCACACTTTCAAAAGAAGTTGCTGACTTAAAATGTATTCACAGAAAAGGAATCTGCAAACTTGAGAATTAAAGTGACGAGTGCAGGTAGAATGTGGTTTGCATGGAATCTATAGAAAAGAGCAGTGTGCTGGGAAGAAGACCATGTCAGCGTTTGTTAAGCACTGTCCTGGGAGGGGACCTTGGAGGTTCTGATTTTAGGGGTCAAACGTGATTCCTCGCTGGAATGTAGTGCCTTTTAGAAATGCTTTAGGAATATCCAGCTGGCTGTGGTCTAACCATGAGCCTGACTCATAAACTTGCAAACTCTCATTTTCTCTGTTTGGTCCTCCCCACATAGATGCAGGTAAGCTGAGTGCACCGTCAGTTCTGATTGGGTGCCTGGTCAGACCTCTGTGCAATGAGGGAATTAAGCTTCTAAAGCTGTGCTTCTGAAGTTCTGACCTTGGGCTCCTCAGTGACCAGAATGTAGCCTGGCCACACTTTACCTTTGGTTTTTTGGATGTCTTGGCTGGGAGAGAGAAAGAATGATGGGTCAAGAGTGTGACTTCTCTGTTGTGATGGGGATAGTTGTTCCTAGGAATAGAAGAAAGAAAGAGATAAGAATAAGTAATTAATGAGACCTTCATGGCCCAGGTCAGAATGGAGGTTGGCATCCTGGGTGGCATGCCCACTTTTGGAAATTGGGAATTGAACAGAAAGAAGATAGAATGACTGCAATTGGGAATTTTGATCTCAAATCCAAATGGGTCATTAGGTCTGCCTCCATACAAGCTGATCACCTTGGGTCTTTGGGTCTGTGGCACTGGCCAACAGCTGCTTGGAATATCTTCCTGACTGTGTTGTCGGTTTTGTGTGTGTGCACGTGTGCTTATTTTTTATGGTTTATAGGCATCTTTTGTTTCTCTCTTTAATGTGTTAGTCCCGTGCCTGAGTTGGTGGCCACTTGGAAAACTCACGTGCTGATGTCTACCCCTTAACATGGAAATAAAGTTCCAGTTCCAAGGAAACAGCTCCCCTGGCCCATGTACCCAACATGACCCAGCAAGGCTATTGATGAAGAGTTTTTAGTCACTCCATGGGAGGTTCCATGTCCATATACATCTTCCCAAATTCAGGGAGGTGGAGAGGATTGCTTGACCTGTCTTTAAGAAGGCAAGAGGGTGCCCAGGAGTGGTGTGGGAATCTGGGTTGGAGGAGGAAAGACTGGATAATTGAAAGGAGAGATGAAAGTGTTGGGAATGTGGGTGGGAGAAAGGGGCTGTTTAAACTGCCATGAGAGGTGTCTGGGACCTGCTAATAGCCCTCTCTGTTTGCATTTGAGGCCTTCCCTCCCTCTCCCACCCCCGTAAGCTGGCCTAAACTACCCTGTGCACCCCTGGAAAAGGTTAACTTCCTTTTCAGGTGGGGCTGTGAGTTGCAATCATAATTTTTCATTATTATTGTTGGCAAGACACTCAAAAGATCAATTAGTCTCTCCATGCAGCTCCTGGAGGCTTGTTTGGGATATGTTTCCTCTGGAAGAAGTTATTTTTAGTGATACTAATATTATGAAGAAACCTGACATTAAGAGAATCTCAGGAGGGGGTGTGCAGGAGCAGAGTGGGTGCAGAGGGCAGCCGCACACTGAGGTCTGCGTTTCCTGTTTGCCGTGCTCTGAAGAGAGCAGCTGTCTGATTCCAGCACCCCATGAGTAAGCCTCAGTGCGCACCCCCCTGCCTCTCTCTCAGTGTGTGTTAAGGCCCAGACATTCCTCACTGTGATGAGAATATCACCCTCTGGAGGCTGATACCCAGACATGCTGGCAGTTTCCAAATGGTGAAACAGTGCTAGCTTCTGTGTCTGCGAAGCTCAGAAAGGCAACCCTGGACTACGACAATGGACATTATACAAAATCCTGCCTTCTGTTTGTTGTTTGTCCTTGTGCATGTGATGGCCCAAGCTGGTTGATCTGAGACTTGCATGAAAACATTACCTCATGGACTTTTTCAAGGGTGCGAGGTGAAAGCAGAAGCCAGAGGTTCTGTCCTCCAGATCCATCTTTGGAATTCAAGAACTGAGAGGAAATAGCCAGTGAAAACACAAGCCGCTCCTTTTATCTGAAGTCCTGCACAACGGTGTCTGCTTGGGTGGGAGGGGGGTGGCCGGCATCCTATTCTGCTTCCCCAGAGAACCTCTTGTCTCCAGGCATCTGTCAGGTGTCCTCTCTTAAAGGGCAGCCTTTCCACTCTCAGGACCTTTTCACCTATGGTCTCCCTCCATCCTTAAATAGTTCACTTAGAAGAACAGGAATGATGTAAGGGAGAGAAAAAGAAGGAATGAAAAGACACTCTCTCTGTGGTAGGTAAGTGGTTGATGCTTCTTGGTATCTGACTCTTTTACAGATATTTTGCTTGCTAGTTCCTGGCTGGCCCTGTGCAGGTGGTGCTAATGCTTCTTCCTGAGCCGATAGGAAGACCCTCTGGTCCCATGGGCCTGGGCGGCCACGGATGGGGAACCACCATGCACGGACGTGGAGAAGAGCATAGTGATGCTCAGAGCATGGAAAACACTCTCTCATCTTTATTTTCTCCATTGTTTCATGTACTTTTTTCTATTTTCTATTTTTGACACCAGATGAAGCCCAGTGCCTCCCTCTGCTTATTACACTGGCTGTAATGCTGATTTCCAATAAAAATGATATGCTCAAACCAGACTTCATCTTATTTTCCTTAAAAAAAGAGAAATTATTACCATATTTTTGACTTGATGAAACATCATGAATCCCATGATGTATGTTTCTCATTATGATTTTTAAACCATTGAAACGAATGCCTTTTGACTTATTTTTTATTATAGTAATTTTATTCATTTTTCTAGACCACACAGATCAATTAACCACATGGTGAAGTTAGGAACTGGCTGACAGGGGAGTTTGTGTTGTCTAAAGAATAAACCTAGGCTTTTCTATGCCAGACTAGCATTTCTTAGCTTATAATAATAGTGCTGGCTACTCTTGACTGACCTCAACCTGGGTCCTGGCTATGCACGTTTCATGCAACATCACATTTAATCTTTACAGCAACTCCATGATGTAGGTACTGTTATCACCTTCATTCTCCTGATAGGAAAACAGAAGCTCAGATCATTTTTTTCCCATGGCTCTCAAGGCGGGGAGGGGTTGGCCAACTTTTTCTATAAAATATCAGAAAGTAAATATTTTAGGTTTTTGCGGCTCTACTATCTCTGTCACAACTACTCAGCTGTTATAGTGCTAGAGAAGACAAAAGATACAAAAAAAAAACGAGGGTAGCTGTGTTCCAATAAAGCCTTATTTATGGACTCTGATATTTGAATTTCACATAATTCTTTCAGGTCATGAAGTAATATCATTATTTTGATTTTTTCCCCAACCGTTAAATATATTAAAATATGTTTCACTTGCAGGCTATACAAAAACAGGTAGTGGGCTGGATTTGCTGATTCCGGTGTAGATGACAAGAGTATGCAGAGAAGGAGAGGTGGGTTAGGATGAAGTGGTAGGAGGAATACTCCTGCCGGAAGGAACGGTATGTGTGCCCATTGCAGGGAGCATGAAGTATTTGAGGAACTGCAAGAAATCCAAGTGTGGCTTGGTATAGGGGAGGAGGCAAGATGAGAGGAAACAGCAGGGCTCAAGCCGTGACCTTGTAAGACATTTTAAGGATTTTGGACTTTGTCCTTGGAGCAATGGGAAGCCATTTAAAAGTACTAAGCAAAAGAGTGATAAGGGCAACTTGTCTTTTTAAAAGATCTTTGGCTGATGTGTGGAGAATGGATTGCAACGGATCTGTAAGAGTATAAGCAGAAAAAACAGGGTGCTCAAGAAGTGGGCCAGGTGGGTGATGATGGTGTCAATTAGTGGCTGTAGCCAGACCACTTCCTGCCAACAACAGGAAGTCAGGATGGTCGGTTTTGCAGATGAGGAACATGTGGCTGGGAGAGCTGAAGTGTCTTCCCTGGCAACATAGCAAATGGAGGGAGAGCAATGATGAAGACCCTCGTCTATTTCATCGTCGAGGGAAATCAACTCTTGTTCAAATAATAGAAATGCCAAAGAAGATATGGTGGTAATGATTTTATGTTATTTTTGTGCCGGTATTAGGAAGGTAACTGAATCCTTACTCAAAGGTCAGCTTTTCTTAAAATTTGTGTAGCTTTCTTTCCCAAAGGACAATTGGTACATTCTCTTCTACCTTTGGAGGAGTGATTCACCTGGCTGGGCACTCAGAGTCACTCTCTAATTCTGATACTGGCATGCGTCTCTGGGTCAGAGCACACCATCTTTTGGACAATAGAATGTGAGGGGTTGGAGTCTGTTTCTATGGGGTCCAGGACTGGTCTGGGGAAGAATGGAAGAGGGAAAGGTGAGACTCGTGCCTTGGGCCAGAGGGGTGGTGGTGATTTTACCTCAGTTTCTCTGGGGGTTGTGCCCTAATGGCAGTGGTGGGTGGTACTGCCCCATGGGGGGTGGGAGAAGGGGAGCTTCAGAAAGCTCTTGTGGAGTGGGATCCAGTGGTTATACTGCTCAGTGGATCTTGGTTTTGGCTGGTACTTTATTCAGATTTCCCCTTATATCACTGTTGTCGCTTAGTGTTCTTTCCCCATTATTAGGGAGGTCTCTGGAGTCCTGGTCTAGCATCTCCTCCTAGCCCACAAGGTATGGTGCCTCACATACAGCAGATGCTCAGCACTGAATATTGGCTCTGTGCACTTGTCGCCTTTGGTATCCATGCTGCACAGTACAACCTCGTCTCGCAAAGAAGTCAGCATTTTTAAATCTCAGACTATAACAAACAAGGCATTGGGACATCCTGAAAATAGGACAGATTTCAGGAGTTAGCAGTGACCAAGACTGGGGATTCCTCTTCTCCAATGATGTGACTTTTGTTATCCCCTTCTTTTTTCTTCACCCCTATTTCATAAGACATAGGTCGCATGTCTTTATTTTTGCATGGTAGGTGCCCAGTAGAGGTCTACTGGGCTTCTTCTCTTCTGATACTGGTTTTATTTATTCTCTGTAGGCTCTGCATAGGTGGTGATAGGTGATGAGGCTGAAGTCGTGAGCTCAGAGATTTTGATACACTCTCCCCCTCCTTACTTCCTTCTTTCATCAGTTATTGGAAGTCGGTTATGTGCCAGGTACTGGGTTAAGTTCTGGGGGAACAACCATGAAAGAAGACATGGCCTCTGGTTGCAAATAATGCATACCAGTCTCGTGGAGAGAAAAAAGGAAGTAATCGCCACTGGGAATGCAGGCAGCCACGGAGGGCTGTCTCTGACCTGGTGGATAGGACCTCCCTGAGGCCGTTGCCTGCTGACCTCCTGAACGGGGTCAAGGACAATGTGGATGCGTTAACAGACTCTACACTTGCCTTTCTCCATTTCTGCAGGTGGAGATGTCTGCCCAGAGGTTAGTTTCTAACGGGACGTCCCAGCAATCTGCATGTAATCCTGATTACACCTGGGAATATGAGTATTATGAGATTGGACCAGCTTCCTTTGAAGGACTGAAGGCTCACAAATGTAAGTCTTGTGCAATTCCCCATTGTAAGCATGATGTGCGTTTGCTTTAACCTGTGAAATCCCCAGTGTTTACTTTTCCTGAACATTCTTTTTATAGAAATCTGTCCTCTACCTCCAAATCCCTGGAAAACACCCCCTCCAAATATAGGCTCATTGCTCCGGGATGTATAATATGAGCGACGAAGAACTTGAAAGATTCCCTTAGTGGCGGAACATGAATCAAAGTCACTTTCAAATTGAGATTTTAAAAAAATTAATGATGCCAGCTCTCCGAAACCATGTGAACATTTGGACCATCAAAAATGTGTACACAAATAGAATCCGGAACTCTTATTTGAAGAACGTTCTCTTGTAACAGTCCGCAACATCCTTTCAGCCCCGCTGGGTTTCTGGGGCTGTGGAAAGCAGTCGGTTTGTGTGTGTTCGTAGTGATGGACCAGAATAGCCCGCAGTCATTCCCAGCTCTGTGTTATAGGCATGCATTGTGCTTTGTGTTATTGGAGTGATTAATGATCCAGCACAGGGCAAGGAAATATAACTCTATGAAAGGTTACCGTCCACCTCCAGTCATAACTGCCTGCTGACTGGCCAGCATGAAGCAGCTCAGTTTCCTTAAGCAGAGTTGACATGATAAGCAGAAAGTGCTGCCCACTACCGGGTCCTGTCGTGGTTACCCCATAAATGTTCCAGAGATGTTTGCTTGTTTCAGAATGAATGTCCACAGCACCGTAGAAGTCGTAGGTTCTTATCTGGCTCAGCTTAATGGAACATGCTAGGAAATACAAGAGAGACTAGAATTGAAAATGCAAATGTGGCCAAGGAAATGCTTTCACTTCTTTCGTGTTTCCTGGCCGCTGCCACTCTAAGCTGTCTTGGCATTCATGGTTCCTCACTCCTACTTGCAAAGTGGGCTTTCTATCTTTTTCAGCTTCACTGAGGTATACTTGACAAATAAAATTGTAATATATTTAAAGTATGCAAAAATATATTTAAAGTATGCAAAATTTGATATATTTTATATACTGTGAAAAGATTCCCCCCATCGAGTTAATTAACACATCCATCACCTCAGGTATGTATTTATTTGATTGTTTATTCGTTGGTGAGAACATTGAAGTTCTATTCTCTTGAAAATTTCAATTGTACAAAACAGTGTTATCAACTATACTTTCCATGTTATACATTAGATCCTTAGATCTTATTCATCTTATAGCTGAAAGTTTATACTCTTTTACCAACCTCTCCTGATTTCTGCAATCCCCCAGCCCTGGCAACCAATTTTCTAGTCTCTGTTTCTATGAGTTAGACTTCTTCTCTTTTTTTTTTTAGAGTCTACATATAAGTGATATCATGCACTATTCGTCTTTCTCTGTCTAGCTTATTTCACTTCATATAATGCCCTCCAGTTTCACAAATGTTGTCATATGACAGTATTTCCTTCTTCTTAAAGGCCAAATAATACTCAAATATCTATCTATCATCTATCTATCTATCTATAACATTTAATTAATCCATTCATCCATGAATAGACAGTTAGGTTGTTTCCATACCTTGGCTATTGTGAATAATGTTACAATGAACATGGGAGTATAGACATCCTCTTCAAGATAACGCTTTCATTTCCTTTAGATATATATCCAGAAATGGAAAGCTGGATCTTATGGTAATTCTACTTTTAATTTCTTGAGGGAATTTCTTGCTGTTTTTCATAGTGGCTGCACCAGTTACATTCCTACCAACAATGCACAAGGGCTCCCTTTTCTCCACATCCTCACCAACAGTTGTTATCTCTTGTCTTTTTGGTAACAGACATTCTAACAGTGGTGAGATGATATCTCTTTGAGGTTTTGAATTGCATTTTTCTAAAGATTAGCAATGTTGAGCACATTTTCATGTACCTGTGGACCATTTGGATATCTTCTTTGGAAAAATGTCTATTCAGGCCCTTTGCCCATTTTTAAATTGCATTGTTTTTTGCTATTGAGTTGTATGAGTTCATTGTATATTTTGGAATATTAACCCCTTACCAGATATATGATTTGAAAATGTTTTCTCCAAGTCCATAATTTGCCTTTTCATTTTGTTGATGGCTTCCTTTGCTGCAGAAGCATTTTAGTTTGATGTACTCCCACTTGTTTATTTTTGCCTTTTTTCCCTTTGCTTTTGGTGTTAAATCCAAAAACTCATTACCAAGAGTGATGTCAAGGAGCTTACCCCTATGTTTATGACTGTTATTTTGAATTCTCACTAAGATCTGTTTCTGGGGGTTTATTTTATTCTTTTGTTTGGAACATATTCCTCTATTTCTTCAGTCTCCTTGACTGTCTGTGTTGGTTTCTGTGCATTAGATAAAAGAGCCACCACTCCCAGTCTTAGCAGAATGGTCTTATATAGGAAATAAACCTTGTTTTTCAGCCGGGCCTGAGATCTTAGTTTTCTCTCAAACTTGTATGACTGTTCAAGCAAGCTTCTTTGTATTAGTAGCTCCTAGTAATTGAGGGTGTGTCAAGACCTGTCTGTGTCCGGAAGGAGAGGATTGTGGTCAGTGCCTAGATGCAGTTTGATTAGAAGCAGAACCTCAGGCAGCAGCTGCAGAGTAAATAGTTAAATTCTTTCCAGGGAGAAACTGGGAAATGGGCATTTTGTCTGCTCCTTCTGTGCTGAGCCTGGTGGAGAGCCATGGAAGGGTGCTCTCAGGTTTTTTAAGAACTACAGTCCTGTGGGACTCATGGCTATCAGAGCTAGGATATCAGTCAGTCCCTTGGGCAGCAGCTGCAAAAGCTGGGGCATCAGACTTGTATAAAAGCTCCTTCCACGGAGATACTGACAACTTGATTTTTTATTATTGGAGTGGGCTAGAGGGAGAAGGCAAGAAAGTATCTGTTGGCTTCACTGGTCCCTGGGAAGGATCACAGCTGGCCCCTAGATGCCTGATAATTTAGAAGTCTGGCCCTCAGGCATCATCTTCTAAAGTAAGCAGATAAACCCCTTTCAGAGAAAGACTGGGAAATGGGTGTTTTTGCCTGCTCCCCCTGCACTGAGCCCTGGGGAGATAGTCATGTGCGCTCATGAAGAACTGCTCTTTTGTTTGCTGTAACTTGGATTCTCATGGACACAAGCCCTGTCTGCTTTCAGAGCTAGATGTTTAGGAGCCTTGTCTCTCTAGTGTGAGTCTTTTTTTAAAGTGAGGTAAAATCGGTATATAACATTATGTAAGTTTCAGGTGTACAAAATTATATTTTGACATCTGTGTACACTACAAAGTGATCATCACCAAAGGTCTAGTTATCCACAATCACCATATAGTTGACCCCTTTTACCCATTTCACCTGTCCCCTAACTCCCTTCCCCTCTGATAACCAATGATCTGTTCTCTGTGTCTATCAATTTTTTTGTTTGTTTTGTTTGTTTGTTTTAGATTCCACATATGAGTGAAATTATACAGTATTTGTCTTTCTCTGTCTATGTATTTCACTTAACATAATACCCTCAAAGTCTATCTATATTGTCTCAAATGGCAACATTGCATTCTTTTTTGTGACTGAGTAGTATTCCATTTTCTCTCTGTGTGTGTACCATCTTCTTTATCCATTCATCCATTGATGGACACTGAGGTTGTTTCCAAATCTTGGCTATTATAAATAATGCTGTGGATTGGTTCAAGGTGGCAGAGTAGAAGGATGTCCTCTCACTCCCTCTTGCGAGAGCACCGGAATCACAACTAACTGCTGAACAATCATCGACAGGAATATGCTGAAACTCACCAAAAAAGATACCCCACATCCAAAGACAAAGGAGAAGCCACAATGAGATGGTGGGAGGGGTGCAATCACAATAAAATCAAATCCCCTAACTGCTGGGTGGGTGACTCACAAACTGAAGAACACTTATACCACAGAAGTTCACCCACTGGAGTGAAGGTTCTGAGCCCCACGTCAGGCTTCCCAACCTGGGGGTCCAGCAATGGGAGGAGGAATTCCTAGAGAATCAGACTTTGAAGGCTAGCAGGATTTGATTGCAGGACTTCAACAGGACTGGGGGAAACAGAGACTCCACTCATGGAGGGCACACACAAAGTAGTGTATGCATTGGGACACAGGCGAAGGAGCAGTGACCCCGGGGAGACTGAACCAGACATACCTGCTAGTGTTGGAGCATCTCCTACAGAGGCGGGGGGTGGCTGTGTCTCACCATGACAAGGACACTGGCAGCAGAAGTTCTGGGAAGTACTCCTTAGTGTGAGTGCTCCCAGAGTTCGCCATTAGCCCCACCAAAGAGCCCAGGTAGGCTCCGGTGTTGGGTCGCCTCAGGCCAAACAACCAACAGGGAGGGAACCCAGCCCCACCCATCAGCAGACAAGTGGAATAAAGTTTTTCTGAGCTCTACCCACCACCAGTCCCTCCTATCAGGAAACTTGCACAGGCCTCTTAGATAGCCTAATCCACCAGACGGCAGACAGCAGAAGCAAGAAGAACTGCAATCCTGCAGCCTGTGGAACAAAAACAACATTCACAGAAAGATAGACAAGATGAAAAGACAGAGGGCTATGTACCAGATGAAGGAACAAGATAAAACCCCAGAAAAACAACTAAATGAAGTGGAGATAGGCAACCTTCCAGAAAAAGAATTCCAAATAATCATAGTGAAGATGATCCAGGACCTCAGATAAAGAATGGAGGCAAAGGTCGAGAAGATGCAAGACATCTTTAACAAAGACCTAGAAGAATTAAAGAACAAACAAACAGAGATGAATAATACAATAACAGAATTGAAAAATACACTAGAAGGAATCAACAGCAGTATAACTGAGGCAGAAGAACGGATAAGTGACCTGGAAGACAGAACAGTGGAATTCACTGCTGCAGAACAGAATAAAGAAAAAAGAATGAAAAAAAATGAAGACAGCCTAAGAGACCTCTGGGACAACGTTAAACACAACAACATTCTCATTATAGGGGTCCCGGAGGAGAAGAGAGAGAGAAAGGACCCAAGAAAATATTTGAAGAGATTATAATCAAAAACTTCCCTAACCTGGAAAAGGAGATAGCCACCCAAGTCCAGGAAGCACAGAGAGTCCCATACAGGATAAACCCAAGGAGGAACATGCCAAGACACATAGCAATCAATTTGGCAAAAATTAAAGACAAAGAAAAATTATTGAAAGCAGCAAGGGAAAAATGACAAATAACATACAAGGGAACTCCCATAAGGTTAACAGCTGATTTCTCAGCAGAAACTCTACGAGCCGGAAGGGAGTGGCATGACATATTTAAAGTGATGAAAGGGAAGAACCTACAACCAAAATTACTCTCCCTGGCAAGGATCTCATTCAGATTCGATGGAGAAATCAAAAGCTTTACAGACAAGCAAAAGCTAAGAGAATTCAGCACCACCAAACCAGCTCTACAGCAAATGCTAAAGGAACTTCTCTAAGTGGGAAACACAAGAGAAGAAAAGGACCTACAAAAACAAACGCAAAACATTAAGAAAATGGTCACAGGAACATATCTATAATTACCTTAAACGTGAATGGATTAAATGCTCCAACCAAAAAACACAGCCTCACTGAATGGATACAAAAACAAGACCCATATATATGCTGTCTACAAGAGACCCACTTCAGACCTAGGGACACATACAGACTGAAAGTGAGAGGATGGAAAAAGATATTCCATGCAAATGGAAATCAAAAGAAAGCTGGAGTAGCAATACTCATATCAGATTAAATAGACTTTAAAATAAAGAATGTTACAAGAGACAAGGAAGGACACTACATAATGGTCAAGGGATCAATCTAAGAAGAAGATATAACAATTATAAATATATATGCACCCAACATAGTAGCACCTCAATACATAAGGCAACTGCTAACAGCTATAAAAGAGGAAATCGACAATAACACAGTAATAGTGGGGGACTTTAACACCTCACTTACACCAATGGACAGACCATCCAAACAGAAAGTTGATAAGGAAACACAAGCTTTAAATGACACAACAGACCAGATAGATTTAATTGATATTTATAGGACATTCCATTCAAAAACATCAGATTACACTTTCTTCTCAAGTGCACATGGAACATTCTCCTGGATAGATCACATCGTGGGTCACAAATCAAGCCTCAGTAAATTTAAGGAAATTGAAATCAAGCATCTTTTCTGACCACAACGCTATGAGATTAGAAATCAATTACAGGGGAAAAAACGTAAAAAACACAAACACATGGAGGCTAAACAATACGTTCCTAAATAACCAAGAGATCACTGAAGAAATCAAATACCTAGAGACAAATGACAATGAAAACACGATGATCCAAAACCTATGGGATGTGGCAAAAGCAGTTCTAAGAGGGAAGTTTATAGCAATACAATCCTACCTCAAGAAACAACAAACATCTCAAACAATCTAACCTTACACCTAATAGAACTAGAGAAGGAAGAACAAATAAAACCCAAAGTTAGTAGAAGGAAAGAAATCATAAAGATCAGAGCAGAAATAAATGAAAAAGAAAGAAAACAAAGCAAAGATCAATAAAACTAAGAGCTGGTTCTTTGAGAACATAAACAAAATTGATAAACCATTAGCCAGACTCATCAAGTAAAAGAGGGAGAGGACTCAAATCATTAAAATTAGAAATGAAAAAAGAGAACTTACAACAGACGCCGCAGAAATACAAAGCATACTAAGAGACTACTACAGGCAACTCTATGCCAATAAAATGGACATCCTGGAAGAAATGGACAAATTCTTAAAAAACTATAACCTTCCAAGACTGAACCAGGAAGTAGTATAAAATATGAACAGACCAATCACAAGTAATGAAATTGAAACTGTGATTAAAAATCTTCCAGCCAACAAATGTCTAGGACCAGATGGCTTCACAGGTGAATTCTATCAAACATTTAGAGCAGAGCTAGCACCCATCATTCTCAGACTCTTCCAAAAAATTGCAGAGGAAGGAACACTCCCAAACTCATTCTATGAGGCCACCATCACCCTGATACAAAAACCCAACCAAGATACTACAAAAAAAAATTATGGACCAATATCACTCATGGATATAGATGCAAAAATCCTCAACAAAATACTAGCAAATAGAATCCAACAACACATTAAAGGATCATACACCATGATCAAGTAGGATTTATCCCAGGGATGCAAGGATTCTTCAATATACACAAATCAATCAATGTGATACACCATATTAACAAATTGAAGAATAAAAACTGTATGATCATCTCAGTAGATGCAGAAAAAGTTTTTGACAAAATTCAACAGCTATTTATGATAAAAACTCTCCAGAAAGTGGGCATAGAGGGAACCTACCTCAATATATTAAAAGCCATATATGACAAACCCACAGCAAACATCATTCTTAATGGTGAAAAACTGAAAGCATTTCCTCTAAGATCAGGAACAAGACAAGCATGTCCACTCTCATCGCTATTATTCAACAAAGTTTTGGAAGTCCTAGCCATAGCAGTCAGAGAAGAAAAAGAAATAAAAGGAATACAAATTGGAAAAGAAGAAGTGAATACAAATTGGAGAAGAAGAAGTAAAAATCTTTCCTTTTTTCCAAAAAGGAAAAAAAGAAGTCACTGTTTGCAGATGACATGATACTATACATAGAGAATCCTAAAGATGCCACTAGAAAACTACTAGAGCTAATCAATGAACTTGGTAAATTGCAGGATACAAAATTAATGCACAGAAATCTCTTGCATTCCTATACACTAATGATGAAAAATCTGAAAGAGCCAAGGGGGGAAAGTGGCAGGCCGGGGTCGGGGGAGAGGTGGGATGAATTGGGAGATTAGGATTGATATATATACACCAATATGTATAAAATGGATAACTAATAAGAACCTGCTGTGTAAATAAACAAATAAAATTAAATTAAAAAAATAATGCTGTAATGAACATAGGTGTTTATATATCTTTGCAAATTAGTGTTTTCATATTCTTCAGATAAATACCTAGAAGTAGGATAGTTGGATCATACGGTAGTTCTATTCTTAATTTTTTGAGGAATCTCCATACTGTTTTGTATTGTGGCTGCAACAATTTACATTCCTACCAGTAGTGCTCAAGGTGTTCCCTTTTCTTCTCATCCTGTCACACACTTGCTATTTCTTGTCTTTTTGAGAGCCATTCTAATAGTTGTAAGCTGATATCTCGTTGTGGTTTTGCTTTGCATTTCTCTAATAGTTAGTGATACTGAGCATCTTTTCATGTGCCTTTTGGCCATCTGTATGTCTTCTTTGGAAAGATATCTATTCAGATCCTCTGCCCATTTTTTTAGTAGAGTTGTGCGTGTTTTTTTTGTTGTATGTGTTCTCTATATTTTTATATTAACTCCTTTTGCATATATGATTTACAGATTTCTCCCATTCAGTAGGCTGCCTTTTTGTTTTGATGATGGTTTCCTTCATTGTGCGAAGCTTTTTAGTTTGATGTAGTCCCATTTATTTATTTTTGCTTTTGTTTCCCTTGCCTTTGGAGTCAGATCTCTAAAAAATCACTAAGAATGTTGTCAATAAGGTTACCACCTATGTTTTCTTCTAGAAATTTTATGGTTTCAGGTCTTATATTCAAGCCTTTAAACCATTTTGAGTTAATTTTTGTGTATGGTGTAAGAGTGTGATCTAGTTTCACTCTTTTCCATGTGGCTGTCCAGTTTTCCCAACACCATTTATTGAAGAGACTGTCCTTTCCCCATACTATGTCCTTGGCTCCACTGTCATAGATTAATTGTCCATATATGTGTGGGTTTATTTCTGGGCTCTCTCTTTTCTTCATAGATCTGTGTGTCTCTTTTTATGCCAATATCATACTGTTTTGGTACTATAGCTTTGTAGTATATTTTGAAATCAGAGAGTATGATTCCTCCAGGTTTGTTCTTTCTCAAGATTGCTTTGACTATTCAGGATCTTTTGTGGTTACATACAAATTTTAGAATTATTTGTTCTATTTCTGTGAAATATGCCATTGGTATTTTGTTAGGGATGACATTGAATCTGTAGATTGCTTTTCATAGTGTGGACATTTTAGCAATGTTAATTTTAACAATCCATGAATGCAGAATAGCTTTCCATTTATTTGTGTCTTCTTCGGGTTTTTTTTGTCAGAGTCTTACAGTTTTCAGTGTAGAGATTTTCACCTCCTTGGTTAAATTTATTCTTAGGTATTTTATTCTTTTTGATACAGTTGTAAATGGAATTATTTTCTTAATTTCTACTTATGATAGTTCATTATCAGTGTATAGAAATACAAGAGTTTCTGTATATTGAGTTTGTATCCTGCAAGTTTACTGAATTCATTTTTATAGTTGTAACAGTTTTTTGGTGGAGTCTTCAGGGTGTTCTACATATAGTATCATGTCAGCTGCAAATAGTGAAAGTTTTACTTGTTCCTTTTCAATTTGGATGCTTTTTATTTATTTTTCTTGTCTAATTGCTAAGACTTCCAATACTGTGTTGAATAAAAGTGACAAGTGTGGGCATCCTAGTCTTGTTCCTGGTCTTAGAGGAAAAGCTCTCAGTTTTTCCCTGTTGAGTATGATGTTAGCTGTGGGTTTGTTATATTGATATATGGCTTTTATTAAGTTGAGGTACATTTCCTCCATACCTACATTTTTTCTCCCATGCTGTCCTGTTACATTTAATCTCAGCAACTTGCATCCAAGAACTCATTGAAGAGAACAGCATATAAGTTTATAAGCCATATTAAGTTGTACCAAAAAAAGCTTTGCTCTCCTATAAACAGCCCTGCAAAACATGGTGTTTCTATTTGGTGCTTAGATGATACTTCTTAAAAAAATTAAAGTATAGTTGATTTACAATGTTGTGCCAATCTCTGCTGTATAGAAAAATGACTCAGTTATACATGTACATGCATTCTTTGCCATTATGGTTTATCCCAGGAGATTGGATATAGTTCCATGTGCTATACAGTAGGACTTTGTTGTTTATCTATTCAAAATGTAATAGTTTGCATCTACCAACCTCAAACTCTAACTTGATTCCTCTCCCTCCCCCCTCCCCCTTGGCAACCACAAGTCTGTTCTCTATAGCTGTGAGTCTATTTCTGCTCTGTAGATAAGTTCATTTGTGCCGTATTTTAGATTCCACATATATGTGATATCATATAGTATTTGTCTTTCTCTTTCTGACTTATTTCACTTAGTATGATCATCTCTAGTTGCATCCATGTTGCTGCAAATGGCATTATTTCATCCTTTTTTATGGCTGAGTAATGTTCCATTGTGTATATGTACCCCATCTTCTTTATCCATTCATCTGTCAATGGACATTTAGGTTGCTTCCATGTCTTGGCTATTGTGAATAGTGCTGCTATGAACATGGGGTGCATGTATCTTTTTGAATTATAGTTTTGTCTGGGTATATGCCCAGGAGTGGGGTTGCAGGATCATATGGCAACTCTATTTTTAGTTCTTTAAGGAACCTCCATATTGTTTTCCATAGCGGCTGCACCAACTTACATTCCCACCAACAGTGTAGGAGGGTTCCTTTCTCTCCACACCCTCTTCAACACTTGTTATTTGTAGGCTTTTTAATGATGGGCTTTTTCATTTTGACTGGTGTGAGGTGGTACCTCATTGTAGTTTTGATTTGCACTTCTCTAATAATTTGTGATGTCGAGCATCTTTTCATATGCCTATTGGCCATCTGTATGTCTTTTTGGAGAAATGTCTATTAATATAGTCACTTTGTTGAGAGTTCTTGTAAATGGATGTTGACTTTTGTCAAATGCTTTTTGTGCAACAATTGATATGATCATATGATTTTTATCTTTCATCCTGTTAATGTGGTTTATCATGTTGATTGATTTGCAGATACTGAACCATTTTTGCATCCCTGGAATAAATCCCTCTTGTTCATGATGTATGATCTTTTTAATGTATGTTAAATTCAGTTTGCTAATGTTTGTTGAAGATTTTTGCTTCTATTTTCATCAAAGATATTGGCCTGTTATTTTTTTTCCCTTGGTATTCTTGTCTGGTTTGGGTATCAGGATAATATGGCCTTGTAAAATGAGTTGGAAACATTTCCTCCTCTTAATTTTTTTGGAAAAGTTTGAAAAGCATAGGTATTAAATCTTCCTTGAATGTTTGGTAGAATTCACCAGTGAAGTCACCTGGTCCTATACTTTTGTTTGTTTGGAAGTTTTTTAAAATTACTGATTCAATCTCCTTACTAGTAATTGATCTATTCAGATTTTCTATTTCTCCATAATTCAGTCTTAGAAGTTTGTGTGTTTCTAGAAACGTATCCATTTCTTCTAGGTTGTTGAATTTGTTGGTGTATAATTGTTCTTAGGAGCCTCATAATCTTTTGTATTTCTGTGGTATCAGTTGTAATTTCTCCTCTTTCATTTCTGACTTTATTTGATTCCTCTCTCTCTTTTTTTCTCTTGGTTAGTCTAGCTGTTGGCTTGTTGATTTTGTTTATCTTTTCAAAGAACCAGCTCTTAGTTTCATTAATCCTTTCTATTTTTTTCATTTATTTCGGGTCTGATCTTTATTATTTCCTTCCTAATGCCAACTTTGAACTTTGTTTGTTCTTTGTTTTCTAGATCCTTTAGGTGTAATGTTAGATTGTTTATTTGAGATTTTTCTTGTTTCTTGTGGTAAACCTGTATTGCTATGAACTTCCCTCTTAGAGTCGCTTTTGCTGCCTCTTATAGATTTTAGTATGTCATAGTTTTGTTTTCATTTGTCTCTAGGTATTTTTTAATTTCTCCTCTGATTTCTTCAAAGATTCAAAGAATCTGAACATTGGTTGTTCAGATTAAACGTTGTTTAATCTCCACATTTTTGTGGTTTTTACAGTTTTCTTTGATTTCTAGTTTTATACCATTGTGGTTGGAAAAGCTGCTTAATATGATTTCAAACTTCTTGAATTTATTGAGACTTGTTTTTTGGCCTAACATGTGATCTAGCCTGGAGAGTGTTCCATGTGCATCTGAGAATGGGTACTCTGCTGCTTTCGGATGAAACGATTTTTATATATCTATTAAGTCTGTCTGCTCTAATGTGTCATTTAAGCCCAATGTTTCTTTATTGATTTTCTGTTTGAATGATGTATCCAGTGATGTAAGTGGGGTGTTAAATTCCCCTACTATTAGTTTGTTGCTGTTAATTTCGCTCCTTAGGCCTGTTAATATTTGCTTTATGTATTGTGGGGCTCCTATATTGGGTCATATGTATTTTTCAAGTGTTACATCTTCTTGATGCAATGACCCCTTTATCATTATATATATCCTCTTGGTCTTTTATTACATTCTTTGTTTTAAAGTCTATTTTGTATGATATGAGTATAGCTACACGAGCTTTCTTTTAGTTTCCATTTGCATGGACTATATTTCCCCATCCTTTCACTTTTAATTTGTGTGTGTCCTTACTTCTGAAGTGGATCTCTTGTAGGCAGCATCCAGATGGGTCTTGTTTTTTTATCCATTCAGTCACTCTGTGTCTTTTGACTGGAAAATTTAGTCCACTTATGTTTAAAGTAATTACTGATAGATATGTACTTATTGCCATTTTGTTAATTATTTTCTGATTGTTTTTGTAGTTCCTCTCTGTTTCTTTTTCTCTTTCTCTCTTCCCTTGTGGTTTCATGGCTGTCTTTAGTGTTATGTTTAGGTTAATTCCTCTTTCTTTTGTGTATTTACTCTAAGTTTTTTTGTGGCTATCATGGTTTACATATGACACCCTTTGCATATAATGGTCTGCTTTAGGTTGATAACAACTTAAATTTGAACACATTCCAGAAGGTTACTTTATTTTTTACTTCCTCCCTCATGTTTTATATTTTTGATGACATCTTTTACATTTTTTATTTTATGCATATTTTAACTAATTATTTTAGTTGTAGTTAATTTTTCTATTTTTTGTCTTTTAATCTTCATTCTTGCTTTATAAGTGATTGATCCATTACCTTTACTATTGAGTTACCTTTTCTAGTGAGATTTTTACTCAGGTATGTTTTTATGTTATTAATCAGTGCCATTTCTTTTTAGCTTAAAGAAGTCTCTTTAACATTTTTTGTAAGTCCAGTTTAATGGTGGTGAACTCTTCTAGATTTTGCTTATCTGGGAAACTCTTAATCTCTTCAATTCTGAATGATAACCTTGTCAGGTAGAGAACTTTTGGTTGGAATTTTTTCCTTTCAGCACTTTGAATATGTCATGCCACTCCCTTCACCTGCTAAGTTTCTGCTGAAAAATTTACTGATAGCCTTATGGGGTTTCTCTTGTATATGTAAAGTTTTTTTGTTTTTTGTTTTGTTTTAGCTACTTTTAAGATTCTTTCTTTATCTTTGCCTTTTATCATTTTAATTATGATGTGTCTTGGTGTGGATCTCTTTGGGTTCATCTTATTTGGAACCCTCTAGACTTACTGGACCTGGATGTCTATTTCCTTCTTCAGACTAGGAAAGTTTTCAGCTAATATTTCTTCAGATAAGCTTTCTGGCCCTTTCTCCTCCTTTTGGGACCCCTATAATGTGAATGTTATTCTGCTTGACATTGTTCCAAAGGCCCCTTGAGATATATTTACTTTTTAAAATTCTTTTTTTGTTTTTGCTCCTGTGTCTTAGTGAATTCCCTTGCTTTGTCTTCCTGGTCTGTTCTGCTTCATCCAGTCTGCTGTTGAACCCCTCTAGTTTATTTTTCAGTTCAATTATTATATTCTTCAGCTCTTTAACTTCTGTTTAGTACTTTCTTATGTGTTCTCTTTCTTTGTTGAAGCTCTTACTGTGTTCCTCCACTCTTCTCCCCAGTTCAGTGAGCATCTTTATGACCATTACTTTGAACTTTTTATCAGGTAGATTGCTCATCTCCATTTCATTAAGGTTTTTTCCTGAGGTTTTGTCTTGTTCTTTCATTTGGGACATATTCCTCTGTCTCCTCATTTTGAGTAACTCTCTGTGTTTGTTTCTGTGTATTGGGCCAAAAAGCTGCCTCCTCCAGTCTTGAAGGAGTGGCCTTGTGTAGGAAATCCTGTGGGCCCCAGATGCCCTGGTCACTAGAGCTGGGCACTCAAGGGGCATCCCCTGTATGGGCTGCATGTGCCAGCCTGCTGCAGTGCAGGGGTGGGCAGGGGTCTTGCCCAACCCAGCTGTGGCATGCAGCTGTAGCACAGGAGTGGGTGGAGCTCTCATTGAGGCACACCTACTGGCACTAGCAGGTTAGAGGGAGACTTCCAAAATGGCACCCACCAGTGCTGGCATTAGCAAGATAGAATGAAATCACAAGAATGGCATCTGCCAGTGTGTCCATCACCAGAAAGAGTCCCAGCAGGTTCCTGCCTTTCCAGCAGATGCTTGAAGATTAGTTAATGGGTCTCCTTCATGAATAGTCCAGGTGCTTTTCAAACGGGTGTTTTTGTGCTGGATTCTGGGGCAAGGGAGTCTGTGAGCCCTTTAAAAGGCAGGTTCTCCATTCCCTACAGATCTATGTTTTTCCTGGATGTAATCCTCATTGGTTTTCAAAGCCAGGCATTTTGGGGGCTTGTCTCTCCTATGCAGGATCTAAGATTTGGGGTGCTTGCTATAGAGCACAGACCACCTCACTCCTTAGAGAAAAGTTCTGTATTTTTGAGATCCCTCCCAATTGTGGGTTGCTGCACCAGGGTGGAGATTTTTTTTTTGGTGAGACTGTGTTTCTGCATCTCCTAACTGTCTCAATGCTGTCTTTTTATCCTTTGTTATGGAGACTCTGTCCAGTTTTCAGGTCTTTTTTAGAAGGAAGTATTCCCTATGTAGTTGTAGATTTGTTGTGTCCGTGGGAGGAGGTGAATTCAGGATCTTCCTACACCACCATCTTGAACTGCCTCCAGTGGGGCTCTAGATGTGTGGTCTGAACACTTCCTCAGGGAGAATGTGGGAGTTGGGGGTTACCTCAGATTGCTATGTTGCTGTGCTGGGGGTGGGGTTAATGGCAAGAGTGTGTCTCAGCCTTTCCTACTCATTTGGATGTGAGTAGGAAATCATTTGTCAGATGTGTAGGAGTTGCTCAGATAGTTTCTGGATCTCTTTCAGAGGGAATTGCTCCATATGTAGCTGTATATTCCATGTGTCTGTGGGAGGAGGGGAGCTCAGGAGCCTCTGGAGTCTCCATCGTGGTCAACTCCCAATTCCAGCTAATAAAGTGCTTAGCCTTTGTTCCCACTCCCTCATTGCAGGAAGGACCACAAGAGCTGGGGCTTCATGTATAGGTCCTGGGGCCTGGATGCTACTGATTGCTGATGGCTGTGGCAGAGCATCTGGCTGGACAATTAGAGGGACAGGGGCAGTGATACCCTGGCTGGTCCTTGCCCTCTGGTCTCCAGCGATGGGACTGTAAAGGGCTTCGGAGTTACTAATTTCCTGGATCAAGAGCTTTCTATTTTTGTTCCTTAAAAATCGTTAACTAAACCACATATCATTTACCCTGAAGTGAATAGTAATAATTAAATGCTTTTGCTCATTCCTGTATTGATGTCTTCTCAGTAGTTCTTTGTGGAAGTAAAAAAAAAAAATGTACATGGAATCCATTAGGATGTGCTGTTATCAATTATCTGATGGAGGGCTGTTGCCGTCAGGGTGTGAAATCACCCCCTCTAACTTACTTTGATTCTTTAATCTGTTATTTTCTGGGAAAATCTGTAGGTAAGGATACTTGCTGTTAAGAATTTTAGCGGAAATCAAAATGACTGGGCAAATTGCCATATATTTCCCTGTAATATAAGCTTTTACAGCTTGGTGACACAGATTTTATTTTTGTGTCATTTTGCGCCTGTCTCTTTTTCTTAGTTTAAGGGGCAGAGAAAACAGCCTGCTGCTGTAGTTTTGGTTGGTGCATTTCCAGAAACAGTTGAAAATCTCTTTGGGGCATATTACATTTAGAAATGATTATAGCTGGAAAAAATTCCTGCAAAATGTAGGGAGAAGTATGATACACTACATACTTTACTCACTATATCATTAATAAGGAGTGCTTTTGTTTTTAACATTCCCATTAGGAAAACCCAAAAATTCCTGGGTGGGTCCTTGCTGTTTTGATTAAGAGATCTGATTAAGGTAGAGGCCCTTAGCTTCAGGAACAAACCCCAAGACATACAGGAAAGTAAGTGAACTATTGTACTGTGTACCTTGGTATAGTCTCTTCCACTTTGAAATGCTGTAATTCTGGCCTTCAAGTGCGTCTCCTTGTTTGGCTGAGCAAAATTCAAAGCCAGTTAGGTGCAGTTTCAAAAGAATAAAAGCGAGTCATTTCAATGGGAAGCACTTATGAAGATAGGAATGACCATAGCAATTACCTTCATTTATTTGACCTGTAATGGATCTTCATAGCAATAGCTACATCTCTAGTTAGACTAAGCTCTCCTGCCTGCTGAAATTAAGATTCCTACCTCCAAAGGGTCTTTCATCTGAGAAACAACCTCTGATGGTCATTGTAAATTCTCCTTTTGCCTTCAGTTTTGGATCTGGTATCAAACCTTATATCTATCAGAAGTGGACATATATCTGACATACACTGGGTACCAGCAGAATGGACATTCATTCATTCTGCACGTATTTGTTGAGTACCTGTTATGTGCAGCACTATTTTAAGCACTGGAGATACAACAGTGAACAGAAAAGACAAAACACTTTCTCATATGGATCTTGCATTTTGCTGGGAGAGAGATAATAAGTAAGTTAAATAGATGAACTATGCCACATGGTGATAAAAGATAAAGTAGGGAAAGGAGATGTGGAGAGTCGAGGTGAAAGTATAGCTAGAATGGCCATGGAAGGCCTTCCTGAGAAGGAGAAATATGATAAAAGACCTGAAGGAAGTGAGAGATTGAGCTATAAGATACCTTGGGAAGAACATTCCAGAAAGTGCTCCATGGCAAGAGCAAACTGGAACACACAAGGAACAATGAGGAGGTCAGCCTGGTGCCCGAGGGGTGAATAAGAGGCAGAACATCAGGAGACAAAGTCAGGTGATGGGGAAGAGGGCATTGGGGCCTTAGAGGTCAAGCTAAGGACTTATGACTTTTTCTCTGAGGAGTCATTTGAGGGTTTGGAGCAGAAGCGTGGTACCTAGCTTGGGTTTCAGTAAGATTACTCTACAGCTGGGGAAGGAAGGGGATGAGGTTGGAAGCAGAGACAAGGCAGGGGGCTACTGCAAAAATCCAGGCAGCTGCTGAGGTGACTTGGACCATGGTGGTGGCAGTGGAGTGGTAAGAAGTACATATACTCTGGATCTTTTTGAAGATAGATCTGACAGGATTTGTCAGTGGATTGGCAGTAGGGTGCAAGAGAAAGAGAAGGGCCAAGGATGATTTGAAACTTGTGATCTGAGTAACTGGCAGGATGAATTGCCATTGACTGAGATGAGGAAGCCTGGGAGAAACATTACCACCAGGAGCTCACTTTTGGACTTGTTCAACTGAGACCCATCAGACCTCCAAGAGGACATGAGGGGAGAGGTAGGTGTACAGTGAAGGTATAAATTTGAGAGTCATCAGCATATTCAAACCCAAGAGGCTGGTTGAATGAGTATTGATTAGAAAACTAAAGAGCTCCCAGAATTGAGCCCTGGGACAGACTAGCATTTAGAAGTTGGAGGATGTTCAGAAGAAAGCAGCAAAGGAGTTTGAATGGAATTTATAGAAAGGTAGGAAGAAAATTGTGTGATTGTGGTTTCCTGGAAGCCAAGTGAAGAAAGGGTTTCAAAGATGAGGCCATGGAATGTGTCACATGCTGCTATTATGGTCAAGTAAGCCGAGGGCTGAGACTTGACTCTTGGATTTACAGTGTAGAAATTAATGGCAATGACCTTAAAAGCAGTTTCAGTGGAGTATTAGGAGTAAAAACTGCTAGAATTGGTTCAATAAAAAATGAGAGGAGAGGAACTGGAGACAGTATGTACAGGCAGATCTCTCAAGAATTGTGTTATAAATTTAGGGAGGGAGAGAAATGGGGCATTTATGAAGGGCTTGGCTAGGTGAGACATGTTTTTTTAGAAAAGCAGAAGCAAAAGCCTGTGAGTCGATGAGTTTACATTTTAGCAGGACCACTCTGGCAGCTGTGTTGAGATGAGACTAAAGGAGCATCCTCTGATTCTGAGCCATCAGTGGTGGCCACAGTCTATACTTTTGTCATGTGCCAACTTGCAGATAATGTCACATACATGCATGGATGAGTCAGCAGGAAGCTGGCTCATCAAGACAGGAAACAAAGCTGGAGCTAGTGAAGGCTTGGAGTAAGACGTGTGATCGGCAGCACAGTAGAGACAAATACTAGAACCCCACTGTTGGCTCCTTGCCAAGAATTCATACCACAGAACTGACCCTAACACCATAGGAACCAGAAGTGGTGTGAAGACAGTGCTGGCTCTGGCGTCCTGAACCCTCTCTTTCAAATTAAGCATTAACTCTCATTTTTCATACAACCACGATATGGAAAGGTCACAATTTCTTCTTTTTTTTTAAAATTTTATTTTAGGGACTTCCCTGACAGTCCAGTGGTTAAGGCTCCACCTTCCAATGCAGGGGGCATGGGTTCAATCCCTGGTCGGGGAGCTAATATCCCACATGCTGCATGGTGCAGCCAAAAATTTAGAAAAATAAATAAATAAATAAATTAAAAAATTTATTTTATATTGGACTATAGTTGATTTACAATGTTGTGTTAGTTTCAGGTGTACAGCAAGCTGATTCAGTAATACATATATCTATTCTTTTTCAAAATCTTTTCCCATTTAGGTTATTACAGGATATTGAGCAGAGTTCCCTGTGCTATACAGTAGGTCCTTGTTGGTTGTCTATTTTATAGATAGTAGTGTGTATATGTTAATCCCAAACTCCCAATTTATCCCTCCCCCCCATCTTTCCCCTTTGGTAACCATAAGTTTTTTTCTAAGTCTGTGAGTCTGTTTCTGTTTTGTAAATAAGTTCATTTGTATCATTATTTTAGATTACGCATGTAAGTGATACCATATGCTATTTGTCTTTCTCTGACTGACTTCACTTACTATGATCATCTCTAGGTCCATCCATGGTGCTGCAAATGGCATTATTTCATTCTCTTTAATGGCTGAGTAATATTCCATTGTATATATGTACCACATCTTCTTTATCCATTCCTCTGTCAATGGACATTTAGGTTGATTCCACATCTTGCCTATGGTAAAAAGTGATGCAATGAACATTGGGGTGCATGTATCCTTTCGAACCATGGTTTTCTCTGGATATATGCCCAGGAGTGGGATTAGTGGATCATATGGTGATTCTATTTTTGGTTGTTTAAGGAACCTCCATACTGTTCTCCATAGTGGCTGCACTAATTTACATTCCCACCAACAGTGTAGGAGGGTTCCCTTTTCTCCACATCCTCTCCAGTATGTCTTGTTTGTAGACTTTTTGATGATGGCCATTCTGCCTGGTGTGAGGGGTGGAGGGGAGGGGAAACAGGATGGGATAGTTGCTCTCGTCCTCCCCTATAGTGGAAAACATGGAGAAACAGATCATACCAGTGAAAACCGTGCAGCTGTCAGCTTTCAGCTCCGTTTCATTCCATTCATTAGAGCTCAGGTTAAGGGAAAGTCATTTTATTATGACACATCCTATTTGGGATTCCTCTGGGCAATTTTCTCTACCCTCTTACTATAACGGTCTCCAAGTAGCTCAGTCTCTAGGCAGGACAGAAGTAGCTGTTCGGCTGTATTAGAATCCCCTGTGGAAGGCTTTCTTGGCTTCCTTAATGAACCGGGCTCCTTGGAGCCTCACTCACTCTATGTAAACCTCTGTTCTGACTTCCTTCCAAGAAAGGGTGCTTTGGGGAAGACCAGAGGCTCTGCATTCCTCCTTTTACTGCAATGCTCACATCCGTGAAACTTGGCATATAAATAAAACTTCAAGAGAGTTTGGTTATTCCTGGGATGAGATGGAGATCTCTGATATTCTCTGAAAGGGGCTCAGGGTGAGAAAGTGCCCTGGGACTGGGCCATGTAACAGAGGATGAGGTGGAGGAGAATTAATGGAAATAATCTGAGGAAGCAGAATTTCCTTTGGAGAAGAACGTGAATAAGAAAAGCTGCTTAAAGCATATTGTGATGAGAAACGTGGATACCACATTATCAAGAAAACATCTGAAAATGCCATTGGATCACGGGGATTTTCAAATTCTGACCAAAGCTCTGCTTATTCCCACTCTGTTCCCTCGTGACTTTGCTGAGGGCTGAGACCCTCCCAGGTCCCACGTTATTGTTGCTTTTTGATCCGCTCCCTGGGTCACTAGAAGGATGGGGGCAAGGGACTAGGCAGGGTCAAAGGCACCCTCCTCCATCCCTGCCCACTCTGGGATAGGGGACTGGAGGACTCATGGGGATCCAGCCACCATTGGCGGTGTGAAAGCTGTCCTCATGAGAACCCCTTCCTAGTAAAGAGATTTGAAAATGAATCAACACGACTAGATTAAATTCTCAGCTGAGGATTTTATAATTCTGGTGGGTCATTGTAGAATTTCCTTTTGTTATGCAGGCAGTTGACGAAGTGTAGGGTATTGAGCTGTTGTTTATTTGCACAATGATGCTTTTCAGTCTGTGCCCCCATAACTGAGATACTATTGTTACATGTTGCACTTGTGCACATGTGTTGTTCTTGTACTTGTCCTTATGTCTTGTTTAGGCCTCATTTCCATTAGATTGTAAGGCAAAATCTACAATTACTGCTTCTTTGGCACTCTTAACCCTGGGAAAAATAAATTAGTTTTGCATCCAGAGTGCTGAATAAATGTTGTTGAATAAAAGTTGTTAACCTCTAGGCTATAGTATATGTAGAATGAAAGTATGAATTATGTGAAGTAAATTGCTAATCTGATTTCTTCATGTTAGAGTGCTATATACTTATAGTTTAGTTAGAATAATGCTTTGTATTTAAACACATTTAGTGTATAAGTTCTGTTCACCTTTTTTTTTTTAATCACTAAGTATCCTCTCATGGGGGTTGTTGTCAGGCTTGATGGTTGAAGCAGCCATGGTATCGAGATTTCACTGGTAGAAACTTTTCTTCTTCTTCCCTGGGAGAAGCAGGTCTCCTTCTACTTTGATGGGGAGACCCCCTTTTTAATAAACAAAAATGATAAGCTGTAAGTACATATTAAGGATTAGGTTATATACATGTAACGAATAACCATAAACATCAAGAAACAGAACAGGATGAGTGGACACCCAGGAGTGCCCTTCCCTTGTCACAGCGTCCTCCCAACCGTGAGGTAGCTGTTCTCCTGATTTTGTGTCAGTGACACGTCCTCACAGTTTACACCCAAGCACGCATCCCTAAACAACGCAGCCCAGCTTTGCCTAGTTCCAAAGTCTGTAAGTGGGTGTACCATGCAGGCTGCTTTATTGCTCTTGATGTCTCAGCATTGTGTCTATGAGATTCTTTCATCTTGTGCATGTAGTTTTTTTTAAAAATAATTTTTATAGTTTTACTACCTTTAAACAAAACGTACTCCATTGCTGTGGAATATTCCTTCCTAGGAGCGTGCATGGTTTATTTCTGCATACGCTTGTGATGGCCTTCAGTTTCTTTCAGGTTTGGCTCCTGTGGCTGCAGAGTCCATGTCCGTGTGTCCTGGTGCAGGGCTGGGGGGTTTGTTCCTCAGCTGGGAGGAACACTGTGGGTTTGTGTGCACGGACTTTGCTCTCTGAGGCCCGATTGTTTCACAAGTTGTTGCACCCCCCTGCGCACCAGGCTTTCCACTGCTCCACATCCTGCTGATATTTGATACTGTGTCTTCATGCCTGCCATTCTGGTAGGTGTGTGCACAGTAGTTTTCTTATGGTTTTAATCCCTTGGTTGTTAGTGAAGTTGTGCATCTTGTGGTATTCATGGACTACTTCCTGTTGTTTTTTAAAAGTTTTAAAAATTGTGGTCAAAAACACATAACATAAAATTTACTATCTTAACCATTTTAAAGTGCACATTTCAGGGTCAAGAAGTAATTCACACTGTTGTGCAAACCTGACCACCATCGTCCTCCAGAAATTTTTCATCTTGCTAAACTGAGAACATTCCACTTTAAACACTCAGTCCCCATTGTCCCTCCCTCAGCCCCTGGCAGTCAACATCCTACTTTCTGTCTCTCTGTTTCCGACTGCTCTAGGGGCCTTGTATGAGTGGATCAAGCACTGTTTGCTTTTTGTGTCTACCTTACATCACTGAGCATAATGCCCTCAATGTTCATCCCTGCTGCAGCCTGGGTCAGAATTGCCTTCCTTTTTAGGCTGAATAACATTCCCTTGTATTGATGGACCATGTTTTTCTTCTCCATTCATCCATTAGTGGACACATGTAATATCTACATTCATTTCTCCTGTCATATTTGTGGAATAACGTCAGAAAGTCCTATGAATCAAAAGTCATTTGCCATTAACTTTTTTCTTAAACTTTTTATTGTGAAAAACATCAAAGCTAAGAAAAGGGAAAAATACATGTCAGCTTCACTTGTGTTCAGGAATTAATGCTTTACGAATTCACTTTATTCCCTGTGTGCGTGCTATGCATGTGCATGTGCCTGTTTGCATACATATGCTGTGCATGTGCATAGGTATGTGCACTTGCACACGTTAGTGTGTGCATGGGCATATGCGTGCATGTGTGTTCATATGCTAGTGTGTGAATATATTTGTGGTGTGCACATGCACGTGTTTGTGTGTGTGCTGTGCCTGCCTGTGCACACACTGTGTGTTTTCTGGAACCACTTGCAAGCTGGTTGCAGACTGAATTGTGCCCCAGATATATCCACACGCAGCTGCTCTAACAATCCTGCATAGCCACGTAAAGGTCACGGATCTCAGGGATTTAAACGGATGGGGCAGGATGTCCTGACACAGAGTCTGTCTTCCAATGACTGTCACTGTCTCAGTAACATCCTTCACACCTTCTTTAAGCCCCATTCAGGGTTCAGTTTAGACCCCCATTACATTCAGTCACCTGCCCCAGGTCCCCGAAAGCTACAATGTCACAGTTGGAGAGCCTGGCCAAGGCTGGGTGTGCCCCTACTGTTGGCCTGGCCTCCAGTCCCTGAACTTGGCTCCTGTGTTCCCATCTCTCAGCCAGGCCCCGACTTGGATGGGGCCACCACCTCTTTCCTCACAGGGTCCCATCACTCAGTCAAGGGGGTTCATTCTTCCCAAACACAGTATCAGGAGTGGGGGAGCGACAGTCCGCACTGGGTCTCCTTCATGTGAGACCCTGTGCTTTTGAAAGAGCAGGCACCCTGCCCTCGGGGGTGGGTGCTGGGGTGTGACATGCGGCCCACGATGGGCAGGCAGTTCACCAGGTGGGGCGAGCCAGTGTGCAAGGAGTTCCACGGTGGGTTCTCCTCTCCAACGGCTTCTGTGCCCCTACCTCTCCCCGTGCCTCCCCTCGAAGACAGCGCGGTGCCCGGGACTGGAGCCATGGGAGCCGTCAGCCACCGCCCCCTCTACACATACACACACATACACACACACACACACACACACACACACACACACACACACACACACACACACACACGTGCACACACACACACGCTGCAGGGAAGCAGGACCTGAGTGCAGGGCTCTCAGCGGCCCTGAGCGCCCTGCCCGGAATCGGCCAGCGGAATGGACAGACCAGATCTCCTGGCCCAGACCATGCAGGACTGTCCTGCCTGGGCTTCCAGTGCGGCCGTCTCCTCTGGAAGCCTGGGAGGCTGGAATCAGGCCACTTCTTGTCTGTCCTGGCAGCAGACTGGGCTGCATTCTAAGAAGTTCGTGGCTCACCCGTGGATCCTGACCATCAGGTGGCCAGAGATATTGGTAACATTTCCGTTTTGCCTGTTGAAATGTTTAATGACAAAGATTTTGTTCAGTTTCCTGATGTGGGTGTCCAAGGATGAGAGACCCATGTGTGTGATCTGTACCTCCTATGAGATCAGCCCTAAGCTAGTTTAAACATGATCAAGTTCTGTCTACACGGTAGATTTAGACCTCTGCATGTCCTGTCTACTGATTATGTTTAGAGCTGACCATGTGTTGTCTATAATAAGAAGATTTAGACCTGACCATGTTCTGTGTATGCTAGGACTATGGAGACCTGGGTATTGACCCGGCCTGGCCTCAGTACTGGGAAACTCTGTGCCTGCATCTGAAGGTCAGTGCTTAGATGTCTGGGGTCTGGAGCTGAGGTGGGCTTGTCTACATAACAGCCTCTCTTCTGAGTGTGGTTACCTAGTCCTCCCAAGGGTCAGTGCTATGGTCGGGGCCTTAGTCTTAATCCCTGCAAGGTTCACCTTCCCTGGGGCTTGTGGAGAATCCGCAGGAGGGCTACCTGGCAATAATTCCAGTTCACCAGCACATGCATGGTGCGTAGGGAGGCAGGTTTAGCTGGTGAATTGATTGCAAGGCACGCAGATCGAGCAAAAGGCCGATAGGTAACAGCTGAGGCTGCTGCTGAGCTCTCCTTCCAGTCTACCGTCCCTACTCAGAAGCGTCCAGAGCTGCCCCTTGGCTTTCAGCCCTGCTGTCCTGTGAGTTTTCTCAACATGTAAGTGAGACAAGAAAGACTGAGCCTGCCAGAACCAAGATCGTGTGTTCAACTCTAGCATGAAAGTTTTAAAAACAGTTAGAATCACACAGAACCAAAGTGAAAAGAGGAGGATTTCTCTGGGACAAGTGTGGGCAGAGGAGTCCTACCTGCCACTTTTTCCCATCCCAGGAGGTCCCAGGGACCCAGCTTGTTTCTTTCCACAGTAGGGGAGCAACCAGCAGAGCCATGGTGTCCTGGTGTCCCAAGGGGATGTGCGACCCCAGGTGCAGGGTCTGGGGAGGTGAGGTCACCCTGGGACTGTGGACATGTGACTCAGGTGGAGGGGTCTGGGTAGGAGGGGTCACCCGTTGAGAGAGAACGTGTGACTTTAGGTGCAGGGTCTGAGGAGGTGGGGTCACCCTGGTGAGTGTGGATGTGTGACCCCAGGTATAGGGTGCGGGTCTGTGTGGGTCTCAGCACATCTGCATGGGTCAGGATCACATGTATGGGGAGACCTCATATGTGCTCTTTGCCTGCCGTGTGTCCTGTCCCCTTTTAGATTTCCAACCTCTGTACTGAGGGTGTTGCCCTCAGTAACCTGTGGTTCCTTTTCTTCTGTTAATCTTGTCACATTCATATGAGGTCAGGCATGTTTGAGTGGGTTGCTGCTCTGTGTTCTGGTGAGTGACAACACTTGGTGGTATCATATTAATATCATCGCATATCATAAGTCTAATATATGGGGGTCACCACTGCCTGGGTCCCCCTGGACAGAGGTCAGGTGAGCACAGACTAGCCCCCGCCAAGAATGGTCTCCCACGTGCTCTGTGAGGGTACCGTGATGGCCCCTAAGGTAGGGGACTGTGTCTGGGCCTCCGACATTTGTGATGAAGGGGAGTCGAAATGGAATCTCAATTAACAAGACATTATTTTAAGAGTTTATTTTAAGTGAAATAAAACACACAGCACATACCCTTTACCATCATCATCATTTTAAGTGCACGTTTCTGAGGCATCAGATCTATTCACTTTCTCGTGGAGCCATCACCACCATTCCTAGAACTTTTCATCTTGCAAAACCAAAATTCCACAACCATGAAAGTCTCACTCCCCATTCCCTCCCACTGCCCCTGGCACCGATATCCACTTCAGTCCCTGAGTGGTCGACTGCAGGGCACCCACTGGAGTGGAATCCTGCAGTGTTTGCTGACAGGTCACTTTGGAAGAGCTGACTTTCAGTCTGAAGCTCTGCCTGTTTGCATCTGAAGAATCTGCATTTAAGGAGAGGGTGTATGAGGAAGGGGGTGTATGAGGGACAAAGGTGTCTGGGGTGCAGATAAGCCAGGACCTGACCAGCTGCCTTTTGGGACTTCTGGTTCCATCTCTTGGCCTGTGCCTCATCTGCATCATCACTGGCCCCGCTGGCGCCCCTGGGGTGTTGTTGTCTGAGTGAGATTCCCCTGGTGCCCCTGCTCTCCTCCCCTCCTCCTGCTGGTTGGGGAGGGAACTGCTTGCTGTGTGGTCTCTACCCCTGAGGCACCAAGGACCCTGCAGCATGGACCTGCAGAGTGTGGGTGTGGTCCCAAGAGCATGGGATCCACATAGGACACAGCATTGGGGCATGACAAGTGCTAGGGCTGCCTTATCACTGACAGGGAATGTTGCCAAGATCCTGCTCGGGAGGGCGTGGTGGGTGGCCTGGGACCCTAGAGGCCCCGTTCCTATCCTGGAGCTTGGAGAGTGCATCCCCATGGGCTCCAAATTTACCCCATATCTCAGCCATATCCCTCTGTCCTGTCTTTGAACTCAGGAAAACGAGCTCTCTTGTCTACAACATAGGCCTGGCCCTGTTGGTATTAGGATTCTTTAATTTAGGCGTCCTGCGATAGCAGCTCTTTTTAGGCCTGAGAAGGAACAGCTCAGGGGTGTACAACAATTTCAGATGAAACTAATATTCAATGACTGTCTCTATACTGCTAGGTTGTTGACTTTCTATTAGTCATTATTCTCCCGGTTTTAGCTCTGATGTGGAGATTACAGAGGAGTCAACATTTAAATCTTCATAATCTGTGTATTTGTAGCTTCAGTATCATTACTGACCCATAGTTTTTTATGGTTTGGGAAGAGTTATTGATTTCATGTATGGGAAGAGTTATTGATTTCATGTATCATGTAAAGGATTCACAATGATGGTAGAGCAATTAAGATTACAATAATGGCTAGTAAATTGTTCACATTTTCTCTACCTGTGCATCTATTGTATGTATACGAGTTAGCTTAGATGTCAGTATTAGTGAAATAATATAGAGGACTAGAGAACTTATTTTAAAAATAACTATTAATGTGTGATGATGAAAATGTAAAAGTTCTTCCATAATCGGTGATGTTGTATCTTGAGAGCCTAGATGAAATTGATATACCTTAGTGATATACAGGATTTTAGCCTGTGATTTAACTTTGGCAAAACTACATCACTTTTTACTTTTATCTCATTTATTGAGAAAGACATAATTGTTATGGTGTTGGCTTGAAACCGGTTGAGAAGGACTTGAGTCCTTCCTTATTTTACATTTACATAGGTAGGATCTTGAAACATAGGATATGGTGGAGGGCATTCGTGTAACCATTCTAGGTTAGGAGGAGCAGTTTCCACTGATAAGACTTCTTGTTTAGATGCAAATGCTTTTCAAAGTATGAAGATTATTAGCATTACCGCTGCTACTGAGATGAATGAGCCTAAAGACAAAATACTTCATGTTGTGTGTGCCTCAGGGTACTCAGACTAACGTACTGACCTCCCTGAGAGGCCAAGAAAGTGCTGCAGGAAGTCATATTTACTACTACAAATATACCTGTGAAGTGAACTTTTGCTCATGCTGAGTTAACTGTATAACCTGAGAATAGTGGGAATCAGTGTAGGAAGCCTCCTATAATAGTGAAGACTGCTCCCATGGACATTATTAGGTCATGGAAGTGTGCTACTACATAGTATGTATCCTGGAGGACAATGTCTGGGGATGAGTTGGCTAAGATGATTCCTGTCAAACCACCTACTGTAAAAATAAAAACTAAAGCCTAAAACTCGTAATATAGTGGGAGGTCATACACTATTACCTCCGTGAACAGTTGCTAACCAGGGACTTCCCTGGTGACGCAGTGGTTGAGAATCTGCCTGCCAATGCAGGGGACACGGGTTCCAGCCCTCATCTGGGAAGATTCCACATGCCGCACAGCAAAAAGCCCGTGCGCCACAACTACTGAGCCTGCCCTCTAGAGCCCGCAAGCCACAACTATTGAAGCCCACGCGCCTAGAGGCCGTGCTCTGCAACAAGAGAAGCCACTGCAATGAAAAGGCCGCTCACTGCAACGAAGAGTAGCTGCCGCTCACCGCAACCAGAGAAAGCCCTTGTGCAGCAACCAAGACCCAATGCAGCCATAAAAAAAAAAAGGAAAAAGAAAAATTAGAGAAAGAGTTGCTAATCAGCTATATACTTTTACTCCTGTAGGGATAGAAGTAATTACGGTAGCTGATGCAAAAAGTATGCTCCTGAGTTGACAGCTATCCCTATGGTAAACATATGATGGGCCCACAAGAGAAATCCTAAAAAGCCAGTGGACATGACTCATACTATTCCCAAATAGCTGAAAGGCACTTTTTGTCCTAAACAGTATGTAATGATATGAGAGTTTAAAACAAACCCTGGTAGGCCATGAATGCAGACTTCAGGGTGACCAAAGAATCAAAACAGGTGTTGGTATAGGATTCGGTCTCCTCCTGCAGGGTCAAAGAAAGTAGTGTTGAGATTTCTACCTCTTAACAGATGGCGATTCTGGCCGCTCGGACTGACATTGGTAATTATAGTAATATGGCTATAGCTGGGGAAGATTAAACAAATAATGGTGTTTGGTATTGGGATATGACTGTTGGTTTTGTATGAAAGACTATACTAATAAAAGTAATAATACCAAGAATTGAAGAGACACCTGCTAAATGTAAGGGGAAAATGGTTAGGTCGACAGAGGCTCCTGCGTGGGCCAGATTGCAGGCTAGAACTGAATATACGGTTTCACTGGTACCAGAACCAGCTTCTACTATTGGTGATATGAGTAGGAGTAAGAATGATGGGGGAAGTAGTCAAAAGTTTATATGATTTATTTGGGGAAATGTTACGTCAGGTGTCCGAATTATTAGTGGCCCAAGTCAGTTTTCAAACCTTGCAATCATAATAGGTACAACTATAAAGAAAATTATTACAAGGGCAGGGACTGTTATGACTACCTTACAGATTTGGGCATCTCCAAGTAGCGCTCCAGTTTAGCATAGCTCAGCCTGGATTAATATACTTAAGGTGCTGCCTGCTACTCCTGCTCAAGCACCAAATAGTAAATATAAAATGCCGATATCTTTGTGATTTGTTGAAAATAATCAGCAGTGTATGAACAGAGGTAAAATGACTGAGCTAGCATTCGACTGTAGATCTAAAGACAGAGATTGAGCCCTCTTTCTCGCAAACCCTGTGCTGAATCAACAAATTGAATTGTAATTTCAGAGAAGCAGCTTCAATTCTGCTGGTGATTTTCCTGCCTTTTTTTTTCTTTTTTTCTTTGTCGAATGAAGGAGAAGTAGACTGAAGCCAGTTGACTAGAGGATTTGCCTGTTAACTAAATTTTCCTGGGGTTAAATCTCATCAATCTTGTAAAGATTTGGTTTAATTATAATGTTTGCTTTACATTCAATTGGTGTAGGATAAAGTCTTGCAATCCTTATTTTTAGGAATTAAGTAAATTTTACGTGTTTAGGGTTCTGAAAGCTCTTGGTCTGAACTAACCTAAATTCCTAGTCCAGCCCCGATAGAATGGGTGTTATGTGTAGTAATCATGTGGATATTATGATTGGTAATGATAGGAAGGCTATTTCTTTGTATGTTCAAACTGTTTTATTTTTGTGTTGTTTAATGAAGGGAACATAGTTAGTGATGTGGAGTATGTTAGCTGCAAGCAGAAATATATGTTGAGGACTGCTATGATGGCTATTAGTGTTGGTAGAATGATGTTATCATTTTTGTTATCTCTTGGATAATTACTCATTTGGGTAAAAACCCTGATAGTGATGGGCGATGTCCTAACGATACTATAATGGTGAGGAAACAAATTGTGATGGGAGGTGTTTTATCTCATGTGTGTGATAACGATACTCTTGGAGTACATGATCTGGGCATGAATAAAAAGAAGAGAGTGTTGTTATGATATAAATTACTATGTTTAGGATTGTTATAATTGGAATATACTTTATAATAGCTGTCATTCATCCTATATGGGCAATGGGTGAGGAGGGTGTAATTTTTTCCAGGTGAGTATGGCTAAGTCTGCCTCAGCCTCCAGCTATGATTTATGATATCACTATGATTCATAGTATATTTAGCTTGATGGATGGTGACATGTGGGATAAAACTGATAGGGGTGCACTTTTGTCATGTTAATAGCATCAGGTCTGCTGTTCATGGGATGCCTTGTGTGAATTCAGGCACTCAGAATTGAAATGGGGAAAGTCCTACTTTTGTGACAAGGGCGATTGTCATGAGGGTGGATGCTGCTGGATTAAAGATTTTTGTTATTCTTTGTGTTCTTTGACCAGAGTATATTAGATTAATGATAATAGCCGTTGTAAGTAGTATTGATGTGGTGGATTGTTTTAGGAAATATTTGTTGGATGCTTCTGTAGCTTATGGGTTCATGTTTTTATTAGAATGGGGATACCGTTAACCAGTGTGAGCTTGTTATACAATTATATTTCCTGAGAAAATGGTCAGTAGAATGAGAGTAAAAACAATAAGAGTTTATTAGTACAGGAAGGATATACGACAACATTTTGGGGGTATGGGCCTGAAGCTTACTTAGAGAACCTTACTATATAGCATGTGGTGTAATGTGGTAGCATGGGGAATGTAAAATTCTCAGGAAGAATTCAATTCCAGGAATAAGAGCATTGAAACCTCTATGATTTACTCTATCAAAGTAACTCTTTTGTCAGACATATTTCTTAATTTTGTGGTGGGTTGTCTGGTATGATGACAGGTAGTGAAAACTCTCATATACATAGGGCTAATGTTAGTAGTAAAACAACTTTTTATAAGAGATGTATACGTTGATCATATCAAAATTGTGGGTAGGATGCTCAAATTCATAGAAAGGAGATTGTTAGATGTGTTTTAATGATGACTTGGGCTGTATATAATTCTGGCACCTAGGGATTGTCGAATGGTCCTAAAAATAGATTGCTGTGGAAATGTTTATTATAAGGAAATTGGCATATTCTCTAGGAAGGACAGGGTGAATAGGCCTGCTACATTTTCTACATTGGAGACATATACAGGTTTTGATTCTACTTCTGTTAAATCAAGTGGGGCTTCATTGGATTTCTGCTACTGCGGAGATAATCAAATTCTGGTAGGGGTCAGGAGAAAATTAGTCATAAGTGTTCTTGTGTAATAATTACTGTTGAAAGTGTAAATGATCCATTTATCAGTAAGACCGAGAATGGAATAAATGCTACATTACTTCATATGAGATTGTCTGTGCTCCTGCCCTAGAGCTCCAGTGAGTGAGTATTTTGAATGTGAAGCTCATCCAGATTTGAGGATGGAATAAATGGCTAGGTGTGATATGGCTAACATAAATAATATGCCTACATTTATACTAATTAGCGGATAAGACATGGGAAGAGGAATTCATGTTGTGAGAGCCAGGGTTAAGGTTAGCATTGGGGCAATAATATATAAATTGATGGTGTTGATGGACATAGTGGTTCTTTAATAAGTAATTTGAATGCCTCAGCAATGGGTTGTAATAATCCATGGGGGCTGATAATTTTTGGCCCTATCTGGATTTGCGTATAGCCTAGGATTTTCCATTTAGTTAATATGAGGAATGCTATGGTGAATTAAACTGGGTAATTTGTGAAAGAATGTTGATTATAAACATATTCTTCGGAAGAGGACTTGAACCAGTTCAGATAAAGTTTTCAGTTTTACATAATTACCAGGCTCTGCCACTGTAACAAACCCTGTTCCAAAGTAGGGTATGTATAAATTAATTGAATGTAGATTATATCATCATTTAGTTTGAAGACATTTTGTAAAGTAAGCAGTATTGCTCTTGTCCTTTCATACTGGAAGAAATCTGCAGTAGACAGAAACCAACCAGGATGACTCCAGTCTGAACTCAGGTCATGTGAGACTTTAATCGTTGAACAGACAATTAATAGCAGTTATACCATTGAAATGTCATGATCCAGCATCAAGGTCATAAACCATATTGCCGATATGAACTCTAGAATACAATTACCCTGTTATCCCTAGTAAAACTTGTTCCATTGATCAGTGTTTTAGAAGAACAGGTGATAAAGCATTTTGACTAGCTGGTCTAAATTTTAATCACTCAGAGGTGATTTTGTTCTCCAAAAAATAAATGGTGCACGGGCTCAAGGTGCACCAGCTTCAGTAGATGTGGTGCACAGGCTGAGTAGTTGTGGCCCACTGGCTTAGTTGCTCCGTGGCATGTGGGATCTTCCCGGACCAGGGATCGAACCCGTGTCCCCTGCATTGGCAGGCGAATTCTTAACCACTGCATCACCAGGGAAGTCCCAGAATCGCAGTCTCTCTTTTAATATACCTTAAGCCCAAAGAATCCGTGGAAAATTGTTACAGAAAATAAGACAATAAAATATTGTAAGGACTATAACAGAAGCATATAGTACACACTTCATATAGACACATCCCAAGCAGTTACAAAGTATGTTAAAAGGGAGGTTGCAATTTTAAAAGAATAAGATAAACTATACCCACAAACTCCCCATCTTTCCTGAAACGTTGCAATCTGAAACCCTATTGTAGGAAGCAGAAGATTCCAGGAGACATTCTACAAATGAAGGACTCTAAACTCTGTGGTTGGATAAGGAATTCTGGAAGGAAGGTATCCTCACCCAAGGAGAGCAGGTTCCTATACTTGTCTAACATCACATCCCTGTACAATTCCCACTGATCTTGGTCCAGACATTCTCACTCCTCTTGAGAGAAATCCATGGCCATATCCTGGAATGTCAGCAGTCCCTGAAATTAAAGGTACACATGCCATGTGGCCACGGGAAGAGTTCATAATGTGACCCAAGAAGAAAACAGCAAGTTAAGAGAACTGATTTTAATTTAGAAGAGTGTCTTCAATTATCCACTTATATATATATATATATATATTTACAAAGTCACTTTCTCTACCTTATTTCTAACTACAAGAAAAGAGTATGGCATGTGATCCACAAAACCAGTATAGAGACTATACTTATCTGGAAAAGAAATGATAAAATGGGGCTTCCCTGGTGGCTCAGTGGTTGGGAGTCCGCCTGCCGATGCGGGGGACGTGGGTTCGTGCCCTGGTCCGGGAAGATCACACATGCCGCGGAGCAGCTGGGCCCGTGAGCCATGGTCGCTGAGCCTGCGTGTCCGGAGCCTGTGCTCCGCAATGGGAGAGGCCACAACAGTGAGAGGCCAGCGTACTGCAAAAAAAAAAAAAAAAAGGAAGAAATGATAAAAATGATCGTTTCAACACAGGCATATGCATATTTGAGTGTTTTATTTATATCAAACTGGATAAAATGTGTGTATTTCTCAGACAGAAAAGACATGTCGAGGTAGAAATGTACCTTTCAACTATTCATGGGTACACAAGTACACTTGGGAGATTGTAGAAGTAGGTCTGGTGGGCCTGAGTTCTATTTTTTTAACAAGCTCATTTTTAACTAGTGATGCCACAGTCTGATTCATTAACAATTGTGAATAGAAGAGACTTAATTAGAAAGTTAAAAATTCATATTTAACTTTGAACTTAAAGTGTTTTATGGATTTTACACCTTTAATAGAATAGTAAGCGCAGCAGCAACAATCATTTGTGAATATTTACTATAGACCGTGTATCTTTCTAACTTTTTTGTGTAGGATTCCAGGGAAAAGGCCTGGGCTGCGGTCACAGTGGGCGGGGCCCCCAGGCCGGACCGCCCCTCCAGGACCCCCGACGGGACCCTGCGCTCCTGGCGGCTTCCTCCCCCGGCGCCCGCCTCCCTCCCAGAAGGCCTCGGGGCAGAGCTGTCCCACCACCGTGCCCAGAACGGAGCCCGCGTTTCCGCAGAGCTGGAACTCCTGGCTGGGGGTCTCTTCCCTCTGCCGTCACGGAACTGCCCCAGAGCCCGAGGGGAGGGCGGCCTCACTGAGGCTGCCGGCTCTGGAGGGGCCCCGGCGGCCGAAGCCGCTACAGCCGTGGGGACGGCGGGCCGGGTAAGTGGGCGCCGACCCTCCGCCTGGTCTGGTGCCCGGGCGGCAGCGCAAGACCAGCTTCTGAGGGGCAGGGGTTCGCTGCCACCCGCCGCTGCGGTGCAGAAAGGGCGGCCCCCAGCGTCTGGTTCCGGGGACTTCGGTCCCTCCTCTCCCCCCTGCCCTCGGCCTGGCTCGCGGGGCCTGGGGGGCGTGGGGAGGGTGTCGGCCTGAACGTCCGGAGGGGAAACGGGGCAAGGGAGGCGCAGGGTCCAGCTGTAGCGTCAGCGCCCCTCCTCCCGACTGCGGGGAAAGCGGCTGAAAACTCCTCCTGAGGCTCGCAGGCCCCTTATTCAGCCAGTCCCTTTGCTCTTCTTCCTCCCTGAGCTAAAGTACTGGGGGGAGGGGACAGGGCAGGGGACTGGCGCAGGTAATGGGGAACATCAAAAGGTGATTGTTAACTAAGGAAAACCAGCTCTCCCAAGGTGATGAATGTAGGGCTTTTCTTTGTATGGGAAGATGCCAGAGTCTGGGCTCACTGAAATCCTTCCTTTGATATGCACCTCAGCTCTCTGGGGCCTGCATTCTGTATTTGCATATCCTGAGCTCCTCAGGGCTCGCGGCTCACATTGGAGGGCTGCAAGTGCTGATGACTGTGACATCCTTTGTTTACTGAGACGGCAAGAAATGTTCCACTTCTCACAGGCTTGAGGGGCAGACAGTGAAAAAGAGTCGGAGAATCTCACTCGGCATGTACTTTGGTTTACATATAGATAATATTTATACTTAACTGTGCTAATAGAGGTTCTCAAGTCCAATCAACTTGTACTACTGCCCTCTATGTATTAATTTCATCAATATCATAAGATAAATGCCTATAGAATTGACTTAATCCTTGGGCTTCCTTGGTGGTGCAGTAGTTTAGAGTCTGCCTGCCGATGCAGGGGACACAGGTTCATGCCCTGGTCCGGGAAGATCCCACATGCTGCGGACCGGCTGGGCCCCTGAGCCATGGCCGCTGAGCCTGTGCTCTGCAACGGGAAAGGCCACAACAGTGAGAGGCGCGCGTACTGCAAAAAAAAAAAAACAAGAATTAATCCAGTTAAATAGGATAATGATTTTTAAAGGAAACATAGTAGAAATATAACAACAAAACCTTTACCAGTAAAGGCTGGGTCTGGAACAACCTAAATAAATGTTCCATTGTTAAAATATTGAAAGATGTATTGAATAGAAATATCAACAAAAATGACAAATAAGGGCAGCAGAATGTTGAAATGTTCTATCTTTATCATTAAAGTGGCAGAAAACCATTTATTAGGAGGCACTGGGGGCAGAAGATGCCTGATTTTATATCTTTGTCATATTTGTACAGTTGTTTCAACAAGTAACTTAAAGACAAAATGGAAAGACAAGGAGGTTTGTGCCTGAGATCATGTTGATGTGAAACCAGGGATGGCCACCTTGTACCAGGTGAGTTAAGCTTACCTGGCAGGCAGACCACAGAGCTCCTGAGAAGCAAGGGTTGGAATTTTTCTGCTGGGTGCCCCTTAGGTTCTGTGACTTGACTGATTGTGAGTCATGTTTCGGTAAAGACCTGATCACAGGAAAAGGGTGGTAATAGAGTGATTTGGGGAGCAGCTAATGACATTCATCACAGCTCACGGCCTGAATGAATTTTACAGAAACAGGAAAACAAATGCTTCTTATGGAATCAGAGAATGTGAGGGCTGGACAATCCCAGAAAATGAGGAACACCCATCCCATTTTCCAGATGAGAAAACAGAGGCCCAGCAAGGTGAAATCCCTCACCCAACTTGCACCCGTCTCTCCTCCCCGTTACATGGTTCATGAAAGAAGGACTCTTCCTGTCTTGATCACTGCTGAACTCCAAACAGGGCCAGGCATCTAGCAGCTGCTCCAAAACTTTTGGTTGACTTGATGAAAAATGCTATTTCTTTCTTTTTCACTCTTATTCAGGACTGTGCCAAGAAATCACCAGGTTGCAATGTAATTCGATAAATGTAAATATTAATTGAGTTTTGTTTTTATGAGGGCTTAGGCTTTGAAGGTAACAGACTTGGTTCAGATCCTGGTTCTGCCACTCAGTAGCTGTTTGGCTTTGGGAAAATTACTAAACCTCTCTGAACTTACTTCCTCCTTTGTAAAAGTGGGGATAAAACTATCTGAGCCAGCAGAGCACCTGCATCACGGATGTGCACTAAGTATTGGTCTTCCTCACTCTCCCACTCCTTCTCTCTGTTCTTCCCAGAGAAGACGTACAGAAGGATATAGTAGTTTTTTTTTAAAAAAAATTAATTAATTAATTTTTGGCTGCGTTGGGTCTTCGTTGCAGCAAGCGGGCTTTCTCTAGTTGCAGCAAGCAGGGGTTACTCTTCGTTGCGGTGCGTGGGCTTCTCATTGTGGTGGATTCTCTTGTCGTGCTTGTTGAGGAGCACCAGCTCTAGGCGCGTGGGCTTCAGTAGTTGTGGCCTGCAGGCTCAGTAGTTGTGGTGCATGGGCTTAGCTGCTCCGCGGCATGTGGGATCTTCCCAGACCAGGGCTCGAGCCCATGTCTCCTGCCTTGGCAGGCAGATTCTTAACCACTGCGCCACCAGGGAAGTCCAATATAGTACCTTTTAAAAAGGGGTTTTAATTTATTTCAGAAAATATACATTTTTCTTGTAGAAAAGTTTATTCCCCTATAGAAACAGAAACACACAAACCACTCCAAAGGCAGTATTCTATGGGTTAGATATTATCAGTCACATTTTATAAGTAATTGGGCAAATGCCAAAGCACTAGCTACTGGGGAGTAAGAGGATTCAAATCTGCGGTGCCCCCACCCCCATTTCAAGAGTAGAGTGTGTTTTTCAAATCCATATTTCATCTGGTCTTTGTTTCTCATCCATCCTCTGTGTCTGCCTTTCTCAAGAAGGCTCAGATCCTCCGCTTTCACACCCTCTCGGCTGGCTGTGCCCCAGCTCCCGCCCTGGAACCTCCGCATGCCTGGGTGTGCCTGCTCTCCCTGTGCACCACCAGCTTTGCCAGGGAGCTGCTGTATCGTGCACCGCTCGCTGTACCCCAGAGTGCCTAGACCGTTCTGGTACATGAAGTATACCCTCATCACCATGTGTGCACGCCCATCCCCTTACCTTATATCCTGCCTCTAAGCCAGGCTTGGGAGTGACTACAGTGTGCATTCAGCTATGTTAGGTGCTGGGATCAACGTGAAGTTCCCGGCTTGAGGGGCACACAGTGATTTAAAGTCGGGCCACCTGACTTAAAGGGGGGCTGATTGATTTAAAGCCAAGACAGCTGACTTAAAGCCTGCATCCCTCAGCTGCAGGACGAGACCAACTTTGGCGATGCATGGGTTCGCTCCAAGCCAGCACTGCTGTTCAGGAAGAGCTACCAGCAGCACCTTAGTCCACGGGCACTTGGTTTATTGTCTTGCCCCTGCCCTCAGAGGGGGGCCACCTGCTCTTCTGGAGGAGAATCAGGAAGGGGGAAATACAGAGTCCCGGCTGCAGTTGCGGCACCCCTTGTCTGATGGCAGGGAAGGGGGGCGGGGCTGTGTGGTGTCCTGGGGCTGGACTCACCAGGTCGACTCAGCCTCTCAGCCTCCTAACCTCCCCCCCCCACACACCCCACAAGAGTTTCCAATAATATGTAATTGCACCTTAGGTTCTCTGTCTTCAAACTCATACCCAGGCTCCCACGTCCCTTGATTCAGCCAATTCCTCTGTGCTCTTTCTTCTATTAGATACGGTCCCAGAGGGAGGGACTGGGGGATGGGACTGGAGGGACCCCGGTGGCACTGGGCTCAGCTGACTAAAGAGCTATGGGGCCTGAGCTATCACACATGTGTGAGGACACTTAAGGCGGAATCGAGGGGCCCAGTTAGAGGCAGTTCTTGCTGCCTCAAGTGATTATGTATCACCGTCGGGTGGGGAGCACGCTGAGCCCTGAGAAGTACTGTTAGGAGGATGTGTTCCTCCCTCGGCTTCAAGGACGTGGGTGGGCTTCAGGGCTCCAGTTCCCCTCCAGGCCTCCAGGTCCGACTGCACCCCAGCGACCTTGCAGACCTGCCTTCCTGTCCCAGAACTTGCCAGGCTCCAGGAAGAATCCAGACTGCAGAGATGGTGCCTGAGCTCTCCAGCTTAAGAAGTGCTGACCCTGAGGACACAACAGTGGAGGGAGGAAGGGTGAAGGGAGTAAGGGGGTGGGGTAGGGAGGGGTGGCTGCCCTGGGAGACTTTGAGAGAGAAATATCGCCCCCCACACCCCCTGCCCCCTGCAGCTGACCCATTGATGCCATAGGATCTCAGGGCCTTTTAGTCAGAGATGCCTCTGCTTCTTTACTCCTGTGTTCAGAACTACGCAAAACCAACTCTTCACCCTCTTGCTGCCTTGCCAGGACTTTTAAAGCACTGTTCTTTTGAAGCACTCGTTCCCTAAACTGCAGTTTGGAGCTGTCCATTTAAAAGTGTTTTCCTTAAACTGAGAGTAAATCCTACTCTTTTGGAAAAACAACCTTCACTTCAGAGGAGATCGTCTTTTCTGCCCATTCCTTCCTTCTACTGCCCTCTCAAGAAGCCCTGTGCACAGAGAGGTTGGTGATTTATTTTTTGCTTCATGTCAAAAAAAAAAAAACCTTCCCCATGCACCCCAAAAAGCTTTCCTGGAACATAGGTGATTCAAAACCATGACAGTGTTTTGCAGTTAGTATACACTGGGTAGACTGCCTAGCAATCCCTCCAAGAGCCAGAGGTGAGCAAACCTTTACTTATTTGATTGGATGCCCTTCAAGTTTTGGAAGGTCCTATTCTTATGACCCAGCAGGTAAGACAGAGCCCTGGATGTCTGTGGCTGTGATTTTATAACTTCTGGTGATTTTATTTCCCTTACTGAACTGCTGCTTCTAGGTTAAACTCATTTTATTACCTGTTCATTTTTAGAGAAAGTCGGACAAAGTTACTCTAATAGGTCAGGGGTCTGAGCTGAGGGTTGGTCAAAGGTATTCCCATGGAGGAAGGTGAATAAAAATAGGTGGATAAAACAGTAGGGTTGGCAAGTACAGCCAGGACACCTGTGTTCTTCGTGCATACTAGTAAAGGCCAGAATTTCCTCATTTATCTCTGGTGGGAAGTTCTGATGGTTTCACAGAATCAAACTCAAATCATATTCAAACTAGGGGATTTCCCCTGAGCATAAAAGGAAGTATCCACTCGCTGGAGTTGCTGCTGAGGAATAAAGACTCAGACGTAGAGACTGGACTTGAGGACACAGGGAGGGGGAAGGGTAAGCTGGGACGAAGTGAGAGAGTGGCATGGACATATATACACTAGCAAATGTAAAACAGATAGCTAGTGGGAAGCAGCTGCATATAGCAGAGGGAGATCAGCTCTGTGCTTTGTGACCACCTAGAGGGGTGGGATGGGAGGGTTCGAGGGAGACACAAAAGGGAGGTGATATGAGGATATATGTATACGAATAGCTGATTCACTTTGTTATACAGCAGAAACTAACACACCATTGTAAAGCAATTTTACTCCAATAAAGATGTTAACAACATCAATGAAAAAAACAAAAAAAAACTAAGTCAATCAAGCCAACGGAGACATTGTATGTGTTTACAGGTCAAGAAATCCACAAGAGAATCCTTTATTCTGTGTGCAATGAATGGTCCATTGGAAAAGAAGAAAAACTTTATAAGATGTTGTTTTTCCATTTATTGTTCAGAACATCATTTTTATACATTTGCATGTCTAACTATTCAAAGCCAAGTCACGTGAGTTACAGGGAAGCAGCTGTTTGATTTAAAGTTGGGTCATATGACATGAGGAGTGGGTGCTAAAAACTGCTTTTTCATCTCCGGCTCAGAATATCATATTTACCTTGGTTTTTCTTATGATTTAGAAAACTTGAGCTGTGTCTCCTTGGAATCGTCAGGAAAAAATACAGTATTTCAGGTTCATTCTTGAAACCAACTTCTCACGGTTAAGGTGTATTGACTAAAAGATCTTCCTCCTTCAAGAGATTCCAAACCTCTGTAGGACACTTCATTGTAATTGGAGAAAAAAAAAGAATGAAAGCAGGCCAGCAGCTGCAGAGGGCAAGGCAGCCCCCAGGACTAGGGAAGGAGGAGGAGGAAGGGCTGAGGGTTGCCATTAGAGCAGACAACCTCCAGAGGGCGCTGAAGCACCGGCAGAGCCCACCTGCCACTCCCACTTTGGCACTCCAGGGTTAGATTTGGGTTTGGAGTTGGGGTTGCTGTAACCACAAGGAGGTGAGCAGAGAGGAGGCGTTGATTACCGGTCTCTTCTGACTCTCTGGCCCAAATTGACTGGCTTCACAGAGGGGACAGAGTTTTGCTTTCAGCAACTGATGGGGCACTTCCAGGCTGATGGGGTTGCCGAGTGGCCCGACAGCCTGACAGGCTTACTGCGGTGTGACCGACCTTTGTTTCTCCAGAATCTGTACTTCAGGAGGTGCATGTTGCGGGAGCCCATTCACCGCGCCCCCCAAGGGGGATGACACCTTCCCTGTCTGTACCCTATGATCACCAGGTACTTGAAATGAATGCAAGTTTTTTGACTTCAAGGAAAAGCCCACATAACCGTTTCTGCCTCATAATGTGTGGGATTTACTATAATGGAAGGACATTATGAAGAACAGGTAGAAAACTCACCTGTTGGTCTCCATGTAGGAGTTTATTTTGCACGAATCCCTCCTACATGAGTAGATAGCAGAGTTTTATTTTTGTTCCCGTGTGTGTAGTTGTGGCAGAGGATGTAGGTATGGTGATTTGAAGTGCTCAAAGAAATATTCTCAGAATTCTCAAGACTTCTCTTGACTGGAACCGAAAGAGACCTGGAAAAGGAGGGAAAGAAAAGGAGGAGGGAGAACGAATGACTGTTTCTCAGTAAATTCACATTCCTGGTTGATTGTTCTGTCTTCTCATTTCTTTTAACTTCTATATATGTCTAATGGAATAATGTAGAAAGGCTGATTTTTATACTTTAAAAGATTTTACATCACAAAGAAACTAGAAGTGGCTAACAGAACTTATTCAACGTTGACAGAACTTATTCAAATCAATTTTAGAGTCTTTGATATTAAATTTCTACACTGAATTGGTTAATCCAAATTTTCTCTTTCTTTTTCAGTGAATATTTGTAACACATTTTTGTAGATAATAATTTACCCTAGATACACAAAATTGTGAGAATGGGTAACAGTTTTTACCACTTCAGTGACTTCTTTTAAATGAATAGATTGTACACTTTAAATGCCAGTGTTATTTCTTACATGTTTTTTTTATTTCCTTGATTTCCAAAACTTGTGTTTATTTAGTTGATTTCTGTCTAATAATCTGTCTCCCCTTTATTGTTTCTTACTTTATATTTTATTGATCTATAGTTAGTTTACATTATTATATCAGTTTTAGAGGTATAACATAGTGATTAATAAATGTTTAGGTTCTTCTTCATTTATACTTATTATAAAAGAGTGGCTATATTCCCCATGCTATACAGTACGTCACTGTAGATTATTGATTTTATACATAGTGGATTATGCCTCAGAATCTCCTACCAATATTTTGCTTCTCCACCCTGTCTCTCTCTCCCTGATGGTAACCACTAGTCTGTTCTTTAATCTGTGAATCTGTTTTGTTGTTCTTGTTGTATTCAGTTGTTTAGATGCCACGTGTAAGTGATAACCTACCAGGCTTCTTTTCTCTGTGACTTATTTTACTAAGCATAGTATCCGCCAAATCCATCCATGTTCTTGCAAATTTCATTTTTTGTTGAAGTCATCATAAAAAATCTTTTTTAAATCCAGTAACCTATTGATGAACACTTAGTTTGACTCTCTTGGCTATGGCAAATAACACTGTTATGAACATTGGGGTGCACTATTTTTTTGAAATAGTGTTTTTGTTTTCTTCTGATATATACCCAAGAGTGAAATTGCTCGATATTATGGTAGTTCTATTTTTAGGTATTTGTGGAACCTCCGTTCTGCTTTCCACAGTAGCTGCACTAATTCACATTCACATCAACAGTGTACAAGAGTTTCCTTTTCTGTACATCCTCACTAACCTTTGTTATTTGTGATCTTTTTGATGACAGCCATTCTGACAAGAGTGAGGTGATATCTCATAGTTTTGATTTGCATTTTATTGCCGATTAGCTATGTTTAGCATCTTTGTGAGTTCTGGCTGTCTCTCTGTATTTTTTCCTTGGAAAAATGTCTATTTAGGTCTTCTCACTTTCTTTAAAAAGATTATGGGTGTTTTTTTGATATTGAGTTGTATGTGCCGTTTCTATATTTTAGATATTAACCATTGATTGGTCCTCTTTTTGTGTTAACTTCTTATCATGTGCAAATATTTTCTCTCATTCAGCAGGTTGTCTTTTCATATTGTCTTTGGTTTCCTTTGCTATGCAAAATCTTTTAAGTTTAGTGAAGTCCCATTTGTTTATTTTTGTTTTTGTTTCATTTGCCTTAGTAGACTGAACCTAAAACTGTTGCTATCATTTATGTTGAAGAATGTTCTATATTTTCCTCTAGGAGTTTTATGGTTTCTGGTCTTACATTTAGGTCTTCATTCAGTTTTGAGTTTATTTTATATATGGTGTGCTGAAATATTCTAAATTTATTCTTTTCCATGTATCTGCAGGATCTGGGGTATCCCTAATCTTGTGTTGGCATTCTGATGGGCAGGGTCAGGACCCAGCTGAGTCCAAGGCTGCTTCTGGCGTGCAAGTGAGTGTTCTGGTCACACAGGCTGCTGGGCTGTGGTATTCCTGGAGCTGGTGCATGCCTGTTGGTGTATGAGGCTGATCCCACTGCTAGAGCAGGTTTGCTTTTAGGTCGGTCCAAGCTCCATCCAGTCCCTGTGCAGTAATCACCTGCTGACAGGTGAGGCTGATTCCAAGGCCAGAGCAGGCTCACTTGTCAGAGGGACCAGGGACTCTGGGGCTGGTGCCTGTCCACTGAGGTGTGGAGACTGGTCCTGGGGCTTTTGATGGCTGGGCCCATGTGCAGGGGCAGCTGTGCATTGAGAGGGTCTGAAGGCAGCCTGTTTGCTGGTGGATGGGGCTATGCCCCTGCTCAGTTAGTTGCTTGGCCTGCACCATCCTAGTACTTGTGTCTGTAGTCTGGTGGAAATGGGTAGGGCTAAGTCCTGAGGCTAAAAAATAGAGGGAGGATTCTGAAATTACGTTTGCTCATACCAGTGGCCACGAGGTAGAAGGAGCTCCCCCAAATGGCTGCTGCCAGTGTCTATGTCCCTGAGGCTGTGCTGTAGTTGCCTCTTGCCTCTCTGGGAGACTCTCCAAGATCAGGAGGTAGGTGTGACACAGAATCCTTTCAAATGACTGCTTCTGTTCTGATTCTCGGATCATGTGGGATTTTGTGAGCATCTTTTAAGGGTGGAATCTCTATTTCCCACAACCCTCTATCTCTCTGGAAAATAAGCACTACTGGTCTTCAAAGCCCAACTTTCTAGGAACTCTTCTTTCCAGCACAGGATCCCTGGGCTTGGGAGCCCGATGTTGGGTTCATACCCCTTGCTACCTGGGAGCACCTCAGAAATTGTAATTATTCTCCCATTCGTGGGCCACCCACTTGGTGGTATGGGTCTTGACTCTGTTGAGATTTTGCCCTTCCTTCGTGTCTTGCCGAGGTGCCTTCCTTATATCTTTAGCTGTAAAACATCTTTTATAGTAGGTCCCAGCCTTTTGCATCAGTTGCTCTTCTGTAAACAGTTGTGACTTTGGTGTGCCCATGAGAGGCATCAAACTCTGGGTCTTTGAATGCTACCGTCTTGGACAATCTCTCCACTTCATTCTTAAATCATATTATTTAATTTTTCTTAGTATCTCTTTTGATTAGCGACAGTTTGAAATTTATTATCACACATGTTTACTTCGCCTGTTTTAAAAAATTTAGTAGTGCATTCATTCATTTTGAAATAAAGGTAGTGACCTGTGAATTTCCATACCTCAAAAATCAAGGATAGGACAAAAGCCTTTTCTACCTGTGTTACCCTCAAACTCTGCACCCCACCTCAGCCTGAGGATTAACCTCTTGCACCCATGCTCACCTTCTGTTTTTGGACTGTTAAACATCTGTATGTGTGTTGACAAAGTGAACTCTAGTCTTTCCAGTTTTTGTGTTTTGTTTTTTGGGTTAGAGAACAGTCCTACTATGAATGTACATTTACTGGTCTGCTGAAGTTCATATATAAACCTGTCAAGCACATTACCAGAATTGGAATTGCTTGTATATACACTTTGATAAATTTTAGAGACAATGGTAGAACAGAAGTAAATTGTATTTCAAATCCCACAATATTCTCACACCGTGAAAACCCTTCACTTTTTAATGTATTTGTGTTTAGTTTATCTTTATGCCCATACTGTATTTCCCAGAGATGGGTAAGTGTTATGTTTCTTGCTAGCATATTTACTGTATTGTTCAAAGTCAGGCGTTTAGCGGTTTTAGCATGATCATATTTCCGTGAACTCGCAAATACAAATCTTCTCTCACACTGTCTTTTACTCCCGGCTGTTTTATATTGCCCTCCTAATTCTCAGTCCTGGTCTTTCTTTATGTTCTTCATCAACCTGTATAGGTTATATTATTTTCTCCCTTATTCAAGACCAATAGAATAGAATAGAACACCCAGAAATAAACCCTGATATATGGCCAAATGATTTTTGACAAGTTGCCGAGACCTTTCAAGGTAGAAATGATAGTATTTTCAACCAGTGGTGCTGAGAAGTCTTGTTGTCAACATGCAAAAGAAGGAAGATGGACCCTTACCTAACATCATATGCAAAAATTAATGAAAACGTATCAAGAAACTAAATATAAGACCTAATAAAATAAAAAGTCTTAGAAGAAGACACAGGACAAGAGCTTCATGACTTTGGATTTGGCAGTGTTTTCCTCAATATGAAATGAAGGAACAACAAGAGTACAGCTAACAAAACAATAAATAATTTGCAGTACATAATTTAAAAAAATGTGTATCAAAGAAATGTAAACAGAATAAAATAGCAACTCACAAGGTGGGAGAAAATATTTGAGAGCCATCTATATGACAAGAGATTTATATTCAGAATATACAGAGAACTCCTACAACTCAACAAAAAGCAAACACCCTGATTCAAAAATGGATAAAAGACTTGAATAGATGGTTCTTCAGAAAGATGTACAAATGACTAAGCACTTGAATAGATGCTCCATATCCCTAAATGCATGTTTATATATTTGTGTGCATGCACACACACACACAAGCACACACACACATACACAAGCAGAAAACAAGTATTGGTGAGGATGTGAGGGAGTTGGAAGCATTGTGCTATGTCAGTGGGAATGTAGAATGATACAGCTGCTTTGCAAAAGAGTATGGCAATGTTTCAGATATTGAAAAATAGAATTACTACATGATCCAGGAATTTTACTATGTGGTATACCCAAAGGAATTGAAATAAGTGTCTTAAAGAAATATTTTTACTCCAGTGTTTAGAGCAGTAATAATCACAGTAGCTAAAATATGAAAGTAACCTAAGTGTTCATCCACTAGTTCCTGGATAAACAAAGTGTGGTATACCCTTATAATACAATATTATTTAGTGTTAAGAAGGAAAAGATCTAGGAATATGCTACAGCATGCATGAATCTTGAGGAAACTTAGCTACCAAAAATGCCATTTTTGTGACTTTTAGTGAGTCATAACAACACAACTACTTATTTCAATTATATGGGGTACTTAGTGTAGTGAAAACCATAGAAATTGGGAGGGTAATGATGCTTTACAGGGGGTTATGGAACAAAAAGGAAAGTTATGTTTAAAGGATATAGAGTTCCAGTTTTAAAACGTAGAAAAGAATTAGAAAGATAAATGGTGATGTTCATCACCCAATAATATGAATGTATTTAATATCATTGAATGGTGCACTTTATAATAATTAACATGTTATATTTTATGTTATTTGATTTTATCAACATACACAATTGGGAAAGAATGTAATATCAGGAAAGGGAGTGGCCCTGGGATAGAGCAGAGAGTAATCAGAAGGGTGAGACACTACATATGTTGAAGAAGAAGAGCTGAGAGTCTTCATTGGACAGAAGAGACTTTATAAAAATGAAAAAAAATTACTCTGAGAGTGTATTAAATAGATATCTGTGGGTGTACTGCTATCTCCCATGGGTTATCTTAAAGAGTCTTTAATAAAGTCCATAAGGCTTGCTGAGGCTTTTTAAAAAACTGGATTCCCTAGGAGATAATTAGAGGGTGGTACTTAAGTCTATGTCTAGGTTGACAGATTTTGCAGGGAAGACGGACCTGAGAACAGTGGACGTCCAGAGAGTGTATGTACATGGAAATTAGAAAAAAATAATAAAGGGAATTAGGAAAACTTTGGACTTCGAAGGTCATGTATCACTGAGCCAGACCTGAGGTTTCTAAGGAGTTATACACAAAGTTCCTCTTTGGATTACTTGTTGATAAGAGATAAGTGGGAAAACTAGAGTCGTTTCCAAGTGTAGGTAAGATATAATGAGAGGATGGAGGTGGAAAGTAGGGAGGCCCAGAAAAGAGTGGGAAGGTCATATTGGGCCACGATGGTGGTAAGAGCCAGAAGAACAGATGGTAGGGCAGACTATGGATTCATCTTTCTTATTTCGGTGCCCCACCTCATCCTTAATAATTCTTGGGGAATATTTCATTGCTCTGTGATGCAGGTACAGAATTCGAGTGAGGAGACTACACCCTCAGTGTCCAGCTGTCTGAGTCCTCCGTGTGCTTCAAATGTTGGAGAGTTATTGCTTCTTTATGAGAAGAGTTAGTACCTCGTAGCTAAGCTTAAGCTGTAGCTTACGCAATATTGATTCCCTTTTATATATACTGTTGGCATGGAGGTTCCTCCTCCTCTTTTCTTGACCATTATGAAATGAATCTATATTTCTCAATATTTGGGTATATCAGATAAATACATTAAGTAAAGGAATCTTATATATTGCTCTTTCTTGTTTCTCTTTTACCTTTACTAAATTAGCACAGGGAGAGACCTTGAAATGTTCTAATCAGGAGAGATTAGAACATCATATTTCTAGAGAGGTTGGTTGGACAAAGCAGGGGTCCCAGTGAGAATCAAAGCTTCTGTTTCTACTTGGAAGTGTACCTGTATAGAGTAGAGGGCTCCAGGAAATATGTTAGAATATTCCAGTGTCCCCGTGGGAGATCATTAAGAGAGGCAGGATCTGGTACCAGATCAGTGTGCTATGACGTGTTTGTCAGTCATCTGGTGTGAGATTCTCAGAGCCAATCCCATGTGGTAGGGCTGAGTGCAGAGTGATGAAGAACCTGTGAAAGCCTTTGATTGCACGTTAAAGAAGAAGCTCTGATTTCAGGGAGCATTTTCTTACCTGACTGAATGTCACCCTTCTGTGGGGATGAGATTCTGTGCTTTTCCTCTCTTGATGACCACTGACTGAAAATCATTAGAGGATCATGTCTAGAAAGCATTCTTTATTTAATTTCTTAAAGAGGAAAACATAGAAAACATTTGTATCCACTTTCAAATTGAGGATCAAGGGGAATGACATCTGTGAAAAATGTCAGAGTAGGGAGCTCTGGCTTGTGTCCATCCCCAGAAACACTGACATATGTGGTAAAACCTGTCAGAATGATCTTATCAACACGTGTAAGTTTTCTTTTCTTTTCGCCCTGTTGGAACTTAACTTACTACAGGATGTGGAGACTAAACAGGGAAGTAGAAACTGTATTTCCTGATAAGAGAATCACTAAGTCACATTAGCTGTTCTGAGCTATGTCTTACTCACCATGACTGTAATTAAAACAAACAAACAAACAAAACACTTTTTTTTTGGTAAGTCAGTTCTGACATTTCCTCGTTAAAGACAAGGTAACAGATACAGACTTAGATCTACCAGAATTGAGAAAAATTTTGATTGTACCTGTGTTGAATATATGATCATGACCTGCTACAAATCTTCATTATACTTATTGCCACAACTGACAAATTCCCTTTTTCCACTCCTCATATGTTGCATCTGAGGAATGCATAGGACATTAACCCCAGCAGGTGCCACATGGATTACTGCATGTTTCCCTGCTGGAATACCACACATTCTCGAGTGTCATGCCTGCAGAGTATCTGGGCTCTTCTTTTTTCTGGATAAAGGTTAGATAATCACCTGATTTTATGAGAAATATATAAATTGTATTTGCATATTCTTCAGGTTTTTATTTATCCATTCTCTTTCAAGACCTAAGTGCAAATATTAAAGAGATTTCCAAGAGGGTGGTAAATAAGACAGCTACGTTTATGCTCCAAAATTAGCAATAAATCACAATACAATTGTAAATGCATTAATGTGTGATTAATATGTAGATACTTATGTAAATTAATACGTAGATACCTAGTAATGCTTTGTGGAGAGCTTCAGAATCTAGGTATTAAAAAGAAGAAGAAGAAGCAGTTCTTGAAACTCTCAGGGAATTATAGAGAAGTCTTTGTGTCTATAAATATCAATCTGAAATAATGCATATTCTCAGAAATAAGCTAGGCATAAAATTGTAGGAAAAAACTTCATGAAATGAAAGAGCATGTGATGGCCATACAAGAAAAAGAATATTCTCAGAAAATAATGAGCAGTGTGGAGTTCAGGAGAAGGGTAATACAGATTCAGAGAGTAAAACTTTGGAGAGTCTAATTATGAGTTCCCCATATTTCATCTTTGGAGAGACGGTAGTAATTTGAAATATGATGTTATAAGATGACGTTAACATACTTAAATACTTTCGTTTAGAAATGACCACTTAGAACCAGAATAAATGAAGAACACAAAATTATGTTTTTGTTGATTTTTGAAGACCTCAGGTGAGTGCTGATAATTTAAAAATACATGATGTCTTTCACTGCAAAGTAAAGGAGCTGTTACAGTGGAGGATTCCTGGACTGAATGTCAATATTATGACATAGTATGAGTGTGTTTCTTGTTTGGTAATTGCAATCATTGTTGCTTTTGTTGTGGTCATCCATTTACAATGCTTGGTGTCAGTTGATTTATCTCTTGTAAAAATAAAATACAGTCTGTGTGTGTGAAAAAAAAGCATTATGTCTTGATAAAGTTCTATGGAATTTGAGATCTGGAAAAAAGCATTTCTTTTCTGTAACGCTAATTGGACATTTTTGCAAGAAAGAGATTTCAGGATGCAAATCTCATATCTCTAAGGTGGGAAGTCAGTTCATGGTGGAACATTCTGTTAAACTTGTGTGAGTGGAGAAATATTTCCTTGGAAGGAAGAGGTCACGAATCCCTTTTTAATAGTGGTTTATAGTATACTGAATGAGCAAAATGGCTATTTCTGAACTTTAGAAAAAAATAATATAGTTTTTCTGCATTTATATTATGAAGCTGATGTAGAATATCAAAAATTCTTTATTTTGAAAAGCAATGTAATCAGTTTGACGTAATTCATATATATTGAACCTGTGGTACACACACACAATAAAACTTACATTCAAAAAACTTTTTGCACTTAAGAAATATTTTCTAGTGTAGTTGATTTACAATGTTGTGGGTTTTTAAAATACATGCTTATTGGAGTATAATTGCTTTATAACACTGTAGTAGTTTCTCCTTTACAACAAAGTGAATCACCTGTATGTATACATATATTCCCCATATCCCCCCTTCTTGAGCCTCCCTCCCACACTCCCTATCCCACCCCTGTGGGGGACATAAAGCACCGAGCTGATCTCCCTGTGCTATGCGGCAGCTTACCACTAGCTCTTTTACATTTGGTAGTGTATATATGTCAGTGCTACTCTCTCACTACGTCCCTGTCTCCCCTTCTGCCCTGTGTCCTTAAGTCCGTTCTCTACATCTGTGTCTTTATTCCTTCCCTGTCACTAGGTTCGTCAGTACCATTTTTCTAGCTTCCATATATATGTGTTCACGTACGGTATTTGTTTTTCTCTTTAGACTTACTTCACTCTGTATGACAGACTCTAGGTCCAACCACCTCACTACAAATAACTCAATTCTGTTCCTTTTTATAGCTGGGAAATACTCCATTGTATATATGTGCCACATCTTCTTTATCCATTCATCTGTCGATGGACATTTAGGTTGCTTCCATGTCCTGGCTATTGTAAATAGTGCTACAGTGAACATTGTGGTACATGTATCTTTTTGAATTATGGTTTTCTCTGGGTATATGCCCAGTAGTGGGATTGTTGGGTCATATGGTAGTTCTACTTTTAGCTTTTAAGTAATCTCCATACTGTTCTCCATAGTGGCTGTATCAGTTTACATTCCCACCAACAGTGCAGGAGGGTTCCCTTTTCTCCACACTCTCTGCAGCCTTTGTACATTGTTGTATTAATTTCTGCTGTGCAGCAGTGTGATTCAGTTATATATATATATATATATATTCTTTTCAATTATGGTTTATCACAGGATATTGAATATAGTTTCCTCTGCTATACAGTGGGTCTTTGTGGTTTGTCCATCCTATGTAGAATACTTTGCTTCTGCTATTCCAAAACTCCCAATCTTTCCTTCACTCTCTCCTTGGCAACCACAACTCTGTTTTCTATATCTCTGTGTTTGTTTCTGTTTCATTGACATGTTCATTTGTGTCCTGTTTTCGATTCCACATATAAGTGATATTATATGGTATTTGTCTCTCTCTTTCTGTCTTACTTCACTTAGTATCATTATCTCTAGGTCCATCCATGTTGCTACAAATGGCATTATTTCATTCTTTTTTATGTCTGAGTAATATTTATTGTATACGTATACTATACCTTCGTTATACATTCATTTTTCAATGAACATTTAGGTTGTTTCCATGTCTTGGCTATTATCAATAGTGCTGCTATGAACATAGGGTTTTATGTATCTTTTTGAATTATAGTGTTGTCTAGATATATGTCCACAAGTGGGATTGCTAGATCATATGACAACTCTAGTTTTTTTGAGGACCCTCCATACTGTTTTCCATAGTGGCTGCACCAACTTACATGGCCACCAACAGTGTAGAAGGGTTCCCTTTTCTCCGTACCCCATCCAGCATTTGTTAATTGTAGATTTTTTTAATGATGGCCATTTTGATCAGTGTGAAGTGATACCTCATTGTAATTTGGATTTGCATTTCTCTAATAATTAGTGATGATGAGCATCTTTTCATGTGTCTATTGGCTATCTGTATGTCTTCTTTGGAGAAATGTTTCTTTAGGTTTTCTACCCATTTTTCCATTGAGTTATTTGTTATTTTGTTACTGAGTTGTATGAGCTGTTTGTATAGTTTGGAAATTAAGCCCTTGTCAGTCTCATCATTTGCTAATATTTTCTCCCAGTCCAAAGGTTGTATTTTCATTTTGATTATGGTTTCCTTTGCTGTGCAACAGCTTATAAGTTTGATTAGTTCCTGTTTCTTTTTTGCTTTTACAGTAAGTCCCCTACATATGAACAAGTTCTGTTCCAAGAGTACGTTTGTAAGTCCAATTTGTTTGTAAGTCCAACAAAGTTAGCCTAGGTACCCAATTTACACAGTCGGCTATATGGTATTGTACCGTAATAGGTTTATAATACTCTTCACACAAACAATACATAAAAAACAAACACAAAAACAAAGAAAACATTTTTAATCTTACAGTACAGTAACTTGAAAAGTACAGTAATACAGTACAACAGCTGGGATACTCGGGCTGGCATCGAGGGAACAGGTGAGAAGAGTTACTGATTAGTGGAGGGAGTGGAGGTGGGAGAAGGTAGAGGTGAAGGATTATCAGCAGTAGGAGACAGAGGGCAAGCTGCCATTTCACTCATAACTGACGTTGATGACACAAGTTCTGGTTCCTTGCTGGATTTAATTCTATCTACCCTCTTGAAAAAATGATCAATTAATATCTGGGCAGTAGCTCTTTTTTTTTCTCATCATAGATGACAAGGTAGCACTGAATTTCATTCTGAATGGCTGCTGCCACCTTTGGGTACCATTCTAGGTTTGGGTCATGTGCCCCCAAAACTAACAGTGCTTCCTCAAATAAAGAAGATTCCCTTGCCATTTTCTGTGTCGTGAATCTCTTCAGTTCTTCAGTTACTACTTCTTCCTCCTGTCCCTCTTCATCCTTTCTCTGGGTCTCCAGTTCCATCAGTAAGCTCCTCATGTTGCACAGCAAGGAGTTCAATAAAATCGTCCTCCTGCAGATCTAGCTCCAGCTTCTTGCTGAGGGTCACTATGTTGCTGAAGACCTCTTTGGACTTCTGATCTACCTTCTCAAATCCACAAAAATCATGAACAAACTGTGGGCAAAGGTTCTTCCAAACCCCATTCATGGTGACTACCATACCTTCACACCATGCAAAGTCAATGTTTTTATGGTCTTGTAGATGTTATAGTCCTTCCAAAGTTGTCCCTAGGTTCCTGATTTGTCACTTACCTTTACTGCCTGACAAAAAGTGTGACATAAATAATATTTCTTGAAAGTCGCTCTACCTCCCTGGTCCATAGGTTGGATGAGCAACATAGTATTCAGTGACAGAGGCACTACTTTGACGTTGGGATGAAAGTCATCCATGCATGGGGGGTGGCCCAGAGCATTGTCGAGCAGCAAAAGAATGTTTTGCTGGAACGTCTTTCTCCAAGCAATATTTCTCTACATCTGGGATAAAGTGGTGGCAAAACCAGTCCTGGAACATGGCCTGTGTAATCCAGGATTTGGGGTTACGCTTCCACACAACAGGAAGAGAGCCCTTGGCTATGTTTTTAAGGGTTCTCGGGTTCTCTGAATGATAAACTAAGAGAGTCTTCAGCTTCAATTCACCAGAAGCATTGCCACCAAACAACAGTTAGCCTATCCTTTGCTGCTTTACAGGCCGGCATCAACTTTTCCTCCTTACTGATGTGACTTCGATCTGGCATCCTCTTCCAGTACAGTTGTATCTCATCCACATTAAAAACCTGGTTGGGTAAATGCACACCATAATCAATAATTTCTCAAAGTGCTTCCGGAAGTTCCCGGACAGCTACCCTATCTGCACTTGCTGCCTCTCCACTTACTTTTACATTGTGAAGGTTGGCTCTAGCCTTGAACCAATAAAACCAGCTATGGCTGGCATTAAAAGATGTGTCCTCTGATTCTTTGCTGTGTTTCTTCTTCAAGTCTTCATAAAGGCTTTTAGCGTTCTCTTGAATCAGCATTAAGCTGAGCAGGACTCAGCGCTGATGTTGATCCTGCATCCTCACACTGAGAAGTTTCTCCATCTCCATCACTTTTCCATGCTTCTTCTATATTTTGTCAACATCGTCAGCACAGCAGACTTCCCATGTTCCATGATCTTGTCCTTGTTCTTTAGATTTGTGCCAATGATTGAATGATTCATGTTATAAAAATGAGCGATGTCTAACATCTTTTTGCCTCGCTCCACTCTCTCAATTACTTTCACTTTTGTTTCCATCATTATCGCTTGGCCCTTCTTATCAGTACCAGCTACATCACTGCTGCTTTTACGCTTCCAGACATCTTGGGCTTGAGATAAAGGTACTGTACTACTGTACTCTATACAGTACTGTAAAGGACACAAAAGCACAACCGCTTATAGAGGATGCACGCACATGACAATGTATGCCAGACACGTGAACTAACTTACATGATTGGACATGCGAATGGGTGTTTGCATCTTTGAAAGTTCGCAACTTGAAGGTTTGTATGTAGGTGACTGACTGTATTTGTTCTGCCTAGGGAGACCTACCTAGGAAAACTGTGGTATGATTTATGTCAGAGAATGTTTTGCTTATGTTCTCTTCTAGGAGTTTTAAGGTGTCCTATCTTATATTTAAGCATGTAAGCAGTTTTGAGTTTATTTTTGTGTATGGTGTGAGGGTATGTTCTGACTTCACTGATTTGAATACGGCTGTCCAACTTTCAAAACACCACTTGCTGAAGAGACTATCTTTTCCCCATTGTATATTCTTGCCTCCTTTGTCGAAGGTTAATTGACCATGGGCGTGTGGGTTTATTTCTGGGCTCTCTATTCCATTCCATTGATCCATGTATCTCTTTCTGTGCCAGTACCATGCGGTTTTGATTACTGCAACTTTGTGGTATTGTCCGAAGTTTAGGAGGGTTATGCCTCCTGCTTTGTTCTTTTTCCTCAGGATTGTGTTGACAGTTCTGACTTTTTATGGTTCCAGATACATTTTAGGATTATTTGTTCTAGTTCTGGGGAAAATGTCATGAGCAATTTGATAGGGATCACATTAAATCTGTAGATTGCTTTGGGTAGTATAGCCATTTGAACAGTATTAATTCTTCCCATCCAAGAGCGTGGAATGTCTTTCCATTTCTCTGAATCATCTTCAGTTTCCTTTACTAATGTTTTGTAGTTCTCAACATATAAGTCTTTCACCTCCTTGGTGAGGTTTATTCCTAAGTATTTTATTTTTTTGATGCGATTTTAAAAAGAATTGCTTGTTTACTTTTCCTTTCTGATATTTCATTGTTAGTGTAAAGAAATGCAACCAGGGACTTCCCTGGTGGCTCCATGGTTGAGAATCCACCTGGAAGTAGAGGGGGCATGGGTTTGAGCCCTGGTGCTGGAAGATCTCACATGCCGTGGAGCAACTAGACCTGTGTGCCACAAGTACTTAGCCTGCACACTAGAGCCCATGAGCCACAACTACTGAGCCCGTGTGCCACAACTACTTAAGCCCGCATGCCTAGAGCCCGTGCTCCACAACAAGAGAAGCCACTGCAATGAGAAGCCTGTGCACCACAACGAAGACTAGCCCCCACTGGCCACAACTAGAGAAAGCCCGTGCACAGCAATAAAGGCCCAATGCAGCCAAAATAAATTAAAAAAAAGAAAAACCAAGAAATGCAACCAATTTATGTATGTTAATCTTGTATCCTGCTACTTTGCTGAATTTGTTTATCAGTTCTAGTAGTTTTTGTGTGGAACTTTTAGGGTTTCCTTTATATATATTATCATGTCATCTGCATATAATGAGAACTTTACCTCTTCCTTTCCAATGTGGTTAGCTTTTATTTCTTTTTCTTGTCTGATTGTTGTAGCTAGGACTTCCAATACTATGTTGAAGAGAAGAGGTGAGAGTGGGCATCCTTGTCTTGTTCCAGATTTTAGGGGGAAGGCTTTCAGCCTATGAACTTTGAGTATTATATTGGCTGTGGGTTTGTCATAAATAGCTTTTATTATGTTGAAATATGTTTCCTCTATACCCACTTTGGTAAGTGTTTTTTTTTTTTTTTTTTTTGCGGTATGTAGGCCTCTCACTGTTGTGACCTCTCCCATTGCGGAGCACAGGCTCCAGATGCGCTGGCTCAGTGGCCATGGCTCACGGGCCCAGCCGCTCTGCGGCATGTGGGATCCTCCTGGACTGGGGCACGAACCCGTGTCCCCTGCATCGGCAGGTGGACTCTCAACCACTGTGCCACCAGGGAAGTCCTGGTAAGTGTTTTTTATCATGAATGGATGTTGAAGTTTTTCAAATGCTTTTTCGGCATCTATTGAGATGATCATTTGTTTTGTGTTTTTCCTTTGTTGATGGGGTGTATCATGTTGATTGATTTGCATGTGTTGAAACAACTTTGTGACACTGGGGTGAATCAAATTTGGTCATGGTGTATGATCCTCTTACGTGTTGTTGGATTTGGTTTTCTAATATTCAGTTGAGAATTTTTGCATATATATTTATCAAAGATGTTGGCCTGCAATTTTCTTTTATGGTAGTGTCTTTCTCTGTGTTTTTTCTAAAGTCTTTATTGAATTTTTTCCAATATTGCTTCTGTTTTATGTTTTGGTTTCTTGTTTGTGAGGCATGAGGGATCTTAGCTCCACCATCAGGGATTGAAGCAGCCCCCCTTGCACTGGAAGGAGAAATCTTAACTCCTGGACCACCAGAAAAGTCCCCATCTGTTTGTTTTTTTGTTTTTTTTTTGTGGTACGCGGGCCTCTCACCGTTGTGGCCTCTCCCGTTGCGGAGCACAGGCTCCAGATGCGCAGGCCCAGCGGCCATGGCTCACGGGCCTAGCTGCTCCACGGCATGTGGCATCCTCCCAGACTGGGGCACAAACCCGTGTCCCCTGCATCAGCAGGCGAACTCTCAACCATTGCACCACCAGGGAAACCCCATCTGTTTTTGTTTGTTTGTTTGTTTGTTTTAGTAAATTTCTTTCTTTCTTTATTTTTGGTTGCATTGGGTGTCTGTTGCTCTTCACGGGCTCTCTCTAGTTGTGGCGAGCGGGGGCTGCTCTTCATTGTGGTGTGCAGGCTGTTCATCGTGGTGGCTTCTTTTGTTGCAGATCATGGGCTCTAGGTGCGCAGGCTTCAGCAGTTGTGGCTATCAGGCTCAGTAGTTGTGGCTCCTGGGCTGTAGAGTGCAGGCTCAGTAGTTGTGGCACACAGGCTTAGTTGCTCCGTGGCATGTGGGATCTTCCCAGACCAGGGCTCAAACCTATGTCCCCTGCATTGGCAGATGAATTCTTAACCACTGTGCCACCAGGGAAGCCCCCCCATCTGTTTTTGATATCAGGGTGATGATGGCTTCATAGAATGTCTTTGGAAGTATTCCCTACTCTTCAATCGTTTCGAAGAGTTTGAGAAGAATCAGTGTAAGTTTTGCTTTGTATATTTGGTAGAATTTGCCTTTGAAACCATCTGATCCTGGACTTTTGTTGGTAGGGAGTTTTTTAAATTACAGACTCTATTTTGCTTTTAGTGATCAGTATGTTCAAGTTATCTGTTTCTTCTTGATTCAGTTTTGTTCGGCTGTAAAAAAACAACATATATTTTTAGGTTATGTTAGCACCTAAATACTTACCATGTATTAGACCACAAAAGAGTGAAGAAAAAAATATTAAAATATTTTTTCAAATAGAAAAGCTATTGAAATATTTTTAAGAAATTGGGATAATAATACTAATTACAATAATGAAAAATTGTTCTGAACTTAAAGACTGCTTTATCTAAGATGCTTATTATATGCTTATTATAAGCATGATATTATATGATTATTGTTTTATTGTTTTTAAATACATGGGATGTTTTCTCCTTTCTAACATAATTCGTTTATTTTACCTATAAATTGTGAAAAAAATTTAGTTGCACATAATATAAAAAATTACACTTTAGTAGGAGATATTAATCCAGTTACATTTATTGTAGTACTGAAAATACTTAGGTTTAGAGTTACCATGTTATTGAGTGCTCTTTTTTATTTATTTATTTTTAAAAAAGATTTAATTTGGGGGGGCATAAATTATTTATTTATTTATTTATATCATCTTATTGGACTATAACTGCTTTACAACTGTGTGTTAGTTTCTGCTTTATAACACAGCGAACAAGCTATACATATACATATATCCCCATATCTCCTCCCTCTTGCATCTCCCTCCCACCCTCCCTATCCCACCCCTCTAGGTGGTCACAAAGCACCGAGCTGATCACCCTGTGCTATGCAGCTGTTTCTTACTAGCTATCTATTTTACATTTGGTAGTATATATAAGTCCATGCCACTCTCTCACTTCATCCCAGCTTACCCTTCACCCTCCGCATGTCCTCAAGTCCATTCTCTATGTCTGCATCTTTATTCCCGTCCTGCCCCTAGGTTCTTCTGAAACATTTTTTTCTTTTTTTTAGATTCCATATATATGTGTTAGCATACAGTATTTGTTTTTCTCTTTCTAACTTCACTCTGTATGACAGACTCGAGGTCCATCCACCTCACTACAAGTAACTCAATTTCATTTCTTTTTATGGCTAATATTCCATTTTATATTGAAGATGTGCAACATCTCCTTTATCCATTCATCAGTTGATGGACACTTAGATTGCTTCCATGTCCTGGCTATTGCAAATAGAGCTGCAATGAACATTGTGGAACATGACTCTTTTTGAATTATGGTTTTCTCCAGGTATATGCCCAGTAGTGGGATTGCTGTGTCATATGGTAGTGGTAGTTCTATTTTTAGGTTTTTAAGGAACCTCCATACTGTTCTCTATAGTGGCTGTATCAATTTACACTCCCAACAACAGTGCAAGAGGGTTCCCTTTTCTCCACACCTCTGCAGCATTTATTGTTTGTAGATTTTTTTGATGATGGCCATTCTTACCTGTGTGTGGTGATACCTCAATGTAATTTTGATTTGCATTTCTCTAATGATCAGTGATGATGAGCATTCTTTCATGTGTTTGTTGGCAATCTGTATATCTTTGGAGAAATGTCTATTTAGGTCTTCTGCCCATTTATGGATTGAGTTGTTTGTTTTTTTGATATTGATCTGCATGGGCTGCTTGTAAAGTTTGGAGATTAATCCTTTGTCAGTTGCTTCGTTGGCAAATACTTTCTCCCATTCTGAGGGTTGTCTTTTCGTCTTGTTTACGTTTTCCTTTGCTGTGCAAAAGCTTTTAAGTCTCATTATGTCTCATTTGTTTATTTTTGTTTTTATTTCCATTTCTGTAGGAGGTGGGTCGAAAAGGATCTTGCTGTGATTGATGTCATAGAGTGTTCTGCCCGTGTTTTCCTCTAAGAGTTTTATAAGTGTCTAGCCTTACATTTAGGTCTTTAATCCATTTTGAGTTTATTTTTGTGTATGGTGTTAGGGAGTTTTCTAATTTCATTCTTTTACCTCTAGCTGTCCAGTTTTCCCAGCACCACTTATTGAAGAGGCTGTTATTTCTCCATTGTATATTCTTGCCTCCTTTATCAAAAATATGGTGACCATATGTGCATGGGTTTATCTGTGGGCTTTCCCTCCTGTCCATTGATCTATATTTCTGTTTTTGTGCCAGTACCATACTGTCTTGACTACTGTAGCTTTGTAGTATTGTCTGAAGTCAGGGAGCCTGATTCCTTGAGCTCTGTTTTTCTTCTCAAGATTGCTTTGGCTGTTCGGGGTCTTTTGTGTTTCCATACAAATTGTGAAATTTTTCATTCCAGTTCTCTGAAAAATGCCATTGGTAGTTTGATAGGGATTGCATTGAATCTGTAGATTGCTTTGGGTAGTATACTCATTTTCACAGTGTTGATTCTTCCAATCCAAGAATATGGTATATCTCTCTATCTGTTTGTGTCATCTTTGATTTCTTTTATCACTGTCTTATTGTTTGTTGAGTAAATGACTTTTGTTGTCTCCTTAGGTAGGTTTATTCCTAGGTATTTTATTCTTTTTGTTGCAGTGGTAAATGGGAGTGTTTCCTTAATTTCTCTTTCAGATTTTTCATCTTTAGTGTATAGGAATGAAAGAGATATCTGTACATTAATTTTGTATGCTGCAACCTTACCAGATTCATTGATTAACTCTAGTAGGTTTCTGGTCGCATCTTTAGGATTCTCTATGTATAGTATCATGTCATCTTCAAACAGTGAGAGCTTAGCTTCCTTTGTCCAATTTGGATTCATTTTATTTCTTTTTCTTCTCTAGTTGCTGTAGCCAAAAATTCCAAAAATATGTTGAATAATAGTGGTGAGAATGGGCAACCTTGTCTTGTTCCTGATCTTGGTGGCAATGGTTTCACTTTTTCACCATTGAGAGTGATGTTGGCTGTGGGTTTGTCATATATGGCCTTTATTATGTTGAGGAAAGTTCCCTCTATGCCTACTTTCTGGAGGTTTTTTTTTAAATCATAAGTCAATGTTTAATATTGTCAAAAGCATTTTCTGCATCTATTGAGAAGACCATATGGTTTTTATCCTTCAGTTTTTTAATATGGTGTATCACATTGATTTGCATGTATTGAAGAATCCTTGCATCCATGGGATAAACCCCACTTGATCTTGGTGTATGATCCTTTTAATGCACTGTTGGATTCTGTTTGCTAGTATTTTGCTGTGGATTTTTCCATCTATGTTCATCAGTGATATTGGCCTGTAGTTTTCTTTCTTTGTACATCTTTGTCTGGTTTTGGTATCAGGGATATGGTGGTCTCATAGAATAAGTTTGGGAGAGTTCCTCCCTCTGCTATATTTTGGAAGAGTTTGAGAAGGATAGGTGTTAACTCTTCTCTAAATGTTTGATAGAATTTGCCTGTGAAGCCGTCTGGTCCTGGGCTTTTGTTTGTTGGAAGATTTTTAATCACAGTCTCAATTTCAGTGCTTGGGATTGGTTTGTTTATAGTTTCTATTTCTTCCTGGTTCAGTCTTGGAAGCTTGTGCTTTTCTAAGAGTTTGTCCATTTCTTCCAGGTTGCCCATTTTATTGGCATATAGTTGCTTGTAGTAATCTCTCATGATCCTTTGTATTTTTACAGTGTCAGTTTTACTTCTCCTTTTTCATTTGTAATTCTATTGATTTGAGTCTTCTCCCTTTTTTTCTTGATGAGTTTGGCTAATGGTTTATCAATTTTGTTTATCTTCTCAGAGAACCAGCTTTTAGTTATTTTCATCTTTGCTGTTGTTTGCTTCATTTCTTTTTCATTTATTTCTGATCTGATATTTATGATTTCTTTCCTCTGCTGACTTTGGTTTTTTTTTTCTTTCTTTCTCTAATTGCTTTAGGTGTAATGTTAGCTTGTTTATTTCAGATGTTTCTTGTTTCTTGAGGTAGGATTGTATTGCTATAAATCTCCCTCTTAGAACTGCTTTTGCTGCATCCCATAGATTTTGGGTGTTCATGTTTTCATTGTCATTTATTTCTAGGTATTTTTTTATTTCCTCTTTGATTTCTTCAGTGATGTCTTGGTTATTAAGTAGTGTATTGTTTAGTGTCCATGTGTTTGTATGTTTACAGATCTTTTCCTGTAATTGATATCTAGTCTGATAGCATTTTGGTCGGAAAAGATACTTGATGTGATTTAAATTTTCTTAAATTTACCAAGGCTTTTTTTGTGACCCAAGATATGATCTATCCTGGAGAATGTTCCACGAGCACTTGAGAAAAAATGTATTCTGTTGTTTTTGGATGGAATGTTCTATAAATATCAATTAAGTCCATCTTGTTTAATGTATCATGTAAAGCTTGTGTTTTCTTATTTATTTTCATTTTGGATGATCTGCTCATTGGTGAAAGAGGGGTGCTAAAGTCCCCTACTATGATTGTGTTACTGTCTATTTCCCCTTTTATGGCTGTTAGCATTTGCCTTATGTATTGAGGTGCTCCTGTGTTGGGTGCATAAATATGTACGATTGTTATATCTTCTTGGATTGATCCCTTGATCAATGTAGTGTCCTTCTTTGTCTCCTGTAATAGTCTTTATTTTAAAGTCTTTTTTCTCTGATGTGAGAATTGCTACTCTAGCTTTCTTTTGATTTCCACTTGCATGGAATATCTTATTCCATCCCCTATCTTTGAGTCTTTATGTGTCCCTAGGTCTGAAGTGGGTCTCTTGTAGACCGCATATTTACTAGTCATGTTTTTGGATCCATTCAGCCAGTCTGTGTCTTTCGGTGGGAGCATTTAATCCATTTATATTTAAGGTAATTATTTATATGTATGTTCTTATTACCATTTTCTTAATTGTTTTGGGTTTGTTATTGTAGGTCTTTTCCTTCTCTTGTGTTTCCTGACTAGGGAAGTTCCTTTAGCATTTGTTGTAAAGCTGGTTTGGTGATGCTGAATTCTCTTAGCTTTTGCTTGTCTGTAAATGTTTTAATTTCTCTGTCAAATCTGAATGAGATCCTTGCTGGGTCAGGTAATCTTGTTTGTAGCTTTTCCCCTTTCATCACTTTAAATATGTCCTGCTAGTCCCTTCTGGCTTGCAGAGTTTCTGCTGAAATGTCAGCTGTTAACCTTATGGGGATTCCCTTGTACGTTATTTGTTTTTCCCTTGCTGCTTTTAATATTTTTTCTTTGTATTTAATTTTTGGTAGTTTGATTAATATATGTTTTGGCATATTTCTCATTGGGTGTATCTTGTATGGGACTCTCTGCACTTCCTGGACTTGATTAATGATTTCCTTTCCCATATTAGGGAAGTTTTCAACTATTATCTCTTCAAATATTTTCTCAGTCTCTTTCTTTTTCTCTTCTACTTCTGGAACCCCTATATTAGAATGTTGGTGTGTTTAATGTTGTCCCAGAGGTGTCTCAGATTGTCCTCAATTCTTTTCATTCATTTTTCTTTATTCTGCTCTGCAGTAGTTATTTCCACTATTTTGTCTTCCATGTCATTTATCCATTCTTCTGCCTCAGTTATTCTGCTATTGTTTCCTTCTAGAGAATTTTTAATTCCATTTATTGTGTTGTTCATCATTGTTTGTTTGCTCTTTAGTTCTTCTAGGCCCTTATTAAACATTTCTTGTATATTCTCCATTCCACTTCCAGGGTTTGGGATCATCTTTACTGTCTTTACTCTGAATTCTTTTTCCGGTAGACTGCCTATTTCCTCTACATTTGTTTGTTCTGGTGGGATTTTACCTTGCTCCTTCTTCTGCTGTGTTTCTCTGTCTTCTAATTTGGCTTTGGGGACTGTGTTTGGGGTCTCCTTTTTGCAGGCTGCAGATTCGTAGTTCCCATTGTTTTTGGTGTCTGCCCCCAGTGGCTAATGTTGGTTCAGTGGGTTGTTTAGGCTTTCTGTTGGAGGGGACTGGTGCCTGTGTTCTGGTGCTTGTGTCTGGATCTTGTCTTTCTGGTGGACAGGTCCGCATCTGGTGGTGTGTTTTGGGGTGTCTGTGGCCTTATTATGATTTTAGGCAGCCTCTCTGCTAATGGGTGGGCCTACATTCCTGTCTTGCTAGTTGTTTGGCATGGGATGTCCAGCACTGGATCTTGCTAGTCTCTTAGTGGAGCTGGGTCTTAGCGTTGAGATGCATATCTCTGGTAGGCTTTCGCCATTTGATATTACAAGGTGCCGGAGGTCTCTGGTAGACCAGTGTCCTGAACTCAGCTCTCCCAACTCAGAGGCACAGGCCTGACACCCGGCTGGAGCACCAAGACCCTGTCAGCCACACGGCTGGGGGTGAGAGCAAGAGGTAGCTTTGGTACATCTCAAAGACCACCAATGAAATTCACTGACCATTTTCTCTCCAGAAGTGAAGAAAACAAAATTCAGTCTTTGGCTAGTCAGCCACTTTGGTAGCCAGCCTCCAAGATGGCCCTAATTACCTCCCAGTCTTCATGTACCTGTGTGGCTCCTTGCACTTGAAAAGGGCTGACTATTTAACTAATAAGAAATTGCAGAAATGACAAAGTGCAGCTTCCAAAGTTATAAAGGACATTGCAGCTTCTGCTTTGGTTTCTGCTAGATCACTCATCCTGGGGTAAGCCAGCTACCATGTCATGAGGACACTCAAGCAGCCCTAAGGAGAGATCCATGTGGCAAGGAACTGAGGTCTCTTACCTACAGCCACGTGAGTGAGTCATCTCAGAAGTCAAAAGATTTAATTTTATTTTTGGTTGTGTTGGGTCTCCGTTGCTGCACAAGGTTTCTCTTGTTGTGTCAAGCAGGGGTTACTCATCATTGTGGTGCACGGGCTTCTCCTTGTGGTCGTTTCTCTTGTTGTGGATTATGGGCTCTAGGTGTATGGGCTTCAGTAGTTGTGTCATGCAGGCTCAATAGTCATTGCTTGCTGGCTGTAGAGCGCAGGCTCAGCAGTTGTGGCACATGGGCTTAGTTGCTCTGCAGCATGTGGGAGCAACTAAGCCCATGCATGGTTTGTAAGGAAATGACAACTTTCAGAAAATTTAGAATCTGAATACACTCTATACATAGCTTTTAGATAAAGACACAGAAAATTGCCAGATACTGAGAGGCCTCCTGGTCCCATTCTAGTGACTCCCCTTACTGTTTAATATTTTTCTAGTATCTAACAAAAAGATCATGTTACCTGTATTTTGTATTTTATATAAATGTTATGGCACAGTAAAATCACTTTTGGATTGGGCTTTTTTATTTTATGTTGCTTGTGAATATGCCTATATGGTTGCCTGTTGTTGTGATCATGAATTGCCACCGTTGCATAGGATTCCGTAGTGTAAATATTTAACTATTAATTAATTTATTCCAATGTGTATTACAATATGAGTGATTTTCAGTTTGTGTCTATTGAGAATAGCACTGGTATATAAATTCTAGAACTTGACCTTTGGTGGTGTGTGTATAAACTATTGTTCAGTATACATGTAGTAGTAAAATTTTTGAGTCCTAGCTTTCATGTGTTTATCTTTTTAGATATTTCTAAATATTTTCAAAACATTTGTATGATTTTTCATCCTCAGCAGCAGTGAATGAGATTCAAGGATTATATACATTCTTGTCAAACTTGATAATACCTGTCATTTTCATTTGAACTTTCTGGTTAGTGAGTGATAATTCCAGGTATCACTTTTTTGCATTTAATTGGCTACTAAGAAGCCAAGCATCTTTTGATATGTTTACTTAACATTCTGTACTCTCTTTTTCGAAATGTCTTTTGGTATATTTTCCCCATTTTTACTATTACATTATCTCCTTATTGAAGGCTTTTTTTTTTAACTTCCGAAGACTTCTTATTTAGGAGTTTTTAATATATGCTTGCTATGAGCCTTCTCTCTTTCTGTCTCTCCTTCTCTTTCTTTAGATGAGTGTCAGTTTTTAATGTTAATAACATCTAATCTGTTATTTTCTTATTTATTTATTTATTTAGTTTTATTTCTATTTACTTATGTAGACTTCTTATCTGTAGCAGAACACATTATTTATTCTAAGCCACAAACATGTTTTCCTTTCTTCAATAAATCTAATTATTAAGCATTAAATTTAAGTTAACTTTCTAAACTAAATATGTTGTATCATAGTGAGTATTAATTTTTCTATAACAGCTGAAAGGTTACGTTTATTTAGAAAATGTTGTATTCAGCTTTCTTTTCATTTGCTCCTACTTCTCATTGATTCACAGAGGTAAACATCACTTCACACATGGATCTGACTTTTCTCTGATTTCTCATGGTCATTCTCACTAATTTGTCTTGCCTCCTGAAATCTTTAGCAAGCCCATTATTCCACAGAAGCAAAAACTTTCCTTGGGCCTTTTGCCTCAGAAGATTGATTATTCCCACATTTGAAACTGGAGATTGCAATAAGTTAGGAGAAAATGCCACAAGGGTCTCTCATTTCTTTTTCACATCTTGTATCAGCCTCTGCTTGCACTCTGTGTTCAAAGATTTTTGTCCAACACATTGATGGAAGATGCCAGTTGTTTCTCTCCTTGGGGCAAAAGACAGATTAATTACCTGACAAATAAAATAAAGACAGTGTTTGCTCTGCTCAAATGTTGGACAGGATTGCTTGCATCCTAATTTAAAAGTTCCAGGTGACTGAAGCTTAAGATTCTTAAGCTTTAATCCATACTTGCACCATGCACAGCACCCAACAGGACTGCTTTACATAACCCCATGAGACTTTTGTGTGCAAGTGGAACAGATAAAAATATAAAACTGTTGCTGTCTTTTGTGTCATAAAAATGATTTTTTTGTCTCATTTAAAATATTTTTTTCTAAAATCCAAAAATGTGTCAGGCCTAAAATATTGGAATTTCAAATATGGCAAAATCTAAGACCCTTCAAATTTCTTTCCAGTTTTGTTGATGATGGGATGCCATCAGAGATATGACTTCATTAAACACAATAGGTAAGATTCCTTCATAGCCGTGATTGGAGAATATGAAAATAGTCCCTGGAAAAATCTGGACATTTTCTAGTTTTCAAGTATTAGTTAAGATGGTAGAAAGGGCCCTTCATTGTCCTATATGTGAATGCAGATCAGTTGAGAGAGGTGGGGATAAAACAAGCAGCCTAAGTATCCTTTATGTTTGCTGTACTACTGGTAGAAAGAGGAAGGCTTAACATGTCACCATGGTTGATAGAGCAAATAAGCTGCTTGAAATTACACAGAAATATACCTGCTTGTATTTTCTGTGCAGTTACCCTCTCTTTTGGTTTGCCCTGATACCTCCCTCAACTTATGTACCAACTCCAGCAGCATTAAGCAGAAATCCAAAGAAATCTATTCTTTGGAATTATGAGGAAGGGAAGACTCGAAAATTTTATAGCATGCTCTATACAAATATACAGGTCACCATCTTATCTGTGTCATGCCATGCATGGAGGGTCAGTAGGTTCAGGGGATTCTGGAAGCACCAAGGTCTGTGGGGTTAATAACAGCTGCATTCATGGGCAGTAAAAGAGAAGGGCCTTATCTTGGTCACTTTCTCAATGCTAATAGCTGCAAAAAGAAGAGGACAGAGACATCTTAGGGAGAAAGCCAACATTAAATGAAATGTCCTAATTACTCTAGGCAAGCTCTCATGATAGCCTCCCATAGCTCCTCGAATCCCTACATCCTTGCACAAGGGATAGTGTAATATTAATGGAGCATGTGACTGCAGATTAGCATTATTTTTGTTGAAAAAAATGAAAGTAGGTTCAAGTGATAGGGTTTGAAAAGGGTTCACAGTGCCAGCGAAACTATTGTAACAATGTGGACAGAACCCTTTGGATGGATTCATCATGTTTTTGTTTTTGCTTTTTTTGCTGCTTCAGAATCTGTAGTAGAGATTGATGTGTTCCATGATGCATTCCCGCTTCTTATAAGTTTTAGATGGAATACCCCATTAGGAAGAAATGCATGTAAGGAAGATTAGTGAGTCAAACCCCTCTGCCCTCTGTCATCAGTGGGTGCAAAGGGATTTAGACCAAGTGCTTTCATCCTTTAATGTGCAAAGTTTTCACTATATGAATGATGTTTTGTTTGTTTGCAGGTCAGGAGCCTTGGTCTCAATATCCCTGTTTAAAAAGTGTTATCACATGTCTGCCAGAAAGAATTGCTGATGATACTGGAAAAAGTTGAGAGTTATCCTTAACAATTAAGGGTTTTGTAGCAACATGGATGGACCTAGAGATTGTATACTGAGTGAAGCAAGTCAGACACAGAAAGACAGATATCACTTGATATTGCTTATATGAGGAATCTAAAAACGAAAAAAAAAAAGGTACAAATGAACTAATTTACACAAGAGAAATAGAGTTATGGATATAGAAAACAAACCTATGGTTACCAGGGGATAAGTGGGGAAGGGATAAATTGGGAGATTGGGACTGACCTATACACAGTAGTATATATAAAATAGATAAGTATTGATAAGGACCTGCTTTATAGCACAGGGAACTCTACTCAGTGGTGTGTACTGGCATATACGGGAAAAGAATCTTAAAAAAAACAACAGGGGTTTTGGAATTTTATAATAAATATAAATGTGAAAACCTTTAACATGAAAGGAAAAGTCAGTTAACTCTCTGGTCCGTGTTATGGTATAAACATTTTGTACCTCTAATATTAAAATTTTGAAGCCCAGCTCCCATGTTGATGGTATTAGGAGGTGGGGCTTTTGGGAGGTGATTAGGTCATGAGGCAAGAGACCTCAAACATGGGATTAGTGACCTAATAAATGTAGCACACAGAAGATCTCATGCCCATCACATGATTTCACTGCCGAGCGAGAAGACCCACATTATGAACCAGATATTTGTCCCTTACCAGACACTAAGTCAGCTGGCAACTTGTTCTTTTTATTAAAAATAATTAATTAATTTTTTGGCTGTGTTGGGTCTTTGTTGCAGTGTGTGGGCTTCTCATTGTTGGCTTCTCTTGTTGCGGAGCACGGGCTCTAGGTGTGCGGGTTTCAGTAGTTGTGGCACACGGGCTCAGTAGTTGTGGCCTGTGGGCTCTAGGGTACAGGCTCAGTATTTGTGGTGCACGGGCTTAGTTGTTCCATGGCATGTGGGATCTTCCCAGACCCGTGTCCCCTTTATTGGTAGGCAGATTCTTAACCACTGCGTCACCAGGGAAGGCCCTGGTAACTTGTTCTTGAACTTTTAAGCCTCAGCAATTATGAGAAAACAAAAATATTCTGTTGTTTATGAAATACCAAGTCTCTCGTGTTTTGTTTTAGCAGTCGAAGAGCTGGCTGAGGAGAAATATCTGTGAGTTTGAAGAGATATCAACAGAAACCTTTAAATCTCAAGAAAAGAGAAAATGGGCAGGAAAGAAATCAACAGAACAGAGTAATCAATAATTGTGGAACAATAAAAATGCTGTGACCTATACATAAAGGGTATAGCAGGAGGAGGATAAAGGTAACAAAGAACAGAAAATACTTTTTTATTTTTCTTATTTATTTATTTATTATTATTATTATTATTTTTTGCAGTACACGGGCCTCTCACTGTGTGGCTTCTCCCGTTGTGGAGCACAGGCTCCGGACGCACAGGCTCAGCAGCCACGGCTCACGGGCCTAGCTGCTCCGCGGCACATGAGATCTTCCCGGACTGGGGCACGAACCCGTGTCCCCTGCATCGGCAGGCGGACTCTCAACCACTGTGCCACCAGGGAAGCCCAGAAAATATTTTTTAAAATATGACTGAGGGACTTCCCTGGTGGCGCAGTGGTTGGGAGTCCGCCTGCAGATGCAGGGGACATGGGTTCATGCCCCGGTCCGGGAGGATCCCACATCCTGTGGAGTGGCTGGGCCCGTGGGCCATGGCTGCTGGGCCTGCGTGTCCGGAGCCTATGCTCCACAACGGGAGAGGCCACAGCAGTGAGAGGCCCGCGTACCGCAAAAATAAAAAGTAAAAAATAAATAAAAAAATAAAAATGACTGAAAATCTCCCCAAGTGAATGTCTGACACTAAATCCACAACATCCAAACTTAGAGGAACATATGAATAGTAAAGAAAACTGACCAATATCTCTCAGGAACATCAATGCAAAAATCCTCAACAAAATATTAACAAATCGAATCCAACAATATTTTGAGAGAATTTTATATCATGAATAAGAGGGAATAATCCCAGGTATGCAAGGCTGGTTCAACATTCTAAAATCAAATAATTATATCCATCATATCAACACCCTAAAGACAATCATTAGCATATCAATAGATTCAGAAGACCTTTGAAAAAATCTAACACCCATTCTTCATAAAAGCTCTCAGTTAAAGAAATAGACTGGAGCTTTCTCAAGTTGATAACAAAGATCTACAGGAAACTTTTATCCTACATCATGATTAATGGTCAAAAACATGAAGCATTTACACTAAGTTCAGGTAAAAGCAAGGATGTCCCCTTTCATGACTCCTTTTCCATATTTTACTCCAAGTCCTTGCTAATGCAATAAGGCATGAAAATAAATAAATACAGATTGGGTAGAAAAAAATGAAAGTAGCCTAAATAAAATGTGGACCAATATACTTTATGGACACCTCACTAAAAAAAATAGACACTATGCATATAAGTATACAGAAGAATAATCCATATTACATGCTGCCATGAAAAAGCAAATTAACAATACAATTACATACGATTTTAGCCATTAGAATGGCTAGAGTGTGAAAAATGACAAGAACAAATTCTGTAGGGGATGTGGAACAATAGGAAATGTCATTTGTTATTGGTGGAAATGAAAAATAATACAGCTACTTTGGTAGTCTGATTGACACTTGCTATAATATTGAACATTCCCTTACTGTACAATCTGGCAAGTGTTCCCATGGATATTTACTGAAAGTAGTTTAAAACATACTTCCAGACAAAAACGTGCATATGGATATTTATAGCACCTAATTCAATATTGCAAAAATGTGAATGAAACTAAGGTGTCCTCCAATAGGTGAATGAAATGATATAGTATTAATATATTCTGGGAATGGGATAATATTGAGCACTAAAAAAGTAAGCTATCAAGCCATAAAAATATATGGGAATTCTTTTTTTATTTTGAAATATAGGTGATTTTCTTTATTTTGTAATTTAAATTTTCTTGGAGTATAGTTGATTTACAATGTTGTGTTCATTTCAGCTGCACAGCAAGTGATTCAGTTACACATATGCATATATTCATTCTTTTTCAGATTCTTTTCTGATAAAGGTATTCCCAGAATATTGAGTAGAGTTCCCTGTGCTATACAGTAGGCCCTTATTTGTTATCTCTTTTATATATAGTGGTGTGTATATGTCAATCCCAATTTCCAGTTTATCCCTCCCGCCTCCCCTTACTCTGGTAACCTCCATTCTGTGCTCCATAGTGGCTGTTACCAATTGGCATTGCGATCAGTAATATAGTATTGGTGGCGCAGTGGTTAAGAATCCGCCTGCCAGTTCAGGGGACACAGTTTCGAGCCCTGGCCCAGGAAGATCCCACACGCTGCAGAGCAACTAAGCCCATGCGTCACAACTACGGAGTCTGTGCTCTAGAGCTCACGAGCCACAACTACTGAGCTCACGTGCCACAACTACTGAAGCCTGTGTGCCTAGAGCCTGTGCTCCACAACAAGAGAAGCCACCGCAAACAGAAGGCTGCGTACCACAATGATGAGTAGCCCCCGCTTGCTGCAACTATAGAAAAGCCGCACGGAGCAACGAAGACCCAACGCAGATTAAAAAAATAATAATAAGTAGTAGGTTTCTCTTTTTTCCACACCCTCTGAAGCATTTCTTCTTTCTAGACATTGTGAGGATGGCTATTCTTAATGGTTCCAGGTGATACTTCTTTGTACATCTGATTTGCATTTGTCTAACATAAAGCAATGGTGAGCATCTTCATATGTGCTTTTGTTTTTGAACAGTGCGAATAAAATTTACCCCTTGAAAAGGGGTTATTGAAAGGTTGCCTTGTTTTGAAGTCTATTTCGATTACCTACCCCAAGACATTTTTTGAGGGCTGCTGTCATTTACAGCTCCCCAGGCATGGTGAATATGAAGTGCCTATAAGGTCCAGTTTTAGAATTGTCATTATGGGAAACAGACGGCAGCAGGATTTCTATTGTCCCTCTCTGGTTACTGACACAACCTTAGATGTAGGGAAAGTCCTGTTCCTGGGTTTTAAATTAGAGTGGAATGTGCCTGACCAAACATGTAAGGGCTTCTGTCCCATTCCTTCTTCCCCCTTACCCTTCATCCCCCGAACAAGTATAAATGCCTGCAAAATCACCTGTTGAGGGTGCTGTCTTGTAGAGTGGGATGACCCTAATGAAGGAGTCGGGAGGTCGGAACCCAAACACCAGGATATGTTGAGACCAGGTGATTTTCCAAATGTCATCCAGCCAAGAGAGTCCACCATCCTTTGGGCGTCAGAGGGTTGGTTTAGTAGTATGAGGGCACACTTAGATGTGGAGATTGTGATCCCATGCAGAGGGGACCAGGTACTACATGTTCAAGGGGTTGAATTAGCTGGCATATCCTCCCGAGGTCCTCAGGGCCACAACAGTCCAGCCTTGGGACCAAATTGGGTCTGTGTCCAGGGATGTGACGCTAGCACGTTAACCGCGACTAAACGAATTTAGTGATCATTTTTCTTTTCTATAATTTAATTTTAAATTTATAATGGAATATAGTTGGTTTACCATGTTGTGTTCATTTTTGATATACACCAACATGATTCATTTATACAGAGATGACTATATGTTCTTTTTGGAATTATTTTCCCATTGAGGTTACTAAAGGGTGTTGAGAAGAGTTCCAAGTGCTCTACAGCAGGTCCATGTTGATTACAAGTTTCTCTCTCTGTAAATATGTATATACTAACTCCAACCTCATGATTTATGCCTCCAACACACCTTTCCAGTTTGGTAACCATAAGTTTGTGTTCTAAGTCTGGACTCTGTTTCTGTGTTGTAATTGTAAGATCGTACCTTTGTATCAATTGTTAGATTCCACTGATACGTAATATCATATGATATTTATCATTGTCTGATTTATGACACTTAGTATGAATGTATCTGTGTCTTCTGAGTGGCTGCAAATGGCCTTATTCCATTCATTTCATGGCTGAGTAATATTCCATTGTACATATCTACCATAATTTCTTTATCCAGTCTTCCTTCCAAGGATGTTTAGGTAGCTTCCAAGTAGAGGCTCTTGTAAACAGGGCTGCATACATTTTGGAGTGCCTGGGTCCTGTCAATTTACATTTTTTCCAAGATACAGGCCCAGGAGTGGAAGTGCCATATACTCTGAAGCTCTGTTTTTTAGATTTCTAAGGAATCACCACCCACTTCTCCACAGTGGCTGTTAGCAATTTACATTCCCACCATCAGCTTGTCAGGGTTCCCTTTTCTCCATGCCCTGTCCTGCATTTCAGGTTTTACACTTTGTGAGCTTGACCATTCTGACTGGTGCGAAGTGATACCTCTTTGTAGTATTAATTTACATTGCCCGCCTGTTTCGTTGGCCAAAAATGGAGTAAGGGTTTTTCTTGAATATATTAAGGAATAACGCATACGGCCTTTTAGGCAAACTGCATCATTGGCAATGTTCAGCAGCTTTGCGTGTGCTTTAATGGCGAGTGCAAACTACCTCTTGAAATCTCTTTCCTGCAATTCTGCCTTGCTTACAAGGCCTTTACGAATACTTGGCTCAAGAAATGACTTCATTAGATGTGTCAGTTACAACCCTGCATGTTTGTGAATTGCAGTGCCCCTGAGCACCAGTTTTCAACTTGTTGTTTAGGGAAGCAGCCACAAAGGGGCAGGATTTCTACAGACCCATTCCGGTTACTGGGGCTCCTGAAGGATAGGGAAATTCTTCCAGATTAGGAAACTAGAGTGGCATATGCCTGTCCAAACATCTAGGGCTTGTGTCTCATTCCATGCCCCCATTCCCCTTCTTCACATGGAAAATTCCAAGCTGTGCAAAACCGGCTGTTGAGTGTGCTACCTTCCCAAAGTGGGGAGACTCTAAGGAAAGGAGCTGGGGAACCCGAATACCAGGAGAAGTGGAGATGAGGTGACTTTCCCAAACTCTTCCCGAACAGACGGTGTACCATCCTCTGGATGTCCCATTCATGTTTTAGCTATAGGAAGGGTCCCCTGCACCTGGAGATATGGGACTCATGGAATGGGGGCCAGGCAGTATTACTCTAAAGTTGCTGCATTTGCTGTCTCATCCTCACCAAGCCTCTCAGACCCAAGAGTGTAGAGCCTTAAGTCCCATCCAGCTGTGTGTCTAGATGTGTTCAGTCCAGGTTGCATCACAGCAAGAGAAATTTTGTAAGAATTTCTCTCTCTCTCTCACTGTCTTTTTTTTCTGTTCTTGTTATTTAATTTTATAATGGGGTATAGCTGATTTTCAATACTGTGTTTCTTCCTGCTCTACATCTATCCACTTGATTCACTTAAAGAGAGACATCAATAAATTCTTTTACAGATTCTTACCAGTCTTATATATCCTTTTCCGGTGACAACAGTGTGCTGAGTCCAGCTCTTTGAGCTATAGAGTAGGTCCTGTCGATTACCTATTTTGTTTATGGAACCGTATCTATGCTAATTCCAACCTCCTGGTTTATGCATCACCCCACCCCACCTTTCTCCTTAAGCAGCCATAAGTGTGTTTTCTAAATGTGTGACTCTGTTTCTGTTTCGTAATTGAGTTCATGTGTAGCCATTTTTAGATACCATCTATAAGGGATACCTTATGATGTCTCTTTTTATGTCTGACTTATGTCACTTAGAATGATCGTACCTCAGACTCCACGAGTTGTTGCAACTGGCCTTATTTCACTGATTTAATTGCTCAGTAATATTCCATTGTACATAAGTACCACATCTTCTTTATCCATTTTTTACTTCCAAGGACATGTAAGTTGTACCCAAGTCGAGGCATTTCTAAACAGAGCAGCATGAAACGTAGGGGTGCCTGTGTCCCGTCGATTTTTGGTTTTCCCAAGATATACTCATATATATATATGAGTGCAAGTGCCCTATGGTCTGTAGCTCTGTTTTTTAGATGTTTTAGGAAACACCATACACTTCTCCCTAGTGGCCGTTGGCTATTTACATCCTCCCCATCAGCTTAACAAGGCTCCCTTTTCTCCATGGCCTGTGCTGCATTTCTGGTTTTACAATTTTCCAGGACAGCACTTTTGTCGAATGTGAAGTGAGACTTCTTTGTAGTGCTGATTTGCATTTGGCGCTTGTTTGCATGGCCAAAAAGAGCGTATGCGTTTTTCCTGAATATATTTATTTTTATGATGGGGTTTAGCTGATTTCCACTGCTGTGTTTATGCCACTTTACACCCACTTGATTCACTTACAGAGAAATATCAATAGATGCTTTTTAAGATTCTTACTAGTCAGATATATTCTTCTGTGGTGAATAGGGCGTGTTGAGTCCAGTTCATTGAGCAAGGAGTAGGTCTTGTCTATTACATATTTGGTTTATGGAACGGTATCTGTGCTAATTTCAAACTCTGGTTTTATGCTTCATCCCACCTCACCTTTCCCCTTAAGCAGGCATAAGTGTGTTTGCTAAATGTGTGACTCTGTTCTGTTTTGTAATTCAGTTCATGTGTAGCGATTTTTACATTCCCTCTATAAGTGACATAATATGATAAGCTTCTTTTTTTGTGTGACTCATTTCACTTAGAATCATCATACCTAAATCCAGTCATTATGATGCTACTAGCCTTATGACATTGATTTCATGGCTGAATGATATTTCATTGTACGTAAGCACCACAACTTCTTTATCCAGTTTTCTCTTTCCTGGAATATATAAGGTGTGCCGAATTCGAGGTTCTTGTAAACAGAGAAGCCCTAAACTTTGGGGTGCCTGAGTCCTGTAGATTTTTAGTTTTCTGAAGATATACGCCCATGACTGGAAGTGCCTTATGCTCTGTAGCTCTGTTTTGTTACATGTCTTAGGAAACACCATACACTTCTCCAGAGCGGCCGTTGGCAATTTACATCTCGCCCATAAGCCTAACAAGGCTCCCTTTTCTCTATATCCTGTCCTGCATTTCTGGGTTTTACACTTCTTCAGACCCATGTGAAGTGAGGCTTCTTTTTAGTACTGATTTGCATTGCCCACTTGTTTGGTTGGCCAAAAAGGTCATATGCCTTTCTTCCTGAATATATTCAGGAAAAAAGGCATACGCACTTTTTGGCCAACTGCATCATTGTTGAAGTTCTGCCGTTTTCATGTGATTTAAAGGCGAGTCCAATCTACCTCTTGAAAACTGTTTCCTGCAATTCTGCTTTGCATTCAAATCCTCTCCGTTGCGTTACCTCAATATATTTTTGGATGATAGTTATCATTTATAACGCTGCAGGTTTGTGAATTGCAGTGCCCCTGAGCTCTATTTTTCAAATCGCCTTTTTGGAAGCTGGCTGCAAAACCGTAGGATTGCTTCAGGCCCTGTTCTTGTTCCGGTGGGCAGGCTGAGCCTTTGGTGAATTCTTCTTCCTGATGAGAAATTAGACTGACATGTGCCTGTCCAAACACCTAGAGCTAGTCTGTTATTGGTTCCCCCTCTTCCCGTTCATCCTCTGGACAAATTGCAAACTGTGTGAAACAGGAGATTAAAGGTGCTGATTCTCCAAGTGGGGAGATTGTTAGTCAAGGGGCTGGAATGGCAAACCCGAGCACCAGGAGAGGAAAAATGAGGTGCGTTTTGTTTTGTTTTTGTTTTTGCTTTGTCTTGTTTTTTTGCGGAACACCGGCCTCTCACTCTTGTGGCCTCTCCCGTTGCGCAGCACAGGCTCCGGATCCGCAGGGTCAGCGGCCATGGCTCACAGGCCCAGCTGCTCCGCGGCATGTGGGATCTTCCCGGATCGGGGCACTAACCCTTGTCCCCAGCATCGGCAGGTGGACTCTCAACCACTGCGCCACCAGGGCAGCCTGAGGTGCGTTTTAGAAACCTTTTCCGTTCACACGGTGTACTATGCTCTGGGTTTCCCATGCATGTTTTAGCTGTAGGAAGATTCCCTTAAACCTGGAGACTTGGGACCCATGGAATGGGTAGCACAAGGTATTGCCTTAAACGGTCTGCATTTGCTCACCCAACCTCACCAATCCTCTCAGCCTCAAGTGTCGAGCCTTATGTCTCATCCAGCTGTGGGTGTAGATGTGGTCAATCCAGGTTGCATCACAGCCCCTGAAGGAATTTTATAAGAATTTCTCTCTCTTTCGCTGTCTTTGTGTTTTGTTTTTGAAATTTATTTTATAATGGGGTTTAGCTGATTTTCACTGCTGTGTTTATGCCGCTCTAAACACACTGGATTCCCTTACAGAGACATATCAATATATAGGTTTTAATATTCTTATTAGATATATTCCTCTGCGTTGATTAGGGGGTGTTGAGTCCAGTTCATTAAGCAAGGAGTAGGTCTTGTCTATTACACATTTGGCTTATGGAATGGTATCTGTGCTAATTTCAAACTCTGGTTTTATGCATCACCCCACCTCACCTTTCCCCTTAAGCAAGCATAAGTGTGTTTTCTAAATGTGTGACAATGTTCTGTTTTGTACTTCAGTTCATGTGTAGCCATGTTTACATTCCCTCTATAAGTGATATCTTATGATAAGTTTCTTTTTCTGTGTGACTTATTTCCCTTAGAATCATCGTACCTAAATCCACTCATTATGCTGCTACGGGCCTGATGACATTGATTTCATGGCTGAGTGATATTCCATGGTACATAAGTACCACAACCTCTTTATCCATTTTTCTCTCTCCTGGGATGTTTAAGGTGTACCAAAGTGGAGGTTCTTGTAAACAGAGCAGGCCTAAGCTTTGGGGTAGCTGTGTCTTGTTGAATTTTAGTTTTCTGAACATATACGCCCATGAGTGGAAGTGCCCTATGCTCTGTATCTCTGTTTTTTAGATGTTCTAGGAAAAACGATGCACTTCTCTAGAGTGGCTGTTGGCAATTTACATCCCGCCCATCAGCATAACAAGGCTCCCTGTTCTCCATGACCTGTCTTGCCTTTCTGGTTTTTACACATTTTTCGGATGGCCCTTATGCCTGGTGGGAAATTAGTCTTCTTTGGAGTGCGGTTTTGCATTTCCCGCTTGCTTGGTTGGCGAAAAAGGGCGTATACTTTTTTTCCTGAATATATTCAGGAAAAAATGCATACGCCCTTTTTGGTCAGCAGCATCATTGTCGAAGTTTTGCTGCTTTTCATGTGCTTTAAAAGCGACTCCAATCTACCTCTTGAAATCTGTTTCCTGCAATTCTACCTTGCTTTCAAATCCTCTTCGTTGCCTTTTTGGATGATAGTTCTTTCTAACTCTTCAGGTTTGTGAATTGCAGTGCCCCTGAGCTCCACTTTTCAACTCGCTTTTTTGTGAGCAGGCCGCAAAACCGCAGGATTGCTTCAGGCCCTATTCTGGTTCTGGGGCGGCAGGCTGAGCCTTTGGTGAATTCTTCTTCCTGATGGGAAATTAGAGTGACATGTGCCCGTCCAAACACCTACAGCTAATCTCTCATTGGTTCCCCCTGTTCCTGTTCATCCTCCACACAAATTGCAAACTGTGCGAAACAGGAGGTTAAAGGCACTGACTCTCCAAGTGGGGAGAGTGTTAGTAAAGGGTCTGGAATGGTGAACCCGAGTACCAGGAGAGGAAAAATGAGGTGTGTTTTAGAAACGTTTCCCAATCACAGGGTGTACCATCCTCTGGGCTTCCCATGCATGTTTTAGCTGTAGGAAGATTCCCTTAAACCTGGAGACATAGGACCCATGGAATGGGTAGCAGGTAGCATTTAAAGGGTCTGCATTTGCTCACGCAGCCTCACCAATTCTCTCAGCCCCAAGTGTCCAGCCTTATGTCTAATCCAGCTGTGGTTATAGATGTGGTCAATCCAGGTTGCATCACAGCCCTTGAATGAATTTTGTAAGAGTTTCTCTCTCTTGCACTGTCTTTGTTTTTGAAATTTATTTTTATAATGGGTTTTAGCTGATTTTCACTGCTGTGTTTATGCTGATCTACACACACTTGATTCACTTATGGAGATATATCAATACATAGGTTTTAAGAATCTTACTAGTCAGATATATTCCTCTGCGGTGAATAGGGGGTGTTGAGTCCAGTTCATTAAGCAAGGAGTAGGTCTTGTCTATTACATATTTGGTTTATGGAACGGTATCTGTGCTAATTTCAAACTCTTCTTTTATGCTTCACCCCACCTCACCTTTCCCCTTAAGCAGGCATAAGTGTGTTTGCTAAATGTGTGACTCTGTTCTGTTTTGTACTTCAGTTCATGTGTAGCCAAGTTTACATTCCCTCTGTAAGTGATATCTTATGATAAGTTTCTTTTTCTGTGTGACTTATTTCACTTAGGATCATCGTACCTAAATCCACTCATTATGCTGCTACTGGCCTTATGACATTGATTTCATGGCTAGTGATATTCCATTGTACATAAGTAGCACAGCTTCTTTATCCGTTTTTCCTTTCCTGGGATATTTAAGGTGTACCGAAGTCAAGGTTGTTGTAAACAGAGCAGCCCTAAACTTTGACGTGGCTGTGTTTTGTTGATTTGTAGTCTTCCCAAGATATACGCCCATGAGTGGAAGTGCCCTATGCTCTGTAGCTGTGTTTATTTCGATGTTCTAGGAAACACCATACACTTCTCCAGAGTGGCTCTCGGCAATTTACACTCCTCCCATCAGCGGAACAAGGCTCCCTGTTCTCCATGGCCTGTCCTGCCTTTCTGGTTTTTACACTTTTTTTTCGGAGGGCCCTTTTGACCAGTGGGAAGTGCGACTTCTTTGGAGTGCGGATTTGCATTGCCCACTTGCTTGGTTGGCCAAAAATGGCGTATGCGTTTTTTCCTGAATATATTCAGGAAAAAACGCATACACCATTTTTGGACAACTGCATCATTGTGGAAGTTCTGCTGCTTTTCATGTGCTTTAAAGGCAACTCCCATCTACCTCTTGAAATCTGTTTCCTGCAATTCTGCCTTGCTTTCAGATCCTCTTCGTTGCCTTACCTCAATATATTTTTAGGTGATAGTTGTCTTTTATAACTCTGCAGGTTTGTGAGTTGCACTGCCCCCGAGCTCCATTTTTCAACTTGCTTTTTTGTGAGCTGGCCGCAATATCGCAGGATTGCTTCCGGCCCTATTCTGGTTCCAGGGCGGCAGGCTGAGCCTTTGGTTAATTCTTCTTCCTGATGGAAAGTTAGAGTGACATGTGCCTGTCGAAACACCGACAGCTGGTCTCTCATTGGTTCCCCATCTTCCCGTTCATTCTTCGGACAAATTGCAAACTGTGCGAAACAGGAGGTTAAAGGCGCTGCTTCTCCAAGTGGGGAGATTGTTAGTAAGAAGGCTGGTATGGCGAACTTGAGCACCATGCGATGAAAAATGAGGTGCAATTTAGACACATTATCCGATCACACGGTGTACAGTCCTCTGGGTTTCCCATGCATGTTTTAGCTGTAGGAAGATTCCCTTGAACCTGCAGATTTGGGACCCATGGAATGGGTACCAGAGAGTATTACTTTAAAGGGTCTGCATTTCCTCACCCAACCTCACTAATTGTCTTAGCGCGAACAGTTTCCAGCCTTATGTGTCATCCTGCTGTGCGTCTAGATGTGTTCAATCCATGTCGCATCACATCCCCTGTGCAAAAGTAGTAAGAATTTTTCTCTGTCTCACTGTCGTTTATTTTTTTAAATTTATTATTATATTGGTTACAGCTGATTTTCAATGCTCTGTTTCTTACTGCTGTACATCTACTTGATTCACGTACAGAGAGACATCAATAAATTCTTTTGCAGATTCTTACCAGTCATGTATATTCTTTTCTGGTGACTTGAGTGTGCTGAGTGCAGTTCTTTGAGGTACCGTATAGGCCTTGTCGATTATCAGTTTGGTATTAGGAACAGTATCTTTGCTAATTTCAACCTCCTGGATAATGTCTCACCTCTCCCCACCTTTACCCTTTAGCAGCCTTATGGGTGTTTTCTACATATTTGACTATGTTTCTGTTTTGTAATTTATTTCATGTGTAGCCATTTTTGATTCCACCTTTAAGTGATATCTTATGATATGTGTCTTTCTCTTTTTGACTTATGTCACTTAGAGTGATCTTACGTAACTCCTCTGGAGTTGCTGCAACTGGCCTTATTTCATTGATTTTCGGTCTGAGTAATATTCCACTCTACATAAGTACCACATCTCTTTTATGTATTTTTTCCTTCCACGGACATTTAGGTTATATACAAGTCAAGGCTTTTTTAAACAGAGAGGTGGTAAACGTTGTGGTGCCTGTGTCCTGTCGATTTTTGTTTTTCCCAAGATATACGCCCATGAGTGCAAGTGCTGTATGCTCTGTAGCTCATTTTTTAGATCCTTTAGTAAACACAATACACTTCTCCAGAGTGACCGTTGGCAATATACATTTCCACTATAAGCCTCACAGGGCTCCCTTTTCTCCTTGCCCTGTCCTGCATTTCTGGTGTTTACACTTTTTGAGGACGGCTCTTCTGACTGATGCAAAGTGATATCTTTTGTAGTATTGATTTCCAGTGCCCACCTATTTGGTTGGCTAAAATAGTGTATGCCCTTTTCTTGAATATATACAGAAAAAGACACATACACCCTTTTTGGCCAACTGCAATGTTGGCAATGTTCAGCCCCTTTTCTTGTGCTTAATGGCGAGTCCTTTCTACCTCTTCCAATCCCTTTCCTGCCATTCTCCGTTGCTTACAAGTCCTTTTCTCTGACTTTCCTCAGGACATTTTTCAGTGATAGATATTTTCAACTCTGCAGTTTCGTGAATTTTAGTGCCACTGAGCTCCATTTTTCAACTTGTGTTTATGGGAACTGGCCACAAAGCAGTGGGATTTCCTCAAGCCCTATTCTGTTTCCATGGGCAACCCTAGCCTTTGGTCAATTCGTCTTCCTGATTGGAAATTAGAGTGACATGTGCCTGTCCGAACACCTAGGACTTGTCTCTCATTGTTCCTCCTCCTTCCGCTTCATCCTCTGGACAAATTCCAAACTGTATGCAACAGGATGTTGACAGTGCTGACATCTCCAAGTGGGGAGACTGTTAGTAAAGACGCTGGAGGGGTGAACCCGAGCACCAGGAGATGAGGAGATGAGATGCCTTTTCCAAACTCTTCCCGATCAGACGGTATACCATCCTCTGGGTGTGACAGGCATGCTTTAGCTGTAGGAAGGGTCCCATTCATGTGAGGAGAACACCAGGGCTTTTTCAAAATCAGTGTCTCTCCGCAACCCAAAGTGGGGAATGTTTTAAGCTACGGCTACACATATGTGAGGAGAACACCAGGGCTTTTTCAAAATCAGTGTCTCTCCACAACCCAAAGTGGGGAATGTTTTAAGCTACGGCTACACATATGTTCATTAAGGGCCTTGGGAAGTAGGCAGAGTCCAAACTTTAGATGATTGAAGTCTTCAGGGTCAGAAGCACTCACCATCGGCTTCCCTTAGGTTCCATTTTAACTGTCATTGATAGATGATGTCAATAAAAATATCTATTCTTTTTCAGATTATTTCCCCTTATAGGTTATTGCAAAATATTGAGTGTAGTTCCCTGTGCTATACAGCAGTTCCTTGTTGATGATCGATTTTATACATAGCAGTGTGTATGTGTTAATCCCAAACTGTTAATTTATCCCTCCTCCCACCTTTCCCCTTTGGTAATAATAAATTATAAGATTTTATACTTCTCAGAAATGGGGGAGCTGAAAGAGAGGTATCATTTTCAACGGAAAAGCATTTAAAACAAGATTGAAGCTTTAACCAAGATTATTAGATGTACATCCTTGGAAAGAAATCACTTCGTTTCTCTAATATTGACCTGACAAATAAGACAAACCTTTTCACTGAACTTGCTTATAATAAAGTGATGGAAATATCAAATGGAAGTGCTAGAAACATCTTATTTTACCCGAGCCTTATACACTGTTCTATGTTAATTACAGTTTGGCTCACACATCTGTTCATTGAAGTTACAATGTTCTCAATTTCTGTTACTGATCCTCCAGAGTGGACCCCAACAAGTGTCCCCCTGCCCAGTGTCATTGGAGCCAACAGATCGAGACTGAGTTTGGTTCAGAAGCAAAGGAAGCTTTATATTTTGATCAGAGAATGGAGAGGTGAGAGCATGTGCTACCCCGTGGGCTGTGGGCTGGGCTGCTGTGTAGAGATCCTGTCAGAGTCAGTCAGAGGGAGGGGGCGGAGCTCTTGAGGGCCCGGTTGGCTGCAGCTCAGGCTCTATATCACGGAGTGTGCACTGTGCCCCAGGAGCTGAGGTGTCGACCCAGCCATTATGCACTAGGAAATCTGGTCTGAAGTGCCGGGTGTGGGACCTCTGTATGCGGGACCCTAGGAGCACGTGAAATTAGACAAAGCACAAAGGATAAAAAAGGTTAGACTTTATTTTATTGCCCAGATTCTATTTTTATCTCCCAGGGATTTTTAAGGGGCTTTGCCTGGGACAAACACCTCTTCTGCCTTTTGTCCCCTTCCTCATTCTTGGAGTGCTGAGGGTGCAGACCCTTCTTCTGTAACTGCTGAGTGCTGAGTTAGGAGCCCTCATACCCGTGGGCGAGGGTCAGAACTTCTCCCCAGCAGCCTCCAGGTGACGTTGATTGTCCCCAGGCCTCCTGCCTCCCTGCTCGTCCGCCTGAGCACCAGCATTGGAAGTATTATAGATTCTAATGACCTTTAAGGGTCCAGGAAGGAGATGTGCAGTGACGCTGTGAGGTCCAGTTTCACCCCACCCCGCATTTGTTCGGCCACCTTAGGCTGACCGTTTCTGCCAGCCTAGATGCTCGGACCAGTAGTCTGCGCTTTCTTCAATTAGGCCCCTGAATTAACGTAAAAACAGCACCAGGTGTCAGGACCCTGTCCGCTCAACTTCCAGACAGTCCAGGGTCAGTGGTGATGAAGGACCATGATGGCCACTGAGTCAACAGCCTTTTGAAGTAAACAGGAGTCCAGCCGGTCTTATTGGCCACCATTATCACAGTGTCTGTAGGCTTTTCTATGGTGACAGCGTGATATACAGTTCCCCAGCCAAGATTATTAGCTCCCATCTGGGTGCAGTAAGTCCTGCAAGCAGTAGTCTGCTCTTTTGGGACACACTCTTGTTGTTTTATGAGAGAAACTCCAGGTCAAGTGATGGTCACACGAGTCGTCATGGTGCCCCGTTGCCCCCGGTTATCTCTCTGGAGGTTGGAGTTGGAGGGCCTCCTCACTCGAGGTCAGTGTGCCCACGGAGCAAACCCTGCAACTTCAGGGCATGGTTGGGGGTTAGGATCACCACGTGGGGTCCTTATCCCTTAGGAGGGAGGTGGCCTTTTGGGCTGCTGATTTCCAGGTTTTTACATACCGCCAGTATCTTGGCCAGATGTGGCGGTGGGCCAAGCCCTTTGGTGACCGTAGTTTATCCTACCTGGATGGCATTCTTGCATTGTTCCATTTCAAGTGGTCCCAGTTTTTGCACTAATACTCCAATGTCGATTCACCTTTCACCAGGAATGTAAAGGTTAAAGGGTTTAGCTAAATTAGGGAGTTCCAGGGCAAGGGTCTGAATTGACTGCTCTTTCCATTCTTGAAAGGCCACTTCTGGATTCTATTCAAAAGGATCATCATCTTTTCCTTTCAGTGTTTCATATAGAGGCCCAGCTAGTAGACTGTAGTTAGGGATCCAGAAGCAGCAAACCCTGGCCTCCCCAGGAACCCCTAAGCTGTCTTCTAGTTTTAGAAAGGGGTAAAGCTGTAAATTGTTTCTTCCCTTTCCTGGGATGGGCTTCTCTGACCTTCTGTGAGAATGAAGCCCAGGCAGGTCACCGTAGTCTGTGATATTTGAGCTTTTTCTTGGACAACTTGTATCCTTTATTGGCTTGGTAGTTCAGAGGCCTCCTTAGTAGGGCTGGCGATCAGAATGTCGTCTGCATATTGAAGGAGTGTTTCCTTTTCCAGAGGTAGAACTTTTAGGTCTTTAGCTGAGCTTTCCCCAAAGATGGTGTGGGAATTTCTGAACCCTTGGGGCAAGACGGCCCGGAAGTATTGTTTTAGTTTTATGTTGAGTCCTGCCACGCACAAGCTAAAATTTCTTGTGACTCTGGGACTAATGGAATACAAAAGAAGGCATCATTGAAGACTAATACAGAATACCAAGTCCTGGTGGTTGGTAGAATGACCAGCAGGGTGTAGGATTTAGGAACGACTGGAGGTATATGCTCGGTGGCTTCACTGAGTGTCCTGACATCCTTTACCAGGACTCCAGCAGCCCATGGGGCTCTCGAGGTCAGGCCAATCCCAGGATATAGAGCTCACCTGGACAGGTACCCCACCCCCACCCCAGCCCACAGGGCTCTCGTGGTCAGGCCCCTCCCAGGATACAGAGCTACCCTTGCAGGTACCATGGCAGGGCTGGGCACACAGGAACCGTGCACATAGCCCTCATTGCAGAGCACTCCCAGCTCACCTGTCGCTCAGATCTGACACAGAGCACCTCACAGCAGGACTTGAACTGACAAACAGCAGCTCCGACAGGTCTGTGACCCAGGGCATCACTCTGTGCGGCCTCCCTCCACCTGGTCTTCCAGAGACTTCCACTGCACCCGGGGCACCAGGCCTCTGTCTCCACCCACCACCCACCCCTCCTCTCCCTGACTCCTGGGTTCCTCTCATTAGGAGAGGGTTTTCTTGAAATTGTCTCGCACTCATGGGCCAGATAATATGATTAGAAAACAAGCCAGAGCTGCAGCCCCTTGTCTATCCTGACTCTCAGGAGCCCACACCCGTTCCTTGGACTTGGCTGATTCAGCAAGTTCCATTTTCTGCAACTGTGAGCCCCTGAGAGGTGATTATTGGCTGGCCTGGGAAGCCTGATCATGCCGGCCAGCCCTCCCCAGGTGTGCCTGTGTTCAGATTAATATAAACACCGCTCCAGGCAGCAAGAGCCCCTGCAGCTGTGCCTGACGCCATTTTCTCTGCCCTGTCAGCAGTCTCGGGGCTGGGCTGGTGGGAGGGAGTGAGAGGCCACGGCTTTGTGGGTGGCCCAGTGTGAGTGGGGCTCTGCTGGACTTTCTGCAGCGGTTGCCAAGATGCCACCTGCTAAAGAAGAGGGTGTGTCACCCATACCTGCCGCTGGAATTTCTCCCTGGGCAGAGGTGAGGAAGGAAGAAAGCAGTGGGGGCCGGGACAGCAGGGGTATCTCAGGCAGGGAAATGGAAAGCTTCCAGAAGAGTACCCAGGGCCAGGACCATCGTGGCTGGCCTGCAGGCACCAAGACGGCTGGCATGCTGTCGCTCATGTGGCTCCATGGCCCTTCCTCTAGGCTTTCAAGTCCTTGTACATATTCAGGTGTTTTACCTGGGAAGGGTGGGAACATTTCAGCAGCAGCTGGCCTGGGGCTCGGCCCACGTTTACTCACAGATGCCTCGGCATGGTCCCCCAGCTTTACAATGAGGACGCTTGTTGCGTGGGGCCTGCTGGCTGAATGGGAGATGATTCCCCACCATTGACCAACTTCAGAATTGTTTACAACTGGAGCAAGTGCCCTGATAGGGTTTTCCTCTGTGTAACTGGTGGGTTCTGTTTTTTTTTTTCTTTTTTTCGTTTTTGGTTCAAGGTAGATTTTATTCCTCTTATTTGTATTTACAGATATAGGCATGGAAATAATTTATTCATATAAATACATGTATGTGAAGGGAAGAATATTTTTTTTACTTTTTTAAATATTATTTTTAAAATTTTGAATTTTATTTTTTTATACAGCAGGCTCTTTTTGGTTATCTATTTTATACATATAAATGTATACATGCCAATCCCAATCTCTCAACTCCTCCCACCACCACCCACCGAACAGCTTTCTCCCCTTGGTGTCCATACGTTTGTTGTCTACATGTGTTGCTGTATTTCTGCCTTGCAAAACGGTTCATCTGTACAATTTTTCTAGGTTCCACATATATGCATTAATATACAAGATTTGTTTTTCTCTTTCTGACTTACTTCACTCTGTATGACAGTCTCTAGATCCATCAACGTCTCTACAAATGACCCAATTTCATTCCTTTTTATGGCTTAGTAATATTCCATTTTATATATGTACGACATCTTTATGCATTCGTCTGTCTGTGGGCATTTAGGTTGCTTCCATTACCTGGATATTGTAAATAGTGATGCAAGGAACATCGTGATGAATGTCTCTTTTTGATTTATGGTTTTGTCTGGGTATATGCCCAGTAGTGGGATTGCTGTATCATATGGTAATTCTATTGTTAGTTTTATAAGAAACTCCATAATGTTCTCCACAGTGACTGTATCAATTTACATTCCCAACAGTAGTGGAAGAGGGTTCCTTATCTCCACACCCTTTCCAGCATTTGTTGTTTGTAGATTTTCTGATGATGCCCATTCTAACAGGTGTGAGGTGATTCACCATGGATGAGTCTATTTCGCTGAGCAAAGAGTAGGCCTTGTCTATTACATATTTGGCTTACGGAACGGTATGTGTGCTAATTTCAATCTCTGGTTTTATACAGCACCCCAACTCAACTTTCCCCTTAAGCAAGCATAAGTTTTTATCTAAATGTGAGACTCTGTTCGGTTTTGTAATTCAGTTTATGTGTAGCCAAGTTTACACTCCCTCTACGAGTGATATCTTATGATCATTATCTTTCTCTGTGTGACATATTTCTCTTAGAATCATCATACTCAAATCCACTCAATTTGCTGCTACAGGCCTGATGACATTGATTTCATTGCTGAGTGATATTCCGATGTACGTAAGTAGCACAACTTCTTTATCCATTTTTTTCTTTCTGGGATATTTAATTTGTACTGGACTCGAGGTTCTTGTAAACACAGCAGCCCTAAATTTTGTGTTGGCTGTGTCTTGTTGATTTTAATTTTACTAAGCTATAGGGCCATAAGTGGAAGTGCCCTAGGCTCTGTAGCTTTGTTTTTTAGATGTTTCAGGATACACCATAAACATCTCCAGAGTGTCTGTTGGCAATTTACATCCCGCCCATCAGCATAACAAGGCTCCCTGTTCTCCATGGCCTGTCCTGTGTTTCTGGTTTTTACACTTTTTTCAGATGGCCCTTTTGATGAATGGGAAATGAGACTTCATTGTAGTGTGGATGTCCATTGCTCCAGTGCTTGGTTGGCCAAAAAGTGCATATGCGTTTTTTCCTGAATATATTCAGGAAAAAAGTATACGCCCTTTTTGTCCACGTGCATCACTGTCAAAGATCTGCTGCTTTTCATATGCTTTAAATGCAATTCCAATCTACCTCCTGAAATATGATTCCTGCAGTTCTGCCTCATTTTCAAGTCCTCTTTGCAGACTTACTTCAATATATTTTTGCCAGTAGCTGTCATTTATAACTCTGCAGGTTTGTGAATTACAGTGCCCGTGATTTCCGTTCTTAACTCGCTTCCTTGTAAGCTGGCCACAAAACCGCAGGTTTGCTTCAGGCCGTAATCAGGGTCCGGCACGGCACTCTGAACCTTTGGTTAACTCCTCTTCCTGGTGGGAAATTAGAGTTAAATGTGCCCGTCCAGACACCTGCCTCACTCCCAGAGCCTTGGTGATGTGTGTCCTCTGGTTTGAGGCCACATGTGCTGGGTTCCTCACCTTTCGCTGATGTGGCCCCACTGGTGTGAGGACACTGCTGCCTGGTTCCCATCCCCTTGGTGACGTTGGCCCTCATTTGGGAGTTGGTGCCTGCTGAGAGTCTCCTCCCCTTGGTAATGAGGGCACTCTGGCATCAGGCCCTAACTCTTGGGCTCCCAAAATTTTCTGATGTGCGCCCTGTGTGGCGAGTACACTCCTGCCAGGTTCCCAACCCCATGGGAATGTGGGCCATCTGCTCTGTGGTCCCAACGGCTGGTTTGCTCACAGTTTCATGATAAGGGCCCTCTGTTGTGAGTTCACTCAGGCCTAGATCCCATAGCCTCGCTGCTCCTGGCCGCCTGCTGAGAGGTTCCAACTGCCGGATTCCTCACCATTTTTATTCTATGGGCCCTCTGTTTTGAGGCTCCTGCTGCCTGTCTCACTCCCAGCCCCTTGGTGATGTGTGTCCTCTGGTTTGAGGCCACGTGTGCTAGGTCCCTCACCTTTCGATGATGTGGCCCCACTGGTGTGAGAACACTCCTGCCTGGTTCCCATCCCCTTGGTGATGTGGGCCCTCTGGTGAGAGTCTGATCCTGGTTGGGTTCCTCACATTTCTTTGAGGTGGGCCCTCTGCTCTGAGGTCACTCCTGCCTGGCTGGCACACCCCGCCTTGGCGACATTGGCCCTCTTGTGGGAGTTGGAGCCTGCTGGGAGCCTCCTCCCCTCGGTGATGAGGGCCCTCTGGCGTCAGGCCCTAACTGCTGGATACCCACATTTTCTGATATGTGCTAAGTGGTGCGAGGACAGTCCTGTGAGGTTCCCATCCCCATGCGGATGTGGGCCTTCTGCTCTGAGGTCCCAACGCCTGGGTTGCTCACAGTTTCCTGACGTTGGCTCTCTGGTGTTAGTACACTCAGGCCTAGATCTCATAGCCTCTGTGCTCTGCGACGCCTGCTGGGAGGTTCCAACTGCTGGATTCCTCACCTTTTTAATTCTTTGGGCCCTGTGTTGTGAGGCTCATCCTGCCTGCCTCACTCCCAGCCCTTTTTTGATGGAGGTCCTCTGGTTTGAGGCCACATGTGCCGGTTTCCTCACCTTTTATTGATGTGGCCCCACAGGTGTGAGGACACTCCTGCCTGGTTCCCATCCCCTTGGTGATGTGGGCCCTCTGGTCAGAGTCTTATCCTGGCTGGATTCCTCACGCTTCTGGGAGGAAGGCCCTGTGCTGTGAGGTCACTCCTGCCTGGCTGGCACACATGGCCATGGCCACATGGGGCCTCTGGTTGCAGTTGGAGCATGCTGGGAGCCTCCTCCCCTCGGTGATGAGGGCTGTCTGGTGTCAGGCCCTAACTGCTGGGATCCCCACATTTTCTGATGTGTGCCCACTGGTGCGATGACACTCCTGCCAGGTTCCCATCCCCATGGGGATTTGGGCCTTCTACTCTGAAGTCCCAACGGCTCGGTTGCTCACAGTGTCAGGATGTGGGCCCTCTGTTGTGAGTTCACTGTGGCCTGGATCCCATAGCCTCGGTGCTCTGGGCTGCCTGCTGGGAAGTTCCAACTGCTGGATTCGTCACCTTTTTTATACAATGGGCCATGTGTTGTGAGGTTAATCCTGCCTGCCTCACTCCGAGACCCACGGAGATGTGGGTTCTCTGATTTGAGGCCACATGTGCTGGGTACCTCAACTTTCGATGATGTGGCCCCACGGGTGTGAGGACACTCTTGCCTGGTTCCCATCCCCTTGGTGATATGGGCCCTCTGGTGAGAGTCTGATCCTGGCTCGGTTCCTTACCCTTCTGTGACGGGGGTCCTCTGTTGGCCACTGGAGCATGCTGGGAGCCTCCTACCCTCTTTAATGAGGGCCCTGGAAAAAACGCATATGCCCTTTTTGACCAAGTGCATCATTGTCGAGGTTCTGCCTCTTTTCCTATACTTTCAGAGGATTTCCCGTCTACCTCCTGAAATCGTAGTCCTGGAATTCTGCCCCACGTTCAAGTCCTCTTTGCAGCCTTACTTCAATATATTTTTGGACGATAGCTGTCATTTATAACTCTGCAGGTTTGTGAATTACAGTGCCCCTGAGCTCCGTTCTTCAACTCGCTTTCTTGTGAGCTGGCCGCAAAACCGCAGGATTGCTTCAGGCCCTAATCTGGTTCCGGCACGGCACGCTGAGCCTTTGGCTAATTCCTCTTCCTAGTGGGAAATGAGCGTTAAATTTGCCCGTACAGACAACTACAGCTAGTCTCTCATTGGTTCTCCCTATTCCTGTTTATCTTGCGCAGAAATTGCAAACTGTGCCAAACAGGAGGTTAAAGGCACTGACTCTCCAAGTGGGGAGAGTGTTAGTAAAGCGTCTGGAATGGTGAAACCGAGTACCAGGAGACGAAAACTGAGATGCATTTAAAAAAGTTTCCCGGTCAAACGGTGGACCATTTTCCGGGTTTCCCATGCATGTTTTACCTGAAGGAAGAATCCCTTAAACCTGGAGAGTTGGGACCCATGGAATGGGTACCATGCAGTATGACTTCAAAGGGTCTGCCTTTGCTCACCAAAACTCACCAATGCTATCAGCCTGAAGTGTCCAGTCTTATGTCTCACTCAGCTCTGGGTGTAGATGTGGTAAATCCATGTTGCATCACAAGCCCTGAATGAATTATTTAAGAATTGCTCTCCATTTCACTGTCATTGTGTATTGTTTTTGTAATTTGTTTTGATAATGGGATTTATCGGATTTTCACTGCTGCATTCATGCAGCTGTACACACGGTTGATTCTCTTACGGATACATATAAATCCATGGGTTTTAAGATTCTTACTAGTCAGGTGTATTCCTAGGCGTTGAATATGTGGTGTTTAGTCCATTTAGTTGAGCAAGGAGTAGGTCTTGACTATTACATATTTGGCTTATGGAACAGTATCTGTGCTAATTTCAAACTCTGGTTTTATGCAGTACCCCAACTCACCTTTCCCCTGAATCAAGCATAAGTTGGTTTTCTTAATTTGAGACCCTGTTCTGTTTTGTAATTCAGTTCATGTGTAGCCATGTTTAAATTTCGTGTATTAGTGATACCTTATGATGTTTCATTTTCTGTGTGACTTATTTCGCTTAGAATCATCGTACCTGAATCCACTCATTATGCAGCGATGGGCCTGATGACATAGATTTCATTGGTGAGTGATATTCCATTGTACGTACGTACCACAACTTCTTTATCCATTATTCGCTCTCTGGGATATTTAACTTGTACCGTAGACAAGGTTCTTGTAAACAAAGCCGTCCGAAAATTTGGGGTGGCTGTGTGTTTTTGATTTTAATTTCCCTAAGCTATAGGACCATAAGTGGAAGTGCCGTAGGCTCCGTTGCTTTGTTTTTTATTTTTAGGTGTTTCAGGAAACACCATACACTTCTCCAGAGTGGCTGTTGGCAATTTACATCCCGCCCATCAGCATAACAAGGCTCCCTGTTCTCCATGGCCTGTGCTGCCTTTCTGGATTTTACACTTTTTTCAGATGGCCCTTTTGACCGGGGGGCAGTGAGACGTCATTGTAGTGCAGATTTCTTTAACATGCTTGCTTGGTTGGCCAAAAAGGGCGTATGCGTTTTTTCCTGAATATATTCAGGAAAAAACGCATACGCCCTTTTTGGCCAAGTGCATGATTGTCGACGTTCTGCCTCTTATCCTATGCTTTAAGTGGAATTCCAGTCTACCCCTGAAATCGTTTTCCTGCAATTCTGCCCCGCTTTCAAGTCCTCTTCGCAGCCTTCCTTCAATATATTTTTGGAAGATAGCTGTCATTTATAACTCTGCAGGTTTTTGAGTTACAGTGCCCCTGAGCTCCTTTCTTCAACTAGCTTTCTAGTGAGCTGGCCGCAAACCCGCAGGATTGCTTCAGGCCCTAATCTGGTTCTGGTACGGCATGATGAGCCTTTGGTTAATTCCTCTTCCTGGTGGGAAATGAGCGTTAAATTTGCCCGTGCAGACAGCTACAGCTAGTCTCTCATTGGTTCTCTCTATTCCTGTTCATCTTGCGTAGAAATTGCAAACTGTGCCAAACAGGAGGTTAAAGGCACTGACTCTCCAAGTGGGGAGAGTGTTAGTAAAGGGTCTGGAATGGTGAACCCGAGTAAAAGGGGACGAAACCTGAGATGCATTTGAAAACGTTTCCCGGTCACACGGTGCACCATACTGTGGTTTTCCCATGCATGTTTTAGCTGAAGGAAGAATCCCTTCAACCTGGAGAGTTGGGACCCATGGAATGGGTACCATGCAGTATGACTTCACAGGGTCTGTATTTGCTCATCGAACCTCACCAATGCTATCAGCCCAAAGTGTCCAACCTTATGTCTCACTCAGCTCTGGGTGTAGATGTGGTAAATCCATGTTGCATCACAAGCCCTGAATGAATTATTTAAGAATTGCTCTCTATTTCACTGTCATTGTGTTTTGCTTTTTTAATTCATTTTGATAAAGGGATTTATCGGATTTTCTCTGCTGCGTTCATGCCGCTGTACACACGCTGGATTCTCTTACGGAGACATATAAATCCATGGGTTTGAAGATTCTTACTAGACAGGTGTATTCCTAGGCGTTGAATATGTGGTGTTTAGTCCAATTCGTTGAGCAAGGGGTAGGTCTTGACTATAACATATTTGGCTTATGGAAAGGTATCTGTGTTAATTTCTATCTCTGGTTTTATGCAGCACCCCAAGTCACCTTTCCCCTTATGCAAGCATAAGTTGGTTTTCTAAATTTGAGACCCTGTTTTGTTTTGTAATTCAGTTCATGGGTAGCCAAGTTTACATTCCGTGTATTAGTGATATCTTATGATGTTTCATTTTTTTTGTGTGAGTTATTTCACTTAGACTCATCGTACCTGAATCCACTCATTATGCCGCGACGGGCCTGATAACATAGATTTCATTGCTGAGTGATATTCAATTGTACGTACGTACCACAACTTCTTTATCCATTTTTCGCTTTCTGTGATATTTACCTTCTACCGTAGACGAGGTTCTTGTAAACAGAGCCGTCCGAAACTTTGGGGTGGCTGTGTGTTTTTGATTTTAATATCCCTAAGCTATAGAACCATAAGTGGAAGTGCCGTAGGCTCCGTTGCTTTGTTTTTTATGTGTTTGAAGAAACACTATACACTTCTCCAGAGTGGCTGTTGGCAATTTACATCCCGCCCGTCAGCATAACAAGGCTCCCTCTTCTCCATGGCCTGTTCTGCCTTTCTGGATTTTACACTTTTTTCAGATGGCCCTTTTGACCTGGGGGCAGTGAGAATTCATTTTAGTGCAGATTTCTTTTACACGCTTTTTTGGTTGGCCAAAAAGAGCGTATGCGTATTTTCCTGAATATATTACAATATATTATTATATTTAGATATATATATATATTTACATTATATATTATATTTAGTTTGAGTGTATGTGTTAGTGTACGGGTTAGTGTTAGCGTACGGGTTAGGATTAGGGGACGGGATAGGGTAAGGCTTCGGGTAAGGGTTAGGGTTAGTGTTAGGGTTAGGGGACAGGAACTGTTTAGGGTACAGGTTAGGGTAGGAAAACGGTTTAGGGTGAGCGTACGTGTTAGGGTATGGGTTAGTGTTAGCATACGGGTTAGGATTAGGGGATGTGTTAGGGTAAGGCTTCAGGTAAGGGTTATGGTTAGGGTTAGGGTTAGGGTTAGCGGACGAGGATGGCTTAGGGTACAGGTTAGGTTACGACAACGGTTTAGGGTGAGTGTACGTGTTAGGGTACGGGTTAGTGTTAGCGTACGGGTTAGGAATAGGGTACGGGTTAAGGTAAGGCTTCGGGTAAGTGTTAGTGTTTGGGTTAAGGTTAGGGGATGGGGACGGTTTAGGGTACAGGTTAGCATATGACAACGGTTTAGGGTGAGCATACGTGTTAGGGTATTGGTTATTGTTAGCATACGGGTTAGGATTAAGGGACGTATTAGGGTAAGGCTTCGGGTAAGTGTTAGGGTTAGGTTTAGGGTTAGGGTTAGGGGACGGGGATGGTTTAGGGTACAGGTTAGGCTACGACAATGGTTTAGGGTGAGTGTACGTGTTAGGGAATGTGTTAGTGTTAGCATACGGGTTAGCATTAGGGGACGGGTTAGGGTAAGGCTTCGGGTAAGTGTTAGGGTTAGGGTTAGGGTTAGGGGACGGGGAAGGTTTAGGGTACAATTTTGTGTACGACAACGGTTTAGGGTGAGCGTACATGTTAGGGTACGGGTTAGTGTTAGCGTAGGAGTTAGTGTTAGCGTACGGGTTAGTATTAGGTGACGGGTTAGAGTAAGGATTCTGGCAAGGGTTAGGGTTAGGAGACGGGGACGGTTTAGGATACAGGTGAGGGTATGACAAAGGTTTAGTGTGAGCGTATGTGTTAGGGTACGGGTTAGTGTTTGCGTACGGGTTAGGATTAGGGGACAGTTTGGGGTAAGGCTTCGGGTAAGGGTTGGGTTTAGGTTTAGGGTTACGTGACGGGAACGGGGACGGTTTAGGGTACAGGTTAGTGTACAACAATGGTTTAGGGTGAGCGTACTTGTTAGGGTACAGGTTAGTGTTAGCGTTCGGGGTTAAGATTAGGGGACGGGTTAGGGTAAGTCTTCGGGTAAGGGTTAGGGTTCAGGGATGGGTACAGTTTAGGGTACAGGTTAGGGTACGACAATGGTTTAGGGTGAGCGTACGTGTTAGGGCACGGGTTAGTTTTAGCGTACGGGTTAGGGTCATTGGACGGGTTAGGGTAAGGCTTCGGTTAAGGGTTAGATTTAGGGTTAGGGTTAAGGGATGGGGACGGTTTAGGGTACAGGTTAGGGTACGACAAGTGTTTAGGGTGAGCGTACGTGTTAGGGTACGGGTTAGTGTTAGCGTACGGGTTAGGATTAGGGGATAGGTTAGGTTAAGGCTTCGGGTAAGGGTTAGGGTTAGGGTTAGGGTTAGGGGATGGGGACGGTTTAGGGTACAGGTTAGGTTACGACAATGGTTTAGGGTGAACGTACGTGTTAGGGTACGGGTTAGTGTTAGCGTACGGGTTAGGATTAGGGGATGGGTTAGGGTAAGGCTTCGGGTAAGGGTTAAGTTTAGGGTTAGGGTTAGGGGACGGGGACGGTTTAGGGTACAGGTTAGGGTACGACAACAGTTTAGGGTGAGCGTACGTGTTTGGGCACGGTTTAGTGTTAGAGTACGGGTTAGGATTAGGGGACGGGTTAGAGTAAGGCTTCGGGTAAGGGTTAGGGTTAGGGGACGGGGACGGTTTAGGGGACAGGTTAGGTTACGACAACGGTTTAGGGTGAGCATACGAGTTAGGGTATGGGTTAGTGTTAGCGTACGGTTTAGGATTAGGGGACGGGTTAGGGTAAGGCTTCGGGTAAGACTTAGGGTTAGGGTTAGGGTTAGGGTTAGGGGATGGGGACGGTTTAGGGTACAGGTTAGGGTACGACAAAGTTTTAGGGTGAGCGTGCGTGTTAGGGTACGAGTTAGTTTTAGCGAACAGGTTACGATTAGGTGACGGGTTAGGGTAAGGCTTCGGTTAAGGGTTAGGGTTAGGGTTAGGGTTAGGGGACGGTTTAGGGTACAGGTTATGGTACGACAACGGTTTAGGGTTAGCGTACCTGTTAGGCTACATGTTAGTGTTAGCGTACGGGTTAGGATTATGGGACGGGTTAGGGTAAGGCTTCGGGTAAGGTTTAGGGTTAGGGTTAGGGTTAGGGTTAGGGGACTGGGACGGTTTTGGGTACAGGTTAGGGTACGACAATGGTTTAAGGTGAGCGTACGTGTTAGGGTATGGGTTAGTGTTAGCGTACGGGTTAGGATTAGGGGACGGCTTAGGGTAAGGCTTCGGGTAAGGGTTAGGGTTAGGGTTAGGGGATGGAGACCGTTTAGGGTACAGGTTAGGGTAAGATAAAGTTTTAGGGTGAGCGTACGTGTTAGGGTACTGGTTTGTGTTAGCGTACGGGTTAGGATTAGGGGACGTGTTATTGTAAGGCTTCGGGTAAGGGTTACGGTTAGGCTTAGGTTTAGGATTAGGGGACGGGGACGGTTTAGGGTATATACGACAACGGTTCAGGGTGAGTGTATGTGTTAGGGAACGGATTAGTGTTAGCGTACAGGTTAGGGTTAGTGGACGCGTTAGGGTAAGTCTTCGGGTAAGGGTTAGGGTTAGGGTTAGGGGACGGGGACGGTTTAGGGTACAGGTTAGGGTATGACAACGATTTAGGGTGAGCGTACATGTTAGGGTACGGGTTAGTGTTAGCGTACGGGTTAGGATTAGGGGACGGGTTAGGAAAAGGCTTCGGGTAAGTTTTAGGGTTAGGTTTAGGGAATGGGGACAGGAACGGGGACGGTTTAGGGTACAGGTTAGGGTACGACAACGGTTTAGGGTGAGCGTACGTGTTAGGGTACGGGTTAGTGTTAGCATACGCTTTAGGATTAGGGGACGTGTTAGGGTAAGACTTAGGGTAAGTGTTAGTGTTAGGGTTAAGGTTAGGGGACGGAGACGGTTTAGGGTACAGGTTAGCATACGACAACGGTTTAGGTTGTGCGTACGTGTTAGGATATTGGTTATTGTTAGCGTACAGCTTAGGATTAAGGGACGTGTTAGGGTAAGGCTTCGGGTAAGTATTAGGGTTAGGTTTAGGGTTAGGGTTAGGGTACAGGGATGGTTTAGTGTACAGGTTAGGATACGACAATGGTTTAGGGTGAGCATACGTGTTAGGGAATGGGTTAGTGTTAGCGTACAGTTTAGGATTAGGGGACGGGTTAGGGTAAGGCTTCGGGTAAGTGTTAGGGTTAGGGTTAGGGTTAGGGCACGGGGACGGTTTAGGGTACAGGTTAGAGTACGACAAGGGTTTAGGGTGAGCGTACGTGTTAGTGTACGGGTTAGTGTTAGCGTACGGGTTAGGATTTGGGGACGGGTTAGGGTAAGGCTTTGGGTAAGTGTTAGAGTTAGGGTTAGGGTTAGTGGACGAGGACGGTATAGGGTACAGGTTAGGGTACAACAATGGTTTAGGGTGAGTGAACGTGTTAGGGTTCGGGTTAGTGTTAGTGTATGGGTTAGTATTAGGGGACGTGTTAGGGTAAATCTTCAGGGAAGGGTTAGGATGAGGGGACTGGGAAGGGGACGGGTACAGTTTAGGGTACAGGTAAGTGTATGACAACGGTTTACGGTGAGCATACGTGTTATGGTACGGGTAAGTGTTAGGGTATGGTTTAGGATTAGGTGACAGGTTAGGGTAAGGCTTAGGGTTAGGGTTAGGGTTAGGTTTTGGGACGGGGAGAGTTTAGGATACATGATAGGGTATGACAGCGGTTTAGGGTGAGCGTACGTGTTAGGGTACGGGTTAGTTTTAACGTACGCGTTAGGATTAGCGGATGTGTTAGGGTAAGGCTTCGGTTAGGGTTGGATTAGGGTTAGGGTTAGGGTTGGGGTCAGAGGACGGGGATGGTTTAGGGTACAGGTTAGGGTATGACAACTGTTTAGGGTGAGCGTACGTGTTAGGGTACGGGTTACTGTTAGCGTACGGGTTAGGATTAGGGGACGGGTTAGGGTAAGGTTTCGGGTAAGGTTTAGGGTTAAGGTTAGGGGACGGGAACGGCATAGGGTACAGGTTAGGGTATGACAAAGGTGTAGGATGAGCATACGTTTTAGGGTATGGGTTAGTGTTAGCGTACGTGTTAGGATTAGGGGACAGTTTGGGGTAAGGCTTCGGGTAAGGGTTGGGTTTAGGTTTAGGGTTACGTGACGGGGACGGGGACGGTTTAGGGTACAGGTTAGTGTACAACAATGGTTTAGGGTGAGCGTACTTGTTAGGGTACAGGTTAGTGTTAGCGTTCGGGGTTAAGATTAGGGGACGGGTTAGGGTAAGTCTTCGGGGAAGTGTTAGGGTTCGGGGACGGGTACAGTTTAGGGTACAGGTTAGGGTACAACAACGGTTTAGAGTGAGCGTACGTGTTAGGGTACGATTTAGTGTTAGCGTACGGGCTAGGATTAGGGGACAGGTTAGGGTAAGGCTTCGGGTAAGGGTTAGGGTTAGGGGACGGGGACGGTTAAGGGTACAGGTTAGGGTATGACAACGGTTTAGGGTGAGTGTACCTGGTAGGGTATGGATTAGTGTTAGCATACGGGTTAGGATAAGGGGACGGGTTAGTGTAAGGCTTCGCGTAAGGGTTACGGTTAGGGTTAGGGTTAGGGGACGGGGACGGTTTAGGGTACAGGTTAGCGTACGACAACGGTTTAGGGTGAGCATACGTGTTAGGTTACGGGTTATTGTTAGCGTACGGGTTAGGATTAGGGGATGGGTTAGGATAAGCCTTTGGTTAAGGGTTAGGGTTAGGGTTAGGGCATGGGGATGGTTTAGGGTACAGGTTAGGGTACGACAATGGTTTAGGGTGAGCGTACGTATTAGGGTACTGGTTAGTGTTAGTGTACGGGTTAGGATTAGGGGACGGGCCACGTTAAGGCTTCGGGTTAGGGTTAGGGGACGGGGACGGTTTAGGGTACAGGTTAGTGTACGAAAACGGTTTAGGGTGAGCGTTCGTGTTAGGGTATGGGCTAGTGTTAGCGAACGGGATAGGATTGGGACGGGTTAGTGTAAGGCTTCGGGTAAGTTTTAGGTTTAGCGTTTGGGATAGGTTTAGGGGACGGGGACATTTTAGGGTACAGGTTAGGGTACGACAACGGATTAGGGTGAGCATACATGTTAGGGTACGGGTTAGTGTTAGCGTACGGGTTAGGATTAGGGGACGGGTTAGTGTAAGTCTTCGGGTAAGTGTTAGGGTTAGGTTTAGGGTTAGGGGACGTTGACGGGGATGGTTTAGGATACAGGTTAGGGTACGACAACGGTTTAGGGTGAGCATAAGTGTTAGGGTACGGGTTAGGATTATGGGATGGGTTAGGTTAAGGCTTCGTGTAAGGTTTAGGGTTACGATTAGGGTTAGGGGATGGGGACAGTTTAGGGTACACGTTAGGGTACGACAACGCTTTAGGGTGAGCGTACGTGTTAGGGTACGGGTTAGTTTTAGCGTACGGGTTAAGATTAGGGGACGGCTTAGGGTAAGGCTTCGGGTAAGTGTAAGGATTAGGGTTAGGGTTAGGGGACGTGGACGGTTTAGGGTACAGGTTAGGGTACGACAACAGTGTACGGTGAGCGTGTTAGGGTACGAGTTAGTGTTAGCGTACGGGTTAGGATTAGGGGAAGGGTTAGGGTAAGGCTTTGGGTAAGGGTTAGGGTTAGGGTTAGGGTTAGGGGATGGGAACGGGGATGGTTTAGGGTTCAGGTTAGGTTACGACAAAGATTTAGGGTGAGCGTACGTGTTAGGGTACGGGTTAGTGTTAGCGTGCGGGTTAGGATTAGGGGACGGGTTAGGGTAAGGTTTCGGGTAAGGGTTAGGGTTAAGGTTAGGGGACAGGAACGGCATAGGGTACAGGTTAGGGTATGACAAAGGTGTAGGATGATCATACGTTTTAGGGTATGGGTTAGTGTTAGCGTACGTGTTAGGATTAGGGGACAGTTTGGGGTAAGGCTTCGGGTAAGGGTTGGGTTTAGGTTTAGGGTTACGTGACGGGGACGGGGACGGTTTAGGGTACAGGTTAGTGTACAACAATGGTTTAGGGTGAGCGTACTTGTTAGGGTACAGGTTAGTGTTAGCGTTCGGGGTTAAGATTAGGGGACGGGTTAGGGTAAGTCTTCGGGTAAGGGTTAGGGTTCAGGGATGGGTACAGTTTAGGGTACAGGTTAGGGTACGACAATGGTTTAGGGTGAGCGTACGTGTTAGGGCACGGGTTAGTTTTAGCGTACGGGTTAGGGTCATTGGACGGGTTAGGGTAAGGCTTCGGGTAAGGGTTAGATTTAGGGTTAGGGTTAAGGGACGGGGACGGTTTAGGGTACAGACTAGGGTACGACAAGTGTTTAGGGTGAGCGTACGTGTTAGGGTACGGGTTAGTGTTAGCGTACGGGTTAGGATTAGGGGATAGGTTAGGTTAAGGCTTCGGGTAAGGGTTAGGGTTAGGGTTAGGGTTAGGGTTAGGGTTAGGGGATGGGGACGGTTTAGGGTACAGGTTAGGTTACGACAATGGTTTAGGGTGAATGTACGTGTTAGGGTACGGGTTAGTGTTAGCGTACGGGTTAGGATTAGGGGATGGGTTAGGGTAAGGCTTCGGGTAAGGGTTAAGTTTAGGGTTAGGGTTAGGGTTAGGGGACGGGGACGGTTTAGGGTACAGGTTAGGGTACGACAACAGTTTAGGGTGAGCGTACGTGTTTGGGCACGGTTTAGTGTTAGAGTACGGGTTAGGATTAGGGGACGGGTAAGAGTAAGGCTTCGGGTAAGGCTTAGGGTTAGGGGACGGGGACGGTTTAGGGGACAGGTTAGGTTACGACAACGGTTTAGGGTGAGTATACGAGTTAGGGTATGGGTTAGTGTTAGCGTACGGTTTAGGATTAGGGGACGGGTTAGGGTAAGGCTTCGGATAAGGCTTAGGGTTAGGGTTAGGGTTAGGGGATGGGGACGGTTTAGGGTACAGGTTAGGTTACGACAATGGTTCAGGGTGAACATACGTGTTAGGGTACGGGTTAGTGTTAGCTTACGGATTAGGATTAGGGGACGGGTTAAGGTAAGGCTTCGGGTAAGGGTTAGGGTTAGGTATGTGTTAGGGTTAGGGTTAGGGGACGGGGATGGTTTAGGGTACAGGTTAGGGTACGACAACGGTTTAGGGTTAGCGTACCTGTTAGGCTACATGTTAGTGTTAGCGTACGGGTTAGGATTATGGGACGGGTTAGGGTAAGGCTTCGGGTAAGGGTTAGGGTTAGGGTTAGGGTTAGGGGACGGGGACGGTTTAGGGTACAGGTTAGGGTACGACAACGGTTTAAGGTGAGCGTACGTGTTAGGGTATGGGTTAGTGTTAGCGTACGGGTTAGGATTAGGGCACGGGTTAGGGTAAGGCTTCGGGTAAGGGTTAGGGTTAGGGTTAGGGTTAGGGGATGGGGACGGTCTACGGTACAGGTTAGTGTACGACAACGGTTTAGGGTGAGCGTAGGTGTTCGGGTACAGGTTAGTGTTAGCGTACGGATTCGGGTTAGGGGACGGTTTAGGGTAAGGCTTTGGGTAAGGGTTAGGTTTAGGGTTGGGGTTAGGGTTAGGGTTAGGGAACAGGGACGGTTTAGGGTACAGGTTAGGGTACGACAACGGTTTAGGGTGAGCGTACGTGTTAGGGCACGGTTTAGTGTTAGCGTACGGGTTAGGATTAGGGGACGGTTTAGGCTAAGCCTTCGGGTAAGGTTTAGGGTAAGGTTTAGTGTTAGGGTTAGGGTTAAGGTTCGGGTACGGGGATGATTTAGGGTACAGGTTAGGGTACAACAACGGTTTAGGGTGAGCGTATGTGTTAGGGTACGGGTTAGTGTTAGAGTACGGGTTAGGATTAGGGGACGGGTTAGGGTAAGGCTTCTTGTAAGGGTTAGGGTTAGGGTTAGCGTTAGGGGACGGGGACGGTTCAGGGTACAGGTTAGTGTACCAGAACTATTTAGGGTGAGCGTACGTGTTAGGGTACGGGTTAGTGTTAGCATACGGGTTCGGATTAGGGGACGGGTTAGGGTAAGGCTTCGGGTAAGGGTTATTTTTAGGGTTAGGGTTAGGGTTAGGGTTAGGGGACGGGGACGGTTTACGGTACAGGTTAGGGTACAACAACGGTTTAGGGTGAGCGTACGTGTTAGGGCACGGGTTAGTGTTAGCGTACGGGTTAGGATTAGGGGACGGGTTAGGGTAAGGCTTCGGTTAAGGGTTAGCTTTAGGTTTAGGGGACGGGGACAGTTTAGGGTACAGTTTAGGGTATGACAACGTTTTTGGGTGAGTGTACGTGTTAGGGTACAGGTTAGTGTTAGCGTACGGGTTAGGATTAGTGAACGGGTTAGGGTAAGGCTTCGGGTAAGTGTTAGGTTTACGGTTAGGGTTAGGGTTAGTGTTAGGGGACGGGGACGGTTTAGGGTACAGGTTAGTGTACAACAACGGTTTAGGGTGAGCGTACGTGTTAGGGTACAGGTTAGTGTTAGCGTACGGGTTAGGATTAGGGGACGGGGTAGGGTAAGGTTTCGGGTAAGTGTTAGGGTAAGGGTTAGGGTTAGGGGACGGAGACGGTTTAGGGTACAGGTTCGGGTACGACAACGGTTTAGGTTGAGCGTACGTGTTAGGGCAAATGTTAGTTTTAGCATACGGGTTAGTATTAGGGGACGGTTTAGGGTAAGGCTTCGGGTAACGGTTAGGTTTAGGGTTAGGGTTAGGGTAAGGTTTAGGGGACGGGGATGGTTTAGGGTACAGGTTAGGGTACGACAACGGTTTAGGGTGAGCGTACGTGTTAGCGTACAGGTTAGTGTTAGCGTACGGATTAGGATTAGGAGACGGGTTAGGGTAAGGCTTCGGGTAAGGGTTAGGGTTATGGTTAGGGTTAGGGGATGGGGACAGTTTAGGGTACAGGTTAGGGTACGACAACGATTTAGGGTGAGCATACGTGTTAGGGTACATGTTAGTGTTAGCGTACGTGTTAGGATTAGGGGATGGTTTAGGGTAAGGCTTTGGGTAAGGGTTACGTTTAGTGTTAGGGTTAGGGTTAGGGGACGGGGACGGTTTAGGGTACAGGTTAGGGTACGACAACGGTTTAGGGTGAGAGTACGTGTTAGGGCACGGTTTAGGGTTAGCATACGGGTTAGGATTAGGGGACGGGTTAGGGTAAGGCTTCGGGTAAGGCTTAGGGTTAGGGTTAGGGTTAGGGGACGGGGACGGTTCAGGGTACAGGTTAGGTTACGACAACGGTTTAGTGTGAGAGTATGTGTTAGGGTACGGGTTAGTGTTAGCCTACGGATAAGGATTAGGGGACGCGTTAGGCTAAGGCTTCGGGTAATTGTTAGGGTTAGGGTTAGTGTTAGGGTTAGGGTTAGGGTTAGGGGACGTTTTAGGGTACAGGTTAGGGTATGACAAAGTTTCAGGTTGAGCGTACATGTTAGCGTACAGGTTAGTGTTAGCGTACGGGTTAGGAATAGGGGACGGGTTAGGGTAAGGCTTCGGGTAAGGGTTAGGGTTAGGGTTAGAGTTAGGGTTAGCTTTAGGGGATGGGGACGGTTTAGAGTACAGGTTAGGGCACGACAGCGTTTTAGGGTGAGCGTACGTGCTAGGGCACGGGTTAGTGTTAGCGTACGGATTAGGATTAGGGGACGTGTTAGGGTAATGCTTCGGGTAAGGGTTAGGGTTAGGGTTAGCGTTACGGTTAGGGTTAGGGGACGGGGACGGTTTAGGGTGCAGCTTAGTTTATGAAAACGGTTTAGGGTGAGCGTACGTGTTAGAGTATGGGTTAGTGTTAGCGTATGGGTTAGGATTAGGGGACAGGTTAGGGTAAGGCTTCGGGTAAGGGTTAGGGTTAGGGTTAGGGTTAGGGGACAGGGACCGTTTACGTTACAGGTTAGGGTACGATAACTGTTTAGGGTGAGCGTACGTGTTAGGGCACGGATTAGTGTTAGCGTACGGGTTAGGATTAGGGGACGGGTTAGGGTAAGGCTTCGGGTAAATGTTAGGGTTTGGGTTAGGGTTAGGGTTAGGGTTATGGTTAGGGATAGGGGATGGGGACAGTTTAGGGTACAGGTTAGGGTACGACAACGATTTAGGGTGAGCATACGTGTTAGGGTACGGGTTAGTGTTAGCGTACGGGTTAGGATTAGGGGATGGGTTAGGGTAAGGCTTCGGGTAAGTGTTAGGATTAGGGTTAGGGTTAGGGGTCGGGGACGGTCTACGGTACAGGTTAGTGTACGACAACGGTTTAGGGTGAGCGTAGGTGTTAGGGTACAGGTTAGTGTTAGCGTACGGATTCGGATTAGGGGACGGTTTAGGGTAAGGCTTCGGGTAAGGGTTAGGTTTAGGGTTAGGGTGAGGGTTAGGGTTAGGGAACAGGGACGGTTTAGGGTACAGGTTAGGGTACGACAACGGTGTAGGGTGAGCGTACGTGTTAGGGCACGGTTTAGTGTTAGCGTACGGGTTAGGATTAGGGGACGGTTTAGGGTAAGCCTTCGGGTAAGGGTTAGGGTAAGGTTTAGTGTTAGGGTTCGGGTACGGGGATGAATTAGGGTACAGGTTAGGGTACAACAACGGTTTAGGGTGAGCGTATGTGTTAGGGTACGGGTTAGTGTTAGAGTACGGGTTAGGATTAGGGGACGGGTTAGGGTAAGGCTCTGGGTAAGGGTTAGGCTTAGGGTTAGGGTTAGGGGACGGAGATGGGGACGATTTAGGGTACAGGTTAAGGTAAGACAACGGTTTAGGTTGAGCGTACGTGTTAGGGTACGGGTTAGTGTTAGCGTATGGGTTAGGATTAGGGGATGGGTTAGGGTAAGCCTTCGGGTAAGGGTTAGGGTTAGGTTTATGGTTAGGGTTAGGGTTAGGGGACGGGGACGGTTTACGGTACACGATAGGGCACGACAACGTTTTAGGGTGGGCGTACGTGTTAGGGTACGGGTTAGTGTTAGTTTACGGGTTAGGATTAGGGGCGGGTTAGTGTAAGGCTTCGGGTAAGTGTTAGGTTTAGGGTTAGGGTTAGTGTTAGGGTTACGGTTAGGGGAAGGGGATGGTTTAGGGTACAGGTTAGGGTACGACAACGGTTTAGGGTGAGCGTACGTGTTAGGGTACGGGTTACTGTTAGCGTACGGTTTAGGATTAGGGGACGGGTTAGGGTTAGGCTTCGGGTAAGTGTTAGGTTTAGGGTTAGGGTTAGGGTTAGGGTTACGGTTAGGGGACGGGGACGGTTTAGGGTACAGGTTAGGGTACGACAACGGTTTAGGGTGAGCGTACATGTTAGGGCACGGGTTAGTGTTAACGTACGGGTTAGGATTAGGGGACGGGTTAGGGTTAGGCTTCGGGTAAGGGTTAGGATTAGGGTTAGGGTTAGGGTTAGGGTATGGGGACGGTTTAGGGTACAGGTTAGGGTACGACAACGGTTTATGGTGAGCGTACGTGTTAGGGTACCGGTTAGTGTTAACGTACGGGTTAGGATTAGGGGACGGGTTAGGGTAAGTCTTCGGGTAAGGGTTAGGGTTATGGTTTGGGTTAGGGGACGTGGACGGTCTAGGGTACAGGTTAGTGTACGACAACGGTTTAGTGTGAGCGTAGGTGTTAGTGTATGGGTTAGTGTTAGCGTACGGGTTCGGATTAAGGGACGGTTTAGGGTAAGGTTTCGGGTAAGGGTTAGGTTTAGGGTTAGGGTTAGGATTAGGGTTAGGGTTAGGGGACAGGGAGGATTTAGGGTACAGGTTAGTGTACAACAACGGTTTAGGGTGAGCGTACGTGTTAGGGTACGGGTTAGTGTTAACGTACGGGTTAGGATTAGGGGAAGGGTTAGGGTAAGGCTTCGGGTAAGGTTTAGGGTTACGGTTAGGGTTAGGGTTAGGGGACGGGGACGGGGACGGTTTAGCGTACACGTTAGGGTACGACAACAGTTTAGGGTGAGTGTACGTGTTAGGGTACGGTTTAGTGTTAGCGTACGGGTTAGGATTAGGGGACGGGTTAGGGTAAGGCTTCGGGTAAGGGTTAGGGTTAGGGTTAGAGTTAGGGTAAGGTTAGGGGACGGAGTCGTTTTAGGGTTCAGGTTAGGGAACGAGAACGGTTTAGGGTGAGTGTACGTGTTAGGGTATGGGTTAGTGTTAGCGTACGGGTTCGGATTATGTGACGGGTTATTGTAAGGATTCGGGTAAGGGATAGGGTTAGGGTTAGTGTTAGGGGACAGTGACGTGGACGGTTTAGGGTTCAGGTTAGGGTGCGACAACGGTTTAGGGTGAGTGTACGTGTTAGGGTACAGGTTAGAGTTAGTGTACGGGATAGGATTAGGGGACAGGTTAGGGTAAGGCTTCAGGTAAGCGTTAAGGTTAGGGTTAGGGTTAGGGAATGGGGATGGTTTAGGGTACAGGTTAGGGTACGATGACGGTGTAGAGTGAGCGTACGTGTTAGGGTACAGGTTAGCGTTAGCGTATGGGTTAGGTTTAGGGGAGGGGTTAGGGTAAGGCTTCGGGTACGGGTTAGTGTTAGGGTTAAGTTTAGGGTAAGGGGACGGGGACGGTGTAGGGTACAGGTTAGGATACGTCAACGGTTTAGGGTGAGCGTACGTGTTAGGGTACGGGTTAGTGTTAGCGTACGGGTTCGGATTAGGGGACGGGTTAGGGTAAGGCTTCGGGTTAGGGTTAGGGCACGGGGACGGTATAGGGTACAGGTTAGGGTACGACAACGGTTTTGGGTGAGTGTACGTGTTAGTGTACGGGTTAGAGTTAGCGTACGGGATAGGATTAGGGGACAGGTTAGGGTAAGGCTTCGGGTAAGGGTTAGAGTTAGGTTTTGGGTTAGGGGACGGGGACGGTTTAGGGTACAGGTTAGGGTACGATAACAGTTTAGGGTGAGCGTATGTGTAAGTGTATGGGTTAGTGTTAGCGTATGGGGTAGGATTAGGGGACGGGTTAGCGTAAGGCTTCGGGTAAGGGTTAGGGTTAGGGTTAAGGTTAGGGTTATGGGACGGGGATGGTGTAGGTTACAGCTTAGGGTACGTCAACGGATTAGGGTGAGCGTACGTGTTAGGGTACGGGTTAGTGTTAGCGTACAGGTTAGGATTAGGGGACGTGTTAGGGTAAGGCTTCGGGTAAGGGTTCGAGTTAGGGTTAAGGTTAGGGTTAGGGTTAGGGGACGGGGACGATTTAGGGTACAGGTTAGTGTACGAGAACGGTTTAATTTGAGCGTACGTGTTAGGTTACGGGTTAGTGTTAGCGTACATGTTCGGATTAGGGGACGGGTTAGGGTAAGGCTTCGGGTAAGGGTTAGGTTTAGGCTTAGGGTTAGGGTTAGGGTTAGGGGACGGGGACGGTTTAGGGTACAGTTTAGGGTATGACAACAATTTATGGTGAGCGTACGTGTTAGGGCACGGGTTAGTGTTAGCGTACGGGTTAGGATTAGGGGACGGGTTAGGGTAAGGCTTCGGGTAAGGGTTAGGGTTAGTGATAGGGTTAGGGTTAGGGTTAGGGGATGAGGACGGTTTAGGGTACAGATTAGTGTACGACAACAGTTTAGGGTGAGCTTATGTGTTAGGGTACGTGTTAGTGTTAGCGTACGGGTTAGGATTAGGGGACGGGTTAGTGTAAGGCTTCGGGTAAGGTTTAGGGTTAGGGTTAGGGTTAGGGGACGGGGACGGGGACGGTTTAGGGTACAGGTTAGGGTACGACAATGGTTTAGTGTGAGCGTTCGTGTTAGGGTAAGGGTTAGTGTTAGCGTATGGGTTAGGATTAGGCGATGGGTTAAGGTAAGGCTTTGGGTAAGGGTTAGGGTTAGGGATAGGGTTCGGGTTAGTGTTAGGGGACGGGGATGGTTTAGGTTACAGGTTAGGGTACGACAACGGTTTACGGTGAGCGTACGTGTTAGGGTACGGGTTAGTTTTAGCGTACGGGTGCGGATTATGGGACGGGTTATGGTAATGCTTCGTTTAAGGGTTAGGGTTAGGGTTAGGGGACGGGTACCGGGATGGTTTAGGGTACAGGTTAGGGTACGACAACGGTTTAGGGTGAGCGTACCTGTTAGGGTACGGGTTAGTGTTAGCGTACGGGTTAGGATTAGGGGACAGGTTAGTGTAAGGTTTCGGGTAAGGGTTAGGGTTAGGGTTAGGGTTAGGGGACGGGGACGGTTTAGGGTACAGGTTTGGGTACGACAACGGTTTAGGATGAGCGTACGTGTTAGGGTACTGTTTAGTGTTAGCGTACGGGTTAGGATTAGGGGACGGGTTAGGGTAATGCTTTGGGTAAGGGTTACGGTTAGGGTTAGGGTTAGGGTTAGGGGATGGGGACGGTATAGGGTACAGGTTAGGGTACGACAACGGTTTAGGTTGAGCGTACGTGTTAGGGTACGGGTTAGGGTTAGCGTACCGGTTAGGATTAGGGGACGTGTTAGGATAAGGCTTCGGGTAAGGGTTAGGGTTAGGGTTAGGGTACGGGGACGGTTTAGGGTGCAGGTTAGGGTACGACAACGGTTTAGTTTGAGCGTACGTGATAGGGTACGGGTTAGGGTTAGCGTACGGTTTAGGAATAGGGGACGGGTTAGGGGAAGGCTTCGGGTAAGTGTTGGGGTTAGGGTTAGGGTTAGGGTTAGTGGACGGTGACGGTTTAGGGTACAGGTTAGTGTACGACAAGGTTTAGGGTGAGCGTACGTGTTAGGGTAAGGGTTAGTGTTAGCGTACGGGTCAGGATTGTGGGACGGATTAGGATAAAGCTTCGGGTAAGGGTTAGCGTTAGGGTTAGGGTTAGAGTTAGGGGACGGGGATGGTTTAGGGTTCCGGTTTGGGTACGACAACCGTTTAGGTTGAGCGTACGTGTTAGGGTACGGGTTAGTGGTAGCGTACGGATTAGGATTAGGGGACGGGTTAGGGTAAGGCTTGTAAGGTTAGGCAGGGGGTTAGGGTTAGGGTTAGGGTTAGGGTTAGGGTTAGGGGTAGGGGACGGGGACGGTTTAGGGTACAGGTTAGGGTGTGACAACGGTTTAGGGTGAGCGTACGTATTAGGGTACGGGTTAGTGTTACCGTACGGGTTAGCATTATGGGACGGTTTAGGGTAAGGCTTCGGGTAAGGGTTAGGGTTAGTGTTAGGGTTAGGGTTAGGGGACGGGGACAGTTTAGGGTACAGGTTAGGATACGACAACGGTTTAGGATGAGCTTATGTGTTAGGGTACTGTTTAGTGTTAGCGTACGGGTTAGGATTAGGAGACGGGTTAGTGTAAGGCTTCGGGTAAGGGTTAGGGTTAGGGTGAGGGTTAGGGGACGGGGATGGTTTAGGGTAAAGGTTAGGGTACGACAACGGTTTAGGTTGAGCGTACGTGTTAGGGTACATGTTAGGGTTAGCGTACCGGTTAGGATTAGGGGACGGGTTAGGATAAGGCTTCGGGTAAGGGTTAGGGTTAGGGGACAGGGACGGGGACGTTTTAGGGTACAGGTTTGGGTACGACAACAGTTTCGGGTGAGCATACGTGTTAGCGTAAGTGTTAGTGTTAGCGTTAGCATATGGTTTAGGATTAGGGGACGGGTTAGGGTAAGGCTTCGGGTAAGGGTTACGGTTAGGGTTAGGGGACGGGGACGGCGACGGTTTAGGGTACAGGTTAGGGTACAACAACGGTTTAGGGTGAGCGTCCGTGTTACGGTACGAGTTAGGGTTAGCGTACGGGTTAGGATTAGGGGACGGGTTAGGGGAAGGCTTCGGGTAAGTGTTAGGGTTAGGGTTAGGGCTAGGGTTAGGGGACGGGGACGGTTTAGGGTACAGGTTATGGTACGACAACGGTTTAGGGTGTGCATACGTGTTAGGGTATGGTTTAGTGTTAGCGTACGTGGTAGGATTAGGGGACCGGTTAGTGTCAGGCTTTGGGTAAGGCTTAGGGTTGGGGTTAGGGCTAGGGTTAGGGTTACGGTTAGGGTTAGGGTTAGGGGACGGGGACGTTGTAGGGTACAGGTTCTGGTACGACACCGGTTTAGGGTGAGCATATGTGTTAGTGTACAGGTTAGAGTTAGCGTACGGGTTAGGATTAGGGGACGGTTAGGGTAAGGCTTCGGGTAATGTTTAGGGTTAGGTTTAGGGTTAGGGCTAGTTGACGGGGACGGCTTAAGTTACAGGTTAGGGTACGACAACGGTTTAGGGTGAGCGTACATGTTAGGGTATGGGTTAGTGTTACCGTACGGGTTAGGATTAGGGGAGGTGTTAGGGAAAGGCTTCGGGTAAGGGTTAGGGTTAGGGTTAGAGTTAGAGTTAGTGTTAGGGTTAGGGGACGGGGACCGTTTAGGGTACAGGTTAGGTTACGACAGCGGTTTAGGGTGAGCGTACCTGTTAGGGTACGGGTTAGTGTTAGCGTACGGGTTAGGATTAGGGGACAGGTTAGTGTAAGGTTTCGGGTAAGGGTTAGGGTTAGGGTTAGGGTTAGGGGACGGGGACGGTTTAGGGTACAGGTTTGGGTACGACAACGGTTTAGGATGAGCGTACGTGTTAGGGTACTGTTTAGTGTTAGCGTACGGGTTAGGATTAGGGGACGGGTTAGGGTAATGCTTTGGGTAAGGGTTACGGTTAGGGTTAGGGTTAGGGTTAGGGGATGGGGACGGTATAGGGTACAGGTTAGGGTACGACAACGGTTTAGGTTGAGCATACGTGTTAGGGTACGGGTTAGGGTTAGCGTACCGGTTAGGATTAGGGGACGTGTTAGGATAAGGCTTCGGGTAAGGGTTAGGGTTAGGGTTAGGGTACGGGGACGGTTTAGGGTACAGGTTAGGGTACGACAACGGTTTAGTTTGAGCGTACGTGATAGGGTACGGGTTAGGGTTAGCGTACGGTTTAGGAATAGGGGACGGGTTAGGGGAAGGCTTCGGGTAAGTGTTGGGGTTAGGGTTAGGGTTAGGGTTAGTGGACGGTGACGGTTTAGGGTACAGGTTAGTGTACGACAAGGTTTAGGGTGAGCGTACGTGTTAGGGTAAGGGTTAGTGTTAGCGTACGGGTCAGGATTGTGGGACGGATTAGGATAAAGCTTCGGGTAAGGGTTAGCGTTAGGGTTAGGGTTAGAGTTAGGGGACGGGGATGGTTTAGGGTTCCGGTTTGGGTACGACAACCGTTTAGGTTGAGCGTACGTGTTAGGGTACGGGTTAGTGGTAGCGTACGGATTAGGATTAGGGGACGGGTTAGGGTAAGGCTTTGGGTAAGGTTAGGGTTAGGGTTAGGAATAGGGGACGGGGATGGTTTAGGGTTAGGGTTAGGGTTAGGGTTAGGGTTAGGGTTAGGGTTAGATTTAGGGTAGGGGACGGGGACGGTTTAGGGTACAGGTTAGGGTGTGACAACGGTTTAGGGTGAGCGTACGTATTAGGGTACGGGTTAGTGTTACCGTACGGGTTAGCATTATGGGACGGTTTAGGGTAAGGCTTCGGGTAAGGGTTAGGGTTAGTGTTAGGGTTAGGGTTAGGGGACGGGGACAGTTTAGGGTACAGGTTAGGATACGACAACGGTTTAGGATGAGCTTATGTGTTAGGGTACTGTTTAGTGTTAGCGTACGGGTTAGGATTAGGAGACGGGTTAGTGTAAGGCTTCGGGTAAGGGTTAGGGTTAGGGTGAGGGTTAGGGGACGGGGATGGTTTAGGGTAAAGGTTAGGGTACGACAACGGTTTAGGTTGAGCGTACGTGTTAGGGTACATGTTAGGGTTAGCGTACCGGTTAGGATTAGGGGACGGGTTAGGATAAGGCTTCGGGTAAGGGTTAGGGTTAGGGGACAGGGACGGGGACGTTTTAGGGTACAGGTTTGGGTACGACAACAGTTTAGGGTGAGCATACGTGTTAGCGTAAGTGTTAGTGTTAGCGTTAGCATATGGTTTAGGATTAGGGGACGGGTTAGGGTAAGGCTTCGGGTAAGGGTTACGGTTAGGGTTAGGGGACGGGGACGGCGACGGTTTAGGGTACAGGTTAGGGTACAACAACGGTTTAGGGTGAGCGTCCGTGTTACGGTACGAGTTAGGGTTAGCGTACGGGTTAGGATTAGGGGACGGGTTAGGGGAAGGCTTCGGGTAAGTGTTAGGGTTAGGGTTAGGGCTAGGGTTAGGGGACGGGGACGGTTTAGGGTACAGGTTATGGTACGACAACGGTTTAGGGTGTGCATACGTGTTAGGGTATGGTTTAGTGTTAGCGTACGTGGTAGGATTAGGGGACCGGTTAGTGTCAGGCTTTGGGTAAGGCTTAGGGTTGGGGTTAGGGCTAGGGTTAGGGTTACGGTTAGGGTTAGGGTTAGGGGACGGGGACGTTGTAGGGTACAGGTTCTGGTACGACACCGGTTTAGGGTGAGCATATGTGTTAGTGTACAGGTTAGAGTTAGCGTACGGGTTAGGATTAGGGGACGGTTAGGGTAAGGCTTCGGGTAATGTTTAGGGTTAGGTTTAGGGTTAGGGCTAGTGGACGGGGACGGCTTAAGTTACAGGTTAGGGTACGACAACGGTTTAGGGTGAGCGTACATGTTAGGGTATGGGTTAGTGTTACCGTACGGGTTAGGATTAGGGGAGGTGTTAGGGAAAGGCTTCGGGTAAGGGTTAGGGTTAGGGTTAGAGTTAGAGTTAGTGTTAGGGTTAGGGGACGGGGACCGTTTAGGGTACAGGTTAGGTTACGACAGCGGTTTAGGGTGAGCGTACGTGTTAGGATATGGGTTAGTGTTAGCGTACGGGTTAGTATTAGCAGACAGGTTAGGTTAAGGCTTCGGGTAAAGGTTAGGGTTAGGGTTAGGGTTAGGGTTAGGGGACAGGGACGGCTTAGGGTACAATTTAGGGTACGACAACGTTTTAGGGTGAGCGTACATGTTAGGGTGCGGGTTAGTGTTATTGTACGGGTTAGGATTAGGGGACGGGTTAGGGTAAGGCTTCGGGTAAGGGTTACCGTTAGGTTTAGGGTTAGAGTTAGGGGATGGGGACGGTTTAGGCTACCGGTTTGTGTATGACAACCGTTTAGGGTGAGCGTACGTCTTAGGGTACGGATTAGTGTTAGCGTACGGGTTAGGATTAGGGGACCGGTTAGGGTAAGGCTTCGGGTAAGGTTTAGGGTTAGGGTTAGGATTAGGGGATGGGGACGGTTTAGGGTACAGGTTAGCATACGACAACGATTTCGGGTAAGCGTACGTGTTAGTGTATGGTTTAGTGTTTGCGTACAGGTTAGGATTAGGGGACGGGTTAGGGTAAGGCTTCGGGTAAGGGTTACAGTTAGGGTTAGGGTTACGGGACGGGGACGTTTTAGGGTACAGTTTAGGGTATGACAACGGTTTAGGTTCATCGTACGTGTTAGGGTACGGGTTAGTGTTAACGTATGGGTTAGGATTAGGGGACGGGTTAGGGTAAGGCTTCGGGTAAGAGTTAGGGTTAGGGTAGGGGACAAGGACGGTTTAGGGTACAGGTTAGGGTATGACAACGATTTAGTTGAGCGTACGTGTTAGGGTACGGGTTAGTGTTACCGTACGGGTTAGGATTAGGGGACGGGTTAGGGTAAGGTTTCGGGTAAGGGTTAGGGTTAGGGTTAGGGTTAGGGTTAGGGTTAGGGGACAGGGACGGTTTAGCATACAGGTTAGGGTACGACAACGGTTTAGGGTGAGCGTACGTGTTAGGGTACGGATTAGTGTTAGCGTACGGGTTAGGATTCGGGGACAAGTTAGGGTAAGGCTCCGGGTAAGAGCTAGGGTTCGGGTTAGGGTTAGGGGATGGGGGCGGGGACGGGGACGGTTTAGTGTACAGGTTAGGGTACGACAACGGTTTAGGGTGACGGTATGTGTTAGGGTACGGGTTAGTGTTAGCGTACGGGTTAGGATTCGGTGACGGGTTAGGGTAAGGCTTCGGTTAAGAGTTAGGGTTAGGGTTAGGGTTAGGGTACGGGGACAGTTTAGGTTACAGGTTAGGTTACGAAAACAGTTTAGGGTGAGTGTACGTGTTAGGGCAAGTTTTAGTGTTAGCGTACGGGTTAGGATTATGGGACGGATTAGGGTAAAGCTTCGGGTAAGCGTTAGGGTTAGGGTTAGGGTTAGGATACGATGACAGTTTAAGTTACAGGTTAGGGTACGACAACGGCTTAGGGTGAGTGTATGTGTTAGGGTACGGGTTAGTGTTAACGTACGGCTTAGGAATAGGGGACGGGTTAGGGTACGGCTTCGGGTAAGGGTTAGGGTTAGGGGACGGGGACGGGGACGGGGACGGTTTAGGGTACAGGTTAGGGTACGACAACGGTTTAGGGTGAGCGTACGTGTTAGGGTAAGTGTTAGTGTTAGCGTACGGTTTAGGATTAGGGGACGGGTTAGGGTAAGGCTTCAGGTAAGGTTTAGGGTTAGGGTTAGGGTTACGGTTAGGGGACGGGGACAGTTTAGGGTACAGTTTAGGGTACGACAATGGTTTAGGATGAGCGTACGTGTTAGGGTACTGTTTAGTGTTAGCGTACGGGTTAGGATTAGGGGACGGGTTAGGGTAATGCTTCGGGTAAGGGTTAGGGTTAGGGTTAGGGTTACGGTTAGGGGACAGCGACAGTTTAGGGTATAGGTTAGGGTACGACAACGGTTTAGGGTGAGGGTATGTGTTAGGGTACGGGTTAGTGTTAGCGTACGGGTTAGGATTAGGTGACGGGTTAGGGTAAGGCTTCGGTTAAGAGTTAGGGTTAGGGTTAGGGTTAGGGGACGGGACAGTTTAGGGTACAGGTTAGGGTATGAAAACAGTTTAGGGTGACCGTACGTGTTACGGCATGTTTTAGTGTTAGCGTACGGGTTAGGATCAGGGGACGGGTTAGGGTAAGGCTTTGCGTAAGGGTTAGGGTTAGGGTTAGGGGACGGGGACGGTTTAGGGTACAGGTTAGGGTACGAAAACGGTTTAGGAAGAGCGTATGTGTTAGGGTACAGGTTAGTGTTAGCCTACCGGTTCGGATTAGGGGACGGGTTTGGGTAAGGTTTCTGGTAAGGGTTAGGGTTAGGGGATGGGGAAGGGGATGGGGCCGGGGACGTTTGAGGGTACACGTTAGTGTACGACAACGGTTTAGGGTGAGCGTACGTGTTAGGGTACGGGTTAGTGTTAGCGTACGGGTTAGGATTAGGGGACGGGTTAGGGTAAGGCTTCGGGTAAGGTTTAGGGTTAGGGTTAAGGTTATGGTGAGGATTAGGGGACGGGGACGGTTTAGGGTACAGGTTAGTGTATTACAACGGTTTGGGTGAGCCTACGTGTTAGGGTACGGGTTAGTGTTAGCGTACGGTTTAGGATTAGGGGACGGGTTAGGATAAGGCTTCGGGTAAGGGTTAGGGTTAGGGTTAGGGGACGGGGACGGTTTAGGGTACAGGTTAGGGTATGACAACGGTTTAGGGTGAGCGTATGTGTTAGGGTACGGGTTAGGATTAGAGGACGGGTTAGGGTAAGGCTTCGGGTAAGGGTTAGGGTTAGGGTTAGGGGACGGGCACGGGGACGGGGACGGTTTAGGGTACGCGTTAGTGTACGACAACAGTTTACGGTGAACGTACGTGTTAGGGTACGGGTTACTGTTAGCGTACGGGATAGCATTAGGGGACGGGTTAGGGTAAAGCTTCAGGTAAGGGTTAGGGTTATGGTGAGGGTTAGGGGAAGGGGACGGGGACGGTTTAGGATACAGGTTAGTGTACAACAACTCTTTAGTTTGAGTGTACGTGTTAGGGTACGGGTTAGTGTTAGCGTATGGGTTAGGATTAGGGGACGGGTAAGGGTAAGGCTTCGTGTAAGGGTTAGGGTTAGGGTTAGTGTTAGGGGACGGGGACAGTTTAGGGTCGAGGTTAGGGTATGACAACGTTTTAGGGTGAGCGTACGTGTTAGGGTACGTGTTACTGTTAGCGTACGGTTTAGGATTAGGGGACGGGTTATTGTAAGGCTTCAGGTAAGGGCTAAGGTTAAGGTTAGGGTTAGGGTTAGGGTTAGGGGATGGTGACGGTTTAGGGTACAGGTTAGGGTACGACAAGAGTTAAGTGTCAGCGTACGTGTTAGGGTACAGATTAGTGTTAGCGTATGGGTTAGGATTAGGGGACGGGTTAGTGTAAGGCTCCGGGTAAGGGTAAGGGTTAGGGTTAGGGTTAGGGGACGGGAACGGTGATGGTTTAGTGTACAGGTTAGGGTACGACAACGGTTTAGGGTGAGGGTACGTGTTAGGGTACGGGTTAGTGTTAGCGTACGGGTTAGGATTAGGGGACGGGTTAAGGTAAGGCTTCGGGTAAGGGTTAGGGTTAGTGTTAGGGTTCGGGTTAGGGGACGGGAACGGTTTAGGGTACAGGTTAGGGTACGACAACGATTTAGGATGAGTGTACGTGTTAGGGCATGGGTTAGTGTTAGCGTACGGGTTAGGGTTAGTGGACGGGTTAGGCTAAGTGTTTGGGAAAGGGTTAGGTTTAGGGTTAGGGTTAGGGGACAGGGACAGTTTAGGGTACAGGTTAGGATACAACAACGGTTTAGGGTGAGCATACGTGTTAGGGTATGGGTTAGTGTTAGCGTACGGGTTACGATTATTGGACGGGTTAGGGTAAAGCTTCGGGTAAGGGTTAGGTTTAGGGTTAGGGTTAGGGTTAGGGGACGGGGATGGTTTAGGGTACAGGTTAGGGTACGAGAACAGTTTAGGGTGAGCGTACGTGTTAGGGTATGGGTTAGTGTTAGCATACGGGTTCGGATTAGGGGACGGGTTACGGTAAGGCTTCAGGTAAGGGTTAGGGTTAGGGTTAGGGTTAGGGGACGGAGACGGGGACGGTTTAGGGTACAGTTTAGGGTACGACAACGGTTTAGGGTGATCGTACGTGTTAGGGTAAGTGTTAGTGTTAGCGTACGGTTTAGGATTAGGGGACGGGTTAGAGTAAGGCTTCGGGTAAGGTTTAGGGTTAGGGTTAGGGTTAGGGTTAGGGGACGGGGACAGTTTAGGGTACAGGTTAGGGTACGACAACGGTTTAGGATGAGCGTACGTGTTAGGGTACTGTTTAGTGTTAGCGTACGGGTTAGGATTAGGGGACGGGTTAGGGTAATGCTTCGGGTTAGGATTAGGGTTAGGGTTAGGGTTAGGCTTAGGGGACAGCGACAGTTTAGGGTACAGGTTAGGGTACGACAACGGTTTAGGGTGAGGGTATGTGGTAGGGTACAGGTTAGTGTTAGCGTACGGGTTAGGATTAGGTGACGGGTTAGGGTAAGGCTTCGGTTAAGAGTTAGGGTTAGGGTTAGGGTTAGGGGACGGGGACAGTTTAGGGTACAGGTTAGGTCATGAAAACAGTTTAGGGTGACCGTACGTGTTACGGCAAGTTTTAGTGTTAGTGTACGGGTTAGGATTATGGGACGGATTAGGGTAAAGCTTCGGGTAAGGGTTAGGGTTAGGGCTAGGGTTATGGTACGGGGACCGTTTAAGTTACAGGTTAGGGTACGACAACGGTTTAGGGTGAGTGTACGTGTTAGGGTACGGGTTAGTGTTAACGTACGGGTTAGGAATAGGGGACGGGTTAGGGTACGGCTTCGGGTAAGGGTTAGGGTTAGGGTTAGGGGACAGGGACGGTTTAGGGTACAGGTTAGTCTACGACAATGGTTTAGGGTGAGTGTACGTGTTAGGGAATGGGTTAGTGTTAGCGTACGGGTTAGGGTTAGTGGACGGGTTAGGGTAAGTCTTCGGGAAATTGTTAGGTTTAGGGTTAGGGTTAGGGGACGGGGACGGTTTAGGGTACAGGTTAGGATACGACAACGGTTTAGGGTGAGCATACGTGTTAGGGTACGGGTTAGTGTTAGCGTACGGGTTACGATTATTGGACGGGTTAGGGTAAAGCTTCGGGTAAGGGTTAGGTTTAGGGTTAGGGTTAGGGTTAGGGGGCGGGGACGGTTTAGGGTACAGGTTAGGGTACGAGAACAGTTTAGGGTGAGCGTACGTGTTAGGGTATGGGTTAGTGTTAGCATACGGGTTCGGATTAGGGGACGGGTTACGGTAAGGCTTCGGGTAAGTGTTAGGGTTAGGGTTAGGGGACGGGGAAGGGGTCGGGGACAGTTTAGGGTACAGGTTAGGGTACGACAACGGTTTAGGGTGAGCGTACGTGTTAGGGTAAGTGTTAGTGTTAGCGTACGGTTTAGGATTAGGGGACGGGTTAGGGTAAGGCTTCGGGTAAGGGTTAGGGTTAGGGTTAGGGTTAGGGGACGGGGACGGGGACAGTTTAGGGTACAGGTTAGGGTACGACAACCGTTTAGGGTGAGCGTACGTGTTAAGTTACGTGTTAGTGTTAGCGTATGGGTTAGGATTAGGGTACGGGTTAGGGTAAGGCTTCAGGTAAGGTTTAGGGTTAGGGTTATTGTTAGGGTTAGGGTTAGGGTACGGGGAAGGTTTAGGGTACAGGTGTGTGTACGACAACGGTTTAGGGTGAGCGTGTGTGTTAGTGTATAGGTTAGTGTTAGCGTACGGGTTAGGATTAGGGGACGGGTTTGGGTAAGGCTTCTGGTAAGTGTTAGGGTTAGGGTTAGTGTTAGGGTTAGGGGACGGGAACAGGGACGGTTTAGGGTACAGTTTAGGGTACGACAAAGTTTTACGGTGAGCGTACGTGTTAGGGTAAGGTTTAGTGTTAGCGTACGGATTAGGATTAGGGGACGGGTTAAGGTAAGGCTTCGGGTAAGGTTTAGGGTTAGGTTTAGGGTTAGGGTTAGGGTACCGGGGCGGTTGAGGGTACAGGTTAGGGTACGACAACAGTTTAGGGTGAGCGTACGTGTTAGGGTAAGTGTTAGTGTTAGCGTACGGTTTAGGATTAGTTGACGGGTTAGGTTAAGGCTTCGGGTAAGGGTTAGTGGTAGGGTTATGGTTATGGTTAGGGTTAGGGGACTGGGACGGTTTAGGGTATAGGTTAGGGTACGACAACGGTTTATGGTGTGCGTACGTGTTAGCGTATGGGTTAGTGTTAGCGTACTGGTTAGAATTACGGGACCGGTTAGGGTAAGGCTTCGGGAAAGGGTTAGGGGTAGGGTTAGAATTAGGGTTAGCGTTAGAGGACGGGGACGGTTTATGGTACTGGTGAGGCTATGACAACGGTTTAGGGTGAGCGTACGTTTTAGGGTACGGGTTAGTGTTAACGTACGGATCAGGATAAGGGGATGGGTTAGGGTAAGGCTTCGGGTAAGGGTTAGGTTTAGGGTTAGGGGAAGGGGACGGGGACGGGGACAGTTTAGGGTACAGGTGAGGGTACGACAACGGTTTAGGGTGAGCGTACGTGTTAGGGTATGGCTTAGTGTTAGCGTACGGGTTAGGATTAGGGGACGGGTTAGGGTAAGGCTTCGGGTAACGGTTAGGGTTAGTGTTAGGGTTAGGGCTCGGGGACGGGGACGGGGACAGTTTAGGGTACAGGATAGGGTACGACAACGGTTTAGGGTGAGCATACGTGGTAGGGTACGGGTTAGTGTTAGCATACTGTTTAGGATTAGGGGACGGGTTAGGGTAAGGCTTCGGGTAAGGGTTAGGGTTAGGGTTAGGGTTAGGTTTAGTGTTAGGGTTAGGGGACGGGGACGGTTTAGGGTACAGGTTAGGGTACGACAGTGGTTTAGGGTAAGCGTACGTGTTAGGATATGGGTGAGTGTTAGCGTACGGGTTAATATTAGCGGACGGGTTAGGGTAAGGCTTCGCGTAAGGGTTAGGGTTAGGGTTAGGGGATGGGGACGGCTTAGGGTACAAGCTAGGGTACGACAAAGTTTTAGAGTGAGCGTACGTGTTAGGGGGCGGGTTAGTGTTAGTGTACGGGTTAGGATTAGGGGACGGGTTAGGGTAAGGCTTCGGGTAAGGGTTAGGGTTAGGGTTAGGGGACGGGGTGGTTTAGGGTACAGGTTAGGGTATGACAACGGTTTAGGGTGAGCGTACGTGATAGGGTATGGGTTAGGGTTAGCGTACGGATTAGGATTAGGGGACGGATTGGGGAAGGCTTCGGTTAAGTGTTAGGGTTAGGGATAGGGCTAGGGTTAGGGGACGGGGACGTTTTAGGGTACAAGTTAGGGTACGACAATGGTTTAGGGTGAGCGTACGTGTTAGGTTACGGGTTAGTGTTAGCGTACGTGTTAGGATTAGAGGACGTGTTAGGGTAAGGCTTCGGGTAAGGGTTACGGTTAGGGTTAGGGTTAGGGCTAAGGTTAGGGGACGGGGACGGTTTAGGGTACAGGTAAGGGTACGACAAAGGTTTAGGGTGAGCATACATGATAGGGTATGGGTTAGTGTTCGCGTACGGGTTAGGATTAGGGGACGGGTTAGGGTAAGGCTTCGGGTAAGGGTTAGGTTTAGGTTTAGGGTTAGGGTTAGTGGACGGGGACGGTTTAGCGTACAGGTTAGGGTACGACCACGGTTTAGGGTGAGTGTAAGTGTTAGGGTATGGGTTATTATTAGCGTACGGGTTCGGATTAGGTGACCGGTTAGGGTAAGGCTTCGGGTTAGGGTTAGGTTTAGGGTTAGATTTAGGGTTAGGGTTAAGGGACGGGGACTGTTTAGGGTACAAGTTAGGGTACGACAACGGTTTAGGGTGAGAGTACGTGTTAGCGTACGGGTTAGTTTTAGCGTACGGGTTAGGATTAGGGGACAGGTTAGGGTAAGGCTTCGGGTAAGGGTTAGTGTTAGGGTTAGGGTTAGGGTTAGGGGACGGGGACAGTTTAGGGTACAGGTTAGCGTACGACAACGGATTAGGATGAGCGTACGTGTTAGGGTACTGTTTAGTGTTAGCGTACGGGTTAGGATTAGGGGACGGGTTAGGGTAATGCTTCGGGTAAGGGTTAGGGTTAGGGTTAGGGGACGCGGACGGTTTAGGGTACAGGTATGCGTACGACAACGGTTTAGGGTGAGTATACGTGTTAGGTTATGGGTTAGTGTTAGCGTACGGGTTAGGAATAGAGGACGGGTTAGGGTAAGGATTTGGGTAAGGGTTACGGTTAGGGTTAGGGTTAGAGTTAGGGTTAGGGTTAGGGACGGGGATGGTTTAGGGTACAGGTTTGTGTATGACCTCGGTTTAAGTTGAGCGTACGTGTTAGGGTACGGTGTAGTGTTAGCGTAATTGTTAGGATTAGGGGACGGGTTAGGGTAAGGCTTCGGATAAGGGTTAGGGTTAGGGTTAAGGTTAGGGTTAGGGTTAGGGGACGGGGACGGTTTAAGGTACAGGTTAGGGTACGACAACTGTTTAGGTTGAGCGTATGTGTTAGAGTACGGGTTAGTGTTAGCGTACAGGTTAGGATTAAGGGACGTGTTAGGGTAAGGCTTCGGGAAGTGTTAGGGTTAGGGTTAGGGTTATGGTTAGGAGACGGGGACGGGGACGGTTTAGGGTAGAGGTTAGGGTACGACAAGTGTTTAAGGTGAGCGTACGTGTTAGGGTACGGGTTAGTGTTAACTTACGGATTACGTTTAGGGGACGGGTTAGGGTAAGGCTTCGGGTAAGGGTTAGGGTTAGGGTTAGGGTTAGGGTTAGGGGACGGGGACGGGGACGGTTTAGGGTACAGGTTAGCGTACGGCAACGGTTTAGGGTGAGCGTACGTGTTAGGGTACGGGTTAGTGTTTGCGTACGGGTTAGAATTAGTGGACGGGTTAGGGTAAGGCTTCGGGTAAGTGTTAGGGTTAGGGTTAGGGTTAGGGTTAGGGGACGGGAACGGTTTAGGGTACAGGTTAGGGTACGACAACGGTTTAGGGTGAGCGTACGTGTTAGGGTACGGGTTAGTGTTAGCGTACGGGTTAGGATTAGGGGACAGGTTAGGGTAAGGATTTGGGTAAGGGTTAGGGTTAGGTATAGGGCACGGGGACGGGGACGGTTTAGGGTACAGGTTAAGGTACGACAACGGTTTAGTGTGAGCGTACGAGTTAGGGTATGGGTTAGTGTTAGCGTAGGGGTTAGGATTAGGGGACCGGTTAGGATAAGGCTTCGGGTAAGGGTTAGCGTTAGGGTTAGCGTTAGTGTTAGGTTTAGGGGACGGGGACGGTTTAGGGTACAATTTAGGGTACGACAACGGTTTAGGGTGAGTGTACGTGTTAGGGTACGCGTTAGGATTAGGGGACAGGTTAGGGTAAGGCTTTGGGTAAGTGTTATGGTTAGGGTTAGGGTTAGGTTTAGTGGACGGGGACAGTTTAGGGTACAGGTTAGTGTACGACAACTGTTTATGGTGACCGTACGTGTTAGGGTATGGGTTAGTGTTAGCGTACGGGTTAGGATTAGGGGACAGGTTAGAGTAAGGCTTTGGGTAAGGGTTAGGGTTAGGGTTAGGGTTAGGGGACGGGTTCGGGTAATGCTTCGGGTAAGGGTTAGGTTTAGGGTTAGGGTTAGGATTAGGTTTAGAGGACGGGGACGGTTTAGGGTACAGGTTAGGGTATGACAACGGTTTAGGGTGAGGGCTCATGTTAGGTTATGGGTTAGTGTTAGCGAACGGGTTCGGATTAAGGGAGGGGTTAGTGTAAGGCTTCGGGTAAGGGTTAGGTTTAGGGTTAGGGTTAGCGTTTGGGTTAGGGGACGGGGACGGTTTAGGGTAGAGGTTAGGGTACGACCACGGTTTTGGGTGAGCGTAAGTGTTAGGGTACGGGTTAGTGTTAGCGTATGGAGTAGGATTAGGGGACGGTTTAGGGTAAGGCTTCGGGTAAGTGTTAAGGTTAGGGTTAGGGTTAGGTTTAGGGTTAGGGTTAAGGGACGGGGACGGTTTAGGATACAGGTTAGGGTATGACAACGGTTTAGGGTGAGCGTACGTGTGAGGATACGGCTTAGTGTTAGCGTACGGGTTAGGATTAGGGGACGGGTTTTGGTAAGGCTTCGGGTAAGGGTTAGGGTTAGGGTTATGGTTAGGGCACGGGGACGGTTAAGGGTACAGGTTAGGGTACCACAACGGTTTACGGTGAGCATACGTTTTAGGGTAGGGTTTAGTGTTAGCGTACGGGTCAGTATTAGAGGACGTGTTACGGGAAGGCTTCGGGTCAGTGTTAGGGTTAGAGTTAGGGTTAGGGCACGGGGACGGTTACGGTTTAGGGTACAGTTTAGTGTAGGACAAAAGTTTAGGGTGAGCGTACGTGTTAGGGTACGGGTTAGTGTTACCGTACGTGTTAGGATTATGGGACGGATTAGGGTAAAGCTTCGGGTAAGGGTTAGGTTTAGGGTTATGGTTAGGGTTAGGGTACGGGGACGGTTTAAGGTACAGGTTAGGGTAAGACAACGGTTTAGGGTGAGCGTAAGTGTTAGGGTACGGGTTAGTGTTAGCCTACGGGTTAGGATTAGGGGACGGGTTAGGGTAAGGCTTCGGGTAAGGGTTAGGGTTAAGGTGAGGGTTAGGGTTAGGGTTCGGGGATGGGGATGGTTTAGGGTACAGGTTAGGGTACGACAACGCTTTAGTGTGAGTATACGTGTCTGGGTACGGGTTAGTGTTAGCGTACGGGTTAGGAATAGGTGACGGGGTAGGGTACGGCTTCGGGTAAGAGTTAGGGTTAGGGTTATGGTTAGGTGACGGGGACAGTTTAGGTTACAGGTTAGTGTACGACAATGGTTTAGGGTGAGCGTACGTGTTAGGGTACGGGTTAGTGTTAGCGTAAGGGTTAGGATTAGGGGACGGGTTAGGGTAAAGCTTCGGGTAAGGGTTAGGGTTAGATTTAGGGTTCGGGTTAGGGTTAGGGGACGGGGACGGTTTAGGGTACAGGTTAGGGTACGACAAAGGTTTAGGGTGAGCGTACGTGTTAGGGTAAGGGTTAGTGTTAGCGTACGGGTTAGGATTAGGGGACGGGTTAGGGTAAGGATTCGGGTAAGGGTTAGGGTTAGGGTTAGGGGACGGGGTGGTTTAGGGTACAGGTTAGGGTATGACAACGGTTTAGGGTGAGCGTACGTGATAGGGTATGGGTTAGGGTTAGCGTACGGATTAGGATTAGGGGACGGATTGGGGAAGGCTTCGGTTAAGTGTTAGGGTTAGGGATAGGGCTAGGGTTAGGGGACGGGGACGTTTTAGGGTACAAGTTAGGGTACGACAATGGTTTAGGGTGAGCGTACGTGTTAGGTTACGGGTTAGTGTTAGCGTACGTGTTAGGATTAGAGGACGTGTTAGGGTAAGGCTTCGGGTAAGGGTTACGGTTAGGGTTAGGGTTAGGGCTAAGGTTAGGGGACGGGGACGGTTTAGGGTACAGGTAAGGGTACGACAAAGGTTTAGGGTGATCATACATGATAGGGTATGGGTTAGTGTTCGCGTACGGGTTAGGATTAGGGGACGGGTTAGGGTAAGGCTTCGGGTAAGGGTTAGGTTTAGGTTTAGGGTTAGGGTTAGTGGACGGGGACGGTTTAGCGTACAGGTTAGGGTACGACCACGGTTTAGGGTGAGTGTAAGTGTTAGGGTATGGGTTATTATTAGCGTACGGGTTCGGATTAGGTGACCGGTTAGGGTAAGGCTTCGGGTTAGGGTTAGGTTTAGGGTTAGATTTAGGGTTAGGGTTAAGGGACGGGGACTGTTTAGGGTACAAGTTAGGGTACGACAACGGTTTAGGGTGAGAGTACGTGTTAGCGTACGGGTTAGTTTTAGCGTACGGGTTAGGATTAGGGGACAGGTTAGGGTAAGGCTTCGGGTAAGGGTTAGTGTTAGGGTTAGGGTTAGGGTTAGGGGACGGGGACAGTTTAGGGTACAGGTTAGCGTACGACAACGGATTAGGATGAGCGTACGTGTTAGGGTACTGTTTAGTGTTAGCGTACGGGTTAGGATTAGGGGACGGGTTAGGGTAATGCTTCGGGTAAGGGTTAGGGTTAGGGTTAGGGGACGCGGACGGTTTAGGGTACAGGTATGCGTACGACAACGGTTTAGGGTGAGTATACGTGTTAGGTTATGGGTTAGTGTTAGCGTACGGGTTAGGAATAGAGGACGGGTTAGGGTAAGGATTTGGGTAAGGGTTACGGTTAGGGTTAGGGTTAGAGTTAGGGTTAGGGTTAGGGACGGGGATGGTTTAGGGTACAGGTTTGTGTATGACCTCGGTTTAAGTTGAGCGTACGTGTTAGGGTACGGTGTAGTGTTAGCGTAATTGTTAGGATTAGGGGACGGGTTAGGGTAAGGCTTCGGATAAGGGTTAGGGTTAGGGTTAAGGTTAGGGTTAGGGTTAGGGGACAGGGACGGTTTAAGGTACAGGTTAGGGTACGACAACTGTTTAGGTTGAGCGTATGTGTTAGAGTACGGGTTAGTGTTAGCGTACAGGTTAGGATTAAGGGACGTGTTAGGGTAAGGCTTCGGGAAGTGTTAGGGTTAGGGTTAGGGTTATGGTTAGGAGACGGGGACGGGGACGGTTTAGGGTACAGGTTAGGGTACGACAAGTGTTTAAGGTGAGCGTACGTGTTAGGGTACGGGTTAGTGTTAACTTACGGATTACGTTTAGGGGACGGGTTAGGGTAAGGCTTCGGGTAAGGGTTAGGGTTAGGGTTAGGGTTAGGGTTAGGGGACGGGGACGGGGACGGTTTAGGGTACAGGTTAGCGTACGGCAACGGTTTAGGGTGAGCGTACGTGTTAGGGTACGGGTTAGTGTTTGCGTACGGGTTAGAATTAGTGGACGGGTTAGGGTAAGGCTTCGGGTAAGTGTTAGGGTTAGGGTTAGGGTTAGGGTTAGGGGACGGGAACGGTTTAGGGTACAGGTTAGGGTACGACAACGGTTTAGGGTGAGCGTACGTGTTAGGGTACGGGTTAGTGTTAGCGTACGGGTTAGGATTAGGGGACAGGTTAGGGTAAGGATTTGGGTAAGGGTTAGGGTTAGGTATAGGGCACGGGGACGGGGACGGTTTAGGGTACAGGTTAAGGCACGACAACGGTTTAGTGTGAGCGTACGAGTTAGGGTATGGGTTAGTGTTAGCGTAGGGGTTAGGATTAGGGGACCGGTTAGGATAAGGCTTCGGGTAAGGGTTAGCGTTAGGGTTAGCGTTAGTGTTAGGTTTAGGGGACGGGGACGGTTTAGGGTACAATTTAGGGTACGACAACGGTTTAGGGTGAGTGTACGTGTTAGGGTACGCGTTAGGATTAGGGGACAGGTTAGGGTAAGGCTTTGGGTAAGTGTTATGGTTAGGGTTAGGGTTAGGTTTAGTGGACGGGGACAGTTTAGGGTACAGGTTAGTGTACGACAACTGTTTATGGTGACCGTACGTGTTAGGGTATGGGTTAGTGTTAGCGTACGGGTTAGGATTAGGGGACAGGTTAGAGTAAGGCTTTGGGTAAGGGTTAGGGTTAGGGTTAGGGTTAGGGGACGGGTTCGGGTAATGCTTTGGGTAAGGGTTAGGTTTAGGGTTAGGGTTAGGATTAGGTTTAGAGGACGGGGACGGTTTAGGGTACAGGTTAGGGTATGACAACGGTTTAGGGTGAGGGCTCATGTTAGGTTATGGGTTAGTGTTAGCGTACGGGTTCGGATTAAGGGACGGTTAGAGTAAGGCTTCGGGTAAGGGTTAGGTTTAGGGTTAGGGTTAGCGTTTGGGTTAGGGGACGGGGACGGTTTAGGGTAGAGGTTAGGGTACGACCACGGTTTTGGGTGAGCGTAAGTGTTAGGGTACGGGTTATTGTTAGCGTACGAGTTAGGATTAGGGTTCGGGTTAGGGTAAGGATTCGGGTTAGGGTTAGGGTTAGGGTTAGGATTAGGGTTAGGGTTAGGAGACGGGGACGGTTTAGGGTACAAGTTAGGGTAAGACAGCAGTTTAAGGTGAGTGTACGTGTTAGGGTACGGGTTAGTGTTAGCGTACGGGTTAGGATTAGGGGACAGGTTAGGATAAGGCTTCGGGTAAGGGTTAGGGTTAGGTTTAGGGTTAGGGTTAGGGTACGGGGACAGTTTAGGGTACAGGTTAGGGTACGACAACGGTTTAGGGTGAGCGTACGTGTTAGGCTGCGGGTTAGTGTTAGAGTACGGGTGAGGATTAGGGGACAGGTTAGGGTAGGGCTTCGGGTAAGGGTTAGGGTTAGGGTTAGAGTTAGGGTTAGTGTTAGGGTTAGGGTACAGGGACAGTTTAGGGTACAGGTTAGGGTACGACAACTGTTTAGGGTGAGCATACGTGGTAGGGTACGGGTTAGTGTTAGCATACTGTTTAGGATTAGGGGACGGGTTAGGGTAAGGCTTCGGGTAAGGGTTAGGGTTAGGGTTAGGGTTAGGTTTAGTGTTAGGGTTAGGGGACGGGGACGGTTTAGGGTACAAGTTAGGGTACGACAGTGGTTTAGGGTAAGCGTACGTGTTAGGATATGGGTGAGTGTTAGCGTACGGGTTAATATTAGCGGACGGGTTAGGGTAAGGCTTCGCGTAATGGTTAGGGTTAGGGTTAGGGTTAGGGGATGGGGACGGCTTAGGGTACAAGCTAGGGTACGACAAAGTTTTAGAGTGAGCGTACGTGTTAGGGGGCGGGTTAGTGTTAGTGTACGGGTTAGGATTAGGGGACGGGTTAGGGTAAGGCTTCGGGTAAGGGTTAGGTTTACGGTTAGGGTTAGGGTTAGAGTTAGGGGACGGGGACGGTTTAAGGTACAGTTTAGGGTACGACAACCATTTACGGTGAGCGTACGTATTAGGGTATGTGTTACTCTTAGCGTACAGGTTAGGATTAGGGGACGGGTTAGTGTAAGGCTTCGGGTAAGGGTTAGGGTTAGGGGTAGGGTTAGGATTAGGGGACGGGGACTGTTTAGGTTACAGGTTAGGGTAAGACAACGATTTAGTATGAGCGTATGTGTTAGGGTACGGTTTAGTGTTAGCGTACTGGTTAGGATTACGGGACGGGTTAGGGTAAGGCTTCGGGTAAGGGTTATGGTTAGGGTTAAGGTTAGGGTTAGGGTTAGGTTTAGGGTTAGGGGACGGTGACGGTTTAGGGTACAGGTTATGGTACGACAATGGTTTAGGGTGAACGTACGTGTTAGGGTACTGGTTAGTGTTAGCGTACGGGTTAGCATAAGGGACGGGTTAGTGTAAAGCTTCGGGTAAGGGTTAGGGTTAGGGTTAGGGGACGGGGACGGTTTAGGGTACAGCTTAGTGTACGACAACTGTTTAGCGTGAGCGTACGTGTAAGCGTACGGGTTAGTGTTAGCGTATGGAGTAGGATTAGGGGACGGTTTAGGGTAAGGCTTCGGGTAAGTGTTAAGGTTAGGGTTAGGGTTAGGTTTAGGGTTAGGGTTAAGGGACGGGGACGGTTTAGGATACAGGTTAGGGTATGACAACGGTTTAGGGTGAGCGTACGTGTGAGGATACGGCTTAGTGTTAGCGTACGGGTTAGGATTAGGGGACGGGTTATGGTAAGGCTTCGGGTAAGGGTTAGGGTTAGGGTTATGGTTAGGGCACGGGGACGGTTAAGGGTACAGGTTAGGGTACCACAACGGTTTACGGTGAGCATACGTTTTAGGGTAGGGTTTAGGGTTAGCGTACGGGTCAGTATTAGAGGACGTGTTACGGGAAGGCTTCGGGTCAGTGTTAGGGTTAGAGTTAGGGTTAGGGCACGGGGACGGTTACGGTTTAGGGTACAGGTTAGTGTAGGACAAAAGTTTAGGGTGAGCGTACGTGTTAGGGTACGGGTTAGTGTTACCGTACGTGTTAGGATTATGGGACGGATTAGGGTAAAGCTTCGGGTAAGGGTTAGGTTTAGGGTTATGGTTAGGGTTAGGGTACGGGGACGGTTTAAGGTACAGGTTAGGGTACGACAACGGTTTAGGGTGAGCGTGTTAGGGTACGGGTTAGTGTTAGCCTACGGGTTAGGATTAGGGGACGGGTTAGGGTAAGGCTTCGGGTAAGGGTTAGGGTTAAGGTGAGGGTTAGGGTTAGGGTTCGGGGATGGGGATGGTTTAGGGTACAGGTTAGGGTACGACAACGCTTTAGTGTGAGTATACGTGTCTGGGTACAGGTTAGTGTTAGCGTACGGGTTAGGAATAGGTGACGGGGTAGGGTACGGCTTTGGGTAAGAGTTAGGGTTAGGGTTATGGTTAGGTGACGGGGACAGTTTAGGTTACCGGTTAGTGTACGACAATGGTTTAGGGTGAGCGTACGTGTTAGGGTACGGGTTAGTGTTAGCGTAAGGGTTAGGATTAGGGGACGGGTTAGGGTAAAGCTTCGGGTAAGGGTTAGGGTTAGATTTAGGGTTCGGGTTAGGGTTAGGGGACGGGGACGGTTTAGGGTACAGGTTAGGGTACGACAAAGGTTTAGGGTGAGCGTACGTGTTAGGGTAAGGGTTAGTGTTAGCGTACGGGTTAGGATTAGGGGACGGGTTAGGGTAAGGATTCGGGTAAGGGCTAGGGTTAGGGTTAGGGGACGGGGTGGTTTAGGGTACAGGTTAGGGTATGACAACGGTTTAGGGTGAGCGTACGTGATAGGGTATGGGTTAGGGTTAGCGTACGGATTAGGATTAGGGGACGGATTGGGGAAGGCTTCGGTTAAGTGTTAGGGTTAGGGATAGGGCTAGGGTTAGGGGACGGGGACGTTTTAGGGTACAAGTTAGGGTACGACAATGGTTTAGGGTGAGCGTACGTGTTAGGTTACGGGTTAGTGTTAGCGTACGTGTTAGGATTAGAGGACGTGTTAGGGTAAGGCTTCGGGTAAGGGTTACGGTTAGGGTTAGGGTTAGGGCTAAGGTTAGGGGACGGGGACGGTTTAGGGTACAGGTAAGGGTACGACAAAGGTTTAGGGTGAGCATACATGATAGGGTATGGGTTAGTGTTCGCGTACGGGTTAGGATTAGGGGACGGGTTAGGGTAAGGCTTCGGGTAAGGGTTAGGTTTAGGTTTAGGGTTAGGGTTAGTGGACGGGGACGGTTTAGCGTACAGGTTAGGGTACGACCACGGTTTAGGGTGAGTGTAAGTGTTAGGGTATGGGTTATTATTAGCGTACGGGTTCGGATTAGGTGACCGGTTAGGGTAAGGCTTCGGGTTAGGGTTAGGTTTAGGGTTAGATTTAGGGTTAGGGTTAAGGGACGGGGACTGTTTAGGGTACAAGTTAGGGTATGACAACGGTTTAGGGTGAGAGTACGTGTTAGCGTACGGGTTAGTTTTAGCGTACGGGTTAGGATTAGGGGACAGGTTAGGGTAAGGCTTCGGGTAAGGGTTAGTGTTAGGGTTAGGGTTAGGGTTAGGGGACGGGGACAGTTTAGGGTACAGGTTAGCGTACGACAACGGATTAGGATGAGCGTACGTGTTAGGGTACTGTTTAGTGTTAGCGTACGGGTTAGGATTAGGGGACGGGTTAGGGTAATGCTTCGGGTAAGGGTTAGGGTTAGGGTTAGGGGACGCGGACGGTTTAGGGTACAGGTATGCGTACGACAACGGTTTAGGGTGAGTATACGTGTTAGGTTATGGGTTAGTGTTAGCGTACGGGTTAGGAATAGAGGACGGGTTAGGGTAAGGATTTGGGTAAGGGTTACGGTTAGGGTTAGGGTTAGAGTTAGGGTTAGGGTTAGGGACGGGGATGGTTTAGGGTACAGGTTTGTGTACGACCTCGGTTTAAGTTGAGCGTACGTGTTAGGGTACGGTGTAGTGTTAGCGTAATTGTTAGGATTAGGGGACGGGTTAGGGTAAGGCTTCAGATAAGGGTTAGGGTTAGGGTTAAGGTTAGGGTTAGGGTTAGGGGACGGGGACGGTTTAAGGTACAGGTTAGGGTACGACAACTGTTTAGGTTGAGCGTATGTGTTAGAGTACGGGTTAGTGTTAGCGTACAGGTTAGGATTAAGGGACGTGTTAGGGTAAGGCTTCGGGAAGTGTTAGGGTTAGGGTTAGGGTTATGGTTAGGAGACGGGGACGGGGACGGTTTAGGGTACAGGTTAGGGTACGACAAGTGTTTAAGGTGAGCGTACGTGTTAGGGTACGGGTTAGTGTTAACTTACGGATTACGTTTAGGGGACGGGTTAGGGTAAGGCTTCGGGTAAGGGTTAGGGTTAGGGTTAGGGTTAGGGTTAGGGGACGGGGACGGGGACGGCTTAGGGTACAGGTTAGCGTACGGCAACGGTTTAGGGTGAGCGTACGTGTTAGGGTACGGGTTAGTGTTTGCGTACGGGTTAGAATTAGTGGACGGGTTAGGGTAAGGCTTCGGGTAAGTGTTAGGGTTAGGGTTAGGGTTAGGGTTAGGGGACGGGAACGGTTTAGGGTACAGGTTAGGGTACGACAACGGTTTAGGGTGAGCGTACGTGTTAGGGTACGGGTTAGTGTTAGCGTACGGGTTAGGATTAGGGGACAGGTTAGGGTAAGGATTTGGGTAAGGGTTAGGGTTAGGTATAGGGCACGGGGACGGGGACGGTTTAGGGTACAGGTTAAGGTACGACAACGGTTTAGTGTGAGCGTACGAGTTAGGGTATGGGTTAGTGTTAGCGTAGGGGTTAGGATTAGGGGACCGGTTAGGATAAGGCTTCGGGTAAGGGTTAGCGTTAGGGTTAGCGTTAGTGTTAGGTTTAGGGGACGGGGACGGTTTAGGGTACAATTTAGGGTACGACAACGGTTTAGGGTGAGTGTACGTGTTAGGGTACGCGTTAGGATTAGGGGACAGGTTAGGGTAAGGCTTTGGGTAAGTGTTATGGTTAGGGTTAGGGTTAGGTTTAGTGGACGGGGACAGTTTAGGGTACAGGTTAGTGTACGACAACTGTTTATGGTGACCGTACGTGTTAGGGTATGGGTTAGTGTTAGCGTACGGGTTAGGATTAGGGGACAGGTTAGAGTAAGGCTTTGGGTAAGGGTTAGGGTTAGGGTTAGGGTTAGGGGACGGGTTCGGGTAATGCTTCGGGTAAGGGTTAGGTTTAGGGTTAGGGTTAGGATTAGGTTTAGAGGACGGGGACGGTTTAGGGTACAGGTTAGGGTATGACAACGGTTTAGGGTGAGGGCTCATGTTAGGTTATGGGTTAGTGTTAGCGTACGGGTTCGGATTAAGGGACGGGTTAGTGTAAGGCTTCGGGTAAGGGTTAGGTTTAGGGTTAGGGTTAGCGTTTGGGTTAGGGGACGGGGACGGTTTAGGGTAGAGGTTAGGGTACGACCACGGTTTTGGGTGAGCGTAAGTGTTAGGGTACGGGTTAGTGTTAGCGTACGAGTTAGGATTAGGGTTCGGGTTAGGGTAAGGATTCGGGTTAGGGTTAGGGTTAGGGTTAGGATTAGGGTTAGGGTTAGGAGACGGGGACGGTTTAGGGTACAAGTTAGGGTAAGACAGCAGTTTAAGGTGAGTGTACGTGTTAGGGTACGGGTTAGTGTTAGCGTACGGGTTAGGATTAGGGGACAGGTTAGGATAAGGCTTCGGGTAAGGGTTAGGGTTAGGTTTAGGGTTAGGGTTAGGGTACGGGGACAGTTTAGGGTACAGGTTAGGGTACGACAACGGTTTAGGGTGAGCGTACGTGTTAGGCTGCGGGTTAGTGTTAGAGTACGGGTGAGGATTAGGGGACAGGTTAGGGTAGGGCTTCGGGTAAGGGTTAGGGTTAGGGTTAGAGTTAGGGTTAGTGTTAGGGTTAGGGTACAGGGACAGTTTAGGGTACAGGTTAGGGTACGACAACTGTTTAGGGTGAGCATACGTGGTAGGGTACGGGTTAGTGTTAGCATACTGTTTAGGATTAGGGGACGGGTTAGGGTAAGGCTTCGGGTAAGGGTTAGGGTTAGGGTTAGGGTTAGGTTTAGTGTTAGGGTTAGGGGACGGGGACGGTTTAGGGTACAGGTTAGGGTACGACAGTGGTTTAGGGTAAGCGTACGTGTTAGGATATGGGTGAGTGTTAGCGTACGGGTTAATATTAGCGGACGGGTTAGGGTAAGGCTTCGCGTAAGGGTTAGGGTTAGGGTTAGGGTTAGGGGATGGGGACGGCTTAGGGTACAAGCTAGGGTACGACAAAGTTTTAGAGTGAGCGTACGTGTTAGGGGGCGGGTTAGTGTTAGTGTACGGGTTAGGATTAGGGGACGGGTTAGGGTAAGGCTTCGGGTAAGGGTTAGGTTTACGGTTAGGGTTAGGGTTAGAGTTAGGGGACGGGGACGGTTTAAGGTACAGTTTAGGGTACGACAACCATTTACGGTGAGCGTACGTATTAGGGTATGTGTTACTCTTAGCGTACAGGTTAGGATTAGGGGACGGGTTAGTGTAAGGCTTCGGGTAAGGGTTAGGGTTAGGGGTAGGGTTAGGATTAGGGGACGGGGACTGTTTAGGTTACAGGTTAGGGTAAGACAACGATTTAGTATGAGCGTATGTGTTAGGGTACGGTTTAGTGTTAGCGTACTGGTTAGGATTACGGGACGGGTTAGGGTAAGGCTTCGGGTAAGGGTTATGGTTAGGGTTAAGGTTAGGGTTAGGGTTAGGTTTAGGGTTAGGGGACGGTGACGGTTTAGGGTACAGGTTATGGTACGACAATGGTTTAGGGTGAACGTACGTGTTAGGGTACTGGTTAGTGTTAGCGTACGGGTTAGCATAAGGGACGGGTTAGTGTAAAGCTTCGGGTAAGGGTTAGGGTTAGGGTTAGGGTTAGGGTTAGGGGACGGGGACGGTTTAGGGTACAGGTTAGTGTACGACAACTGTTTAGCGTGAGCGTACATGTAAGCGTACGGGTTAGTGTTAGCGTATGGAGTAGGATTAGGGGACGGTTTAGGGTAAGGCTTCGGGTAAGTGTTAAGGTTAGGGTTAGGGTTAGGTTTAGGGTTAGGGTTAAGGGACGGGGACGGTTTAGGATACAGGTTAGGGTATGACAACGGTTTAGGGTGAGCGTACGTGTGAGGATACGGCTTAGTGTTAGCGTACGGGTTAGGATTAGGGGACGGGTTATGGTAAGGCTTCGGGTAAGGGTTAGGGTTAGGGTTATGGTTAGGGCACGGGGACGGTTAAGGGTACAGGTTAGGGTACCACAACGGTTTACGGTGAGCATACGTTTTAGGGTAGGGTTTAGGGTTAGCGTACGGGTCAGTATTAGAGGACGTGTTACGGGAAGGCTTCGGGTCAGTGTTAGGGTTAGAGTTAGGGTTAGGGCACGGGGACGGTTACGGTTTAGGGTACAGGTTAGTGTAGGACAAAAGTTTAGGGTGAGCGTACGTGTTAGGGTACGGGTTAGTGTTACCGTACGTGTTAGGATTATGGGACGGATTAGGGTAAAGCTTCGGGTAAGGGTTAGGTTTAGGGTTATGGTTAGGGTTAGGGTACGGGGACGGTTTAAGGTACAGGTTAGGGTACGACAACAGTTTAGGGTGAGCGTAAGTGTTAGGGTACGGGTTAGTGTTAGCCTACGGGTTAGGATTAGGGGACGGGTTAGGGTAAGGCTTCGGGTAAGGGTTAGGGTTAAGGTGAGGGTTAGGGTTAGGGTTCGGGGATGGGGATGGTTTAGGGTACAGGTTAGGGTACGACAACGCTTTAGTGTGAGTATACGTGTCTGGGTACGGGTTAGTGTTAGCGTACGGGTTAGGAATAGGTGACGGGGTAGGGTACGGCTTCGGGTAAGAGTTAGGGTTAGGGTTATGGTTAGGTGACGGGGACAGTTTAGGTTACAGGTTAGTGTACGACAATGGTTTAGGGTGAGCGTACGTGTTAGGGTACGGGTTAGTGTTAGCGTAAGGGTTAGGATTAGGGGACGGGTTAGGGTAAAGCTTCGGGTAAGGGTTAGGGTTAGATTTAGGGTTCGGGTTAGGGTTAGGGGACGGGGACGGTTTAGGGTACAGGTTAGGGTACGACAAAGGTTTAGGGTGAGCGTACGTGTTAGGGTAAGGGTTAGTGTTAGCGTACGGGTTAGGATTAGGGGACGGGTTAGGGTAAGGATTCGGGTAAGGGTTAGGGTTAGGGTTAGGGGACGGGGTGGTTTAGGGTACAGGTTAGGGTATGACAACGGTTTAGGGTGAGCGTACGTGATAGGGTATGGGTTAGGGTTAGCGTACGGATTAGGATTAGGGGACGGATTGGGGAAGGCTTCGGTTAAGTGTTAGGGTTAGGGATAGGGCTAGGGTTAGGGGACGGGGACGTTTTAGGGTACAAGTTAGGGTACGACAATGGTTTAGGGTGAGCGTACGTGTTAGGTTACGGGTTAGTGTTAGCGTACGTGTTAGGATTAGAGGACGTGTTAGGGTAAGGCTTCGGGTAAGGGTTAGGGTTAGGGTTAGGGGAAGGGGACGGGGACGGGGACGGGGACAGTTTAGTGTACAGGTTAGTGTACGACAAAGGTTTAGGGTGAGCGTACGTGCTAGGGTACGTTTTAGTTTTAGCGTACGGTTTAGGATTAGAGGACCGGTTAGGGTAAGGCTTCGGGTAAGGGTTAGGGTTAGGATTAGGTTTAGGATTAGTGTTAGGATACGGGGAAGGTTTAGGGTACAGGTTTGTGTACGACAACGGTTTAGGGTGAGCGTATGTGTTAGTGTACAAGTTAGTGTTAGCGTACGGGTTAGGATTAGGGGAAGGGTTAGGGTAAGGCTTCGGGTAAGGTTTAGGGTTAGGGTTAGGTTTAGGGGACGGGGACTGTTTAGGGTACATGTTAGGGTACGACAATGTTTTAGGGTGAGCGTACGTGTTAGGGTACGGTTTAGTGTTTGCGTACGGGTTAGGATTAGGGGACGGGTTAGGGTAAGGCTTCGGGTAAGGGTTACAGTTAGGGTTATGGTTATGGTTAGGGTTAGGGTTAGGGGACGGGGACGGGGACAGTTTGGGTACAGGTTAGGGTACGAAAACGGTTTAGGGTTAGCGTACGTGTTAGGGTATGGCTTAGTGTTACCGTACGGGTTAGGATTAGGGGACGGGTTAGGGTAAAGCTTCAGGTAAGGGTTAGGGTTAGGGTTAGGGGACGGGGTCGGTTTAGGGAACAGGTTAGGGTACGACAACGGTTTAGGGTGAGAGTACGTGGTACGGTACGGGTTAGTGTTAGCGTATGGCTTAGGATTAGGGGACGGGTTAGGGTAAGGCATCGGGTAAGGGTATGTGTTAGGTTTAGGGTTAGGGGACGGGGACGGGGATGGTTTAGGGTACAGGTTAGGGTACGACAAAGTTTAGTGTGAGCGTACGTGTTAGGGCACGGGTTAGTGTTAGCGTACGGGTTAGGATTAGGGGACGGGTTAGGGAAAGGCTGCGGGTAAGGGTTAGGGTTAGGGTTAGGGGACGGGGACCGGTACGGATTAGGGTACAGGTTAGGGTACGACAACGGTTTAGGGTGAGCGTACGTGTTAGGGTAAGGGTTAGTGTTAGCGTAAGGGTTAGGATTAGGGTACGGGTTAGGGTAAGGCTTCGTGTAAGGTTTAGGGTTAGGGTTAGGGTTACAGGACAGGGCGGTTTAGGGTACAGGTTAGGGTACGACAACGGTTTACGGTGAGCATACGTGTTAGGGTATGGTTTAGTGTTAGCGTACACGTTAGGATTAGGGGACGGGTTAGGGTAAGGCTTTGGGTAAGGCTTAGGGTAAGGGTTAGGGTTAGCGTCGGGGGCTGGGGACGGTTTAGGGTACAGGATAGGGTATGACAACGCTTTAGGCTGAGCTTACGTGTTAGGGCACGGGTTACTGTTAGCGTACGGGTTAGGATTAGGGGACGGGTTAGGGTAAGGCTTCGGGTAAGTGTTAGGATTAGGGTTAGGGTTAGGGTTAGTGGACGGGGACGGGGACGGTTTAGGGTACAGGTTAGTGTACGACAAAGGTTTAGGTTGAGCGTACGTGTTAGGGTAAGGGTTAGTGTTAGCATACGGGTTAGGATTAGGGAACGGTTTAAGGTAAGGCTTCAGGTAAGAGTTAGGGTTAAGGTTAGGGTTAGGGGATGGGGACGGTTTAGGGTACAGGTTAGGGTACAACAATGGGTTAGTGTGAGCGTACGTGTTAGGGTACGGTTTAGTGTTAGCGTATGGCTTAGGATTACGGGACGTGTTAGGGTAAGGCTTTGGGAAAGTGTTAGGGTTAGGGTTAGGGTTAGGGTTAGGGTTAGGGGACGGAGAAGGGGAAGGTTTAGGGTACAGGTCTGGGTACGACAAAGGTTTAGGGTGAGCGTACGTGTTAGGTTAAGGGTTAGTGTTAGCGTACGGGTTAGGATTAGGGGAAGGGTTAGGTAAGGCTTCATGTAAGGGTTAAGTTTAAGGTTAGGGTTCGGGTTAGGGGACGGGGACGGTTTAGGGTACAGGTTAGGGTACAACAGCAGTTTAGTGTGAGCGTACATGTTAGGGTACGTGTAAGTGTTTGCGTACGGGTTAGGATTACGGGACGGGTTAGGGTAAGGCTTCGGGAAAGGGTTATGGTTAGCGTTAGAGGACGGGGACAGTTTATGGTACAGGTGAGGCTATGACAACGGTTTAGCGTGAGCGTACGTGTTAGGGTACGGTTCAGTGTTAGCGTACGGGTTAGGAGTAGGGGACAGGTTAGGGGAAGGCTTCGGGTAAGGGTTAGGTTTAGGGTTAGGGTTAGGGGATGGGGACGGTTTAGGGTACAGTTTAGGGTACGACAAAGTTTTAGGGTGAGCGTACGTGTTAGGGTAATGGTTAGTGTTAGCGTACGGGTTAGGATTAGGGGACGGGTTAAGGTAAGGCTTCAGGTAAAGGTTAGGGTTAGGGTTAGGGTTAGGGGACGGGGACGGGGACGGTTTAGGGCACAGGTTAGGGTACGACAACTGTTTAGGGTAAGCATAAGTGTTAGGGTACGTGTTAGTGTTAGCGTAAGGTTTAGGATTAGGGGACGGGTTATGGTAAGGCTTCGGGTAGGGGTTAGGGTTAGGATTAGGGTTAGGGTTAGGGTTAGGGTACGGGGACGTTTTAGGGTACAGGTTAGGGTACGACAACGGTGTAGGGTGAGCATACGTGTTATGGTACGTATTAGTGTTAGCGTACGGGTTAGGATTAGGGGACGGGTTATGGTAAGGTTTCGGGCAAGGGTTAGGTTTAGGATTAGGGTTAGGGTTAGGGTACGGGGAAGTTTTAGGGTACAGGTTTGTGTACGACAACGGTTTAGGGTGAGCGTTTGTGTTAGTGTACAGGTTAGTGTTAGCGTACGGGTTAGGATTAGGGGACGGGTTAGGGTAAGGCTTCGGGTAAGGGTTTGATGTAGGGTTAGAGTTAGGGTTAGTGTTAGGGTTAGGGTATGGGGACAGTTTAGGGTACAGGTTAGGGTACGAGAGTGGTTTAGGGTTAGCGTACGTGTTGGGATATGGGTGAGTGTTAGCGTACGGGTTAGTATTAGCGGACCGGTTAGGGTAAGGCTTCGCATAAGGGTTAGGGTTAGGGTTAGGGTTAGGGTTATGGTTAGGGTTAGGTGACGGGGACGGCTTAGGGTACAAGTTAGGGTACGACAACGTTTTAGTGTGAGCGTACGTGTTAGGGTGCGGGTTAGTGTTAGCGTACGGGTTAGGATTAGGGGACGGGTTAGGGTAAGGCTTCGGGTAAGGGTTAGGGTTAGGGTTAGCGTTAGAGGACAGGGAAAGTTTATGGTACAGGTGAGGCTATGACAACGGTTTAGGGTGTGCGTACGTGTTAGGGTACAGGTTAGTGTTAGCGTATGGATTAGGATTAGGCGACGGTTTAGGGTAAGGCTTCGGGTAAAGGTAACGGTTAGGGTTAGGGATAGGGATACGGTTAGGGTTAGGGTTAGGTGACGGGGACTGTTTAGGGTACAGTTTAGGGTACGACAATGGTTTAGGGTGAGCGTACGTATTAGGGTACGGGTTAGTGTTAGCGTACGGGTTAGAATTAGGGGAAGGGTTAGGGTAAGGCTTCGGGTAAGGGTTAGGGTTAAGGTGAGGGTTAGTGTTAGGGTTCAGGGACGGGGACGTTTTAGGGTACAGTTTAGGGTACGACAACGGTTTAGTGTGAGTGTACGTGTTAAGGTACTGGTTAGTGTTAGCATACGGGTTAGGAATAGGGGACGGGTTAGGGTACGGCTTCGGGTAAGGGTTACGGTTAGGGTTAGGGTTAGGGTTAGGGGATGGGGACGGTTTAGGTTACAGGTTAGTGTACGATAATGGTTTATGGTGAGCGTACGTGTTAGGGTACGGGTTAGTGTTAGCGTACGGGTTAGGATTAGGGGACGTGTTAGGGTAAGGCTTCGGGTAAGCTTTACGGTTAGGGTTATAATTAGGGTTAGGGGACGGGGACGGTTTAGGGTACAGGTTAGTGTATGACAACGGTTTAGGGTGAGCCTACGTGTTAGGGTAAGGGTTAGTGTTAGCGTACGGGTTAGGATTAGGTGACGGGTTAGGTTAAGGCTTCGGGTAAGGGTTAGGTTTAGGGTTAGGGTTAGGGTTAGGGGACGGTGACAGTTTAGGGTACATGTTAGTGTATGACAACGGTTTAGGGTGAGCGTATGTGTTAGGGTACGGGTTAGAGTTAGAGTACGGGTTAGGATTAGGGGAAGTGTTAGGGTAAGGCTTCGGATAAGGTTTTGGGTTAGGGTTAGGTTTAGGGGACGGGGACGGTTTAGGGAACAAGTTAGGGTACGACAACGGTTTAGGGTGAGCGTACGTGTTAGGATACGGGTTAGTGTTAGCGTACGGGTAAGGATTAGTGGATGGATTAGGGTAAGGCTTCGGGTAAGGTTTAGGGTTAGGGTTAGGGTTAGGGGACGGGGACGGGGACGGTTTAGGGTACAGGTTAGGGTACGACAAAGGTTTAGGGTGTGTGTACATGTTAGGGTACGGGTTAGTGTTAGCTTACTGGTTAGGATTAGGGGACGGGTTACGGTAAGCCTTCGGGTAAGGGTTAAGGTTAGGTTTAGGGTTAGAGGACGGGGACGGTTTAGGGTACAGGTTAGTGTACGAAAATGGTTTAGGGTGAACGTACGTGTTAGGGCACGGATTAGTGTTAGCGTACGGGTTAGGGTTAGTGGACGGGTTAGGGTAAGGCTTCGGGTAAGGGTTAGGTTTAGGGTTAGGATTAGGCATAGGTTTAGGGGACAGTGACGGTTTAGGGTACAGGTTAGGTTACGACAACGGTTTAGGGTGAGCATACGTGTTAGGGTACGGGTTAGTGTTAGCGTACGGGTTAGGATTAGGGGACGGGTTAGGGTAAGGATTCGTGTAAGGGTTAGGGTTAGGGTTAGGTTTAAGGTTAGGGTCAGGGGACGGGGACGGTTTAGGGTACAGTTTAGGGTATGACAGCGGTTTAGGGTGTGTGTACGTGTTAGGGTACGGGTTAGTGTTAGCGAAAGGGTTACGATAATTGGACGGGTTAGGGTAAGGCTTCGGGTAAGGGTTAGGTTTAGGGTTAGGGTTAGGGTTAGGGTTACGGGACAGGGACGGTTTAGGGTAGAGATTAGTGTACGACAACGGTTTAGGAAGAGTGTATGTGTTAGGGCAAAAGTTAGTGTTAGCGTACGGGTTCGGATTAGGGGCCGGGTTTGTGTGAGGCTTCAGGTAAGGTTTAAGGTTAGGGTTAGGGTTAGGGGACGGGGACGGGGATGGTTTAGGGTACACTTTAGGGTACGACAACGGTTTAGGGTGAGCGTACGTTTTAGGGTAAGGGTTAGTGTTAGCGTACGGGTTAGGATTATGGGACGGGTTAGGGTAAGGCTTCGGGTAAGGGTTAGGGTTAGGGTTAGGGTTAGGGGATGGGGCGGTTTAGGGTACAGGTTAGGATACGACAACGGTTGAGGGTGAGCGTACGTGTTAGGGTACGGGTTAGGGTTAGCGTACGGTTTAGGATTAGGGGACGGGTTAGGGGAAGGCTTCGGTTAAGTGTTAGGGTTAGGCTTAGGGCTACGTTTAGGGGACGGGGACGGTTTAGGGTACAGGTTAGGGTACGACAACGGTTTAGGGTGAGTATACGTGTTAGGGTATGGGTTAGTGTACGTGTTAGGATTAGGGGACTGGTTAATGTAAGGCTTTGGGTAAGGCTTAGGGTTAGGGTTAGGGTTAGGGTTAGGGGATGGTGATGGTTTAGGGTACAGGTTAGGGTACGACAACACTTTAGGGTGAGTGTACGTGTTAGGGCACGGGTTACTTTTAGAGTACGGGTTAGGATTAGGGGACGGGTTAGGGCAAGGCTTCGGGTAAGTGTTACGGTTAGGGTTAGGGTTAGGGTTAGGGGACGGGTTCGGGGACGGTTTAGGGTACAGTTTAGGGTACGACAACGGTTTACGGTGAGCGTACGTGTTAGGTTATGGGTTAGTGTTAGCGTACGGGTTAGGATTAGAGGACGTGTTAGGGTAAGGCTTAGGGTAAGGGTTAGGGTTAGGGTTAGGGTCAGGGGACAGGGACGGTTTAGGGTACAGTTTAGGGTACGACAACGGTTTAGGGTGTGTGTACGTGTTAGGGTACGGGTTAGTGTTAGCGAAAGGGTTACGATAATTAGACGGGTTAGCGTAAGGCTTCGGGTAAGGGTTAGGTTTAGGGTTAGGGTTAGGGTTAGGGTTACGGGACGGGGACGGTTTAGGGTAGAGATTAATGTACGACAACGGTTTAGGAAGAGTGTATGTGTTAGGGTAAAAGTTAGTGTTAGCGTACGGGTTCGGATTAGGGGCCGGGTTTGTGTAAGGCTTCAGGTAAGGTTTAAGGTTAGGGTTAGGGTTAGGGGACGGTGACGGGGACGGTTTAGGGTACACTTTAGGGTACGACAACGGTTTAGGGTGAGTGTACGTTTTAGGGTAAGGGATAGTGTTAGCGTACGGGTTAGGATTATGGGACGGGTTAGGGTAAGGCTTCGGGTAAGGGTTAGGGTTAGGGTTAGGGTTAGGGGATGGGGCGGTTTAGGGTACAGGTTAGGATACGACAACGGTTTAGGGTGAGCGTACGTGTTAGGGTACGGGTTAGGGTTAGCGTACGGATTAGGATTTGGGGACGGGTTAGGGGAAGGCTTCGGGTAAGTGTTAGGGTTAGGGTTAGGGCTAGGGTTAGGGGATGGGGACGGTTTAGGGTACAGGTTAGGTACGACAATGGTTTACGGTGAGCATGCGTGTTAGGGTACGGGTTAGTGTTAGCGTACGTGTTAGGATTACAAGACGGGTTATGTTAAGGCTTTGGGTAAGGCTTAGGGTTAGGGTTAGGGTTAGGGTTAGGGGATGGGGACGGTTTAGGGTACAGGTTAGGGTACGACAACGGTTTAGGGTGAGCGTACATGTTAGGGTACGGGTGAGAGTTAGCGTACGGGTTAGGATTAGGGGACGTGTTAGTGTAAGGCTTCGCGTAAGTGTTAGGGTTAGGGTTAGGGTTAGCGTTAGTGTTAGGGGATGGGGACGGTTTAGAGTACAGGTTAGAGTACGACAACGGTTTAGGGTGACGGTACGTGTTAGGTTAGGGTTAGTGTTAGCGTGCGGTTTAGGATTAGAGGACGGGTTTGGGTAAGGCTTCGGGTAAGGGTTAGGGTTAGGGTTAGGGTTAGGGTTAGGTGACGGGGACTGTTTAGGGTACAGGTTATGGTACGACAACGTTTTAGGGTGAGCGTACGTGTTAGGACACGGGTTAGTGTTAGCGTACGGTTTAGGATTAGGAGACAGGTTAGGGTAAGGCTTCGGGTAAGGGTTAGGGTTAGGGTTAGGGTTAGGGTTAGGGGACCGGGGCGGTTTAGGGTACGGGTTATGGTACGAAAATGGTTTAGGGTGAGCGTATGTGTTAGGGCATGGGTTAGTGTGAGCGTACGTGTTAGGATTAGGGGACGGGTTAGGGCAAGGGTTCTTGTAAGGGTTAGGGTTAGGTTTAGGGTTAGGGGACGGGGACGGTTTAGGGTACAGGTTAGTGTACGAAAATGGTTTAGGGTGAGCGTACGTGTTAGGGAATGAGTTAGTGTTAACGTACGGGTTAGGTTTAGTGGACGGGTTAGGGTAAGGCTTCGGGTAAGTGTTACGTTTAGGGTTAGGGTTAGGGTTAGGGGACGGGGACGGCTTAGGGTACAGGTTAGGGTACAACAACGTATTATGGTGAGCATACATGTTAGGTTACGTGTTAGTGTTAGCGTACGGGTTAGGATTATGGGAAGGATTAGGGTAAGGCTACAGGTAAGCGTTAGGGTTAGGGTTAGGGACAGGGTTAGGGTACTGGGACAGTTTAGGGTACAGGTTAGGGTACGACAACGGTTTAGGGTGAGCGTACGTGTTAGGGCAAGGTTTAGTGTTAGCGTACGGGTTAGGATTAGGGGACCGGTTAGGGTAAGGCTTCGGGTAAAATTTAGGTTTAGGGCTAGGGTTAGGTTTAGGGATAGGGGACGGGGGCGGTTTATGGTACAGGTTAAGATACGACAACGGTTTAGGGTGAGCATACGTTTTAGGGTACGGGTTAGTGTTAGCGTACAGTTTAGGATTAGGGGACGGGGTAGGGTAAGGCTTCGGGTAAGGGTTAGGGTTAGGGTTAGGGATAGGGTTAGTGTTAGGGGACGGGGACGTTTTAGGGTACAGGTTAGGGTACGACAAAGTTTTAGGCTGAGCGTACGTGGTAGGGTATGGGTTAGTGTTAGCGTACGGGTTAGGATTAGGGGACAGTTTAGGGTAAGGCTTCGGGTAAGGTTTAGGGTTAGGGTTAGGGTTAGGGTTAGGGTTAGGCGATGGGGACGGTTTAGGGTACAGGTTAGGTTACGACAAGGGTTTAGGGTGAACCTACGTGTTATGGTATGGGTTAGTGTTAGCGTATGGGTTAGGATCAGGAGATGGGTTACGTTAAGGCTTCGGGTAAGTGTTAGGGTTAGGTATGGCTTAGGGTTAGGGTTAGGGGACGGGGACGGTTTAGGGTACAGGTTAGGGTACGACAACGGTTTAGGGTGAGCATACGTGTTAGGGAACGGGTTAGTGTTAGGGTACGGGTTAGGATTAGGGGACGGTTTAGGGTAAGGCTTCAGGTAAGGGTTAGGGTTAGGGTTAGGGTTAGGGTTAGGGGACAGGGACGGTTTAGGGTACAGGTTAGGATTACGACAACGGTTTAGAGTGAGCCTACGTGTTAGGGTACGGGGTAGTGTTAGCGTACGGGTTAGGATTAGGGGACGGGTTAGGGTAAGGCTTCGGGTAAGGGTTCGGGTTAGGGTTAGGGTTAGCGTTAGGGTATGGGGAGGGTTTAGGGTAGAGGTTAGGGTACGACAACAGTTTAGGGTGAGTGTACGTGTTAGGGTACGGGTTAGTGTTAGCGTACAGGTTAGGATTAAGGGACGGGTTAGGTAAGGCTTCGGGTAAGGGTCAGGGTTAGGGTTAGGGGACGGGGACGGTTTAGGGTACAGGTTAGGGTACGACAACGGATTAGGGTGAGCCTAAGTGTTAGGGTACGGGTTAGTGTTAGCGTAAGGGTTAGGATTAGGGGACGGGTTAGGGTAAGGCTTCGGGTAAGGGTTAGGGTTAGGGTTAGGGTTAGGGTTAGTTGACGGGGACGGGTACGGTTTAGGGTACAGGTTATGGCACGATAACGGTTTATGATGGACGTACGTGTTAGGGCACGGGTTAGTGTTAGCGTACGGGTTAGCATTAGGGGACGGGTTAGGGTAAGGCTTCGGGTAAGGGTTAGAGTTAGGGTTAGGGTTAGGGGACGGGGACGGGGAAGTTTTAGGGTACAGGTTAGCGTACGACAATGGTATAGGGTTAGCATACGTGTTAGGTTACGGGTTATTGTTAGCGTACGGGTTAGGATTAGGGGATGGGTTAGGAGAAGCCTTCGGTTAAGGGTTAGGGTAAGGGTTAGGGAACGGGGATGGTTTAGGTTACTGGTTAGGGTACGACAATGGTTTAGGGTGAGCGTACGTATTAGGGCACTGGTTACTGTTAGCGTACGGTTTAGGATTAGGGGACGGGCTACGTTAAGGCTTCGGGTTAGGGTTAGGGTTAGGGGACGGGGACGGTTTAGGGTACAGGTTAGTGTACGAAAACGGTTTAGGGTGAGCCTTCGTGTTAGGGTACGGGCTAGTGTTAGTGAACGGGATCGGATTAGGGTACAGGTTAGTGTAAGGCTTCGGGTAAGTTTTAGGTTTAGCGTTTTTGATAGGTTTAGGGGACGGGGACATTTTAGGGTACAGGTTAGGGTACGACAACGGATTAGGGTGAGCGTACATGTTAGGGTACGGGTTAGTGTTAGTGTATGGGTTAGGATTGGGGACGAGTTAGTGTAAGTCTTCGGGTAAGTGTTAGGGTTAGGTTTAGTGTTAGGGGACATTGACGGGGATGGTTTAGGATACAGGTTAGGGTACGACAACGGTTTAGGGTGAGCATACGTGTTAGGGTACGGGTTAGTGTTAGTGTACGTGTTAGGATTAGGGGACGGGTTAGGGTAAGGCTTCGGGTAAGGGTTAGTGTTAGGGTTAGGTTTAGGGGACGGGGAAGGTTTAGGGTACAAGTTAGAGTACGACAACGGTTTAGGGTGAGCGTACGTGTTAGGGTACGGGTTAGTGTTAGCGTACAGGTTAGGATTAGGGGACGGGTTAGGGTAAGGCTTCGGGAAAGGGTTAGGGTTAGGGTTAGGGTTAGCGTTAGAGGACGGGGACGGTTTAGAGTACAGGTTAGGGTACGACAGGGGTTTAGGGTGAGCGTATGTGTTAGGGTACGGGTTAGTGTTAGCATACGGGTTAGGATTAAGGGACGGGTTAGGGTAAGGCTTTGGGTAAGGGTTAGGTTTAGGGTTAGAATGAGGGTTAGAATTAGGGGACAGGGACGGTTTAGGGCACAGGTTAGGGTACGACAACCGTTTAGGGTGAGGGTACGTGTTAGGGTACGGGTTAATGTTAGCGTAAGGGTTAGGATTAGGGTACGGGTTAGGGTAAGGCTTCGGGTAAGGGTTACGGTTAGGGTTAGGGTTAGGGTTAGTGTTAGGGGACGGGGACGGTTTAGGGTATAGGTTAGGGTACGACAACTGTTTAGGTTGAGCGTATGTGTTAGGGTACGGGTTAGAGTTAGCGTATGGGTTATGATTAGGGGACGGGTTAGGGTAAGGCTTTGGGTAAGTGTTAGGGTTAGGGTTAGGGGACGGGGACGGTTTAGGGTACAGTTTAGGGTATAACCACGGTTTAGGGTGAGCGTACGTGTTAGGGTACGGGTTATTGTTAGCGTACGGGTTAGGATTAGGGGACGGGTTAGGGTAAGGCTTCGGGTAAGGGTTAGGGTTAGGGTTAGGGGACGGGTACGGTTTAGTGTTCAGGTTAGGGTACGACAACGGTTTAGGGTGAGAGTACGGGTTAGTGTTAGCGTACGGGTTAGGATTATGGGAGGGATTAGGGAAAAGCTTTGGGTAAGGGTTAGAGTTAGGGTTAGGGTTAGGGCACGGGGACAGTTTAGGGTACGAAAACAGTTTAGGGTGAGCGTACGTGTTAGGGCAAGTTTTAGTGTTAGCGTACGGGTTAGGATTAGGGGACGGGTTAGGGTAAGGCTTCGCGTAAGTGTTAGGTTTAGGGTTAGGGTTAGGGTTAGGGTTGGGGACGGGGACGGTTTAGGGTACAGGTTAGGGTACAACAACGGTTTAGGGTGAGCGTAAGCGTTAGCGTACGGTTTAGTGTTAGCGTACGGGTTAGGATTAGGGGATGGGTTAGGGTAAGGCTTCGGTTAAGGGTTAGGGTTAAGGTTAGGGTTGGGGGACGGGGATGGTTTAGGGTACACGTTAGGTTACGACAACGGTTTAGGGTGAGTGTACGTGTTAGGGTATGGGTTAGTGTTAGCGTACGGGTTAGGATTAGGGGACGGGTTAGGGTAAGGCTTCGTGTAAGGGTTAGGTTTAGGGTTATGGTTAGGGTTAGGGGACGGTTACGGTTTAGTGTTTAGGTTAGGGTACGACAACGGTTTAGGGTGAGCGTACGTGTTAGGGTACGGATTAGTGTTAGTATACGGGTTAGGAATAGGGGACGGGTTAGGGTAAGGCTCCGGGTAAGGGTTAGGGTTAGGGTTAGGGTGAGGGGACGGTGACGGTTTAGGGTACAGGTTAGTGTTCGCCAATGATTTAGGGTGAGCGTACGTGTTAGGGTACAGCTTAGTGTTAGCGTACGGGTTAGGATTAGGGGACGGGTTAGGTTAAGGCTTCGGGTAAGTGTTAGGGTTAGGGTTAGGGTTAGGGGACGGGGACGGTTTAGGGTACAGGTTAGAGTACGACAACGGTTTAGGGTGAGCTACGTGTTAGGGTACGGGTTAGGGTTAGCGTACGGGTTAGGATTAGGGGACGGGTTAGGGTAAGGCTTCGGGTAAGTGTTAGGGTTAGGGTTGGGTTAGGGAACGGACGGTTTGGGTACAACTTAGGGTATGACAACAGTTAGTACGGAGGGTTACGGTTAGGGTTAGGGTACGGGGAAGGTTTAGGGTACAGGTTAGGGTACGACAACGGTTTAGGGTGAGCGTACGTGTTAGGGTACAGTGTTAGTGTTAGCGTACGGGTTAGGATTAGGGGGCGGGTTAGGGTAAGGCTTCGGGTAAGGGTTAGGGTTAGGGTTAGAGTTAGGGTTAGTGTTAGGGTTAGGGGACGGGGACGGTTTAGGGTACAGGTTAGGGTACGACAACGGTTTAGGGTGAGGGTACGTGTTAGGGTATGTGTTAGTGTTAGCGTACGGGTTAGGATTAGGGGACGGGTTAGGGTAAGGCTTCTGGTAAGGGTTAGGGTTAGGGTTAGGGTTAGGGTTAGGGGACAGGGACGGTTTAGGGTACAGGTTAGGGTACGACAACGGTTTAGGGTGAGCGTACATGTTAGGGTACGGGTTAGTGTTAGCGTACTGGTTAGGATTAGGGGACGGGTTAGGGTAAGGCTTCGGGTAAGGGTTAGGGTTAGGGTTAGGGGACGGGGATGGGGAAGTTTTAGGGTACAGGTTAGGGTACGACAACAGTTTAGGGTGAGCGTACGTGTTAGGGCATGGGTTACTGTTAGAGTACGGGTTAGGATTAGGGGACGGGTTAGGGTAAGGCTTCGGGTAAGTGTTAGGGTTAGGGTTAGGGTTAGGGTTAGGGGATGGGGACGGTTTAGGGTACAGGTTAGGGTACGACAACGGTTTAGGGTGAGCGTACGTGTTAGGGTACGGGTTAGTGTTAGCGTACGGGTTAGGATTAGGGGACGGGTTAGGGTAAGGCTTCGGGTAAGGGTTAGGGTTAGGGTTAGGGGACGTGTACGGGGACGGTTTAGGGTACAGGTTAGGGTACGACAACGGTTTAGGGTGAGCGTACGTGTTAGGGTACGGGTTAGTGTTAGCGTACGGGTTAGGATTAGGGGACGGGTTAGGGTAAGGCTTCGGGTAAGTGTTAGGGTTAGGGTTAGGGGACGGGGACGGGGAAGTTTTAGGGTACAGGTTAGGGAACGACAACGGTTTAGGGTGAAGGTACGTGTTAGGGTACGGGTTAGTGTTAGCGTACGGGTTAGGATTAGGGGACGGTTTAGGGTAAGGCTTCGGGTAAGGGTTAGGGTTAGGGTTAGGGTGACGGTTAGGGTTAGGGGACGGGGACGGTGTAGGGTACAGGTTAGGGTACGACAACTGTTTAGGGTGAGCGTACGTGTTAGTGTACTGTTTAGTGTTAGAGTATGGATTAGGATTAGGGGAAGGGTTAGGGTAAGGCTTCGGGTAAGTGTTAGTGTTAGGGTTAGGGATAGTAGGGAAGGGTTAGGGTTAAGGGACGGGGACGGTATAGGGTACAGGGTAGGGTATGACAACGGTTTAGGGTGAGCGTACGTGTTAGGGTACGGGTTAGTTTTAGCGTACAGGTTAGGATTAGGGGACGGGTTAGGGTAAGGCTTCGGGTAAGGTTTAGGGTTAGGGTTAGGGTTAGGGGACGGGGACGGTTTAGGGTACAGGTTAGGGTACGACAACGGTTTAGGGTGAGCGTACGTGTTAGGGTACGGGTTAGGGTTAGCGTACGGGTTAGGATTAGGGGACGGGTTAGGGTAAGGCTTTGGGTAAGGGTTAGGGTTAGGGTTAGGGTTAGGGGACGGGGACGGTTTAGGGTACAGCTTAGGGTATGACAACGGTTTAGGGTGAGCGTACGTGTTAGGGTACGGGTTAGTGTTAGCGTACAGGTTAGGATTAGGGGACGGGTTAGGGTAAGGCTTCGGGTAAGGGTTAGGGTTAGGGTTAGGGGACGGGGACGGTTTAGGTACGGGTTAGGGTACGACAACGGTTTAGGGTGAGAGTACGGGTTAGTGTTAGCGTACGGGTTAGGATTATGGGAGGGATTAGGGAAAAGCTTTGGGTAAGGGTTAGAGTTAGGGTTAGGGTTAGGGCACGGGGACAGTTTAGGGTACGACAACGGTTGAGGGTGAGCGTACGTGTTAGGGTAAGTGTTAGTGTTAGCGTACGGGTTAGGATTAGGGGACGTGTTAGGGTAAGGCTTCGCGTAAGTGTTAGGCAGGGTTAGCGTTAGGGTTAGGGTGACGGGGCGGTTTAGGGTACAGGTTAGGGTACGACAACGGTTTAGGGTGAGCGTACGTGTTAGGGTACGGGTTAGGGTTAGCGTACGGGTTAGGATTAGGGGACGGGTTAGGGTAAGGCTTCGGGTAAGTGTTAGGGTTAGGGTTAGGGCTAGGGTTAGGGGACGGGGACGGTTTAGGGTACAGGTTAGGGTACGACAATGGTTTAGGGTGAGCGTACGTGTTAGGGTACGGGTTAGTGTTAGCGTACGGGTTAGGATTAGGGGACGGGTTAGGGTAAGGCTTCCGGTAAGGGTTAGGGTTAGGGTTAGGGGATGGGGACGGGGACGGTTTAGGGTATAGGTTAGGGTACGACAACGGTTTAGGGTGAGCATACGTGTTAGGATACGGGTTAGTGTTAGCGTACGGTTAAGGATTAGGGGACGGGTTAGTGTAAGGCTTCAGGTAAGTGTTAGGGTTAGGGTTAGGGGACGGGGATGGGGAAGTTTTAGGGTACAGGTTAGGGTACGACAACGGTTTAGGGTGAGCGTACGTGTTAGGGCATGGGTTAGTGTTAGAGTACGGGTTAGGATTAGGGGACGGTTTAGGGTAAGGCTTCGGGTAAGTGTTAGGGTTAGGGTTAGGGTTACGGTTAGGGTTAGGGTACGGGGAAGATTTAGGGTACAGGTTTGTGTACGACAACTGTTTATGGTGAGCGTATGTGTTAGTGTACAGTTTAGTGTTAGCGTATGGCTTAGGATTAGGGGACGGGTTAGGGTAAGGCTTCGGGTAAGGGTTAGGGTTAGGGTTAGGGTTAGGGTATGGGGACGGTTTAGGGTACAGGTTAGGATACGACAACTGTTTAGGTTGAGCGTACGTGTTAGGTTAAGGGTTAGTGTTAGCGTACGGGTTAGGATTAGGAGACGGGTTAGGGTAAGGCTTCGGGTAAGGGTTAGGGTTAGGGGACGGGGACGGTTAAGGGTACAGCTTAGGGTATGACAACGTTTTAGGGTGAGTGTACGTGTTAGGGTACGGGTTAGTTTTAGCGTACGGGTTACGATTATTGGACGGGTTAGGGTAAGGCTTCGGGTAAGGGTTAGGTTTAGGGTTAGGGTTAGTGTTAGGGGACGGGGACGGTTTAGGGTATAGGTTAGGGTACGACAACTGTTTAGGTTGAGCGTATGTGTTAGGGTACGGGTTAGAGTTAGCGTATGGGTTATGATTAGGGGACGGGTTAGGGTAAGGCTTTGGGTAAGGGTTAGGGTTAGGGTTAGGGGACGGGGACGGTTTAGGGTACAGTTTAGGGTATAACCACGGTTTAGGGTGAGCGTACGTGTTAGGGTACGGGTTATTGTTAGCGTACGGGTTAGGATTAGGGGACGGGTTAGGGTAAGGCTTCGGGTAAGGGTTAGGGTTAGGGTTAGGGGACGGGTACGGTTTAGTGTTCAGGTTAGGGTACGACAACGGTTTAGGGTGAGAGTACGGGTTAGTGTTAGCGTACGGGTTAGGATTATGGGAGGGATTAGGGAAAAGCTTTGGGTAAGGGTTAGAGTTAGGGTTAGGGTTAGGGCACGGGGACAGTTTAGGGTACGAAAACAGTTTAGGGTGAGCGTACGTGTTAGGGCAAGTTTTAGTGTTAGCGTACGGGTTAGGATTAGGGGACGGGTTAGGGTAAGGCTTCGCGTAAGTGTTAGGCTTAGGGTTAGGGTTAGGGTTAGGGTTGGGGACGGGGACGGTTTAGGGTACAGGTTAGGGTACAACAACGGTTTAGGGTGAGCGTAAGTGTTAGCGTACGGTTTAGTGTTAGCGTACGGGTTAGGATTAGGGGATGGGTTAGGGTAAGGCTTCGGTTAAGGGTTAGGGTTAAGGTTAGGGTTGGGGGACGGGGACGGTTTAGGGTACACGTTAGGGTACGACAACGGTTTAGGGTGAGTGTACGTGTTAGGGTACGGGTTAGTGTTAGCGTACGGGTTAGGATTAGGGGACGGGTTAGGGTAAGGCTTCGTGTAAGGGTTAGGTTTAGGGTTATGGTTAGGGTTAGGGGACGGTTACGGTTTAGTGTTTAGGTTAGGGTACGACCACGGTTTAGGGTGAGCGTACGTGTTAGGGTATGGATTAGTGTTAGTATACGGGTTAGGAATAGGGGACGGGTTAGGGTAAGGCTCCGGGTAAGGGTTAGGGTTAGGGTTAGGGTGAGGGGACGGTGACGGTTTAGGGTACAGGTTAGTGTTCGCCAATGATTTAGGGTGAGCGTACGTGTTAGGGTACGGCTTAGTGTTAGCGTACGGGTTAGGATTAGGGGACGGGTTAGTGGAAGGCTTCGGGTAAGTGTTAGGGTTATCGTTAGGGGACGGGGACGATTTAGAGTACAGGTTAGAGTACGACAACGGTTAAGGTGAGCGTACGTGTTAGGGCATGATTTAGTGTTAGCGTACGGGTTAGGATTAGGGGACGGGTTAGGGAAAGGCTTCGGGTAAGGGTTAGGGTTAGGTTTAGGGGATGGGGACGGTTTAGGGTACACGTTAGCATTCGACAACTGTTTAGGGTGAGCGTACGTGTTAGGGCACGGGTTAGTGTTAGCGTACGGGTTAGGATTAGTGCACGGGTTAGGGTAAGGCTTCGGGTAAGGGTTAGGTTTAGGGTTAGGGTTAGGGTTAGGGGACGGGGACGGTTTAGGGTACAGGTTAGGGTATGACAACGTTTAAGGGTGAGTGTACGTGTTAGGGTACGGGTTAGTGTTAGCGTACGGGTTAGGATTATTGGACGGGTTAAGGTAAGGCTTCGGGTAAGGGTTAGGTTTAGGGTTAGGGTTAGGGGACGGGGATGGTTTAGTGTACAGGTTAGGGTACGACAACGGTTTAGGGTGAGCGTACATGTTAGGGTACAGGTTAGTGTTACCGTACGGGTTAGGATTAGGGGAAGTGTTAGGGTCAGGCTTCGGGTAAGGGTTAGTGTTAGGGTTAGGGTTAGGGTTAGGGGACGGGGACGGTTTAGGGTACAGGTTAGTGTACGACAACGTTTTAGGTTGAGCGTACGTGTTGGGGCACGGTTTAGTGTTAGCGTACGGGTTAGGATTAGGGGACGGGTTAGGGTAAGGCTTCGGGTAAGGGTTAGGGTTAGGGTTAGGGTTAGGGGATGGGGACAGTTTAGGGTACAGGTTAAGGGTATGACAACAGTTTAGGGTGAGCATACGTTTTAGGGTGCGGGTTAGTGTTAGCGTACGGGTTAGGATTAGGGGACAGGTTAGGTTAAGGCTTCGGGTAAGGCTTGGGGTTAGGGTTAGGGTTAGGGTTAGGGTTAGGGGACGGGGACGGTTTAGGGTACAGGTTAGGGTACGACAACGTTTTTGGTTGAGCGTACGTGTTAGTGCACGGTTTAGTGTTAGCGTACGGGTTAGGATTAGTGGACGGGTTAGTGTAAGGCTTCGGGTAAGGGTTAGATTTAGGGTTTGGATTAGGGTTAGGGTTAGGGGACGGGGACGGTTTAGGGTACAGGTTAGGGTACGACAACTGTTTAGGGTGAGCGTACGTCTTAGGGTACATGTTAGTGTTAGCGTACGGGTTAGGATTATGGGACGGGTTAGCGTAAGGCTTCGGGTAAGCTTTAGGGTTAGGGTTAGGGTTAGGGTTAGGGTTAGGGGACGGGGCGGTTTAGGGTATAGGTTAGGGTACAACAACGGTTTAAGGTGAGCGTACGTGTTAGGGTATGGGTTAGTGTTAGCATACTGGTTAGTATTAGGGGACGGCTTAGGGTAAGTCTTCGGGTAAGGGTTACATTTAGGGTTAGGGTTAGGGTTAGTGTTAGGGGATGGGGACGATTTAGAGTACAGGTCAGTTTACGACAATGGTTTAGGGTGAGCGTACGTGTTAGGTTAGGGGTTATTGTTAGCGTACGGGTTATTATTAGGAGACGGGTTAGGGTAAGGCTTCGGGTAAGGTTTAGGATTAGAGTTAGGTTTAGGGTTAGGGTTAGGGGACGGGGAGGGTTTAGGGTACAGGTTAGGGTACGACAACGGTTTAGGGTGAGAGTACGTGTTAGGGTATGGTTTAGTGTTAGCATACGGGTTAGGATTAGGGGACGGGTTAGGGTAAGGCTTCGGGTAAGGGTTAGGTTTAGGGTTAGGGTTAGTGTTAGGGTTAGGGTTAGGAGACGGGGATGGTTTAGGGTATAGGTTAGGGTACGACAACGGTTTAGGGTGAGCGTACGTGTTAGGATACGGGTTAGTGTTAGCGTATGGTTTAGGATTATGGGACATGTTAGGGTAAGGCTTCGGGTAAGGGTTAGGGGACGGGGACGGGGACGGGGACGGGGACGGGGTAGGTTTAGGGTATATGTTAGGGTAGGAAAGCGGTTTAGGGTGAGCGTACGTGTTAGGGCACGGGTTAGTGTTAGCGTACGGGTTAGGATTAGGGGACGGGTTAGGGTAAGGTTTCGGGTAAGGGTTAGTGTTAGGGTTAGGGTTAGGGATAGGGGATAGGGACGAGTACGGTTTATGGTACAGGTTAGGGTTCGACAACGGCTTAGGGTGAGCGTACATGTTAGGGTAAGTGTTAGTGTTAGCTTACGGGTTAGGATTAGGGGACGGGCTAGAGTAACGCTACGGGTAAGGGTTAGGGTTAGGGTTAGGGTTAGGGGATTGGGATGGGGACCGTTTAGGGTACAGGTTAGGGTACGACAACAGTTTAGGATTAGCGTACGTGTTAGGGTATGGGTTAGTGTTAGCGTAAGGTTTAGGACTAGGGGACGGGGTAGGGTAAGGTTTCGGGTAAGGGTTAGGGTTAGGTTTAGGGTTAGGTTTAGGGGCCGGGGATGGTTTAGGGTACAGGTTAGGGTGAGCGTACGTGTTAGGATACGGATAAGAGTTAGCGTACGGGTTAGGATTAGGGGATGGGTTAGGGTGAGGCTTTGGGTAAGGGTTAGGGTTAGGGTTAGGGTTAGGGTGAGGGGACGGGGACGGGGACGGTTTCGGGTACATGTTAGCGTACAACAACGGTTTAGGATGAGCGTACGCGTTAAGGCACAGGTTAGTGTTACCGTACGGGTTAGGATTAGTGGACGGGTTAGGGTAAGGCTTCGGGTAAGGGTTAGGGTTAGGGTTAGGGGATGGGGACGGTTTAGGGTACAGGTTAGGGTATGACAAAGTTTTAGGGTGAGCGTACGTGTTAGGGCAAGGTTTAGTGTTAGCGTACGGGTTAGGATTAGGGGACGGGTTAGTGTACGGCTTCGGGTAAGGGTTAGGATTAGGGTTAGGGTTAGGGTTAGGGGAATGGGACGGTTTAGGGTTCAGGTTAGGTTACGACAACGGTTTAGGGTGAGCGTACGTGTTAGGTTATGGGTTAGGGTTAGCGTACGGGTTAGGATTAAGGGACGGGTTAGGGGAAGGCTTCGGGTAAGTGTTAGGGTTAGCGTTAGGGGACGGGGACGGTTTAGGGTATGGGTTATGGTACGACAACGGTTAAGGGTAGGCGTACGTGTTAGGGCACGGTTTAGTGTTAGCGTATGGGTTAGGATTAGGGGACGGGTTAGGGTAAGGCTTCGGGTAATGGTTAGGGTTTGGGTTATGGTTAAGGTTAAGGGACAGGGACGGGTCGGTTTAGGGAACAGGTTAGGGTTCGTCAACGGTTTAGGGAGAGCGTACGTGTTAGGGTACGGGTTAGTGTTAGCGTACGGGTTAGGGTTAGGGGTCGGGTTACGGTAAGGCTTCGGATAAGGTTTAGGGTTAGGGTTAGGGTTTGGGGACGGGGACGGTTTAGGGATCACGTTAGGGTACGACAACGGTTTAGGGTGAGCGTACATGTTAGGTTATGGGTTAGGGTTAGCGTACGGGTTAGGATTAGGGGGCGGGTTAGTGGAAGGCTTCGGGTAAGTGTTAGGGTTAGGTTTACGGGACGGGGACAGGGACGGTTTAGGGTACAGGTTAGGGTACGACAACATTTTAGGGTGAGCGTACGTGTTAGGGTACGCGTTAGTGTTAGCGTACGGGTTAGGATTAGGGGATGGGTGAGGGTAAGACTTCGGGTAAGGGTTAGGGTTAGGGATAGGGTTAGGGGATGGGGACGGTTTCGGTACAGGTTAGGGTACGACAACGTTTTAAGGTGAGCGTACGTGTTAGGGTACGGGTTAGTGTTAGCGTATGGATTAGGTTTAGGGGACGGGTTAGGGTAAGGCTTCGGGTAAGGGTTAGGGTTAGGGGATGGGGACAGTTTAGGGTACAGGTTAGGGTACGACAAAGACTTAGGATGAGCGTACAGAGTAGTGTTAGCGTACGAGTTAGGATTAGGGGACGGTTTAGCGTAAGGCTTCGGGTAAGGGTTAGGGTTAGGTTTAGGGTTAGGGGACGGGGACGGTTTAGGGTACAGGTTAGGGTACGACAAAATTTTAGGGTGAGCGTACGTGTTAGGGCACGGGTTAGTGTTAGCGTACAGGTTAGGATTAGTGGACGGGTTAGGGTAAGTGTTCGGGTAAGGGTTAGGTTTACGGTTAGGGTTAGGGTTAGGGTTAGGGGATGGGGACGCTTTAGGGTACAGGTTAGGGTACGACAAGGGTTAAGGGTGAGTGTACGTGTTAGGGTACAGGTTAGTGTTAGCGTACGGTTTAGGATTAGGGGACGGGTTAGTGTAAGGCTTCGGGTAAGGGTTAGGGTTAGGGTTCGGGTTAGGGGACGGGGAAGGTTTAGGGTACAGTTTAGGGTACGACAACGATTTAGGGTGAGCATACATGTTAAGGTACGTGTTAGTGTTAGCGTACGGGTTAGGATTAGGGGACGGGTTAGGGTAAGGCTTCGGGTAAGGGTTAGGGTTAGGGTTAGGGTTAGGGGACAGTCCCGGTTTAGGGTACAGGTTAGGGTACGACAACGGTTTAAAGTGAACATACGTGTTAGCGTATGGGTTAGTGTTAGCGTACGGGTTAGGATTAGGGGACGGGATAGGGTAAGGCTTCGGGTAAGGGTTAGGGTTAGGGTTAGGGTTAGGGTTAAGGTTTGGGTTAGGGGATGGGGACGGTTTAGGGTACAGGTTAGGTTACGACAATGGTTTAGGGTGAACGTAAGTTTTAGGGTATGGGTTAGTGTTAGCTTACGGGTTAGGATTAGGGGACGGGTTAGGGTAAGGCTTTGGGTGAGGGTTAGGGTTAGTTATGGGTTAGGGTTAGAGTTAGGGGTCGGGGACGGTTTACGGTACAGGTTAGTGTACGACAACGGTTTCGGGTGAGTGTACGTGTTAGGGTATGTTTTAGTGTTAGAGTACGGGTTAGGATTAGGGGACGGTTTAGGGTAAGGCTGCGGGTAATGGTTAGGGTTAGGGTTAGGGTTAGGGTATGGAGACGGTTTAGGGTACAGGTTAGGATACGACAACTGTTTAGGTTGAGCGTACGTGTTAGGTTAAGGGTTAGTGTTAGCGTACGGGTTAGGATTAGGAGATGGGTTAGGGTAAGGCTTCGGGTAAGGGTTAGGGTTAGGGGACGGGGACGGTTAAGGGTACAGCTTAGGGTATGACAACGTTTTAGGGTGAGTGTACGTGTTAGGGTACGGGTTAGTTTTAGCGTACGGGTTACGATTATTGGACGGGTTAGGGTAAGGCTTCGGGTAAGGGTTAGGTTTAGGGTTAGGGTTAGGGTTAGGGGACGGGGATGGTTTAGGGTACAGGTTAGGGTATGACAACGGTTTAGGAAGAGAGTACGTGTTAGGGTACAGCTTAGTGTTAGCGTACGGTTTAGGATTAGGGGACGGGTTAAGGTAAGGCTTCGGGTAAGGGTTAGGGTTAGGGTTAGGGTTACGTTTAGGGGATGGGGACGGTTTACGGTACAGGTTAGGGTACGAAAATCGTTTAGGGTAAGAGTTTGTGTTAGGGCACGGGTTAGTGTTAGCGTACGGGTTAGGATTAGGGGATGGGTTAGGGTAAGGCTTCCGGTAAAGGTTAGGGTTAGGGTTAGGGTTAGGGGACAGGGACGGTTTAGGGTACAGGTTAGGGTACAACAACGATTTAGTGTGAGCGTATGTGTTATGGCACGGGTTAGTCTTACCGAACGGGTTAAGATTAGTGGACGGGTTAGGGTAAGGCTTCAGGTAAGGGTTAGGTTTAGGGTTAGGGTTAGGGTTAGAGTTAGGGAACGGGGACTGTTTAGGGTACAGGTTAGGGTACGACAACGGTTTAGGGTGAGCGTACGTGTTAGGGCACGGGTTAGTGTTAATGTACGGGTTAGGATTAGGGGACGGTTTAGGGTAAGGCTTTGGGTAAGTGTTAGGGTAAGGTTTAGGGTTAGGGTTAGTGTTAGGGTTAGGGTACGGGGACGGTTTAGGGTACAGTTTAGGGTACAACAACGGTTTAGGGTGAGTGTACGTGTTAGGGTACGGGTTAGTGTTAACGTACGGGTTAGGATTAGGGGACCGGTTAGGGTAAGGCTTCGGGTAAGGGTTAGGGGTAGGGTTAGGGTTAGGGGAAGGGGACGGTTTAGGGTACAGGTTAGGGTACGACAACGGTTTAGGGTGAGTGTACGTGTTACGGTACGGGTTAGTGTTAGCGTACGCGTTCGGAATAGGGGACGGGTTAAAGTAATGCTTCGGGTAAGCCTTAGGGTTAAGTGTAATGTAACAGTTCGGGTTAGGGGACGGGGACGGTTTAGGGTACAGGTTAGGGTATGACAATGGTTTAGGTTGAGCGTACATGTAAGGGTACGGTTTATTGTTAGCGTACGGGTTAGGATTAAGGGACGGGTTAGGTTAAGGCTTCGGGTAAGGGTTAGGGTTAGGGGACGGGGACAGGGATGGGGATGCGGACGTTTTAGGGTACAGGTTAGGGTACAACAACGGTTTAGGGTTAGCGTATGTGTTAGGGTACGGCTTAGTGTTCGCGTACGAGTTAGGATTAGGGGGCGGGTTAGGGTAAGGCTTCGGGTAAGGGTTAGGGTTAGAGTTAGGTTTAGGGTTAGGGTTAGGGGACGGGGATGGTTTAGGGTACAGATTAGGGTATGAAAACTGTTTAGGGTGAGCGTACGTTTTAGGGGACGGGTTAGTGTTAGCGTACGGGTTAGAATTAGGGGATGGTTTAGCGTAAGGCTTCGGGTAATGGTTAGGGATAGGGTTAGGGTTAGGGTTAGTGTTAGGGGATGGGGACGGTTTAGGGTACAGGTTAGGATACGACAACGGTTTAGGGTGAGCGTACGTGTTAGGGCACGTGTTCGTGTTAGCGTACGGTTTAGGATTAGGGGACGGGTTAGTGTAAGGCTTCGGGTAAGAGTTAGGTTTAGGGTTAGGGTTAGGGTTAGGGGACGGGGACGGTTTAGGGTACAGGTTAGGTTACGGCAATGGTTTAGGGTGAGCGTACGTGTTATGGTTCGGGTTAGTGTTAGCGTACGGGTTAGGATTAGGGGACGGGTTAGGGTAAGGCTTCAGGTAAGGGTTAGGGTTAGGGTTAGGGTTAGTGTTAGGGTTAGGGGACGGGGACAGCTTAGGGTACAAGTTAGGGTACAACAACATTTTAGGGTGAGCGTACGTGTTAGCGTGCGTGTTAGTGTTAGCGTACGGGTTAGGATTAGGGGACGGTTTAGGGTAAGGCTTCGAGTAAGGGTTAGGGTTAGGGTTAGAGTTTGGGGACGGGGATGGTTTAGGGTACATGTTAGGGTACGAAAGCCGTTTAGGGTGAGCGTACGTGTTAGGGTACGGGTTAGTGTTAGCTTACGGTTTAGGATTAGGGGACTGGTTAGGGTAAGGCTTCGGGTAAGGGTTACGGTTAGGGGTAGGGTTAGGGTTAGTGTTAGGGTTAGGGTTAGGGGACGGGGACTGTTTAGGGTACAGGTTAGGGTACGACAACGGTTTAGGGAGAGCGTACATGTTAGGGTACGGTTTAGTGTTAGCGTACTGGTTAGGATTACGGGACGGTTTAGGATAAGGCTTCGGGTAAGGGTTACGGTTAAGGTTATTGTTAGGTTTAGGGTTAGGGTTAAGGGATGGGGATGGTTTAGGGTACAGGTTATGGTACGACAATGGTTTAGGGTGAGCGTACGTGTTAGGGAACGGGTTAGTGTTAGCGTACGGGTTAGGATTATGGGACCGGTTAGGGTAACGCTTCGGGTAAGGGTTAGGGTTAGGGTTAGGGGACGGGGACGGGGACTGGGACTGTTTACGGTACAGGTTAGGGTACGACAACGGTTTAGGCTGAGCGTACGTGTTAGGGTACGGGTTAGTGTTAGCGTATGGGTTAGATTTAGGGGACAGTTTGGCGTAAGGCTTCGGGTAAGGGTTAGGGTTAGGGTTAGGGTTAGGGTACGGGGACGGTTTAGGGTACAGGTTAGGGTACAAAAACGGTTTAGGGTGAGCGTATGTGTTAGGGCACGGGTTAGTCTTACCGTACGGGTTAGGATTAGTGGACGGGTTAGGGTAAGGCTTCGGGTAAGGGTTAGGATTAGGGTTAGGGTTAGGGTTAGGGGACGGGGACGGGGACGGTTTAGGGTACAGGTTAGGGTACGACAACGGTTTAGGGTGAGTGTACGTGTTAGGGCACGGGTTAGTGTTAATGTACGGGTTAGGATTAGCGGACGGTTTAGGGTAAGGCTTCGGGTAAGTGTTAGGGTAAGCTTTAGGGTTAGTGTTAGTGTTAGGGTACGGGGACGGTTTAGGGTACAGGTTAGGGTACAACAACGGTTTAGGGTGAGTGTACGTGTTAGGGTACGGGTTAGTGTTAGCGTACGGGTTAGGATTAGGGGACGGGTTAGGTAAGGCTTCGGGTAAGGGTTAGGGTTAGGGTTAGGGGACAGGGACGGGGACGAGGACGGTTTAGTGTACAGGTTAGGTTACGACAACGATTTAGGGTGAGCGTATTTGTTAGCATATGGGTTAGTGTTAGCGTACAGGTTAGGATTAGGGGACGGTTTAGGGTAAGGTTTCGGGTAAAGGTTAGGGTAAGGGTTAGGGGACGGGGACGGTTTAGGGTACAGGTTAGGGTACGACAACGGTTTAGGGTGAGCGTACGTGTTAGGGTACGGGTTAGTGTTAGTGTACGGGTTAGGATTAGGGGACGGGTTACGGTAAGGCTTTGGATAAGGGTTAGGGTTAGGGTTAGGGTTTGGGGACGGGACGGTTTAGGGATCACGTTAGGTTACGACAAAGGTTTAGGGTGAGCGTACATGTTAGGTTATGGGTTAGGGTTAGCGTACGGGTTAGGATTAGGGGACGGGTTAGTGGAAGGCTTCGGGTAAGTGTTAGGGTTAGCGTTAGGGGACGGGGACGATTTAGAGTACAGGTTAGAGTACGACAACGGTTAAGGTGAGCGTACGTGTTAGGGCATGATTTAGTGTTAGCGTACGGGTTAGGATTAGGGGACGGGTTAGGGTAAGGCTTCGGGTAAGGGTTAGGGTTTGGGTTAGGGTTAGGTTTAGGGGACGGGGACGGAGACGGTTTTGGGAAGAGGTTAGTGTTCGTCAACGGTTTAGGGTGAGCGTACGTGTTAGGGCTCGGTTTAGTGTTAGAGTACGGGTTAGGATTAGGGGACGGGTTAGTGTAAGGCTTCGGGTAAGGGTTAGGGTTAGGGTTAGGGGACGGGGAAGGTTTAGGGTACACGTTAGGATGCGACAACGGTTTAGTGTGAGCGTACGTGTTAGGGTACGGGTTAGAGTTAGCGTACGGGTTAGGATTAGGGGACGGGTTAGGGAAAGGCTTCGGGTAAGGGTTAGGGTTAGGTTTAGGGGATGGGGACGGTTTAGGGTACACGTTAGCATTCGACAACTGTTTAGGGTGAGCGTACGTGTTAGGGCACGGGTTAGTGTTAGCGTACGGGTTAGGATTAGTGCACGGGTTAGGGTAAGGCTTCGGGTAAGGGTTAGGTTTAGGGTTAGGGTTAGGGTTAGGGGACGGGGACGGTTTAGGGTACAGGTTAGGGTATGACAACGTTTAAGGGTGAGTGTACGTGTTAGGGTACGGGTTAGTGTTAGCGTACGGGTTAGGATTATTGGACGGGTTAAGGTAAGGCTTCGGGTAAGGGTTAGGTTTAGGGTTAGGGTTAGGGTTAGGGGACGGGGATGGTTTAGTGTACAGGTTAGGGTACGACAACGGTTTAGGGTGAGCGTACATGTTAGGGTACAGGTTAGTGTTACCGTACGGGTTAGGATTAGGGGAAGTGTTAGGGTCAGGCTTCGGGTAAGGGTTAGTGTTAGGGTTAGGGTTAGGGTTAGGGGACGGGGACGGTTTAGGGTACAGGTTAGTGTACGACAACGTTTTAGGTTGAGCGTACGTGTTGGGGCACGGTTTAGTGTTAGCGTACGGGTTAGGATTAGGGGACGGGTTAGGGTAAGGCTTCGGGTAAGGGTTAGGGTTAGGGTTAGGGTTAGGGGATGGGGACAGTTTAGGGTACAGGTTAAGGGTACGACAACAGTTTAGGGTGAGCATACGTTTTAGGGTGCGGGTTAGTGTTAGCGTACGGGTTAGGATTAGGGGACAGGTTAGGTTAAGGCTTCGGGTAAGGCTTGGGGTTAGGGTTAGGGTTAGGGTTAGGGTTAGGGGACGGGGACGGTTTAGGGTACAGGTTAGGGTACGACAACGTTTTTGGTTGAGCGTACGTGTTAGTGCACGGTTTAGTGTTAGCGTACGGGTTAGGATTAGTGGACGGGTTAGTGTAAGGCTTCGGGTAAGGGTTAGATTTAGGGTTTGGATTAGGGTTAGGGTTAGGGGACGGGGACGGTTTAGGGTACAGGTTAGGGTACGACAACTGTTTAGGGTGAGCGTACGTCTTAGGGTACATGTTAGTGTTAGCGTACGGGTTAGGATTATGGGACGGGTTAGCGTAAGGCTTCGGGTAAGCTTTAGGGTTAGGGTTAGGGTTAGGGTTAGGGTTAGGGGACGGGGCGGTTTAGGGTATAGGTTAGGGTACAACAACGGTTTAAGGTGAGCGTACGTGTTAGGGTATGGGTTAGTGTTAGCATACTGGTTAGTATTAGGGGACGGCTTAGGGTAAGTCTTCGGGTAAGGGTTACATTTAGGGTTAGGGTTAGGGTTAGTGTTAGGGGATGGGGACGATTTAGAGTACAGGTCAGTTTACGACAATGGTTTAGGGTGAGCGTACGTGTTAGGTTAGGGGTTATTGTTAGCGTACGGGTTATTATTAGGAGACGGGTTAGGGTAAGGCTTCGGGTAAGGTTTAGGATTAGAGTTAGGTTTAGGGTTAGGGTTAGGGGACGGGGAGGGTTTAGGGTACAGGTTAGGGTACGACAACGGTTTAGGGTGAGAGTACGTGTTAGGGTATGGTTTAGTGTTAGCATACGGGTTAGGATTAGGGGACGGGTTAGGGTAAGGCTTCGGGTAAGGGTTAGGTTTAGGGTTAGGGTTAGTGTTAGGGTTAGGGTTAGGAGACGGGGATGGTTTAGGGTATAGGTTAGGGTACGACAACGGTTTAGGGTGAGCGTACGTGTTAGGATACGGGTTAGTGTTAGCGTATGGTTTAGGATTATGGGACATGTTAGGGTAAGGCTTCGGGTAAGGGTTAGGGGACGGGGACGGGGACGGGGACGGGGACGGGGTAGGTTTAGGGTATATGTTAGGGTAGGAAAGCGGTTTAGGGTGAGCGTACGTGTTAGGGCACGGGTTAGTGTTAGCGTACGGGTTAGGATTAGGGGACGGGTTAGGGTAAGGTTTCGGGTAAGGGTTAGTGTTAGGGTTAGGGTTAGGGATAGGGGATAGGGACGAGTACGGTTTATGGTACAGGTTAGGGTTCGACAACGGCTTAGGGTGAGCGTACATGTTAGGGTAAGTGTTAGTGTTAGCTTACGGGTTAGGATTAGGGGACGGGCTAGAGTAACGCTACGGGTAAGGGTTAGGGTTAGGGTTAGGGTTAGGGGATTGGGATGGGGACCGTTTAGGGTACAGGTTAGGGTACGACAACAGTTTAGGATTAGCGTACGTGTTAGGGTATGGGTTAGTGTTAGCGTAAGGTTTAGGACTAGGGGACGGGGTAGGGTAAGGTTTCGGGTAAGGGTTAGGGTTAGGTTTAGGGTTAGGTTTAGGGGCCGGGGATGGTTTAGGGTACAGGTTAGGGTGAGCGTACGTGTTAGGATACGGATAAGAGTTAGCGTACGGGTTAGGATTAGGGGATGGGTTAGGGTGAGGCTTTGGGTAAGGGTTAGGGTTAGGGTTAGGGTTAGGGTGAGGGGACGGGGACGGGGACGGTTTCGGGTACAGGTTAGCGTACAACAACGGTTTAGGATGAGCGTACGCGTTAAGGCACAGGTTAGTGTTACCGTACGGGTTAGGATTAGTGGACGGGTTAGGGTAAGGCTTCGGGTAAGGGTTAGGGTTAGGGTTAGGGGATGGGGACGGTTTAGGGTACAGGTTAGGGTATGACAAAGTTTTAGGGTGAGCGTACGTGTTAGGGCAAGGTTTAGTGTTAGCGTACGGGTTAGGATTAGGGGACGGGTTAGTGTACGGCTTCGGGTAAGGGTTAGGATTAGGGTTAGGGTTAGGGTTAGGGGAATGGGACGGTTTAGGGTTCAGGTTAGGTTACGACAACGGTTTAGGGTGAGCGTACGTGTTAGGTTATGGGTTAGGGTTAGCGTACGGGTTAGGATTAAGGGACGGGTTAGGGGAAGGCTTCGGGTAAGTGTTAGGGTTAGCGTTAGGGGACGGGGACGGTTTAGGGTATCGGTTATGGTACGACAACGGTTAAGGGTAGGCGTACGTGTTAGGGCACGGTTTAGTGTTAGCGTATGGGTTAGGATTAGGGGACGGGTTAGGGTAAGGCTTCGGGTAATGGTTAGGGTTTGGGTTATGGTCAAGGTTAAGGGACAGGGACGGGTCGGTTTAGGGAACAGGTTAGGGTTCGTCAACGGTTTAGGGAGAGCGTACGTGTTAGGGTACGGGTTAGTGTTAGCGTACGGGTTAGGGTTAGGGGTCGGGTTACGGTAAGGCTTCGGATAAGGTTTAGGGTTAGGGTTAGGGTTTGGGGACGGGGACGGTTAAGGGATCACGTTAGGGTACGACAACGGTTTAGGGTGAGCGTACATGTTAGGTTATGGGTTAGGGTTAGCGTACGGGTTAGGATTAGGGGGCGGGTTAGTGGAAGGCTTCGGGTAAGTGTTAGGGTTAGGTTTACGGGACGGGGACAGGGACGGTTTAGGGTACAGGTTAGGGTACGACAACATTTTAGGGTGAGCGTACGTGTTAGGGTACGCGTTAGTGTTAGCGTACGGGTTAGGATTAGGGGATGGGTGAGGGTAAGACTTCGGGTAAGGGTTAGGGTTAAGGATAGGGTTAGGGGATGGGGACGGTTTCGGTACAGGTTAGGGTACGACAACGTTTTAAGGTGAGCGTACGTGTTAGGGTACGGGTTAGTGTTAGCGTATGGATTAGGTTTAGGGGACGGGTTAGGGTAAGGCTTCGGGTAAGGGTTAGGGTTAGGGTTAGGGTTAGGGTTAGGGGACAGTCCCGGTTTAGGGTACAGGTTAGGGTACGACAACGGTTTAAAGTGAACATACGTGTTAGCGTATGGGTTAGTGTTAGCGTACGGGTTAGGATTAGGGGACGGGATAGGGTAAGGCTTCGGGTAAGGGTTAGGGTTAGGGTTAGGGTTAGGGTTAAGGTTTGGGTTAGGGGATGGGGACGGTTTAGGGTACAGGTTAGGTTACGACAATGGTTTAGGGTGAACGTAAGTTTTAGGGTATGGGTTAGTGTTAGCTTACGGGTTAGGATTAGGGGACGGGTTAGGGTAAGGCTTTGGGTGAGGGTTAGGGTTAGTTATGGGTTAGGGTTAGAGTTAGGGGTCGGGGACGGTTTACGGTACAGGTTAGTGTACGACAACGGTTTAGGGTGAGTGTACGTGTTAGGGTATGTTTTAGTGTTAGAGTACGGGTTAGGATTAGGGGACGGTTTAGGGTAAGGCTTCGGGTAATGGTTAGGGTTAGGGTTAGGGTTAGGGGACAGGGACGTCTTAGGGTACAGGTTAACGTACATCAACGGTTTAGGGTGAGTGTACGTGTTAGGGCACGGGATAGTGTTAGCGTACGGTTTATGATTAGAGGACGGGTTAGGGTAAAATTTCGGGTAAGTGTTAAGATTAGGGTTAGGGGACGGGGACGTTTTAGGGTACAGGTTAGGGTATGACAACGTTTTAGGGTGAGAGTACGTGTTAGGGTACGGGTTAGTGTTAGCGTACGGGTTAGGATTAGTGGACGGGTTAGGCTAAGGCTTCGGGTATGGGTTAGGTTTAGGGTTAGGGTTAGGGTTAGGGTTAGGTGACGGGGACGTTTTAGGGTACAGTTTAGGGTACGAAAACGGTTTAGGGTGAGCGTACGTGTTAGGGTATGTGTTAGGGTTAGCGTACGGGTTAGGATTAGGGGACGGGTTAGGGGAAGGCTTCTGGTAAGTGTCAGGGTTAGGGTTAGGGGACGGGGACGGTTTAGGGTACAGGTTAGGGTACGACAACGGTTAAGGGTGAGCGTACCTGTTAGGGTACGGTTAAGAGTTATCGTACGGGTTAGGATTAGGGGACGGGTTAGGGTAAGGCTTCGGGTAAGGGTTAGGGTTAGGGTTAGGGTTAGGGGACGGGGACAGTTTAGGGTACAGGTTAGGGTACGACAACGATTTAGCGTGAGCATACGTGTTACGGTGCGGGTTAATGTTAGCGTACGGGTTAGGATTAGGAGAGGGGTTAGGGTAGGGCTTCGGGTAAGGGTTAGGTTTAGTGTTATGTTTAGGGTTAGGGTTAGGGGACGGGGACGGTTTAGGGCACAGGTTAGGGTACGACAACGGTTTAGGGTGAGCGTACGTGTTAGGGTACGGGTTAGTGTTAGTGTACTGGTTAGGATTAGGGGACGGGTTACGGTAAGGCTTTGGATAAGGGTTAGGGTTAGGGTTAGGGTTTGGGGACGGGGACGGTTTAGGGATCACGTTAGGTTACGACAAAGGTTTAGGGTGAGCGTACATGTTAGGTTATGGGTTAGGGTTAGCGTACGGGTTAGGATTAGGGGACGGGTTAGTGGAAGGCTTCGGGTAAGTGTTAGGGTTAGCGTTAGGGGACGGGGACGATTTAGAGTACAGGTTAGAGTATGACAACGGTTAAGTTGAGCATACGTGTTAGGGCATGATTTAGTGTTAGCGTACGGGTTAGGATTAGGGGACGGGTTAGGGTAAGGCTTCGGGTAAGGGTTAGGGTTAGGGTTAGGGTTAGGGGACGGGGACGGTTTAGGGTACAGGTTAGGGTACGACAACGGTTTAAGGTGAGCGTACGTGTTAGGGTATGGGTTAGTGTTAGCGTACGGGTTAGGATTAGGGCACGGGTTAGGGTAAGGCTTCGGGTAAGGGTTAGGGTTAGGGTTAGGGTTAGGGGATGGGGACGGTCTACGGTACAGGTTAGTGTACGACAACGGTTTAGGGTGAGCGTAGGTGTTCGGGTACAGGTTAGTGTTAGCGTACGGATTCGGGTTAGGGGACGGTTTAGGGTAAGGCTTTGGGTAAGGGTTAGGTTTAGGGTTGGGGTTAGGGTTAGGGTTAGGGAACAGGGACGGTTTAGGGTACAGGTTAGGGTACGACAACGGTTTAGGGTGAGCGTACGTGTTAGGGCACGGTTTAGTGTTAGCGTACGGGTTAGGATTAGGGGACGGTTTAGGCTAAGCCTTCGGGTAAGGTTTAGGGTAAGGTTTAGTGTTAGGGTTAGGGTTAAGGTTCGGGTACGGGGATGATTTAGGGTACAGGTTAGGGTACAACAACGGTTTAGGGTGAGCGTACGTGTTAGGGTACGGGTTAGTGTTAGCATACGGGTTCGGATTAGGGGACGGGTTAGGGTAAGGCTTCGGGTAAGGGTTATTTTTAGGGTTAGGGTTAGGGTTAGGGTTAGGGGACGGGGACGGTTTACGGTACAGGTTAGGGTACAACAACGGTTTAGGGTGAGCGTACGTGTTAGGGCACGGGTTAGTGTTAGCGTACGGGTTAGGATTAGGGGACGGGTTAGGGTAAGGCTTCGGTTAAGGGTTAGCTTTAGGTTTAGGGGACGGGGACAGTTTAGGGTACAGTTTAGGGTATGACAACGTTTTTGGGTGAGTGTACGTGTTAGGGTACAGGTTAGTGTTAGCGTACGGGTTAGGATTAGTGAACGGGTTAGGGTAAGGCTTCGGGTAAGTGTTAGGTTTACGGTTAGGGTTAGGGTTAGTGTTAGGGGACGGGGACGGTTTAGGGTACAGGTTAGTGTACAACAACGGTTTAGGGTGAGCGTACGTGTTAGGGTACAGGTTAGTGTTAGCGTACGGGTTAGGATTAGGGGACGGGGTAGGGTAAGGTTTCGGGTAAGGGTTAGGGTAAGGGTTAGGGTTAGGGGACGGAGACGGTTTAGGGTACAGGTTCGGGTACGACAACGGTTTAGGTTGAGCGTACGTGTTAGGGCAAATGTTAGTTTTAGCTTACGTGTTAGTATTAGGGGACGGTTTAGGGTAAGGCTTCGGGTAACGGTTAGGTTTAGGGTTAGGGTTAGGGTAAGGTTTAGGGGACGGGGATGGTTTAGGGTACAGGTTAGGGTACGACAACGGTTTAGGGTGAGCGTACGTGTTAGCGTACAGGTTAGTGTTAGCGTACGGATTAGGATTAGGAGACGGGTTAGGGTAAGGCTTCGGGTAAGGGTTAGGGTTATGGTTAGGGTTAGGGGATGGGGACAGTTTAGGGTACAGGTTAGGGTACGACAACGATTTAGGGTGAGCATACGTGTTAGGGTACATGTTAGTGTTAGCGTACGTGTTAGGATTAGGGGATGGTTTAGGGTAAGGCTTTGGGTAAGGGTTACGTTTAGTGTTAGGGTTAGGGTTAGGGGACGGGGACGGTTTAGGGTACAGGTTAGGGTATGACAAAGTTTCAGGTTGAGCGTACATGTTAGCGTACAGGTTAGTGTTAGCGTACGGGTTAGGAATAGGGGACGGGTTAGGGTAAGGCTTCGGGTAAGGGTTAGGGTTAGGGTTAGAGTTAGGGTTAGCTTTAGGGGATGGGGACGGTTTAGAGTACAGGTTAGGGCACGACAGCGTTTTAGGGTGAGCGTACGTGCTAGGGCACGGGTTAGTGTTAGCGTACGGATTAGGATTAGGGGACGTGTTAGGGTAATGCTTCGGGTAAGGGTTAGGGTTAGGGTTAGCGTTACGGTTAGGGTTAGGGGACGGGGACGGTTTAGGGTGCAGCTTAGTTTATGAAAACGGTTTAGGGTGAGCGTACGTGTTAGAGTATGGGTTAGTGTTAGCGTATGGGTTAGGATTAGGGGACAGGTTAGGGTAAGGCTTCGGGTAAGGGTTAGGGTTAGGGTTAGGGTTAGGGGACAGGGACCGTTTACGTTACAGGTTAGGGTACGATAACTGTTTAGGGTGAGCGTACGTGTTAGGGCACGGATTAGTGTTAGCGTACGGGTTAGGATTAGGGGACGGGTTAGGGTAAGGCTTCGGGTAAATGTTAGGGTTTGGGTTAGGGTTAGGGTTAGGGTTATGGTTAGGGATAGGGGATGGGGACAGTTTAGGGTACAGGTTAGGGTACGACAACGATTTAGGGTGAGCATACGTGTTAGGGTACGGGTTAGTGTTAGCGTACGGGTTAGGATTAGGGGATGGGTTAGGGTAAGGCTTCGGGTAAGTGTTAGGATTAGGGTTAGGGTTAGGGGTCGGGGACGGTCTACGGTACAGGTTAGTGTACGACAACGGTTTAGGGTGAGCGTAGGTGTTAGGGTACAGGTTAGTGTTAGCGTACGGATTCGGATTAGGGGACGGTTTAGGGTAAGGCTTCGGGTAAGGGTTAGGTTTAGGGTTAGGGTGAGGGTTAGGGTTAGGGAACAGGGACGGTTTAGGGTACAGGTTAGGGTACGACAACGGTGTAGGGTGAGCGTACGTGTTAGGGCACGGTTTAGTGTTAGCGTACGGGTTAGGATTAGGGGACGGTTTAGGGTAAGCCTTCGGGTAAGGGTTAGGGTAAGGTTTAGTGTTAGGGTTCGGGTACGGGGATGAATTAGGGTACAGGTTAGGGTACAACAACGGTTTAGGGTGAGCGTATGTGTTAGGGTACGGGTTAGTGTTAGAGTACGGGTTAGGATTAGGGGACGGGTTAGGGTAAGGCTCTGGGTAAGGGTTAGGCTTAGGGTTAGGGTTAGGGGACGGAGATGGGGACGATTTAGGGTACAGGTTAAGGTAAGACAACGGTTTAGGTTGAGCGTACGTGTTAGGGTACGGGTTAGTGTTAGCGTATGGGTTAGGATTAGGGGATGGGTTAGGGTAAGCCTTCGGGTAAGGGTTAGGGTTAGGTTTATGGTTAGGGTTAGGGTTAGGGGACGGGGACGGTTTACGGTACACGATAGGGCACGACAACGTTTTAGGGTGGGCGTACGTGTTAGGGTACGGGTTAGTGTTAGTTTACGGGTTAGGATTAGGGGCGGGTTAGTGTAAGGCTTCGGGTAAGTGTTAGGTTTAGGGTTAGGGTTAGTGTTAGGGTTACGGTTAGGGGAAGGGGATGGTTTAGGGTACAGGTTAGGGTACGACAACGGTTTAGGGTGAGCGTACGTGTTAGGGTACGGGTTACTGTTAGCGTACGGTTTAGGATTAGGGGACGGGTTAGGGTTAGGCTTCGGGTAAGTGTTAGGTTTAGGGTTAGGGTTAGGGTTAGGGTTACGGTTAGGGGACGGGGACGGTTTAGGGTACAGGTTAGGGTACGACAACGGTTTAGGGTGAGCGTACATGTTAGGGCACGGGTTAGTGTTAACGTACGGGTTAGGATTAGGGGACGGGTTAGGGTTAGGCTTCGGGTAAGGGTTAGGATTAGGGTTAGGGTTAGGGTTAGGGTATGGGGACGGTTTAGGGTACAGGTTAGGGTACGACAACGGTTTATGGTGAGCGTACGTGTTAGGGTACCGGTTAGTGTTAACGTACGGGTTAGGATTAGGGGACGGGTTAGGGTAAGTCTTCGGGTAAGGGTTAGGGTTATGGTTTGGGTTAGGGGACGTGGACGGTCTAGGGTACAGGTTAGTGTACGACAACGGTTTAGTGTGAGCGTAGGTGTTAGTGTATGGGTTAGTGTTAGCGTACGGGTTCGGATTAAGGGACGGTTTAGGGTAAGGTTTCGGGTAAGGGTTAGGTTTAGGGTTAGGGTTAGGATTAGGGTTAGGGTTAGGGGACAGGGAGGATTTAGGGTACAGGTTAGTGTACAACAACGGTTTAGGGTGAGCGTACGTGTTAGGGTACGGGTTAGTGTTAACGTACGGGTTAGGATTAGGGGAAGGGTTAGGGTAAGGCTTCGGGTAAGGTTTAGGGTTACGGTTAGGGTTAGGGTTAGGGGACGGGGACGGGGACGGTTTAGCGTACACGTTAGGGTACGACAACAGTTTAGGGTGAGTGTACGTGTTAGGGTACGGTTTAGTGTTAGCGTACGGGTTAGGATTAGGGGACGGGTTAGGGTAAGGCTTCGGGTAAGGGTTAGGGTTAGGGTTAGAGTTAGGGTAAGGTTAGGGGACGGAGTCGTTTTAGGGTTCAGGTTAGGGAACGAGAACGGTTTAGGGTGAGTGTACGTGTTAGGGTATGGGTTAGTGTTAGCGTACGGGTTCGGATTATGTGACGGGTTATTGTAAGGATTCGGGTAAGGGATAGGGTTAGGGTTAGTGTTAGGGGACAGTGACGTGGACGGTTTAGGGTTCAGGTTAGGGTGCGACAACGGTTTAGGATGAGCTTACGTGTTAGGGTACTGTTTAGTGTTAGCGTACGGGTTAGGATTAGGAGACGGGTTAGTGTAAGGCTTCGGGTAAGGGTTAGGGTTAGGGTGAGGGTTAGGGGACGGGGATGGTTTAGGGTAAAGGTTAGGGTACGACAACGGTTTAGGTTGAGCGTACGTGTTAGGGTACATGTTAGGGTTAGCGTACCGGTTAGGATTAGGGGACGGGTTAGGATAAGGCTTCGGGTAAGGGTTAGGGTTAGGGGACAGGGACGGGGACGTTTTAGGGTACAGGTTTGGGTACGACAACAGTTTAGGGTGAGCATACGTGTTAGCGTAAGTGTTAGTGTTAGCGTTAGCATATGGTTTAGGATTAGGGGACGGGTTAGGGTAAGGCTTCGGGTAAGGGTTACGGTTAGGGTTAGGGGACGGGGACGGCGACGGTTTAGGGTACAGGTTAGGGTACAACAACGGTTTAGGGTGAGTGTCCGTGTTACGGTACGAGTTAGGGTTAGCGTACGGGTTAGGATTAGGGGACGGGTTAGGGGAAGGCTTCGGGTAAGTGTTAGGGTTAGGGTTAGGGCTAGGGTTAGGGGACGGGGACGGTTTAGGGTACAGGTTATGGTACGACAACGGTTTAGGGTGTGCATACGTGTTAGGGTATGGTTTAGTGTTAGCGTACGTGGTAGGATTAGGGGACCGGTTAGTGTCAGGCTTTGGGTAAGGCTTAGGGTTGGGGTTAGGGCTAGGGTTAGGGTTACGGTTAGGGTTAGGGTTAGGGGACGGGGACGTTGTAGGGTACAGGTTCTGGTACGACACCGGTTTAGGGTGAGCATATGTGTTAGTGTACAGGTTAGAGTTAGCGTACGGGTTAGGATTAGGGGACGGTTAGGGTAAGGCTTCGGGTAATGTTTAGGGTTAGGTTTAGGGTTAGGGCTAGTGGACGGGGACGGCTTAAGTTACAGGTTAGGGTACGACAACGGTTTAGGGTGAGCGTACATGTTAGGGTATGGGTTAGTGTTACCGTACGGGTTAGGATTAGGGGAGGTGTTAGGGAAAGGCTTCGGGTAAGGGTTAGGGTTAGGGTTAGAGTTAGAGTTAGTGTTAGGGTTAGGGGACGGGGACCGTTTAGGGTACAGGTTAGGTTACGACAGCGGTTTAGGGTGAGCGTACGTGTTAGGATATGGGTTAGTGTTAGCGTACGGGTTAGTATTAGCAGACAGGTTAGGTTAAGGCTTCGCGTAAAGGTTAGGGTTAGGGTTAGGGTTAGGGTTAGGGGACAGGGACGGCTTAGGGTACAATTTAGGGTACGACAACGTTTTAGGGTGAGCGTACATGTTAGGGTGCGGGTTAGTGTTATTGTACGGGTTAGGATTAGGGGACGGGTTAGGGTAAGGCTTCGGGTAAGGGTTACCGTTAGGTTTAGGGTTAGAGTTAGGGGATGGGGACGGTTTAGGCTACCGGTTTGTGTATGACAACCGTTTAGGGTGAGCGTACGTCTTAGGGTACGGATTAGTGTTAGCGTACGGGTTAGGATTAGGGGACCGGTTAGGGTAAGGCTTCGGGTAAGGTTTAGGGTTAGGGTTAGGATTAGGGGATGGGGACGGTTTAGGGTACAGGTTAGCATACGACAACGATTTCGGGTAAGCGTACGTGTTAGTGTATGGTTTAGTGTTTGCGTACAGGTTAGGATTAGGGGACGGGTTAGGGTAAGGCTTCGGGTAAGGGTTACAGTTAGGGTTAGGGTTACGGGACGGGGACGTTTTAGGGTACAGTTTAGGTATGACAACGGTTTAGGTTCATCGTACGTGTTAGGGTACGGGTTAGTGTTAACGTATGGGTTAGGATTAGGGGACGGGTTAGGGTAAGGCTTCGGGTAAGAGTTAGGGTTAGGGTAGGGGACAAGGACGGTTTAGGGTACAGGTTAGGGTATGACAACGATTTAGTTGAGCGTACGTGTTAGGGTACGGGTTAGTGTTACCGTACGGGTTAGGATTAGGGGACGGGTTAGGGTAAGGTTTCGGGTAAGGGTTAGGGTTAGGGTTAGGGTTAGGGTTAGGGTTAGGGGACAGGGACGGTTTAGCATACAGGTTAGGGTACGACAACGGTTTAGGGTGAGCGTACGTGTTAGGGTACGGATTAGTGTTAGCGTACGGGTTAGGATTCGGGGACAAGTTAGGGTAAGGCTCCGGGTAAGAGCTAGGGTTCAGGTTAGGGTTAGGGGATGGGAGCGGGGACGGGGACGGTTTAGTGTACAGGTTAGGGTACGACAACGGTTTAGGGTGACGGTATGTGTTAGGGTACGGGTTAGTGTTAGCGTACGGGTTAGGATTCGGTGACGGGTTAGGGTAAGGCTTCGGTTAAGAGTTAGGGTTAGGGTTAGGGTTAGGGTACGGGGACAGTTTAGGTTACAGGTTAGGTTACGAAAACAGTTTAGGGTGAGTGTACGTGTTAGGGCAAGTTTTAGTGTTAGCGTACGGGTTAGGATTATGGGACGGATTAGGGTAAAGCTTCGGGTAAGCGTTAGGGTTAGGGTTAGGGTTAGGATACGATGACAGTTTAAGTTACAGGTTAGGGTACGACAACGGTTTAGGGTGAGTGTATGTGTTAGGGTACGGGTTAGTGTTAACGTACGGCTTAGGAATAGGGGACGGGTTAGGGTACGGCTTCGGGTAAGGGTTAGGGTTAGGGTTAGGGGACGGGGACGGGGACGGGGACGGTTTAGGGTACAGGTTAGGGTACGACAACGGTTTAGGGTGAGCGTACGTGTTAGGGTAAGTGTTAGTGTTAGCGTACGGTTTAGGATTAGGGGACGGGTTAGGGTAAGGCTTCAGGTAAGGTTTAGGGTTAGGGTTAGGGTTACGGTTAGGGGACGGGGACAGTTTAGGGTACAGTTTAGGGTACGACAACGGTTTAGGATGAGCGTACGTGTTAGGGTACTGTTTAGTGTTAGCGTACGGGTTAGGATTAGGGGACGGGTTAGGGTAATGCTTCGGGTAAGGGTTAGGGTTAGGGTTAGGGTTAGGGTTAGGGGACAGCGACAGTTTAGGGTATAGGTTAGGGTACGACAACGGTTTAGGGTGAGGGTATGTGTTAGGGTACGGGTTAGTGTTAGCGTACGGGTTAGGATTAGGTGACGGGTTAGGGTAAGGCTTCGGTTAAGAGTTAGGGTTAGGGTTAGGGTTAGGGGACGGGACAGTTTAGGGTACAGGTTAGGGTATGAAAACAGTTTAGGGTGACCGTACGTGTTACGGCATGTTTTAGTGTTAGCGTACGGGTTAGGATCAGGGGACGGGTTAGGGTAAGGCTTTGCGTAAGGGTTAGGGTTAGGGGACGGGGACGGTTTAGGGTACAGGTTAGGGTACGAAAACGGTTTAGGAAGAGCGTATGTGTTAGGGTACAGGTTAGTGTTAGCCTACCGGTTCGGATTAGGGGACGGGTTTGGGTAAGGTTTCTGGTAAGGGTTAGGGTTAGGGGATGGGGAAGGGGATGGGGCCGGGGACGTTTGAGGGTACACGTTAGTGTACGACAACGGTTTAGGGTGAGCGTACGTGTTAGGGTACGGGTTAGTGTTAGCGTACGGGTTAGGATTAGGGGACGGGTTAGGGTAAGGCTTCGGGTAAGGTTTAGGGTTAGGGTTAAGGTTATGGTGAGGATTAGGGGACGGGGACGGTTTAGGGTACAGGTTAGTGTATTACAACGGTTTGGGTGAGCCTACGTGTTAGGGTACGGGTTAGTGTTAGCGTACGGTTTAGGATTAGGGGACGGGTTAGGATAAGGCTTCGGGTAAGGGTTAGGGTTAGGGTTAGGGGACGGGGACGGTTTAGGGTACAGGTTAGGGTATGACAACGGTTTAGGGTGAGCGTATGTGTTAGGGTACGGGTTAGGATTAGAGGACGGGTTAGGGTAAGGCTTCGGGTAAGGGTTAGGGTTAGGGGACGGGCACGGGGACGGGGACGGTTTAGGGTACGCGTTAGTGTACGACAACAGTTTAGGGTGAACGTACGTGTTAGGGTACGGGTTACTGTTAGCGTACGGGATAGCATTAGGGGACGGGTTAGGGTAAAGCTTCAGGTAAGGGTTAGGGTTATGGTGAGGGTTAGGGGAAGGGGACGGGGACGGTTTAGGATACAGGTTAGTGTACGACAACTCTTTAGTTTGAGTGTACGTGTTAGGGTACGGGTTAGTGTTAGCGTATGGGTTAGGATTAGGGGACGGGTAAGGGTAAGGCTTCGTGTAAGGGTTAGGGTTAGGGTTAGTGTTAGGGGACGGGGACAGTTTAGGGTCGAGGTTAGGGTATGACAACGTTTTAGGGTGAGCGTACGTGTTAGGGTACGTGTTACTGTTAGCGTACGGTTTAGGATTAGGGGACGGGTTATTGTAAGGCTTCAGGTAAGGGCTAAGGTTAAGGTTAGGGTTAGGGTTAGGGTTAGGGGATGGTGACGGTTTAGGGTACAGGTTAGGGTACGACAAGAGTTAAGTGTCAGCGTACGTGTTAGGGTACGGATTAGTGTTAGCGTATGGGTTAGGATTAGGGGACGGGTTAGTGTAAGGCTCCGGGTAAGGGTAAGGGTTAGGGTTAGGGTTAGGGGACGGGAACGGTGATGGTTTAGTGTACAGGTTAGGGTACGACAACGGTTTAGGGTGAGGGTACGTGTTAGGGTACGGGTTAGTGTTAGCGTACGGGTTAGGATTAGGGGACGGGTTAAGGTAAGGCTTCGGGTAAGGGTTAGGGTTAGTGTTAGGGTTCGGGTTAGGGGACGGGAACGGTTTAGGGTACAGGTTAGGGTACGACAACGATTTAGGATGAGTGTACGTGTTAGGGCATGGGTTAGTGTTAGCGTACGGGTTAGGGTTAGTGGACGGGTTAGGGTAAGTCTTCGGGAAAGGGTTAGGTTTAGGGTTAGGGTTAGGGGACAGGGACAGTTTAGGGTACAGGTTAGGATACAACAACGGTTTAGGGTGAGCATACGTGTTAGGGTATGGGTTAGTGTTAGCGTACGGGTTACGATTATTGGACGGGTTAGGGTAAAGCTTCGGGTAAGGGTTAGGTTTAGGGTTAGGGTTAGGGTTAGGGGACGGGGATGGTTTAGGGTACAGGTTAGGGTACGAGAACAGTTTAGGGTGAGCGTACGTGTTAGGGTATGGGTTAGTGTTAGCATACGGGTTCGGATTAGGGGACGGGTTACGGTAAGGCTTCAGGTAAGGGTTAGGGTTAGGGTTAGGGGACGGAGACGGGGACGGTTTAGGGTACAGTTTAGGGTACGACAACGGTTTAGGGTGAGCGTACGTGTTAGGGTAAGTGTTAGTGTTAGCGTACGGTTTAGGATTAGGGGACGGGTTAGAGTAAGGCTTCGGGTAAGGTTTAGGGTTAGGGTTAGGGTTAGGGTTAGGGGACGGGGACAGTTTAGGGTACAGGTTAGGGTACGACAACGGTTTAGGATGAGCGTACGTGTTAGGGTACTGTTTAGTGTTAGCGTACGGGTTAGGATTAGGGGACGGGTTAGGGTAATGCTTCGGGTTAGGATTAGGGTTAGGGTTAGGGTTAGGCTTAGGGGACAGCGACAGTTTAGGGTACAGGTTAGGGTACGACAACGGTTTAGGGTGAGGGTATGTGGTAGGGTACAGGTTAGTGTTAGCGTACGGGTTAGGATTAGGTGACGGGTTAGGGTAAGGCTTCGGTTAAGAGTTAGGGTTAGGGTTAGGGTTAGGGGACGGGGACAGTTTAGGGTACAGGTTAGGTCATGAAAACAGTTTAGGGTGACCGTACGTGTTACGGCAAGTTTTAGTGTTAGTGTACGGGTTAGGATTATGGGACGGATTAGGGTAAAGCTTCGGGTAAGGGTTAGGGTTAGGGCTAGGGTTATGGTACGGGGACCGTTTAAGTTACAGGTTAGGGTACGACAACGGTTTAGGGTGAGTGTACGTGTTAGGGTACGGGTTAGTGTTAACGTACGGGTTAGGAATAGGGGACGGGTTAGGGTACGGCTTCGGGTAAGGGTTAGGGTTAGGGTTAGGGGACAGGGACGGTTTAGGGTACAGGTTAGTCTACGACAATGGTTTAGGGTGAGTGTACGTGTTAGGGAATGGGTTAGTGTTAGCGTACGGGTTAGGGTTAGTGGACGGGTTAGGGTAAGTCTTCGGGAAATTGTTAGGTTTAGGGTTAGGGTTAGGGGACGGGGACGGTTTAGGGTACAGGTTAGGATACGACAACGGTTTAGGGTGAGCATACGTGTTAGGGTACGGGTTAGTGTTAGCGTACGGGTTACGATTATTGGACGGGTTAGGGTAAAGCTTCGGGTAAGGGTTAGGTTTAGGGTTAGGGTTAGGGTTAGGGGGCGGGGACGGTTTAGGGTACAGGTTAGGGTACGAGAACAGTTTAGGGTGAGCGTACGTGTTAGGGTATGGGTTAGTGTTAGCATACGGGTTCGGATTAGGGGACGGGTTACGGTAAGGCTTCGGGTAAGTGTTAGGGTTAGGGTTAGGGGACGGGGAAGGGGTCGGGGACAGTTTAGGGTACAGGTTAGGGTACGACAACGGTTTAGGGTGAGCGTACGTGTTAGGGTAAGTGTTAGTGTTAGCGTACGGTTTAGGATTAGGGGACGGGTTAGGGTAAGGCTTCGGGTAAGGGTTAGGGTTAGGGTTAGGGTTAGGGGACGGGGACGGGGACAGTTTAGGGTACAGGTTAGGGTACGACAACCGTTTAGGGTGAGCGTACGTGTTAAGTTACGTGTTAGTGTTAGCGTATGGGTTAGGATTAGGGTACGGGTTAGGGTAAGGCTTCAGGTAAGGTTTAGGGTTAGGGTTATTGTTAGGGTTAGGGTTAGGGTACGGGGAAGGTTTAGGGTACAGGTGTGTGTACGACAACGGTTTAGGGTGAGCGTGTGTGTTAGTGTATAGGTTAGTGTTAGCGTACGGGTTAGGATTAGGGGACGGGTTTGGGTAAGGCTTCTGGTAAGTGTTAGGGTTAGGGTTAGTGTTAGGGTTAGGGGACGGGAACAGGGACGGTTTAGGGTACAGTTTAGGGTACGACAAAGTTTTACGGTGAGCGTACGTGTTAGGGTAAGGTTTAGTGTTAGCGTATGGATTAGGATTAGGGGATGGGTTAAGGTAAGGCTTCGGGTAAGGTTTAGGGTTAGGTTTAGGGTTAGGGTTAGGGTACCGGGGCGGTTGAGGGTACAGGTTAGGGTACGACAACAGTTTAGGGTGAGCGTACGTGTTAGGGTAAGTGTTAGTGTTAGCGTACGGTTTAGGATTAGTTGACGGGTTAGGTTAAGGCTTCGGGTAAGGGTTAGTGGTAGGGTTATGGTTATGGTTAGGGTTAGGGGACTGGGACGGTTTAGGGTATAGGTTAGGGTACGACAACGGTTTATGGTGTGCGTACGTGTTAGCGTATGGGTTAGTGTTAGCGTACTGGTTAGAATTACGGGACCGGTTAGGGTAAGGCTTCGGGAAAGGGTTAGGGGTAGGGTTAGAATTAGGGTTAGCGTTAGAGGACGGGGACGGTTTATGGTACTGGTGAGGCTATGACAACGGTTTAGGGTGAGCGTACGTTTTAGGGTACGGGTTAGTGTTAACGTACGGATCAGGATAAGGGGATGGGTTAGGGTAAGGTTTCTGGTAAGGGTTAGGGTTAGGGGATGGGGAAGGGGATGGGGCCGGGGACGTTTGAGGGTACACGTTAGTGTACGACAACGGTTTAGGGTGAGCGTACGTGTTAGGGTACGGGTTAGTGTTAGCGTACGGTTTAGGATTAGGGGACGGGTTAGGGTAAGGCTTCAGGTAAGGTTTAGGGTTAGGGTTAGGGTTACGGTTAGGGGACGGGGACAGTTTAGGGTACAGTTTAGGGTACGACAACGGTTTAGGATGAGCGTACGTGTTAGGGTACTGTTTAGTGTTAGCGTACGGGTTAGGATTAGGGGACGGGTTAGGGTAATGCTTCGGGTAAGGGTTAGGGTTAGGGTTAGGGTTAGGGTTAGGGGACAGCGACAGTTTAGGGTATAGGTTAGGGTACGACAACGGTTTAGGGTGAGGGTATGTGTTAGGGTACGGGTTAGTGTTAGCGTACGGGTTAGGATTAGGTGACGGGTTAGGGTAAGGCTTCGGTTAAGAGTTAGGGTTAGGGTTAGGGTTAGGGGACGGGACAGTTTAGGGTACAGGTTAGGGTATGAAAACAGTTTAGGGTGACCGTACGTGTTACGGCATGTTTTAGTCTTAGCGTACGGGTTAGGATTAGGGGACGGGTTAGGGTAAGGCTTTGCGTAAGGGTTAGGGTTAGGGTTAGGGGACGGGGACGGTTTAGGGTACAGGTTAGGGTACGAAAACGGTTTAGGAAGAGCGTATGTGTTAGGGTACAGGTTAGTGTTAGCCTACCGGTTCGGATTAGGGGACGGGTTTGGGTAAGGTTTCTGGTAAGGGTTAGGGTTAGGGGATGGGGAAGGGGATGGGGCCGGGGACGTTTGAGGGTACACGTTAGTGTACGACAATGGTTTAGGGTGAGCGTACGTGTTAGGGTACGGGTTAGTGTTAGCGTACGGGTTAGGATTAGGGGACGGGTTAGGGTAAGGCTTCGGGTAAGGTTTAGGGTTAGGGTTAAGGTTATGGTGAGGATTAGGGGACGGGGACGGTTTAGGGTACAGGTTAGTGTATTACAACGGTTTGGGTGAGCCTACGTGTTAGGGTACGGGTTAGTGTTAGCGTACGGTTTAGGATTAGGGGACGGGTTAGGATAAGGCTTCGGGTAAGGGTTAGGGTTAGGGTTAGGGGACGGGGACGGTTTAGGGTACAGGTTAGGGTATGACAACGGTTTAGGGTGAGCGTATGTGTTAGGGTACGGGTTAGGATTAGAGGACGGGTTAGGGTAAGGCTTCGGGTAAGGGTTAGGGTTAGGGTTAGGGGACGGGCACGGGGACGGGGACGGTTTAGGGTACGCGTTAGTGTACGACAACAGTTTAGGGTGAACGTACGTGTTAGGGTACGGGTTACTGTTAGCGTACGGGATAGCATTAGGGGACGGGTTAGGGTAAAGCTTCAGGTAAGGGTTAGGGTTATGGTGAGGGTTAGGGGAAGGGGACGGGGACGGTTTAGGATACAGGTTAGTGTACGACAACTCTTTAGTTTGAGTGTACGTGTTAGGGTACGGGTTAGTGTTAGCGTATGGGTTAGGATTAGGGGACGGGTAAGGGTAAGGCTTCGTGTAAGGGTTAGGGTTAGGGTTAGTGTTAGGGGACGGGGACAGTTTAGGGTCGAGGTTAGGGTATGACAACGTTTTAGGGTGAGCGTACGTGTTAGGGTACGTGTTACTGTTAGCGTACGGTTTAGGATTAGGGGACGGGTTATTGTAAGGCTTCAGGTAAGGGCTAAGGTTAAGGTTAGGGTTAGGGTTAGGGTTAGGGGATGGTGACGGTTTAGGGTACAGGTTAGGGTACGACAAGAGTTAAGTGTCAGCGTACGTGTTAGGGTACGGATTAGTGTTAGCGTATGGGTTAGGATTAGGGGACGGGTTAGTGTAAGGCTCCGGGTAAGGGTAAGGGTTAGGGTTAGGGTTAGGGGACGGGAACGGTGATGGTTTAGTGTACAGGTTAGGGTACGACAACGGTTTAGGGTGAGGGTACGTGTTAGGGTACGGGTTAGTGTTAGCGTACGGGTTAGGATTAGGGGACGGGTTAAGGTAAGGCTTCGGGTAAGGGTTAGGGTTAGTGTTAGGGTTCGGGTTAGGGGACGGGAACGGTTTAGGGTACAGGTTAGGGTACGACAACGATTTAGGATGAGTGTACGTGTTAGGGCATGGGTTAGTGTTAGCGTACGGGTTAGGGTTAGTGGACGGGTTAGGGTAAGTCTTCGGGAAAGGGTTAGGTTTAGGGTTAGGGTTAGGGGACAGGGACAGTTTAGGGTACAGGTTAGGATACAACAACGGTTTAGGGTGAGCATACGTGTTAGGGTATGGGTTAGTGTTAGCGTACGGGTTACGATTATTGGACGGGTTAGGGTAAAGCTTCGGGTAAGGGTTAGGTTTAGGGTTAGGGTTAGGGTTAGGGGACGGGGATGGTTTAGGGTACAGGTTAGGGTACGAGAACAGTTTAGGGTGAGCGTACGTGTTAGGGTATGGGTTAGTGTTAGCATACGGGTTCGGATTAGGGGACGGGTTACGGTAAGGCTTCAGGTAAGGGTTAGGGTTAGGGTTAGGGTTAGGGGACGGAGACGGGGACGGTTTAGGGTACAGTTTAGGGTACGACAACGGTTTAGGGTGAGCGTACGTGTTAGGGTAAGTGTTAGTGTTAGCGTACGGTTTAGGATTAGGGGACGGGTTAGAGTAAGGCTTCGGGTAAGGTTTAGGGTTAGGGTTAGGGTTAGGGTTAGGGGACGGGGACAGTTTAGGGTACAGGTTAGGGTACGACAACGGTTTAGGATGAGCGTACGTGTTAGGGTACTGTTTAGTGTTAGCGTACGGGTTAGGATTAGGGGACGGGTTAGGGTAATGCTTCGGGTTAGGATTAGGGTTAGGGTTAGGGTTAGGCTTAGGGGACAGCGACAGTTTAGGGTACAGGTTAGGGTACGACAACGGTTTAGGGTGAGGGTATGTGGTAGGGTACAGGTTAGTGTTAGCGTACGGGTTAGGATTAGGTGACGGGTTAGGGTAAGGCTTCGGTTAAGAGTTAGGGTTAGGGTTAGGGTTAGGGGACGGGGACAGTTTAGGGTACAGGTTAGGTCATGAAAACAGTTTAGGGTGACCGTACGTGTTACGGCAAGTTTTAGTGTTAGTGTACGGGTTAGGATTATGGGACGGATTAGGGTAAAGCTTCGGGTAAGGGTTAGGGTTAGGGCTAGGGTTATGGTACGGGGACCGTTTAAGTTACAGGTTAGGGTACGACAACGGTTTAGGGTGAGTGTACGTGTTAGGGTACGGGTTAGTGTTAACGTACGGGTTAGGAATAGGGGACGGGTTAGGGTACGGCTTCGGGTAAGGGTTAGGGTTAGGGTTAGGGGACAGGGACGGTTTAGGGTACAGGTTAGTCTACGACAATGGTTTAGGGTGAGTGTACGTGTTAGGGAATGGGTTAGTGTTAGCGTACGGGTTAGGGTTAGTGGACGGGTTAGGGTAAGTCTTCGGGAAATTGTTAGGTTTAGGGTTAGGGTTAGGGGACGGGGACGGTTTAGGGTACAGGTTAGGATACGACAACGGTTTAGGGTGAGCATACGTGTTAGGGTACGGGTTAGTGTTAGCGTACGGGTTACGATTATTGGACGGGTTAGGGTAAAGCTTCGGGTAAGGGTTAGGTTTAGGGTTAGGGTTAGGGTTAGGGGGCGGGGACGGTTTAGGGTACAGGTTAGGGTACGAGAACAGTTTAGGGTGAGCGTACGTGTTAGGGTATGGGTTAGTGTTAGCATACGGGTTCGGATTAGGGGACGGGTTACGGTAAGGCTTCGGGTAAGTGTTAGGGTTAGGGTTAGGGGACGGGGAAGGGGTCGGGGACAGTTTAGGGTACAGGTTAGGGTACGACAACGGTTTAGGGTGAGCGTACGTGTTAGGGTAAGTGTTAGTGTTAGCGTACGGTTTAGGATTAGGGGACGGGTTAGGGTAAGGCTTCGGGTAAGGGTTAGGGTTAGGGTTAGGGTTAGGGGACGGGGACGGGGACAGTTTAGGGTACAGGTTAGGGTACGACAACCGTTTAGGGTGAGCGTACGTGTTAAGTTACGTGTTAGTGTTAGCGTATGGGTTAGGATTAGGGTACGGGTTAGGGTAAGGCTTCAGGTAAGGTTTAGGGTTAGGGTTATTGTTAGGGTTAGGGTTAGGGTACGGGGAAGGTTTAGGGTACAGGTGTGTGTACGACAACGGTTTAGGGTGAGCGTGTGTGTTAGTGTATAGGTTAGTGTTAGCGTACGGGTTAGGATTAGGGGACGGGTTTGGGTAAGGCTTCTGGTAAGTGTTAGGGTTAGGGTTAGTGTTAGGGTTAGGGGACGGGAACAGGGACGGTTTAGGGTACAGTTTAGGGTACGACAAAGTTTTACGGTGAGCGTACGTGTTAGGGTAAGGTTTAGTGTTAGCGTATGGATTAGGATTAGGGGACGGGTTAAGGTAAGGCTTCGGGTAAGGTTTAGGGTTAGGTTTAGGGTTAGGGTTAGGGTACCGGGGCGGTTGAGGGTACAGGTTAGGGTACGACAACAGTTTAGGGTGAGCGTACGTGTTAGGGTAAGTGTTAGTGTTAGCGTACGGTTTAGGATTAGTTGACGGGTTAGGTTAAGGCTTCGGGTAAGGGTTAGTGGTAGGGTTATGGTTATGGTTAGGGTTAGGGGACTGGGACGGTTTAGGGTATAGGTTAGGGTACGACAACGGTTTATGGTGTGCGTACGTGTTAGCGTATGGGTTAGTGTTAGCGTACTGGTTAGAATTACGGGACCGGTTAGGGTAAGGCTTCGGGAAAGGGTTAGGGGTAGGGTTAGAATTAGGGTTAGCGTTAGAGGACGGGGACGGTTTATGGTACTGGTGAGGCTATGACAACGGTTTAGGGTGAGCGTACGTTTTAGGGTACGGGTTAGTGTTAACGTACGGATCAGGATAAGGGGATGGGTTAGGGTAAGGCTTCGGGTAAGGGTTAGGTTTAGGGTTAGGGGAAGGGGACGGGGACGGGGACAGTTTAGGGTACAGGTGAGGGTACGACAACGGTTTAGGGTGAGCGTACGTGTTAGGGTATGGCTTAGTGTTAGCGTACGGGTTAGGATTAGGGGACGGGTTAGGGTAAGGCTTCGGGTAACGGTTAGGGTTAGTGTTAGGGTTAGGGCTCGGGGACGGGGACGGGGACAGTTTAGGGTACAGGATAGGGTACGACAACGGTTTAGGGTGAGCATACGTGGTAGGGTACGGGTTAGTGTTAGCATACTGTTTAGGATTAGGGGACGGGTTAGGGTAAGGCTTCGGTTAAGAGTTAGGGTTAGGGTTAGGGTTAGGGGACGGGGACAGTTTAGGGTACAGGTTAGGTCATGAAAACAGTTTAGGGTGACCGTACGTGTTACGGCAAGTTTTAGTGTTAGTGTACGGGTTAGGATTATGGGACGGATTAGGGTAAAGCTTCGGGTAAGGGTTAGGGTTAGGGCTAGGGTTATGGTACGGGGACCGTTTAAGTTACAGGTTAGGGTACGACAACGGTTTAGGGTGAGTGTACGTGTTAGGGTACGGGTTAGTGTTAACGTACGGGTTAGGAATAGGGGACGGGTTAGGGTACGGCTTCGGGTAAGGGTTAGGGTTAGGGTTAGGGGACAGGGACGGTTTAGGGTACAGGTTAGTCTACGACAATGGTTTAGGGTGAGTGTACGTGTTAGGGAATGGGTTAGTGTTAGCGTACGGGTTAGGGTTAGTGGACGGGTTAGGGTAAGTCTTCGGGAAATTGTTAGGTTTAGGGTTAGGGTTAGGGGACGGGGACGGTTTAGGGTACAGGTTAGGATACGACAACGGTTTAGGGTGAGCATACGTGTTAGGGTACGGGTTAGTGTTAGCGTACGGGTTACGATTATTGGACGGGTTAGGGTAAAGCTTCGGGTAAGGGTTAGGTTTAGGGTTAGGGTTAGGGTTAGGGGGCGGGGACGGTTTAGGGTACAGGTTAGGGTACGAGAACAGTTTAGGGTGAGCGTACGTGTTAGGGTATGGGTTAGTGTTAGCATACGGGTTCGGATTAGGGGACGGGTTACGGTAAGGCTTCGGGTAAGTGTTAGGGTTAGGGTTAGGGGACGGGGAAGGGGTCGGGGACAGTTTAGGGTACAGGTTAGGGTACGACAACGGTTTAGGGTGAGCGTACGTGTTAGGGTAAGTGTTAGTGTTAGCGTACGGTTTAGGATTAGGGGACGGGTTAGGGTAAGGCTTCGGGTAAGGGTTAGGGTTAGGGTTAGGGTTAGGGGACGGGGACGGGGACAGTTTAGGGTACAGGTTAGGGTACGACAACCGTTTAGGGTGAGCGTACGTGTTAAGTTACGTGTTAGTGTTAGCGTATGGGTTAGGATTAGGGTACGGGTTAGGGTAAGGCTTCAGGTAAGGTTTAGGGTTAGGGTTATTGTTAGGGTTAGGGTTAGGGTACGGGGAAGGTTTAGGGTACAGGTGTGTGTACGACAACGGTTTAGGGTGAGCGTGTGTGTTAGTGTATAGGTTAGTGTTAGCGTACGGGTTAGGATTAGGGGACGGGTTTGGGTAAGGCTTCTGGTAAGTGTTAGGGTTAGGGTTAGTGTTAGGGTTAGGGGACGGGAACAGGGACGGTTTAGGGTACAGTTTAGGGTACGACAAAGTTTTACGGTGAGCGTACGTGTTAGGGTAAGGTTTAGTGTTAGCGTATGGATTAGGATTAGGGGACGGGTTAAGGTAAGGCTTCGGGTAAGGTTTAGGGTTAGGTTTAGGGTTAGGGTTAGGGTACCGGGGCGGTTGAGGGTACAGGTTAGGGTACGACAACAGTTTAGGGTGAGCGTACGTGTTAGGGTAAGTGTTAGTGTTAGCGTACGGTTTAGGATTAGTTGACGGGTTAGGTTAAGGCTTCGGGTAAGGGTTAGTGGTAGGGTTATGGTTATGGTTAGGGTTAGGGGACTGGGACGGTTTAGGGTATAGGTTAGGGTACGACAACGGTTTATGGTGTGCGTACGTGTTAGCGTATGGGTTAGTGTTAGCGTACTGGTTAGAATTACGGGACCGGTTAGGGTAAGGCTTCGGGAAAGGGTTAGGGGTAGGGTTAGAATTAGGGTTAGCGTTAGAGGACGGGGACGGTTTATGGTACTGGTGAGGCTATGACAACGGTTTAGGGTGAGCGTACGTTTTAGGGTACGGGTTAGTGTTAACGTACGGATCAGGATAAGGGGATGGGTTAGGGTAAGGTTTCTGGTAAGGGTTAGGGTTAGGGGATGGGGAAGGGGATGGGGCCGGGGACGTTTGAGGGTACACGTTAGTGTACGACAACGGTTTAGGGTGAGCGTACGTGTTAGGGTACGGGTTAGTGTTAGCGTACGGTTTAGGATTAGGGGACGGGTTAGGGTAAGGCTTCAGGTAAGGTTTAGGGTTAGGGTTAGGGTTACGGTTAGGGGACGGGGACAGTTTAGGGTACAGTTTAGGGTACGACAACGGTTTAGGATGAGCGTACGTGTTAGGGTACTGTTTAGTGTTAGCGTACGGGTTAGGATTAGGGGACGGGTTAGGGTAATGCTTCGGGTAAGGGTTAGGGTTAGGGTTAGGGTTAGGGTTAGGGGACAGCGACAGTTTAGGGTATAGGTTAGGGTACGACAACGGTTTAGGGTGAGGGTATGTGTTAGGGTACGGGTTAGTGTTAGCGTACGGGTTAGGATTAGGTGACGGGTTAGGGTAAGGCTTCGGTTAAGAGTTAGGGTTAGGGTTAGGGTTAGGGGACGGGACAGTTTAGGGTACAGGTTAGGGTATGAAAACAGTTTAGGGTGACCGTACGTGTTACGGCATGTTTTAGTCTTAGCGTACGGGTTAGGATCAGGGGACGGGTTAGGGTAAGGCTTTGCGTAAGGGTTAGGGTTAGGGTTAGGGGACGGGGACGGTTTAGGGTACAGGTTAGGGTACGAAAACGGTTTAGGAAGAGCGTATGTGTTAGGGTACAGGTTAGTGTTAGCCTACCGGTTCGGATTAGGGGACGGGTTTGGGTAAGGTTTCTGGTAAGGGTTAGGGTTAGGGGATGGGGAAGGGGATGGGGCCGGGGACGTTTGAGGGTACACGTTAGTGTACGACAACGGTTTAGGGTGAGCGTACGTGTTAGGGTACGGGTTAGTGTTAGCGTACGGGTTAGGATTAGGGGACGGGTTAGGGTAAGGCTTCGGGTAAGGTTTAGGGTTAGGGTTAAGGTTATGGTGAGGATTAGGGGACGGGGACGGTTTAGGGTACAGGTTAGTGTATTACAACGGTTTGGGTGAGCCTACGTGTTAGGGTACGGGTTAGTGTTAGCGTACGGTTTAGGATTAGGGGACGGGTTAGGATAAGGCTTCGGGTAAGGGTTAGGGTTAGGGTTAGGGGACGGGGACGGTTTAGGGTACAGGTTAGGGTATGACAACGGTTTAGGGTGAGCGTATGTGTTAGGGTACGGGTTAGGATTAGAGGACGGGTTAGGGTAAGGCTTCGGGTAAGGGTTAGGGTTAGGGTTAGGGGACGGGCACGGGGACGGGGACGGTTTAGGGTACGCGTTAGTGTACGACAACAGTTTAGGGTGAACGTACGTGTTAGGGTACGGGTTACTGTTAGCGTACGGGATAGCATTAGGGGACGGGTTAGGGTAAAGCTTCAGGTAAGGGTTAGGGTTATGGTGAGGGTTAGGGGAAGGGGACGGGGACGGTTTAGGATACAGGTTAGTGTACGACAACTCTTTAGTTTGAGTGTACGTGTTAGGGTACGGGTTAGTGTTAGCGTATGGGTTAGGATTAGGGGACGGGTAAGGGTAAGGCTTCGTGTAAGGGTTAGGGTTAGGGTTAGTGTTAGGGGACGGGGACAGTTTAGGGTCGAGGTTAGGGTATGACAACGTTTTAGGGTGAGCGTACGTGTTAGGGTACGTGTTACTGTTAGCGTACGGTTTAGGATTAGGGGACGGGTTATTGTAAGGCTTCAGGTAAGGGCTAAGGTTAAGGTTAGGGTTAGGGTTAGGGTTAGGGGATGGTGACGGTTTAGGGTACAGGTTAGGGTACGACAAGAGTTAAGTGTCAGCGTACGTGTTAGGGTACGGATTAGTGTTAGCGTATGGGTTAGGATTAGGGGACGGGTTAGTGTAAGGCTCCGGGTAAGGGTAAGGGTTAGGGTTAGGGTTAGGGGACGGGAACGGTGATGGTTTAGTGTACAGGTTAGGGTACGACAACGGTTTAGGGTGAGGGTACGTGTTAGGGTACGGGTTAGTGTTAGCGTACGGGTTAGGATTAGGGGACGGGTTAAGGTAAGGCTTCGGGTAAGGGTTAGGGTTAGTGTTAGGGTTCGGGTTAGGGGACGGGAACGGTTTAGGGTACAGGTTAGGGTACGACAACGATTTAGGATGAGTGTACGTGTTAGGGCATGGGTTAGTGTTAGCGTACGGGTTAGGGTTAGTGGACGGGTTAGGGTAAGTCTTCGGGAAAGGGTTAGGTTTAGGGTTAGGGTTAGGGGACAGGGACAGTTTAGGGTACAGGTTAGGATACAACAACGGTTTAGGGTGAGCATACGTGTTAGGGTATGGGTTAGTGTTAGCGTACGGGTTACGATTATTGGACGGGTTAGGGTAAAGCTTCGGGTAAGGGTTAGGTTTAGGGTTAGGGTTAGGGTTAGGGGACGGGGATGGTTTAGGGTACAGGTTAGGGTACGAGAACAGTTTAGGGTGAGCGTACGTGTTAGGGTATGGGTTAGTGTTAGCATACGGGTTCGGATTAGGGGACGGGTTACGGTAAGGCTTCAGGTAAGGGTTAGGGTTAGGGTTAGGGTTAGGGGACGGAGACGGGGACGGTTTAGGGTACAGTTTAGGGTACGACAACGGTTTAGGGTGAGCGTACGTGTTAGGGTAAGTGTTAGTGTTAGCGTACGGTTTAGGATTAGGGGACGGGTTAGAGTAAGGCTTCGGGTAAGGTTTAGGGTTAGGGTTAGGGTTAGGGTTAGGGGACGGGGACAGTTTAGGGTACAGGTTAGGGTACGACAACGGTTTAGGATGAGCGTACGTGTTAGGGTACTGTTTAGTGTTAGCGTACGGGTTAGGATTAGGGGACGGGTTAGGGTAATGCTTCGGGTTAGGATTAGGGTTAGGGTTAGGGTTAGGCTTAGGGGACAGCGACAGTTTAGGGTACAGGTTAGGGTACGACAACGGTTTAGGGTGAGGGTATGTGGTAGGGTACAGGTTAGTGTTAGCGTACGGGTTAGGATTAGGTGACGGGTTAGGGTAAGGCTTCGGTTAAGAGTTAGGGTTAGGGTTAGGGTTAGGGGACGGGGACAGTTTAGGGTACAGGTTAGGTCATGAAAACAGTTTAGGGTGACCGTACGTGTTACGGCAAGTTTTAGTGTTAGTGTACGGGTTAGGATTATGGGACGGATTAGGGTAAAGCTTCGGGTAAGGGTTAGGGTTAGGGCTAGGGTTATGGTACGGGGACCGTTTAAGTTACAGGTTAGGGTACGACAACGGTTTAGGGTGAGTGTACGTGTTAGGGTACGGGTTAGTGTTAACGTATGGGTTAGGAATAGGGGACGGGTTAGGGTACGGCTTCGGGTAAGGGTTAGGGTTAGGGTTAGGGGACAGGGACGGTTTAGGGTACAGGTTAGTCTACGACAATGGTTTAGGGTGAGTGTACGTGTTAGGGAATGGGTTAGTGTTAGCGTACGGGTTAGGGTTAGTGGACGGGTTAGGGTAAGTCTTCGGGAAATTGTTAGGTTTAGGGTTAGGGTTAGGGGACGGGGACGGTTTAGGGTACAGGTTAGGATACGACAACGGTTTAGGGTGAGCATACGTGTTAGGGTACGGGTTAGTGTTAGCGTACGGGTTACGATTATTGGACGGGTTAGGGTAAAGCTTCGGGTAAGGGTTAGGTTTAGGGTTAGGGTTAGGGTTAGGGGGCGGGGACGGTTTAGGGTACAGGTTAGGGTACGAGAACAGTTTAGGGTGAGCGTACGTGTTAGGGTATGGGTTAGTGTTAGCATACGGGTTCGGATTAGGGGACGGGTTACGGTAAGGCTTCGGGTAAGTGTTAGGGTTAGGGTTAGGGGACGGGGAAGGGGTCGGGGACAGTTTAGGGTACAGGTTAGGGTACGACAACGGTTTAGGGTGAGCGTACGTGTTAGGGTAAGTGTTAGTGTTAGCGTACGGTTTAGGATTAGGGGACGGGTTAGGGTAAGGCTTCGGGTAAGGGTTAGGGTTAGGGTTAGGGTTAGGGGACGGGGACGGGGACAGTTTAGGGTACAGGTTAGGGTACGACAACCGTTTAGGGTGAGCGTACGTGTTAAGTTACGTGTTAGTGTTAGCGTATGGGTTAGGATTAGGGTACGGGTTAGGGTAAGGCTTCAGGTAAGGTTTAGGGTTAGGGTTATTGTTAGGGTTAGGGTTAGGGTACGGGGAAGGTTTAGGGTACAGGTGTGTGTACGACAACGGTTTAGGGTGAGCGTGTGTGTTAGTGTATAGGTTAGTGTTAGCGTACGGGTTAGGATTAGGGGACGGGTTTGGGTAAGGCTTCTGGTAAGTGTTAGGGTTAGGGTTAGTGTTAGGGTTAGGGGACGGGAACAGGGACGGTTTAGGGTACAGTTTAGGGTACGACAAAGTTTTACGGTGAGCGTACGTGTTAGGGTAAGGTTTAGTGTTAGCGTATGGATTAGGATTAGGGGACGGGTTAAGGTAAGGCTTCGGGTAAGGTTTAGGGTTAGGTTTAGGGTTAGGGTTAGGGTACCGGGGCGGTTGAGGGTACAGGTTAGGGTACGACAACAGTTTAGGGTGAGCGTACGTGTTAGGGTAAGTGTTAGTGTTAGCGTACGGTTTAGGATTAGTTGACGGGTTAGGTTAAGGCTTCGGGTAAGGGTTAGTGGTAGGGTTATGGTTATGGTTAGGGTTAGGGGACTGGGACGGTTTAGGGTATAGGTTAGGGTACGACAACGGTTTATGGTGTGCGTACGTGTTAGCGTATGGGTTAGTGTTAGCGTACTGGTTAGAATTACGGGACCGGTTAGGGTAAGGCTTCGGGAAAGGGTTAGGGGTAGGGTTAGAATTAGGGTTAGCGTTAGAGGACGGGGACGGTTTATGGTACTGGTGAGGCTATGACAACGGTTTAGGGTGAGCGTACGTTTTAGGGTACGGGTTAGTGTTAACGTACGGATCAGGATAAGGGGATGGGTTAGGGTAAGGCTTCGGGTAAGGGTTAGGTTTAGGGTTAGGGGAAGGGGACGGGGACGGGGACAGTTTAGGGTACAGGTGAGGGTACGACAACGGTTTAGGGTGAGCGTACGTGTTAGGGTATGGCTTAGTGTTAGCGTACGGGTTAGGATTAGGGGACGGGTTAGGGTAAGGCTTCGGGTAACGGTTAGGGTTAGTGTTAGGGTTAGGGCTCGGGGACGGGGACGGGGACAGTTTAGGGTACAGGATAGGGTACGACAACGGTTTAGGGTGAGCATACGTGGTAGGGTACGGGTTAGTGTTAGCATACTGTTTAGGATTAGGGGACGGGTTAGGGTAAGGCTTCGGGTAAGGGTTAGGGTTAGGGTTAGGGTTAGGTTTAGTGTTAGGGTTAGGGGACGGGGATGGTTTAGGGTACAGGTTAGGGTACGACAGTGGTTTAGGGTAAGCGTACGTGTTAGGATATGGGTGAGTGTTAGCGTACGGGTTAATATTAGCGGACGGGTTAGGGGAAGGCTTCGCGTAAGGGTTAGGGTTAGGGTTAGGGGATGGGGACGGCTTAGGGTACAAGCTAGGGTACGACAAAGTTTTAGAGTGAGCGTACGTGTTAGGGGGCGGGTTAGTGTTAGTGTACGGGTTAGGATTAGGGGACGGGTTAGGGTAAGGCTTCGGGTAAGGGTTAGGGTTAGGGTTAGGGGACGGGGTGGTTTAGGGTACAGGTTAGGGTATGACAACGGTTTAGGGTGAGCGTACGTGATAGGGTATGGGTTAGGGTTAGCGTACGGATTAGGATTAGGGGACGGATTGGGGAAGGCTTCGGTTAAGTGTTAGGGTTAGGGATAGGGCTAGGGTTAGGGGACGGGGACGTTTTAGGGTACAAGTTAGGGTACGACAATGGTTTAGGGTGAGCGTACGTGTTAGGTTACGGGTTAGTGTTAGCGTACGTGTTAGGATTAGAGGACGTGTTAGGGTAAGGCTTCGGGTAAGGGTTACGGTTAGGGTTAGGGTTAGGGCTAAGGTTAGGGGACGGGGACGGTTTAGGGTACAGGTAAGGGTACGACAAAGGTTTAGGGTGAGCATACATGATAGGGTATGGGTTAGTGTTCGCGTACGGGTTAGGATTAGGGGACTGGTTAGGGTAAGGCTTCGGGTAAGGGTTAGGTTTAGGATTAGGGTTAGGGTTAGTGGACGGGGACGGTTTAGCGTACAGGTTAGGGTACGACCACGGTTTAGGGTGAGTGTAAGTGTTAGGGTATGGGTTATTATTAGCGTACGGGTTCGGATTAGGTGACCGGTTAGGGTAAGGCTTCGGGTTAGGGTTAGGTTTAGGGTTAGATTTAGGGTTAGGGTTAAGGGACGGGGACTGTTTAGGGTACAAGTTAGGGTACGACAACGGTTTAGGGTGAGAGTACGTGTTAGCGTACGGGTTAGTTTTAGCGTACGGGTTAGGATTAGGGGACAGGTTAGGGTAAGGCTTCGGGTAAGGGTTAGTGTTAGGGTTAGGGTTAGGGTTAGGGGACGGGGACAGTTTAGGGTACAGGTTAGCGTACGACAACGGATTAGGATGAGCGTACGTGTTAGGGTACTGTTTAGTGTTAGCGTACGGGTTAGGATTAGGGGACGGGTTAGGGTAATGCTTCGGGTAAGGGTTAGGGTTAGGGTTAGGGGACGCGGACGGTTTAGGGTACAGGTATGCGTACGACAACGGTTTAGGGTGAGTATACGTGTTAGGTTATGGGTTAGTGTTAGCGTACGGGTTAGGAATAGAGGACGGGTTAGGGTAAGGATTTGGGTAAGGGTTACGGTTAGGGTTAGGGTTAGAGTTAGGGTTAGGGTTAGGGACGGGGATGGTTTAGGGTACAGGTTTGTGTATGACCTCGGTTTAAGTTGAGCGTACGTGTTAGGGTACGGTGTAGTGTTAGCGTAATTGTTAGGATTAGGGGACGGGTTAGGGTAAGGCTTCGGATAAGGGTTAGGGTTAGGGTTAAGGTTAGGGTTAGGGTTAGGGGACGGGGACGGTTTAAGGTACAGGTTAGGGTACGACAACTGTTTAGGTTGAGCGTATGTGTTAGAGTACGGGTTAGTGTTAGCGTACAGGTTAGGATTAAGGGACGTGTTAGGGTAAGGCTTCGGGAAGTGTTAGGGTTAGGGTTAGGGTTATGGTTAGGAGACGGGGACGGGGACGGTTTAGGGTAGAGGTTAGGGTACGACAAGTGTTTAAGGTGAGCGTACGTGTTAGGGTATGGGTTAGTGTTAACTTACGGATTACGTTTAGGGGACGGGTTAGGGTAAGGCTTCGGGTAAGGGTTAGGGTTAGGGTTAGGGTTAGGGTTAGGGGACGGGGACGGGGACGGTTTAGGGTACAGGTTAGCGTACGGCAACGGTTTAGGGTGAGCGTACGTGTTAGGGTACGGGTTAGTGTTTGCGTACGGGTTAGAATTAGTGGACGGGTTAGGGTAAGGCTTCGGGTAAGTGTTAGGGTTAGGGTTAGGGTTAGGGTTAGGGGACGGGAACGGTTTAGGGTACAGGTTAGGGTACGACAACGGTTTAGGGTGAGCGTACGTGTTAGGGTACGGGTTAGTGTTAGCGTACGGGTTAGGATTAGGGGACAGGTTAGGGTAAGGATTTGGGTAAGGGTTAGGGTTAGGTATAGGGCACGGGGACGGGGACGGTTTAGGGTACAGGTTAAGGTACGACAATGGTTTAGTGTGAGCGTACGAGTTAGGGTATGGGTTAGTGTTAGCGTAGGGGTTAGGATTAGGGGACCGGTTAGGATAAGGCTTCGGGTAAGGGTTAGCGTTAGGGTTAGCGTTAGTGTTAGGTTTAGGGGACGGGGACGGTTTAGGGTACAATTTAGGGTACGACAACGGTTTAGGGTGAGTGTACGTGTTAGGGTACGCGTTAGGATTAGGGGACAGGTTAGGGTAAGGCTTTGGGTAAGTGTTATGGTTAGGGTTAGGGTTAGGTTTAGTGGACGGGGACAGTTTAGGGTACAGGTTAGTGTACGACAACTGTTTATGGTGACCGTACGTGTTAGGGTATGGGTTAGTGTTAGCGTACGGGTTAGGATTAGGGGACAGGTTAGAGTAAGGCTTTGGGTAAGGGTTAGGGTTAGGGTTAGGGTTAGGGGACGGGTTCGGGTAATGCTTCGGGTAAGGGTTAGGTTTAGGGTTAGGGTTAGGATTAGGTTTAGAGGACGGGGACGGTTTAGGGTACAGGTTAGGGTATGACAACGGTTTAGGGTGAGGGCTCATGTTAGGTTATGGGTTAGTGTTAGCGAACGGGTTCGGATTAAGGGAGGGGTTAGTGTAAGGCTTCGGGTAAGGGTTAGGTTTAGGGTTAGGGTTAGCGTTTGGGTTAGGGGACGGGGACGGTTTAGGGTAGAGGTTAGGGTACGACCACGGTTTTGGGTGAGCGTAAGTGTTAGGGTACGGGTTAGTGTTAGCGTATGGAGTAGGATTAGGGGACGGTTTAGGGTAAGGCTTCGGGTAAGTGTTAAGGTTAGGGTTAGGGTTAGGTTTAGGGTTAGGGTTAAGGGACGGGGACGGTTTAGGATACAGGTTAGGGTATGACAACGGTTTAGGGTGAGCGTACGTGTGAGGATACGGCTTAGTGTTAGCGTACGGGTTAGGATTAGGGGACGGGTTTTGGTAAGGCTTCGGGTAAGGGTTAGGGTTAGGGTTATGGTTAGGGCACGGGGACGGTTAAGGGTACAGGTTAGGGTACCACAACGGTTTACGGTGAGCATACGTTTTAGGGTAGGGTTTAGTGTTAGCGTACGGGTCAGTATTAGAGGACGTGTTACGGGAAGGCTTCGGGTCAGTGTTAGGGTTAGAGTTAGGGTTAGGGCATGGGGACGGTTACGGTTTAGGGTACAGTTTAGTGTAGGACAAAAGTTTAGGGTGAGCGTACGTGTTAGGGTACGGGTTAGTGTTACCGTACGTGTTAGGATTATCGGACGGATTAGGGTAAAGCTTCGGGTAAGGGTTAGGTTTAGGGTTATGGTTAGGGTTAGGGTACGGGGACGGTTTAAGGTACAGGTTAGGGTACGACAACGGTTTAGGGTGAGCGTAAGTGTTAGGGTACGGGTTAGTGTTAGCCTACGGGTTAGGATTAGGGGACGGGTTAGGGTAAGGCTTCGGGTAAGGGTTAGGGTTAAGGTGAGGGTTAGGGTTAGGGTTCGGGGATGGGGATGGTTTAGGGTACAGGTTAGGGTACGACAACGCTTTAGTGTGAGTATACGTGTCTGGGTACGGGTTAGTGTTAGCGTACGGGTTAGGAATAGGTGACGGGGTAGGGTACGGCTTCGGGTAAGAGTTAGGGTTAGGGTTATGGTTAGGTGACGGGGACAGTTTAGGTTACAGGTTAGTGTACGACAATGGTTTAGGGTGAGCGTATGTGTTAGGGTACGGGTTAGTGTTAGCGTAAGGGTTAGGATTAGGGGACGGGTTAGGGTAAAGCTTCGGGTAAGGGTTAGGGTTAGATTTAGGGTTCGGGTTAGGGTTAGGGGACGGGGACGGTTTAGGGTACAGGTTAGGGTACGACAAAGGTTTAGGGTGAGCGTACGTGTTAGGGTAAGGGTTAGTGTTAGCGTACGGGTTAGGATTAGGGGACGGGTTAGGGTAAGGATTCGGGTAAGGGTTAGGGTTAGGGTTAGGGGACGGGGTGGTTTAGGGTACAGGTTAGGGTATGACAACGGTTTAGGGTGAGCGTACGTGATAGGGTATGGGTTAGGGTTAGCGTACGGATTAGGATTAGGGGACGGATTGGGGAAGGCTTCGGTTAAGTGTTAGGGTTAGGGATAGGGCTAGGGTTAGGGGACGGGGACGTTTTAGGGTACAAGTTAGGGTACGACAATGGTTTAGGGTGAGCGTACGTGTTAGGTTACGGGTTAGTGTTAGCGTACGTGTTAGGATTAGAGGACGTGTTAGGGTAAGGCTTCGGGTAAGGGTTACGGTTAGGGTTAGGGTTAGGGCTAAGGTTAGGGGACGGGGACGGTTTAGGGTACAGGTAAGGGTACGACAAAGGTTTAGGGTGATCATACATGATAGGGTATGGGTTAGTGTTCGCGTACGGGTTAGGATTAGGGGACGGGTTAGGGTAAGGCTTCGGGTAAGGGTTAGGTTTAGGTTTAGGGTTAGGGTTAGTGGACGGGGACGGTTTAGCGTACAGGTTAGGGTACGACCACGGTTTAGGGTGAGTGTAAGTGTTAGGGTATGGGTTATTATTAGCGTACGGGTTCGGATTAGGTGACCGGTTAGGGTAAGGCTTCGGGTTAGGGTTAGGTTTAGGGTTAGATTTAGGGTTAGGGTTAAGGGACGGGGACTGTTTAGGGTACAAGTTAGGGTACGACAACGGTTTAGGGTGAGAGTACGTGTTAGCGTACGGGTTAGTTTTAGCGTACGGGTTAGGATTAGGGGACAGGTTAGGGTAAGGCTTCGGGTAAGGGTTAGTGTTAGGGTTAGGGTTAGGGTTAGGGGACGGGGACAGTTTAGGGTACAGGTTAGCGTACGACAACTGTTTATGGTGACCGTACGTGTTAGGGTATGGGTTAGTGTTAGCGTACGGGTTAGGATTAGGGGACAGGTTAGAGTAAGGCTTTGGGTAAGGGTTAGGGTTAGGGTTAGGGTTAGGGGACGGGTTCGGGTAATGCTTTGGGTAAGGGTTAGGTTTAGGGTTAGGGTTAGGATTAGGTTTAGAGGACGGGGACGGTTTAGGGTACAGGTTAGGGTATGACAACGGTTTAGGGTGAGGGCTCATGTTAGGTTATGGGTTAGTGTTAGCGTACGGGTTCGGATTAAGGGACGGGTTAGAGGAAGGCTTCGGGTAAGGGTTAGGTTTAGGCTTAGGGTTAGCGTTTGGGTTAGGGGACGGGGACGGTTTAGGGTAGAGGTTAGGGTACGACCACGGTTTTGGGTGAGCGTAAGTGTTAGGGTACGGGTTATTGTTAGCGTACGAGTTAGGATTAGGGTTCGGGTTAGGGTAAGGATTCGGGTTAGGGTTAGGGTTAGGGTTAGGATTAGGGTTAGGGTTAGGAGACGGGGACGGTTTAGGGTACAAGTTAGGGTAAGACAGCAGTTTAAGGTGAGTGTACGTGTTAGGGTACGGGTTAGTGTTAGCGTACGGGTTAGGATTAGGGGACAGGTTAGGATAAGGCTTCGGGTAAGGGTTAGGGTTAGGTTTAGGGTTAGGGTTAGGGTACGGGGACAGTTTAGGGTACAGGTTAGGGTACGACAACGGTTTAGGGTGAGCGTACGTGTTAGGCTGTGGGTTAGTGTTAGAGTACGGGTGAGGATTAGGGGACAGGTTAGGGTAGGGCTTCGGGTAAGGGTTAGGGTTAGGGTTAGAGTTAGGGTTAGTGTTAGGGTTAGGGTACAGGGACAGTTTAGGGTACAGGTTAGGGTACGACAACTGTTTAGGGTGAGCATACGTGGTAGGGTACGGGTTAGTGTTAGCATACTGTTTAGGATTAGGGGACGGGTTAGGGTAAGGCTTCGGGTAAGGGTTAGGGTTAGGGTTAGGGTTAGGTTTAGTGTTAGGGTTAGGGGACGGGGACGGTTTAGGGTACAAGTTAGGGTACGACAGTGGTTTAGGGTAAGCGTACGTGTTAGGATATGGGTGAGTGTTAGCGTACGGGTTAATATTAGCGGACGGGTTAGGGTAAGGCTTCGCGTAATGGTTAGGGTTAGGGTTAGGGTTAGGGGATGGGGACGGCTTAGGGTACAAGCTAGGGTACGACAAAGTTTTAGAGTGAGCGTACGTGTTAGGGGGCGGGTTAGTGTTAGTGTACGGGTTAGGATTAGGGGACGGGTTAGGGTAAGGCTTCGGGTAAGGGTTAGGTTTACGGTTAGGGTTAGGGTTAGAGTTAGGGGACGGGGACGGTTTAAGGTACAGTTTAGGGTACGACAACCATTTACGGTGAGCGTACGTATTAGGGTATGTGTTACTCTTAGCGTACAGGTTAGGATTAGGGGACGGGTTAGTGTAAGGCTTTGGGTAAGGGTTAGGGTTAGGGGTAGGGTTAGGATTAGGGGACGGGGACTGTTTAGGTTACAGGTTAGGGTAAGACAACGATTTAGTATGAGCGTATGTGTTAGGGTACGGTTTAGTGTTAGCGTACTGGTTAGGATTACGGGACGGGTTAGGGTAAGGCTTCGGGTAAGGGTTATGGTTAGGGTTAAGGTTAGGGTTAGGGTTAGGTTTAGGGTTAGGGGACGGTGACGGTTTAGGGTACAGGTTATGGTACGACAATGGTTTAGGGTGAACGTACGTGTTAGGGTACTGGTTAGTGTTAGCGTACGGGTTAGCATAAGGGACGGGTTAGTGTAAAGCTTCGGGTAAGGGTTAGGGTTAGGGTTAGGGGACGGGGACGGTTTAGGGTACAGCTTAGTGTACGACAACTGTTTAGCGTGAGCGTACGTGTAAGCGTACGGGTTAGTGTTAGCGTATGGAGTAGGATTAGGGGACGGTTTAGGGTAAGGCTTCGGGTAAGTGTTAAGGTTAGGGTTAGGGTTAGGTTTAGGGTTAGGGTTAAGGGACGGGGACGGTTTAGGATACAGGTTAGGGTATGACAACGGTTTAGGGTGAGCGTACGTGTGAGGATACGGCTTAGTGTTAGCGTACGGGTTAGGATTAGGGGACGGGTTATGGTAAGGCTTCGGGTAAGGGTTAGGGTTAGGGTTATGGTTAGGGCACGGGGACGGTTAAGGGTACAGGTTAGGGTACCACAACGGTTTACGGTGAGCATACGTTTTAGGGTAGGGTTTAGGGTTAGCGTACGGGTCAGTATTAGAGGACGTGTTACGGGAAGGCTTCGGGTCAGTGTTAGGGTTAGAGTTAGGGTTAGGGCACGGGGACGGTTACGGTTTAGGGTACAGGTTAGTGTAGGACAAAAGTTTAGGGTGAGCGTACGTGTTAGGGTACGGGTTAGTGTTACCGTACGTGTTAGGATTATGGGACGGATTAGGGTAAAGCTTCGGGTAAGGGTTAGGTTTAGGGTTATGGTTAGGGTTAGGGTACGGGGACGGTTTAAGGTACAGGTTAGGGTACGACAACGGTTTAGGGTGAGCGTGTTAGGGTACGGGTTAGTGTTAGCCTACGGGTTAGGATTAGGGGACGGGTTAGGGTAAGGCTTCGGGTAAGGGTTAGGGTTAAGGTGAGGGTTAGGGTTAGGGTTCGGGGATGGGGATGGTTTAGGGTACAGGTTAGGGTACGACAACGCTTTAGTGTGAGTATACGTGTCTGGGTACAGGTTAGTGTTAGCGTACGGGTTAGGAATAGGTGACGGGGTAGGGTACGGCTTTGGGTAAGAGTTAGGGTTAGGGTTATGGTTAGGTGACGGGGACAGTTTAGGTTACCGGTTAGTGTACGACAATGGTTTAGGGTGAGCGTACGTGTTAGGGTACGGGTTAGTGTTAGCGTAAGGGTTAGGATTAGGAGACGGGTTAGGGTAAAGCTTCGGGTAAGGGTTAGGGTTAGATTTAGGGTTCGGGTTAGGGTTAGGGGACGGGGACGGTTTAGGGTACAGGTTAGGGTACGACAAAGGTTTAGGGTGAGCGTACGTGTTAGGGTAAGGGTTAGTGTTAGCGTACGGGTTAGGATTAGGGGACGGGTTAGGGTAAGGATTCGGGTAAGGGTTAGGGTTAGGGTTAGGGGACGGGGTGGTTTAGGGTACAGGTTAGGGTATGACAACGGTTTAGGGTGAGCGTACGTGATAGGGTATGGGTTAGGGTTAGCGTACGGATTAGGATTAGGGGACGGATTGGGGAAGGCTTCGGTTAAGTGTTAGGGTTAGGGATAGGGCTAGGGTTAGGGGACGGGGACGTTTTAGGGTACAAGTTAGGGTACGACAATGGTTTAGGGTGAGCGTACGTGTTAGGTTACGGGTTAGTGTTAGCGTACGTGTTAGGATTAGAGGACGTGTTAGGGTAAGGCTTCGGGTAAGGGTTACGGTTAGGGTTAGGGTTAGGGCTAAGGTTAGGGGACGGGGACGGTTTAGGGTACAGGTAAGGGTACGACAAAGGTTTAGGGTGAGCATACATGATAGGGTATGGGTTAGTGTTCGCGTACGGGTTAGGATTAGGGGACGGGTTAGGGTAAGGCTTCGGGTAAGGGTTAGGTTTAGGTTTAGGGTTAGGGTTAGTGGACGGGGACGGTTTAGCGTACAGGTTAGGGTACGACCACGGTTTAGGGTGAGTGTAAGTGTTAGGGTATGGGTTATTATTAGCGTACGGGTTCGGATTAGGTGACCGGTTAGGGTAAGGCTTCGGGTTAGGGTTAGGTTTAGGGTTAGATTTAGGGTTAGGGTTAAGGGACGGGGACTGTTTAGGGTACAAGTTAGGGTATGACAACGGTTTAGGGTGAGAGTACGTGTTAGCGTACGGGTTAGTTTTAGCGTACGGGTTAGGATTAGGGGACAGGTTAGGGTAAGGCTTCGGGTAAGGGTTAGTGTTAGGGTTAGGGTTAGGGTTAGGGGACGGGGACAGTTTAGGGTACAGGTTACCGTACGACAACGGATTAGGATGAGCGTACGTGTTAGGGTACTGTTTAGTGTTAGCGTACGGGTTAGGATTAGGGGACGGGTTAGGGTAATGCTTCGGGTAAGGGTTAGGGTTAGGGTTAGGGGACGCGGACGGTTTAGGGTACAGGTATGCGTACGACAACGGTTTAGGGTGAGTATACGTGTTAGGTTATGGGTTAGTGTTAGCGTACGGGTTAGGAATAGAGGACGGGTTAGGGTAAGGATTTGGGTAAGGGTTACGGTTAGGGTTAGGGTTAGAGTTAGGGTTAGGGTTAGGGACGGGGATGGTTTAGGGTACAGGTTTGTGTACGACCTCGGTTTAAGTTGAGCGTACGTGTTAGGGTACGGTGTAGTGTTAGCGTAATTGTTAGGATTAGGGGACGGGTTAGGGTAAGGCTTCAGATAAGGGTTAGGGTTAGGGTTAAGGTTAGGGTTAGGGTTAGGGGACGGGGACGGTTTAAGGTACAGGTTAGGGTACGACAACTGTTTAGGTTGAGCGTATGTGTTAGAGTACGGGTTAGTGTTAGCGTACAGGTTAGGATTAAGGGACGTGTTAGGGTAAGGCTTCGGGAAGTGTTAGGGTTAGGGTTAGGGTTATGGTTAGGAGACGGGGACGGGGACGGTTTAGGGTACAGGTTAGGGTACGACAAGTGTTTAAGGTGAGCGTACGTGTTAGGGTACGGGTTAGTGTTAACTTACGGATTACGTTTAGGGGACGGGTTAGGGTAAGGCTTCGGGTAAGGGTTAGGGTTAGGGTTAGGGTTAGGGGACGGGGACGGGGACGGCTTAGGGTACAGGTTAGCGTACGGCAACGGTTTAGGGTGAGCGTACGTGTTAGGGTACGGGTTAGTGTTTGCGTACGGGTTAGAATTAGTGGACGGGTTAGGGTAAGGCTTCGGGTAAGTGTTAGGGTTAGGGTTAGGGTTAGGGTTAGGGGACGGGAACGGTTTAGGGTACAGGTTAGGGTACGACAACGGTTTAGGGTGAGCGTACGTGTTAGGGTACGGGTTAGTGTTAGCGTACGGGTTAGGATTAGGGGACAGGTTAGGGTAAGGATTTGGGTAAGGGTTAGGGTTAGGTATAGGGCACGGGGACGGGGACGGGTTAGGGTACAGGTTAAGGTACGACAATGGTTTAGTGTGAGCGTACGAGTTAGGGTATGGGTTAGTGTTAGCGTAGGGGTTAGGATTAGGGGACCGGTTAGGATAAGGCTTCGGGTAAGGGTTAGCGTTAGGGTTAGCGTTAGTGTTAGGTTTAGGGGACGGGGACGGTTTAGGGTACAATTTAGGGTACGACAACGGTTTAGGGTGAGTGTACGTGTTAGGGTACGCGTTAGGATTAGGGGACAGGTTAGGGTAAGGCTTTGGGTAAGTGTTATGGTTAGGGTAAGGGTTAGGTTTAGTGGACGGGGACAGTTTAGGGTACAGGTTAGTGTACGACAACTGTTTATGGTGACCGTACGTGTTAGGGTATGGGTTAGTGTTAGGGTACGGGTTAGGATTAGGGGACAGGTTAGAGTAAGGCTTTGGGTAAGGGTTAGGGTTAGGGTTAGGGTTAGGGGACGGGTTCGGGTAATGCTTCGGGTAAGGGTTAGGTTTAGGGTTAGGGTTAGGATTAGGTTTAGAGGACGGGGACGGTTTAGGGTACAGGTTAGGGTATGACAACGGTTTAGGTTGAGGGCTCATGTTAGGTTATGGGTTAGTGTTAGCGTACGGGTTCGGATTAAGGGACGGGTTAGTGTAAGGCTTCGGGTAAGGGTTAGGTTTAGGGTTAGGGTTAGCGTTTGGGTTAGGGGACGGGGACGGTTTAGGGTAGAGGTTAGGGTACGACCACGGTTTTGGGTGAGCGTAAGTGTTAGGGTACGGGTTAGTGTTAGCGTACGAGTTAGGATTAGGGTTCGGGTTAGGGTAAGGATTCGGGTTAGGGTTAGGGTTAGGGTTAGGATTAGGGTTAGGGTTAGGAGACGGGGACGGTTTAGGGTACAAGTTAGGGTAAGACAGCAGTTTAAGGTGAGTGTACGTGTTAGGGTACGGGTTAGTGTTAGCGTACGGGTTAGGATTAGGGTTCGGGTTAGGGTAAGGATTCGGGTTAGGGTTAGGGTTAGGGTTAGGATTAGGGTTAGGGTTAGGAGACGGGGACGGTTTAGGGTACAAGTTAGGGTAAGACAGCAGTTTAAGGTGAGTGTACGTGTTAGGGTACGGGTTAGTGTTAGCGTACGGGTTAGGATTAGGGGACAGGTTAGGATAAGGCTTCGGGTAAGGGTTAGGGTTAGGTTTAGGGTTAGGGTTAGGGTACGGGGACAGTTTAGGGTACAGGTTAGGGTACGACAACGGTTTAGGGTGAGCGTACGTGTTAGGCTGCGGGTTAGTGTTAGAGTACGGGTGAGGATTAGGGGACAGGTTAGGGTAGGGCTTCGGGTAAGGGTTAGGGTTAGGGTTAGAGTTAGGGTTAGTGTTAGGGTTAGGGTACAGGGACAGTTTAGGGTACAGGTTAGGGTACGACCACTGTTTAGGGTGAGCATACGTGGTAGGGTACGGGTTAGTGTTAGCATACTGTTTAGGATTAGGGGACGGGTTAGGGTAAGGCTTCGGGTAAGGGTTAGGGTTAGGGTTAGGGTTAGGTTTAGAGTTAGGGTTAGGGGACGGGGACGGTTTAGGGTACAAGTTAGGGTACGACAGTGGTTTAGGGTAAGCGTACGTGTTAGGATATGGGTGAGTGTTAGCGTACGGGTTAATATTAGCGGACGGGTTAGGGTAAGGCTTCGCGTAAGGGTTAGGGTTAGGGTTAGTGTTAGGGGACGGGGACGGTTTAGGGTATAGGTTAGGGTACGACAACTGTTTAGGTTGAGCGTATGTGTTAGGGTACGGGTTAGAGTTAGCGTATGGGTTATGATTAGGGGATGGGTTAGGGTAAGGCTTTGGGTAAGTGTTAGGGTTAGGGTTAGGGGACGGGGACGGTTTAGGGTACAGTTTAGGGTATAACCACGGTTTAGGGTGAGCGTACGTGTTAGGGTACGGGTTATTGTTAGCGTACGGGTTAGGATTAGGGGACGGGTTAGGGTAAGGCTTCGGGTAAGGGTTAGGGTTAGGGTTAGGGGACGGGTACGGTTTAGTGTTCAGGTTAGGGTACGACAACGGTTTAGGGTGAGAGTACGGGTTAGTGTTAGCGTACGGGTTAGGATTATGGGAGGGATTAGGGAAAAGCTTTGGGTAAGGGTTAGAGTTAGGGTTAGGGTTAGGGCACGGGGACAGTTTAGGGTACGAAAACAGTTTAGGGTGAGCGTACGTGTTAGGGCAAGTTTTAGTGTTAGCGTACGGGTTAGGATTAGGGGACGGGTTAGGGTAAGGCTTCGCGTAAGTGTTAGGTTTAGGGTTAGGGTTAGGGTTAGGGTTGGGGACGGGGACGGTTTAGGGTACACGTTAGGGTACAACAACGGTTTAGGGTGAGCGTAAGCGTTAGCGTACGGTTTAGTGTTAGCGTACGGGTTAGGATTAGGGGATGGGTTAGGGTAAGGCTTCGGTTAAGGGTTAGGGTTAAGGTTAGGGTTGGGGGACGGGGATGGTTTAGGGTACACGTTAGGTTACGACAACGGTTTAGGGTGAGTGTACGTGTTAGGGTATGGGTTAGTGTTAGCGTACGGGTTAGGATTAGGGGACGGGTTAGGGTAAGGCTTCGTGTAAGGGTTAGGTTTAGGGTTATGGTTAGGGTTAGGGGACGGTTACGGTTTAGTGTTTAGGTTAGGGTACGACAACGGTTTAGGGTGAGCGTACGTGTTAGGGTACGGATTAGTGTTAGTATACGGGTTAGGAATAGGGGACGGGTTAGGGTAAGGCTCCGGGTAAGGGTTAGGGTTAGGGTTAGGGTGAGGGGACGGTGACGGTTTAGGGTACAGGTTAGTGTTCGCCAATGATTTAGGGTGAGCGTACGTGTTAGGGTACAGCTTAGTGTTAGCGTACGGGTTAGGATTAGGGGACGGGTTAGGTTAAGGCTTCGGGTAAGTGTTAGGGTTAGGGTTAGGGTTAGGGGACGGGGACGTTGACGGGGACGGTTTAGGGTATACGTTAGGGTCCGACAACGGTTTAGGGTGAGCATACGTGTTAGGGTACGGGCTAGTGTTAGCGTACCGGTTAGGATTATGGGACGGTTTAGGGTAAGGCTTCGAGTAAGTGTTAGGGTTAGGGTTAGGGTTACGGTTAGGGTTAGGGTACGGGGAAGGTTTAGGGTACAGGTTTGTGTACGACAACGGTTTAGGGTGAGCGTATGTGTTAGTGTACAGTTTAGTGTTAGCGTACGGGTTAGGATTAGGGGACGGGTTAGGGTAAGGCTTCGGGTAAGGGTTAGGGTTAGGGTTAGAGTTAGGGTTAGTGTTAGGGTTATGGGATGGGGATGGTTTAGGATACAGGTTAGGGTAGGACAGCGGTTTAGGGTGAGGGCACGTGTTAGGATATGGGTGAGTGTTAGCGTACGGGTTAGGATTAGGGGACGGGTTAGGGTAAGGCTTCTGGTAAGGGTTAGGGTTAGGGTTAGGGTTAGGGTTAGGGGACAGGGACTGTTTAGGATACAGGTTAGCGTACGACAACGGTTTAGGGTAGGTTACATGTTAGGGTACGGTTTAGTGTTAGCATACTTGTTGGGATTACGGCACGGTTTAGGATAAGGCTTCGGGTAAGGGTTACGGTTAGGGTTATTGTTAGGTTTAGGGTTAGGTTTAGGGGATGGGGACGGTTTAGGGTACAGGTTATGGTACGACAACGGTTTAGGGTGAGCGTACGTGTTAGGGAACGGGTTAGTGTTAGCGTACGGGTTAGGATTATGGGACCGGTTAGGGTAAGGCTTCGGGTAATGGTTAGGGTTAGGGTTAGGGTTAGTGTACGGGGACGGTTTAGGGTACAGGTTGGGTTACAAAAACTGTTTAGGGTGAGCGTACATGTTAGGGTACGGATTATTGTTAGCGTATGGATTAGGATTAGGGGACGGGTTATGGTAAGGCTCCGGGTAAGGGTTAGGTTTAGGATTCGGGGACGGGGACGGGGACGGGGACGGTTAGGGAACGACAACGGTTTAGGGTGAAGGTTCGTTTTAGGGTACGGGTTAGTGTTAGCTTACGGGTTAGGATTAGGGGACGGTATAGGGTCAGGCTTCGGTTAAGGGTTAGGGTTAGGGTTAGGGGACGGGGACGAGAACGGTGTAGGGTACAGGTTAGGGTACGACAAAGCTTTAGGGTGAGCGTACGTGTTAGTGTACTGTTTAGTGTTAGAGTATGGATTAGGATTAGGGGAAGGTTTAGGGTAAGGCTTCGGATAAGTTTTAGTGTTAGGGTTAGGGATAGGGTTAGGGTTAAGGGTCGGGGACGGTATAGGGTACAGGGTAGGGTATGACAACGGTTTAGGGTGAGCATACGTGTTAGGGTACGGCTTAGTTTTAGCGTACAGGTTAGGATTAGGGGACGGGTTAGGGTAAGGCTTCGGGTAAGGTTTAGGGTTAGGGTTAGGGTTAGGGGACGGGGACGGTTTAGGGTACAGGTTAGAGTACGACAACGGTTTAGGGTGAGCTACCTGTTAGGGTACGGGTTAGGGTTAGCGTACGGGTTAGGATTAGGGGACGGGTTAGGGTAAGGCTTCGGGTAAGGGTTAGGGTTAGGGTTAGGGTTAGGGAACGGGGACGGTTTGGGGTACAACTTAGGGTATGACAACAGTTTAGGGTGAGCGTACATGTTAGGGTACGGGTTAGTGTTAGCGTACAGGTTAGGATGAGGGGACGGGTTAGGGTAAGGCTTCGGGTAAGGGTTAGGGTTAGGGTTAGGGGACAGGGACAGGTACGGATTAGGGTACAGTTTAGGGTACAACAACGGTTGAGGGTGAGCGTACGTGTTAGGGTAAGTGTTAGTGTTAGCGTACGGGTTAGGATTAGGGGGCGTGTTAGGGTAAGGCTTCGGGTAAGGGTTAGGGTTAGGGTAAGGTGACGCGGCGGTTTAGGGTACAGGTTAGGGTACGACAACGGTTTAGTTTGAGCGTACGTGTTAGGGTACGGGTTAGGGTTAGCGTACGGGTTACGATTAGGGGACGGGTTACGGGAAGGCTTCGGGTAAGTGTTAGGGTTAGGGTTAGGGCTAGAGTTAGGGGACGGGGACGGTTTAGGGTACAGGTTAGGGTACGACAATGGTTTAGGGTGAGCATACGTGTTAGGGTACGTGTTAGTGTTAGCGCACGTGTTAGGATTATGGGACGGGTTAGGGTAAGTCTTTCGGTAACGCTTAGGGTTAGGGTTAGGGGATGGGGACGGGGACGGTTTAGGGTATAGGTTAGGGTACGACAACGGTTTAGGGTGAGCATACGTGTTAGGATACGGGTTAGTGTTTGCGTACGGTTAAGGATTAGGGGACGGGTTAGTGTAAGGCTTCGGGTAAGTGTTAGGGTTAGGGTTAGGGGACGGGGATGGGGAAGTTTTAGGGTACAGGTTAGGGTACGACAACAGTTTAGGGTGAGCGTACGTGTTAGGGCATGGGTTACTGTTAGAGTACGGGTTAGGATTAGGGGACGGGTTAGGGTAAGGCTTCGGGTAAGTGTTAGGGTTAGGGTTAGGGTTAGGGTTAGGGGATGGGGACGGTTTAGTGTACAGGTTAGGGTACGACAACGCTTTAGGGTGAGCGTACGTGTTAGGGTACGGGTTAGTGTTAGCGTACGGGTTAGGATTAGGGACGGTTTAGCTTAAGGCTTCGGGTAAGTATTAGGGTTAGGGTTAGGGGACGGGGACGGGGACGGTTTAGGGTATAGGTTAGGGTACGACAACGGTTTAGGGTGAGCATACGTGTTAGGATACGGGTTAGTGTTAGCGTACGGTTAAGGATTAGGGGACGGGTTAGTGTAAGGCTTCAGGTAAGTGTTAGGGTTAGGGTTAGGGGACGGGGATGGGGAAGTTTTAGGGTACAGGTTAGGGTACGACAACTGTTTAGGGTGAGCGTACGTGTTAGGGTACGTGTTAGTGTTAGCGTACCGGTTAGGATTAGGGGACGGTTTAGGGTAAGGCTTCGGGTAAGTGTTAGGGTTAGGGTTAGGGTTACGGTTAGGGTTAGGGTACGGGGAAGATTTAGGGTACAGGTTTGTGTACGACAACTGTTTATGGTGAGCGTATGTGTTAGTGTACAGTTTAGTGTTAGCGTATGGCTTAGGATTAGGGGACGGGTTAGGGTAAGGCTTCGGGTAAGGGTTAGGGTTAGGGTTAGGGTTAGGGTTAGGGTATGGGGACGGTTTAGGGTACAGGTTAGGATACGACAACTGTTTAGGTTGAGCGTACGTGTTAGGTTAAGGGTTAGTGTTAGCGTACGGGTTAGGATTAGGAGACGGGTTAGGGTAAGGCTTCGGGTAAGGGTTAGGGTTAGGGGACGGGGACGGTTAAGGGTACAGCTTAGGGTATGACAACGTTTTAGGGTGAGTGTACGTGTTAGGGTACGGGTTAGTTTTAGCGTACGGGTTACGATTATTGGACGGGTTAGGGTAAGGCTTCGGGTAAGGGTTAGGTTTAGGGTTAGGGTTAGTGTTAGGGGACGGGGACGGTTTAGGGTATAGGTTAGGGTACGACAACTGTTTAGGTTGAGCGTATGTGTTAGGGTACGGGTTAGAGTTAGCGTATGGGTTATGATTAGGGGACGGGTTAGGGTAAGGCTTTGGGTAAGTGTTAGGGTTAGGGTTAGGGGACGGGGACGGTTTAGGGTACAGTTTAGGGTATAACCACGGTTTAGGGTGAGCGTACGTGTTAGGGTACGGGTTATTGTTAGCGTACGGGTTAGGATTAGGGGACGGGTTAGGGTAAGGCTTCGTGTAAGGGTTAGGTTTAGGGTTATGGTTAGGGTTAGGGGACGCTTACGGTTTAGTGTTTAGGTTAGGGTACGACCACGGTTTAGGGTGAGCGTACGTGTTAGGGTACGGATTAGTGTTAGTATACGGGTTAGGAATAGGGGACGGGTTAGGGTAAGGCTCCGGGTAAGGGTTAGGGTTAGGGTTAGGGTGAGGGGACGGTGACGGTTTAGGGTACAGGTTAGTGTTCGCCAATGATTTAGGGTGAGCGTACGTGTTAGGGTACGGCTTAGTGTTAGCGTACGGGTTAGGATTAGGGGACGGGTTAGGTTAAGGCTTCGGGTAAGTGTTAGGGTTAGGGTTAGGGTTAGGGGACGGGGACGTAGACGGGGACGGTTTAGGGTATACGTTAGGGTCCGACAATCGTTTAGGGTGAGCATACGTGTTAGGGTACGGGCTAGTGTTAGCGTACCGGTTAGGATTATGGGACGGTTTAGGGTAAGGCTTCGAGTAAGTGTTAGGGTTAGGGTTAGGGTTACGGTTAGGGTTAGGGTACGGGGAAGGTTTAGGGTACAGGTTTGTGTACGACAACGGTTTAGGGTGAGCGTATGTGTTAGGGCAAGTTTTAGTGTTAGCGTACGGTTTAGGATTAGGGGACGGGTTAAGGTAAGGCTTCGGGTAAGGGTTAGGGTTAGGGTTAGGGTTACGTTTAGGGGATGGGGACGGTTTACGGTACAGGTTAGGGTACGATAATCGTTTAGGGTAAGAGTTTGTGTTAGGGCACGGGTTAGTGTTAGCGTACGGGTTAGGATTAGGGGATGGGTTAGGGTAAGGCTTCCGGTAAGGGTTAGGGTTAGGGTTAGGGTTAGGGGACAGGGACGGTTTAGGGTACAGGTTAGGGTACAACAACGATTTATTGTGAGCGTATGTGTTATGGCACGGGTTAGTCTTACCGAACGGGTTAAGATTAGTGGACGGGTTAGGGTAAGGCTTCAGGTAAGGGTTAGGTTTAGGGTTAGGGTTAGGGTTAGAGTTAGGGAACGGGGACTGTTTAGGGTACAGGTTAGGGTACGACAACGGTTTAGGGTGAGCGTACGTGTTAGGGCACGGGTTAGTGTTAATGTACGGGTTAGGATTAGGGGATGGTTTAGGGTAAGGCTTTGGGTAAGTGTTAGGGTAAGGTTTAGGGTTAGGGTTAGTGTTAGGGTTAGGGTACGGGGACGGTTTAGGGTACAGTTTAGGGTACAACAACGGTTTAGGGTGAGTGTACGTGTTAGGGTACGGGTTAGTGTTAACATACGGGTTAGGATTAGGGGACCGGTTAGGGTAAGGCTTCGGGTAAGGGTTAGGGGTAGGGTTAGGGTTAGGGGAAGCGGACGGTTTAGGGTACAGGTTAGGGTACGACAACGGTTTAGGGTGAGTGTACGTGTTACGGTACGGGTTAGTGTTAGCGTACGCGTTCGGAATAGGGGACGGGTTAAAGTAATGCTTCGGGTAAGCCTTAGGGTTAAGTGTAATGTAACAGTTCGGGTTAGGGGACGGGGACGGTTTAGGGTACAGGTTAGGGTATGACAATGGTTTAGGTTGAGCGTACATGTAAGGGTACGGTTTATTGTTAGCGTACGGGTTAGGATTAAGGGACGGGTTAGGTTAAGGCTTCGGGTAAGGGTTAGGGTTAGGGGACGGGGACAGGGATGGGGATGCGGACGTTTTAGGGTACAGGTTAGGGTACAACAACGGTTTAGGGTTAGCGTATGTGTTAGGGTACGGCTTAGTGTTCGCGTACGAGTTAGGATTAGGGGACGGGTTAGGGTAAGGCTTCGGGTAAGGGTTAGGGTTAGAGTTAGGTTTAGGGTTAGGGTTAGGGGACGGGGATGGTTTAGGGTACAGATTAGGGTATGAAAACGGTTTAGGGTGAGCGTACGTTTTAGGGGACGGGTTAGTGTTAGCGTACGGGTTAGAATTAGGGGATGGTTTAGCGTAAGGCTTCGGGTAATGGTTAGGGATAGGGTTAGGGTTAGGGTTAGTGTTAGGGGATGGGGACGGTTTAGGGTACAGGTTAGGATACGACAACGGTTTAGGGTGAGCGTACGTGTTAGGGCACGTGTTCGTGTTAGCGTACGGTTTAGGATTAGGGGACGGGTTAGTGTAAGGCTTCGGGTAAGAGTTAGGTTTAGGGTTAGGGTTAGGGTTAGGGGACGGGGACGGTTTAGGGTACAGGTTAGGTTACGGCAATGGTTTAGGGTGAGCGTACGTGTTATGGTTTGGGTTACTGTTAGCGTACGGGTTAGGATTAGGGGACGGGTTAGGGTAAGGCTTCAGGTAAGGGTTAGGGTTAGGGTTAGGGTTAGGGTACAGTTTAGGGTACAGGTTATGGTACGACAACGGTTTAGGGTTAGCGTACCTGTTAGGCTACATGTTAGTGTTAGCGTACGGGTTAGGATTATGGGACGGGTTAGGGTAAGGCTTCGGGTAAGGTTTAGGGTTAGGGTTAGGGTTAGGGTTAGGGGACGGGGACGGGGACGGTTTAGGGTACAGGTTAGGGTACAACAACGGTTTAAGGTGAGCGTACGTGTTAGGGTACGGGTTAGTGTTAGCGTACGGGTTAGGATTAGGGGACGGGTAGGGTAAGGCTTCAGGTAAGTGTTCGGGTTAGGGTTAGTGTTAGTGTTAGGGTTAGGGGACGGGGACGGCTTAGGGTACAAGTTAGGGTACAACAACATTTTAGGGTGAGCGTACGTGTTAGCGTGCATGTTAGTGTTAGCGTACGGGTTAGGATTAGGGGACGGTTTAGGGTAAGGCTTCGAGTAAGGGTTAGGGTTAGGGTTAGAGTTTGGGGACGGGGATGGTTTAGGGTACATGTTAGGGTACGAAAGCCGTTTAGGGTGAGCGTACGTGTTAGGGTACGGGTTAGTGTTAGCTTACGGTTTAGGATTAGGGGACTGGTTAGGGTAAGGCTTCGGGTAAGGGTTACGGTTAGGGGTAGGGTTAGGGTTAGTGTTAGGGTTAGGGTTAGGGGACGGGGACTGTTTAGGGTACAGGTTAGGGTACGACAACGGTTTAGGGAGAGCGTACATGTTAGGGTACGGTTTAGTGTTAGCGTACTGGTTAGGATTACGGGACGGTTTAGGATAAGGCTTCGGGTAAGGGTTACGGTTAAGGTTATTGTTAGGTTTAGGGTTAGGGTTAAGGGATGGGGATGGTTTAGGGTACAGGTTATGGTACGACAATGGTTTAGGGTGAGCGTACGTGTTAGGGAACGGGTTAGTGTTAGCGTACGGGTTAGGATTATGGGACCGGTTAGGGTAACGCTTCGGGTAAGTGTTAGGGTTAGGGTTAGGGGACGGGGATGGGGACTGGGACTGTTTACGGTACAGGTTAGGGTACGACAACGGTTTAGGCTGAGCGTACGTGTTAGGGTACGGGTTAGTGTTAGCGTATGGGTTAGATTTAGGGGACAGTTTGGCGTAAGGCTTCGGGTAAGGGTTAGGGTTAGGGTTAGGGTTAGGGTACGGGGACGGTTTAGGGTACAGGTTAGGGTACAAAAACGGTTTAGGGTGAGCGTATGTGTTAGGGCACGGGTTAGTCTTACCGTACGGGTTAGGATTAGTGGACGGGTTAGGGTAAGGCTTCGGGTAAGGGTTAGGATTAGGGTTAGGGTTAGGGTTAGGGGACGGGGACGGGGACGGTTTAGGGTACAGGTTAGGGTACGACAACGGTTTAGGGTGAGTGTACGTGTTAGGGCACGGGTTAGTGTTAATGTACGGGTTAGGATTAGCGGACGGTTTAGGGTAAGGCTTCGGGTAAGTGTTAGGGTAAGCTTTAGGGTTAGTGTTAGTGTTAGGGTACGGGGACGGTTTAGGGTACAGGTTAGGGTACAACAACGGTTTAGGGTGAGTGTACGTGTTAGGGTACGGGTTAGTGTTAGCGTACGGGTTAGGATTAGGGGACGGGTTAGGTAAGGCTTCGGGTAAGGGTTAGGGTTAGGGTTAGGGGACAGGGACGGGGACGAGGACGGTTTAGTGTACAGGTTAGGTTACGACAACGTTTTAGGGTGAGCGTATTTGTTAGCAATGGGTTAGTGTTAGCGTACAGGTTAGGATTAGGGGACGGTTTAGGGTAAGGTTTCGGGTAAAGGTTAGGGTAAGGGTTAGGGGACGGGGACGGTTTAGGGTACAGGTTAGGGTACGACAACGGTTTAGGGTGAGCGTACGTGTTAGGGTACGGGTTAGTGTTAGTGTACGGGTTAGGATTAGGGGACGGGTTACGGTAAGGCTTTGGATAAGGGTTAGGGTTAGGGTTAGGGTTTGGGGACGGGACGGTTTAGGGATCACGTTAGGTTACGACAAAGGTTTAGGGTGAGCGTACATGTTAGGTTATGGGTTAGGGTTAGCGTACGGGTTAGGATTAGGGGACGGGTTAGTGGAAGGCTTCGGGTAAGTGTTAGGGTTAGCGTTAGGGGACGGGGACGATTTAGAGTACAGGTTAGAGTACGACAACGGTTAAGGTGAGCGTACGTGTTAGGGCATGATTTAGTGTTAGCGTACGGGTTAGGATTAGGGGACGGGTTAGGGTAAGGCTTCGGGTAAGGGTTAGGGTTTGGGTTAGGGTTAGGTTTAGGGGACGGGGACGGAGACGGTTTTGGGAAGAGGTTAGGGTTCGTCAACGGTTTAGGGTGAGCGTACGTGTTAGGGCTCGGTTTAGTGTTAGAGTACGGGTTAGGATTAGGGGACGGGTTAGTGTAAGGCTTCGGGTAAGGGTTAGGGTTAGGGTTAGGGGACGGGGAAGGTTTAGGGTACACGTTAGGATGCGACAACGGTTTAGTGTGAGCGTACGTGTTAGGGTACGGGTTAGAGTTAGCGTACGGGTTAGGATTAGGGGACGGGTTAGGGAAAGGCTTCGGGTAAGGGTTAGGGTTAGGTTTAGGGGATGGGGACGGTTTAGGGTACACGTTAGCATTCGACAACTGTTTAGGGTGAGCGTACGTGTTAGGGCACGGGTTAGTGTTAGCGTACGGGTTAGGATTAGTGCACGGGTTAGGGTAAGGCTTCGGGTAAGGGTTAGGTTTAGGGTTAGGGTTAGGGTTAGGGGACGGGGACGGTTTAGGGTACAGGTTAGGGTATGACAACGTTTAAGGGTGAGTGTACGTGTTAGGGTACGGGTTAGTGTTAGCGTACGGGTTAGGATTATTGGACGGGTTAAGGTAAGGCTTCGGGTAAGGGTTAGGTTTAGGGTTAGGGTTAGGGGACGGGGATGGTTTAGTGTACAGGTTATGGTACGACAACGGTTTAGGGTGAGCGTACATGTTAGGGTACAGGTTAGTGTTACCGTACGGGTTAGGATTAGGGGAAGTGTTAGGGTCAGGCTTCGGGTAAGGGTTAGTGTTAGGGTTAGGGTTAGGGTTAGGGGACGGGGACGGTTTAGGGTACAGGTTAGTGTACGACAACGTTTTAGGTTGAGCGTACGTGTTGGGGCACGGTTTAGTGTTAGCGTACGGGTTAGGATTAGGGGATGGGTGAGGGTAAGACTTCGGGTAAGGGTTAGGGTTAGGGATAGGGTTAGGGGACGGGGACGGTTTAGGGTACAGGTTAGGGTACGACAAAATTTTAGGGTGAGCGTACGTGTTAGGGCACGGGTTAGTGTTAGCGTACAGGTTAGGATTAGTGGACGGGTTAGGGTAAGTGTTCGGGTAAGGGTTAGGTTTACGGTTAGGGTTAGGGTTAGGGTTAGGGGATGGGGACGCTTTAGGGTACAGGTTAGGGTACGACAAGGGTTAAGGGTGAGTGTACGTGTTAGGGTACAGGTTAGTGTTAGCGTACGGTTTAGGATTAGGGGACGGGTTAGTGTAAGGCTTCGGGTAAGGGTTAGGGTTAGGGTTCGGGTTAGGGGACGGGGAAGGTTTAGGGTACAGTTTAGGGTACGACAACGATTTAGGGTGAGCATACATGTTAAGGTACGTGTTAGTGTTAGCGTACGGGTTAGGATTAGGGGACGGGTTAGGGTAAGGCTTCGGGTAAGGGTTAGGGTTAGGGTTAGGGTTAGGGGACAGTCCCGGTTTAGGGTACAGGTTAGGGTACGACAACGGTTTAAAGTGAACATACGTGTTAGCGTATGGGTTAGTGTTAGCGTACGGGTTAGGATTAGGGGACGGGATAGGGTAAGGCTTCGGGTAAGGGTTAGGGTTAGGGTTAGGGTTAGGGTTAAGGTTTGGGTTAGGGGATGGGGACGGTTTAGGGTACAGGTTAGGTTACGACAATGGTTTAGGGTGAACGTAAGTTTTAGGGTATGGGTTAGTGTTAGCTTACGGGTTAGGATTAGGGGACGGGTTAGGGTAAGGCTTTGGGTGAGGGTTAGGGTTAGTTATGGGTTAGGGTTAGAGTTAGGGGTCGGGGACGGTTTACGGTACAGGTTAGTGTACGACAACGGTTTCGGGTGAGTGTACGTGTTAGGGTATGTTTTAGTGTTAGAGTACGGGTTAGGATTAGGGGACGGTTTAGGGTAAGGCTGCGGGTAATGGTTAGGGTTAGGGTTAGGGTTAGGGTATGGAGACGGTTTAGGGTACAGGTTAGGATACGACAACTGTTTAGGTTGAGCGTACGTGTTAGGTTAAGGGTTAGTGTTAGCGTACGGGTTAGGATTAGGAGATGGGTTAGGGTAAGGCTTCGGGTAAGGGTTAGGGTTAGGGGACGGGGACGGTTAAGGGTACAGCTTAGGGTATGACAACGTTTTAGGGTGAGTGTACGTGTTAGGGTACGGGTTAGTTTTAGCGTACGGGTTACGATTATTGGACGGGTTAGGGTAAGGCTTCGGGTAAGGGTTAGGTTTAGGGTTAGGGTTAGGGTTAGGGGACGGGGATGGTTTAGGGTACAGGTTAGGGTATGACAACGGTTTAGGAAGAGAGTACGTGTTAGGGTACAGCTTAGTGTTAGCGTACGGTTTAGGATTAGGGGACGGGTTAAGGTAAGGCTTCGGGTAAGGGTTAGGGTTAGGGTTAGGGTTACGTTTAGGGGATGGGGACGGTTTACGGTACAGGTTAGGGTACGATAATCGTTTAGGGTAAGAGTTTGTGTTAGGGCACGGGTTAGTGTTAGCGTACGGGTTAGGATTAGGGGATGGGTTAGGGTAAGGCTTCCGGTAAAGGTTAGGGTTAGGGTTAGGGTTAGGGGACAGGGACGGTTTAGGGTACAGGTTAGGGTACAACAACGATTTAGTGTGAGCGTATGTGTTATGGCACGGGTTAGTCTTACCGAACGGGTTAAGATTAGTGGACGGGTTAGGGTAAGGCTTCAGGTAAGGGTTAGGTTTAGGGTTAGGGTTAGGGTTAGAGTTAGGGAACGGGGACTGTTTAGGGTACAGGTTAGGGTACGACAACGGTTTAGGGTGAGCGTACGTGTTAGGGCACGGGTTAGTGTTAATGTACGGGTTAGGATTAGGGGACGGTTTAGGGTAAGGCTTTGGGTAAGTGTTAGGGTAAGGTTTAGGGTTAGGGTTAGTGTTAGGGTTAGGGTACGGGGACGGTTTAGGGTACAGTTTAGGGTACAACAACGGTTTAGGGTGAGTGTACGTGTTAGGGTACGGGTTAGTGTTAACGTACGGGTTAGGATTAGGGGACCGGTTAGGGTAAGGCTTCGGGTAAGGGTTAGGGGTAGGGTTAGGGTTAGGGGAAGGGGATGGTTTAGGGTACAGGTTAGGGTACGACAACGGTTTAGGGTGAGTGTACGTGTTACGGTACGGGTTAGTGTTAGCGTACGCGTTCGGAATAGGGGACGGGTTAAAGTAATGCTTCGGGTAAGCCTTAGGGTTAAGTGTAATGTAACAGTTCGGGTTAGGGGACGGGGACGGTTTAGGGTACAGGTTAGGGTATGACAATGGTTTAGGTTGAGCGTACATGTAAGGGTACGGTTTATTGTTAGCGTACGGGTTAGGATTAAGGGACGGGTTAGGTTAAGGCTTCGGGTAAGGGTTAGGGTTAGGGGACGGGGACAGGGATGGGGATGCGGACGTTTTAGGGTACAGGTTAGGGTACAACAACGGTTTAGGGTTAGCGTATGTGTTAGGGTACGGCTTAGTGTTCGCGTACGAGTTAGGATTAGGGGACGGGTTAGGGTAAGGCTTCGGGTAAGGGTTAGGGTTAGAGTTAGGTTTAGGGTTAGGGTTAGGGGACGGGGATGGTTTAGGGTACAGATTAGGGTATGAAAACTGTTTAGGGTGAGCGTACGTTTTAGGGGACGGGTTAGTGTTAGCGTACGGGTTAGAATTAGGGGATGGTTTAGCGTAAGGCTTCGGGTAATGGTTAGGGATAGGGTTAGGGTTAGGGTTAGTGTTAGGGGATGGGGACGGTTTAGGGTACAGGTTAGGATACGACAACGGTTTAGGGTGAGCGTACGTGTTAGGGCACGTGTTCGTGTTAGCGTACGGTTTAGGATTAGGGGACGGGTTAGTGTAAGGCTTCGGGTAAGAGTTAGGTTTAGGGTTAGGGTTAGGGTTAGGGGACGGGGACGGTTTAGGGTACAGGTTAGGTTACGGCAATGGTTTAGGGTGAGCGTACGTGTTATGGTTCGGGTTAGTGTTAGCGTACGGGTTAGGATTAGGGGACGGGTTAGGGTAAGGCTTCAGGTAAGGGTTAGGGTTAGGGTTAGGGTTAGTGTTAGGGTTAGGGGACGGGGACAGCTTAGGGTACAAGTTAGGGTACAACAACATTTTAGGGTGAGCGTACGTGTTAGCGTGCGTGTTAGTGTTAGCGTACGGGTTAGGATTAGGGGACGGTTTAGGGTAAGGCTTCGAGTAAGGGTTAGGGTTAGGGTTAGAGTTTGGGGACGGGGATGGTTTAGGGTACATGTTAGGGTACGAAAGCCGTTTAGGGTGAGCGTACGTGTTAAGGTACGGGTTAGTGTTAGCTTACGGTTTAGGATTAGGGGACTGGTTAGGGTAAGGCTTCGGGTAAGGGTTACGGTTAGGGGTAGGGTTAGGGTTAGTGTTAGGGTTAGGGTTAGGGGACGGGGACTGTTTAGGGTACAGGTTAGGGTACGACAACGGTTTAGGGAGAGCGTACATGTTAGGGTACGGTTTAGTGTTAGCGTACTGGTTAGGATTACGGGACGGTTTAGGATAAGGCTTCGGGTAAGGGTTACGGTTAAGGTTATTGTTAGGTTTAGGGTTAGGGTTAAGGGATGGGGATGGTTTAGAGTACAGGTTATGGTACGACAATGGTTTAGGGTGAGCGTACGTGTTAGGGAACGGGTTAGTGTTAGCGTACGGGTTAGGATTATGGGACCGGTTAGGGTAACGCTTCGGGTAAGTGTTAGGGTTAGGGTTAGGGGACGGGGACGGGGACTGGGACTGTTTACGGTACAGGTTAGGGTACGACAACGGTTTAGGCTGAGCGTACGTGTTAGGGTACGGGTTAGTGTTAGCGTATGGGTTAGATTTAGGGGACAGTTTGGCGTAAGGCTTCGGGTAAGGGTTAGGGTTAGGGTTAGGGTTAGGGTACGGGGACGGTTTAGGGTACAGGTTAGGGTACAAAAACGGTTTAGGGTGAGCGTATGTGTTAGGGCACGGGTTAGTCTTACCGTACGGGTTAGGATTAGTGGACGGGTTAGGGTAAGGCTTCGGGTAAGGGTTAGGATTAGGGTTAGGGTTAGGGTTAGGGGACGGGGACGGGGACGGTTTAGGGTACAGGTTAGGGTACGACAACGGTTTAGGGTGAGTGTACGTGTTAGGGCACGGGTTAGTGTTAATGTACGGGTTAGGATTAGCGGACGGTTTAGGGTAAGGCTTCGGGTAAGTGTTAGGGTAAGCTTTAGGGTTAGTGTTAGTGTTAGGGTACGGGGACGGTTTAGGGTACAGGTTAGGGTACAACAACGGTTTAGGGTGAGTGTACGTGTTAGGGTACGGGTTAGTGTTAGCGTACGGGTTAGGATTAGGGGACGGGTTAGGTAAGGCTTCGGGTAAGGGTTAGGGTTAGGGTTAGGGGACAGGGACGGGGACGAGGACGGTTTAGTGTACAGGTTAGGTTACGACAACGATTTAGGGTGAGCGTATTTGTTAGCATATGGGTTAGTGTTAGCGTACAGGTTAGGATTAGGGGACGGTTTAGGGTAAGGTTTCGGGTAAAGGTTAGGGTAAGGGTTAGGGGACGGGGATGGTTTAGGGTACAGGTTAGGGTACGACAACGGTTTAGGGTGAGCGTACGTGTTAGGGTACGGGTTAGTGTTAGTGTACGGGTTAGGATTAGGGGACGGGTTACGGTAAGGCTTTGGATAAGGGTTAGGGTTAGGGTTAGGGTTTGGGGACGGGACGGTTTAGGGATCACGTTAGGTTACGACAAAGGTTTAGGGTGAGCGTACATGTTAGGTTATGGGTTAGGGTTAGCGTACGGGTTAGGATTAGGGGACGGGTTAGTGGAAGGCTTCGGGTAAGTGTTAGGGTTAGCGTTAGGGGACGGGGACGATTTAGAGTACAGGTTAGAGTACGACAACGGTTAAGGTGAGCGTACGTGTTAGGGCATGATTTAGTGTTAGCGTACGGGTTAGGATTAGGGGACGGGTTAGGGTAAGGCTTCGGGTAAGGGTTAGGGTTTGGGTTAGGGTTAGGTTTAGGGGACGGGGACGGAGACGGTTTTGGGAAGAGGTTAGTGTTCGTCAACGGTTTAGGGTGAGCGTACGTGTTAGGGCTCGGTTTAGTGTTAGAGTACGGGTTAGGATTAGGGGACGGGTTAGGGTAAGGCTTCGGGTAAGGGTTAGGGTTAGGGTTAGGGGACGGGGAAGGTTTAGGGTACACGTTAGGATGCGACAACGGTTTAGTGTGAGCGTACGTGTTAGGGTACGGGTTAGAGTTAGCGTACGGGTTAGGATTAGGGGACGGGTTAGGGAAAGGCTTCGGGTAAGGGTTAGGGTTAGGTTTAGGGGATGGGGACGGTTTAGGGTACACGTTAGCATTCGACAACTGTTTAGGGTGAGCGTACGTGTTAGGGCACGGGTTAGTGTTAGCGTACGGGTTAGGATTAGTGCACGGGTTAGGGTAAGGGTTAGGTTTAGGGTTAGGGTTAGGGTTAGGGGACGGGGACGGTTTAGGGTACAGGTTAGGGTATGACAACGTTTAAGGGTGAGTGTACGTGTTAGGGTACGGGTTAGTGTTAGCGTACGGGTTAGGATTATTGGACGGGTTAAGGTAAGGCTTCGGGTAAGGGTTAGGTTTAGGGTTAGGGTTAGGGTTAGGGGACGGGGATGGTTTAGTGTACAGGTTAGGGTACGACAACGGTTTAGGGTGAGCGTACATGTTAGGGTACAGGTTAGTGTTACCGTACGGGTTAGGATTAGGGGAAGTGTTAGGGTCAGGCTTCGGGTAAGGGTTAGTGTTAGGGTTAGGGTTAGGGTTAGGGGACGGGGACGGTTTAGGGTACAGGTTAGTGTACGACAACGTTTTAGGTTGAGCGTACGTGTTGGGGCACGGTTTAGTGTTAGCGTACGGGTTAGGATTAGGGGACGGGTTAGGGTAAGGCTTCGGGTAAGGGTTAGGGTTAGGGTTAGGGTTAGGGGATGGGGACAGTTTAGGGTACAGGTTAAGGGTACGACAACAGTTTAGGGTGAGCATACGTTTTAGGGTGCGGGTTAGTGTTAGCGTACGGGTTAGGATTAGGGGACAGGTTAGGTTAAGGCTTCGGGTAAGGCTTGGGGTTAGGGTTAGGGTTAGGGTTAGGGTTAGGGGACGGGGACGGTTTAGGGTACAGGTTAGGGTACGACAACGTTTTTGGTTGAGCGTACGTGTTAGTGCACGGTTTAGTGTTAGCGTACGGGTTAGGATTAGTGGACGGGTTAGTGTAAGGCTTCGGGTAAGGGTTAGATTTAGGGTTTGGATTAGGGTTAGGGTTAGGGGACGGGGACGGTTTAGGGTACAGGTTAGGGTACGACAACTGTTTAGGGTGAGCGTACGTCTTAGGGTACATGTTAGTGTTAGCGTACGGGTTAGGATTATGGGACGGGTTAGCGTAAGGCTTCGGGTAAGCTTTAGGGTTAGGGTTAGGGTTAGGGTTAGGGTTAGGGGACGGGGCGGTTTAGGGTATAGGTTAGGGTACAACAACGGTTTAAGGTGAGCGTACGTGTTAGGGTATGGGTTAGTGTTAGCATACTGGTTAGTATTAGGGGACGGCTTAGGGTAAGTCTTCGGGTAAGGGTTACATTTAGGGTTAGGGTTAGGGTTAGTGTTAGGGGATGGGGACGATTTAGAGTACAGGTCAGTTTACGACAATGGTTTAGGGTGAGCGTACGTGTTAGGTTAGGGGTTATTGTTAGCGTACGGGTTATTATTAGGAGACGGGTTAGGGTAAGGCTTCGGGTAAGGTTTAGGATTAGAGTTAGGTTTAGGGTTAGGGTTAGGGGACGGGGAGGGTTTAGGGTACAGGTTAGGGTACGACAACAGTTTAGGGTGAGAGTACGTGTTAGGGTATGGTTTAGTGTTAGCATACGGGTTAGGATTAGGGGACGGGTTAGGGTAAGGCTTCGGGTAAGGGTTAGGTTTAGGGTTAGGGTTAGTGTTAGGGTTAGGGTTAGGAGACGGGGATGGTTTAGGGTATAGGTTAGGGTACGACAACGGTTTAGGGTGAGCGTACGTGTTAGGATATGGGTTAGTGTTAGCGTATGGTTTAGGATTATGGGACATGTTAGGGTAAGGCTTCGGGTAAGGGTTAGGGGACGGGGACGGGGACGGGGACGGGGACGGGGTAGGTTTAGGGTATATGTTAGGGTAGGAAAGCGGTTTAGGGTGAGCGTACGTGTTAGGGCACGGGTTAGTGTTAGCGTACGGGTTAGGATTAGGGGACGGGTTAGGGTAAGGTTTCGGGTAAGGGTTAGTGTTAGGGTTAGGGTTAGGGATAGGGGATAGGGACGAGTACGGTTTATGGTACAGGTTAGGGTTCGACAACGGCTTAGGGTGAGCGTACATGTTAGGGTAAGTGTTAGTGTTAGCTTACGGGTTAGGATTAGGGGACGGGCTAGAGTAACGCTACGGGTAAGGGTTAGGGTTAGGGTTAGGGTTAGGGGATTGGGATGGGGACCGTTTAGGGTACAGGTTAGGGTACGACAACAGTTTAGGATTAGCGTACGTGTTAGGGTATGGGTTAGTGTTAGCGTAAGGTTTAGGACTAGGGGACGGGGTAGGGTAAGGTTTCGGGTAAGGGTTAGGGTTAGGTTTAGGGTTAGGTTTAGGGGCCGGGGATGGTTTAGGGTACAGGTTAGGGTGAGCGTACGTGTTAGGATACGGATAAGAGTTAGCGTACGGGTTAGGATTAGGGGATGGGTTAGGGTGAGGCTTTGGGTAAGGGTTAGGGTTAGGGTTAGGGTTAGGGTGAGGGGACGGGGACGGGGACGGTTTCGGGTACATGTTAGCGTACAACAACGGTTTAGGATGAGCGTACGCGTTAAGGCACAGGTTAGTGTTACCGTACGGGTTAGGATTAGTGGACGGGTTAGGGTAAGGCTTCGGGTAAGGGTTAGGGTTAGGGTTAGGGGATGGGGACGGTTTAGGGTACAGGTTAGGGTATGACAAAGTTTTAGGGTGAGCGTACGTGTTAGGGCAAGGTTTAGTGTTAGCGTACGGGTTAGGATTAGGGGACGGGTTAGTGTACGGCTTCGGGTAAGGGTTAGGATTAGGGTTAGGGTTAGGGTTAGGGGAATGGGACGGTTTAGGGTTCAGGTTAGGTTACGACAACGGTTTAGGGTGAGCGTACGTGTTAGGTTATGGGTTAGGGTTAGCGTACGGGTTAGGATTAAGGGACGGGTTAGGGGAAGGCTTCGGGTAAGTGTTAGGGTTAGCGTTAGGGGACGGGGACGGTTTAGGGTATGGGTTATGGTACGACAACGGTTAAGGGTAGGCGTACGTGTTAGGGCACGGTTTAGTGTTAGCGTATGGGTTAGGATTAGGGGACGGGTTAGGGTAAGGCTTCGGGTAATGGTTAGGGTTTGGGTTATGGTTAAGGTTAAGGGACAGGGACGGGTCGGTTTAGGGAACAGGTTAGGGTTCGTCAACGGTTTAGGGAGAGCGTACGTGTTAGGGTACGGGTTAGTGTTAGCGTACGGGTTAGGGTTAGGGGTCGGGTTACGGTAAGGCTTCGGATAAGGTTTAGGGTTAGGGTTAGGGTTTGGGGACGGGGACGGTTTAGGGATCACGTTAGGGTACGACAACGGTTTAGGGTGAGCGTACATGTTAGGTTATGGGTTAGGGTTAGCGTACGGGTTAGGATTAGGGGGCGGGTTAGTGGAAGGCTTCGGGTAAGTGTTAGGGTTAGGTTTACGGGACGGGGACAGGGACGGTTTAGGGTACAGGTTAGGGTACGACAACATTTTAGGGTGAGCGTACGTGTTAGGGTACGCGTTAGTGTTAGCGTACGGGTTAGGATTAGGGGATGGGTGAGGGTAAGACTTCGGGTAAGGGTTAGGGTTAGGGATAGGGTTAGGGGATGGGGACGGTTTCGGTACAGGTTAGGGTACGACAACGTTTTAAGGTGAGCGTACGTGTTAGGGTACGGGTTAGTGTTAGCGTATGGATTAGGTTTAGGGGACGGGTTAGGGTAAGGCTTCGGGTAAGGGTTAGGGTTAGGGGATGGGGACAGTTTAGGGTACAGGTTAGGGTACGACAAAGACTTAGGATGAGCGTACAGAGTAGTGTTAGCGTACGAGTTAGGATTAGGGGACGGTTTAGCGTAAGGCTTCGGGTAAGGGTTAGGGTTAGGTTTAGGGTTAGGGGACGGGGACGGTTTAGGGTACAGGTTAGGGTACGACAAAATTTTAGGGTGAGCGTACGTGTTAGGGCACGGGTTAGTGTTAGCGTACAGGTTAGGATTAGTGGACGGGTTAGGGTAAGTGTTCGGGTAAGGGTTAGGTTTACGGTTAGGGTTAGGGTTAGGGTTAGGGGATGGGGACGCTTTAGGGTACAGGTTAGGGTACGACAAGGGTTAAGGGTGAGTGTACGTGTTAGGGTACAGGTTAGTGTTAGCGTACGGTTTAGGATTAGGGGACGGGTTAGTGTAAGGCTTCGGGTAAGGGTTAGGGTTAGGGTTCGGGTTAGGGGACGGGGAAGGTTTAGGGTACAGTTTAGGGTACGACAACGATTTAGGGTGAGCATACATGTTAAGGTACGTGTTAGTGTTAGCGTACGGGTTAGGATTAGGGGACGGGTTAGGGTAAGGCTTCGGGTAAGGGTTAGGGTTAGGGTTAGGGTTAGGGGACAGTCCCGGTTTAGGGTACAGGTTAGGGTACGACAACGGTTTAAAGTGAACATACGTGTTAGCGTATGGGTTAGTGTTAGCGTACGGGTTAGGATTAGGGGACGGGATAGGGTAAGGCTTCGGGTAAGGGTTAGGGTTAGGGTTAGGGTTAGGGTTAAGGTTTGGGTTAGGGGATGGGGACGGTTTAGGGTACAGGTTAGGTTACGACAATGGTTTAGGGTGAACGTAAGTTTTAGGGTATGGGTTAGTGTTAGCTTACGGGTTAGGATTAGGGGACGGGTTAGGGTAAGGCTTTGGGTGAGGGTTAGGGTTAGTTATGGGTTAGGGTTAGAGTTAGGGGTCGGGGACGGTTTACGGTACAGGTTAGTGTACGACAATGGTTTAGGGTGAGTGTACATGTTAGGGTATGTTTTAGTGTTAGAGTACGGGTTAGGATTAGGGGACGGTTTAGGGTAAGGCTGCGGGTAATGGTTAGGGTTAGGGTTAGGGTTAGGGTATGGAGACGGTTTAGGGTACAGGTTAGGATACGACAACTGTTTAGGTTGAGCGTACGTGTTAGGTTAAGGGTTAGTGTTAGCGTACGGGTTAGGATTAGGAAACGGGTTAGGGTAAGGCTTCGGGTAAGGGTTAGGGTTAGGGGACGGGGACGGTTAAGGGTACAGCTTAGGGTATGACAACGTTTTAGGGTGAGTGTACGTGTTAGGGTACGGGTTAGTTTTAGCGTACGGGTTACGATTATTGGACGGGTTAGGGTAAGGCTTCGGGTAAGGGTTAGGTTTAGGGTTAGGGTTAGGGTTAGGGGACGGGGATGGTTTAGGGTACAGGTTAGGGTATGACAACGGTTTAGGAAGAGAGTACGTGTTAGGGTACAGCTTAGTGTTAGCGTACGGTTTAGGATTAGGGGACGGGTTAAGGTAAGGCTTCGGGTAAGGGTTAGGGTTAGGGTTAGGGTTACGTTTAGGGGATGGGGACGGTTTACGGTACAGGTTAGGGTACGAAAATCGTTTAGGGTAAGAGTTTGTGTTAGGGCACGGGTTAGTGTTAGCGTACGGGTTAGGATTAGGGGATGGGTTAGGGTAAGGCTTCCGGTAAGGGTTAGGGTTAGGGTTAGGGTTAGGGGACAGGGACGGTTTAGGGTACAGGTTAGGGTACAACAACGATTTAGTGTGAGCGTATGTGTTATGGCACGGGTTAGTCTTACCGAACGGGTTAAGATTAGTGGACGGGTTAGGGTAAGGCTTCGGGCAAGGGTTAGGTTTAGGGTTAGGGTTAGGGTTAGAGTTAGGGAACGGGGACTGTTTAGGGTACAGGTTAGGGTACGACAACGGTTTAGGGTGAGCGTACGTGTTAGGGCACGGGTTAGTGTTAATGTACGGGTTAGGATTAGGGGACGGTTTAGGGTAAGGCTTTGGGTAAGTGTTAGGGTAAGGTTTAGGGTTAGTGTTAGGGTTAGGGTACGGGGACGGTTTAGGGTACAGTTTAGGGTACAACAACGGTTTAGGGTGAGTGTACGTGTTAGGGTACGGGTTAGTGTTAACGTACGGGTTAGGATTAGGGGACCGGTTAGGGTAAGGCTTCGGGTAAGGGTTAGGTTTAGGGTTAGGGGAAGGGGACGGGGACGGTTTAGGGTACAGGTTAGAGTGCGAAAATGGTTTAAGGTGAGCGTACGTGTTAGGGTACAGGTTATTGTTAGCGTACGGGGTAGGATTAGGGGATGGGTTAGGGTAAGGCTTCGGGTAAGTGTTAGGTTTAGGGTTAGGGTTAGGGTTAAGGTTAGGTTTAGGGGATGGGGACGGTTTAGTGTACAGGTTAGGTTACGACAATGGTTTAGTGTAAACGTAATTGTTAGGTTACAGGTTAGTGTTAGCGTACGGGTTAGGATTAGGGGACAGTTTAGGGTAAGGCTTCGGGTAATGGGTAGTGTTAGGTATGGGTTAGAGTTAGGGGACGGGGACGGTTTAGGGTACAGGTTAGTGTACGACAACGGTTTAGGGTGAGCGTACGTGTTAGGGTACGGGTTAGTGTTTGCGTACGGGTTAGGATTAGGGGACGGTTTCGGGTAAGGCTTCGGGTAAGGGTTAGGGTGAGGATTAGGGTTAGGGTTAGGGTTAGGGGACGGGGACAGTTCAGAGTACAGGTTAGGGTACGACAACATTTTACGGTGAGTGTACGTGTTAGGGTACGGTTTAGTGTAGGCGTACGGGATAGGATTAGTGGACGGGTTAGGGTAAGGCTTCGGGTAAGAGTTGGGTTTAGGGTTAGGGTTAGGGTTAGGGTTAGGGGACAGGGACGGTTTAGAGTACAGGTTAGGGTATGACAAGGTTTTATGGTGAGCATACGTGTTAGGGTACAGGTTCGTGTTAGCGTACGGGTTAGGTATAGGGGACGGTTTAGGGTAAGGCTTCCGGTAAGTGTTAGGGTTAGGGTTAGGGTTAGGGTTAGGGTTAGGGTTAGGGGACGGGGACGGTTTATGGTACAGGTTAGGGTACGACAACGTTTTAGGGTGAGCATACGTGTTAGGGTACGGTTTAGTGTTAGCGTACGAGTTAGGATTAGGGGATGGGTTAGCGTAAGGCTTCAGGTAAGGGTTAGGTTTAGTGTTAAGTTTAGGGTTAGTGATAGGGGACAGGGACTGTTTAGGGTACAGGTTAGGGTATGACAACCGTTTAGGGTGAGCGTACGTGTTTGTGCACGGTTTAGGGTTAGCGTACGGGTTAGGATTAGGGGACGGGTTAGTGTAAGGCTTCGGGTTAGGTTTAGGGTTTGGGTCAGGGTTAGGGGATGGGGAAAGTTTAGGGTACAGGTTAGGGTACGACAACGGTTTAAGGTGAGCGTACGTGTTAGGGTACGGGTTGGTGTTAGCGTACTGTTTAGGTTTAGGGGACGGTTTAGTGTAAGGCTTCGGGTAAGGGTTAGGGTTAGGGTTAGGGTTAGGGGACGGGGACGGTTTAGGGTACAGGTTAGGGTATGACAACGTTTTAGGGTGAGTGTACGTGTTAGGGTATGGGTTAGTTTTAGCGTACGGGTTAGGATAAGGGACGTGTTAGGGTAAGGCTTCGTGTAAGGGTTAGGGATGGGGTTAGGGTTAGGGTTAGGGGACGGGGACCGTTTAGGTTACAGGTTAGGGTACGACAACGGTTTAGGGTGAGCGTACTTGTTAGGGTACAGGTTACTGTTAGCGTGCGGGTTAGGGTTAGGGGACGTTTTAGGGTAAGGCTTCGGGTAAGCATTAGGGTAAGGGTTAGGGGAAGGGGACGGTTTAGGGTACAGGTTAGTGTACGACAACGGTTTAGGGTGAGCGTACGTGTTAGGGTACAGGTTAGTGTTAGCTTATGGGTTAGGATTAGGGGATGGGTTAGGGGAAGGCTTCGGGGAAGAGTTAGGGTTAAGGTTAGGTGACGGGGATGGTTTAGGTTAAAGGTTAGGGTACGACAACGGTTTATGGTGAGCGTAGGTTTTAGGGCACGGGTTAGTGTTATTGTATGGGTTAGGATTAGGGGACGGGTTAGGGTAAGGCTTCGGGTAAGGGTTAGGGTTAGGGTTAGGGTTAGGGTTAGGGTTAGGGGACGGGGGCGGTTTAGAGTACAGGTTAGGGTACGACAACATTTTAGGGTGAGCGTACGTGTTAGGGTACGGGTTAGTGTTAGCGTACGGGTTAGGTTTAGGGGACGGTTTAGGGTAAGGCTTCAGGTAAGGGATAGGGTTAGGGTTAGGGTTAGGGGCCGGGGACGGTTCAGGGTATAGGTTAGGGTATGACAACATTTTAAAGTGAGTGTACGTGTTAGGGTACGGGTTAGTGTTAGCGTACGGGTTAGGATTAGTGGACGGGTTGGTGTAAGGCTTCGGGTAAGAGTTGGGTCTAGGGTTTGGGTTAGGGTTAAGGGACGGGGACGGTTTAGGGTACAGGTTAGGGTACGACAGGGCTTTAGTGTGAGCATACGTGTTAGGGTACAGGTTAGTGTTAGCGTACGGTTTAGGATTAGTGGACGCGTTAGGGTAAGGCTTCCGATAAGGGTTAGGGTTAGGGTTAGGGTTAGGGTTAGGGGATGGGGACGGTTTACGGTACAGGTTAGGGTAGGACAACGTTTTAGGGTGAGCATACGTGTTAGGGCACGGGTTAGTGTTAGCGTACGGGTTAGGATTAGGGGATGGGTTAGTGTAAGGCTTCGGGTAAGGTTTAGGTTTAGTGTTAGGTTTAGGGTTAGTGTTAGGGGACGGGGGCGGTTTAGGATACAGTTGAGGGTACGACAACTGTTTAGGGTGAGCGTACGTGTTAGGGCACAGTTTAGGGTTAGCGTACAGGTTAGGATTAGGGGACGGGTTAGTGTAAGGCTTCGGGTTAGGGTTAGGGTTTGGGTTAGGGTTAGGGTAAGGGGACGGGGACGGGGACGGTTTAGGGTACAGGTTAGGGTACGACAACGGTTTAGGGTGAGCGTATGTGTTAGGGAAAGGGTTAATGTTAGCGTACGGGTTAGGATTATGGGACAGGTTAGGGAATGGCTTCAGGTAGGGTGAGGGTTAGGGTTAGGGTTAGGGGACGGGGAAAGTGTAGGGTACAGGTTAGGGTACGACAACGGTTTAAGGTGAGCGTACGTGTTAGGGTACGGTTTAGTGTTAGCGTACGGTTTAGGATTAGGGGACGGTTTAGTGTAAGGCTTCGGGTAAGGATTAGGGTTAGGTATGGGTTAGGGTTAGGGTTAGGGGACGGGGACGGTTTAGGGTACAGGTTAGTGTACGACAACGGTTTAAAGTGAGCGTACGTGTTAGGGTACGGGTTAGTGTTAGGGTACGGTTTAGGATTAGGGGACGGGTTAGGGTAAGGCTTCGGGTAAGGGTTAGTGTTAGGTTTAGGGTTAGGGTTAGGGGATGGGGACGGTTTAGGGTACAGGTTAGATTACAACAATGGTTTAGGGTTAACGTACCTGTTAGGGTATGTGTTAGTGTTAGCGTACAGGTTAGGGTTAGGGGATGGGTTAGTGTAAGTCTTCGGGTAAGGGTTAGGGTTAGGTATGGGTTAGGGTTAGGGTTAGGGGACGGGGATGGTTTAGGGTACAGGTTAGTGTATAACAACGGTTTAGGGTGAGCGTACTCGTTAGGTTTAGGGGACAGGTTAGTGTAAGGCTTCGGGTTAGGGTTAGGGTTTGGGTTAGGGTTAGGGTTATGGGACGGGGACGGGGACGGTTTAGGGTGCAGGTTAGAGTACGACAACAGTTTAGGGTGAGCGTACGTGTTAGGGAAAGTGTTAGTGTTAGCGTACGGGTTAGGATTATGGGACGGGTTAGGGAATGGCTTCAGGTAAGGGTGAGGGTTAGGGTTAGGGTTAGGGGACGGGGAAAGTTTAGGGTACAGGTTAGGGTACGACAACGATTTAAGGTGAGCGTACGTGTTAGGGTATGGGTGAGTGTTAGCGTACGGTTTAGGATTAGGGGACGGTTTAGTGTAAGGCTTCGGGTAAGGGTTAGGTTTAGGTATGGGTTAGGGTTAGAGTTAGGGGACGGGGACGGTTTAGGGTACAGGTTAGTTTACCACATTGGTTTAGGGTGAACGTACGTGTTAGGGTATGTGTTAGTGTTAGCGTACAGATTAGGATTAGGGGACGGGTTAGTGTAAGTCTTCGGGTAATGGTTAGGGTTAGGTATGGGTTAGTGTTAGGGTTAGGGGACGGGGACGGTTTAGGGTACAGGTTAGTGTACGACAACGGTTTAAAGTGAGTGTACGTGTTAGGGTACGTGTTAGTGTTAGGGTACGGTTTAGGATTAGGGGACGGGTTAGGGTAAGGCTTCAGGTAAGGGTTAGTGTTAGGTTTACGGTTAGGGATAGGGATAGGGGATGGGGACGGTTTAGGGTACAGGTTAGATTACAACAATGGTTTAGGGTGAACGTACGTGTTAGGGTATGTGTTAGTGTTAGCGTACAGGTTAGGATTATGGGACGGGTTAGTGTAAGTCTTCGGGTAAGGGTTAGGGTTAGGTATTGGTTAGGGTTAGGGTTAGGGGACAGGGACGGTTTAGGGTACAGGTTAGTGTATGACAACAGATTGGGGTGAGCGTATGTGTTAGGGTACGGGTTAGTGTTAGCGTACGGTTTAGGATTAGGGGACGGGTTAGGGTAAGGCTTCGGGTAAGGGTTAGGTTTTGGGTTAGGGTTAGGGTTAGGGGACGGGGACGCTTTAGGGTACAGGTTAGGGTTCGACAATGGTTCAGGTTGAGCCTATGTGTTAGGGTACAGGTTAGGGTTAGTGTACGGGTTAGGATGTTGGGATGGTTTAGGGTAAGGCTTCGGGTAAGGGTTAGATTAAGGTTAGGGTTAGGGTTAGGGGACGGGGACGGTTTAGGGTACAGTTTAGGGTACGGCAACGGTTTAGGGTTAGCGTACGTGTTAGTATACGGGTTAGTGTTAGCGTACGGGTTAGGATTAGGGGAAGGGTTAGGTTAAGGCTTCGGGTAAGGCTTAGAGTTAGGGTTAGGGGTAGGGTTAGGGCACGGGGAGAGTTTAGGATACAGGTTATGGTACGACAACGGTTTAGGGTGGGCGTACGTGTTAGGGTACAGGATAGTGTTAGCATACGTGTTAGGATTAGGGGACGGTTTAGGGTAAGGAATCGGGTAAGGGTTATGGTTAGGGTTAGGGTTAGGGTTAAGTTTAGGGAACGGGTATGGTTTTGGGTACAGGTTAGGTTATCAAACCTGTTTAGGGTGAGCGTACGTGTTAGGTTACGGGTTAATGTTAGCGTACGGGTTAGGATTAGGGGACGGGTTAGGGTAAGGCTTCCGGTAAGGGTTAGGGTTAGTGTTAGGTTTAGGGTTAGGTTTAGGGTTAGGGGATGGGGACAGTTTAGGGTACAGGTTAGGGTACAACAACGGTTTAGGGTGAGCGTGCGTAGTAGGGTATGGGTTAGTGTTAGCGAATGGGTTAGGGTTAGGGAACGGGTTAGGGTAAGGTTTAGGTTTAGGGTTAGGGTTAGGTTTAGGGTTAGAGCACGGGGATGGTTTAGGGTACATGTTAGTGTACGACAATGGTTTACGGTGTGCGTACGTGTTAGGGTACGGGTTAGTGTCAGCGTACGGGTTAGGATTAGGTGATGTGTTAGGGTAAGGCTTCGGGTAAGGGTTAGGGTTAGGGTTAGTGTTTGGGTTAGGGTTAGGGGACTGGGACGGGTACGGTTTAGGGTATAGGTTAGTGTACGACAATGGTTTAGGGACAGCATACGTTTTAGGGTATGGGTTGGGGTTAGAGTACGGGTTAGGATTAGGGGACGGGTTAGGGGAAGGCTTCGGGGAAGAGTTAGGGTTAGGGTTAGGTGACGGGGATGGTTTAGGTTAAAGGTTAGGGTACGACAACGGTTTAGGGTGAGCGTAGGTTTTAGGGCACGGGTTAGTGTTAGTGTACGGGTTAGGATTAGGGGACGGGTTAGGGTAAGGCTTTGGGTAAGGGTTAGGGTTAGGGTTAGGGTTAGGGGACGGGGGCAGTTTAGAGTACAGGTTAGTGTACGACAACATTTTAGGGTGAGCGTACGTGTTAGGGCACGGGTTAGTGTTAGCGTACGGGTTAGGTTTAGGGGACGGTTTAGGGTAAGGCTTCAGGTAAGGGATAGGGTTAGGGTTAGGGTTAGGGGCCGGGGACGGTTCAGGGTACAGGTTAGGGTATGACAACATTTTAAAGTGAGTGTACGTGTTAGGGTACGGGTTAGTTTTAGCGTACGGGTTAGGATTAGTGGACGGGTTAGTGTAAGGCTTCGGGTAAGAGTTGGGTCTAGGGTTTGGGTTTGGGTTAAGGGACGGGGACTGTTTAGGGTACAGGTTAGGGTACGACAGGGGTTTAGGGTGAGCATACGTGTTAGGGTACAGGTTAGTGTTAGCGTACGGGTTAGGATTAGTGGACGCGTTAGGGTAAGGCTTCCGGTAAGGGTTAGGGTTATGGTTAGGGTTAGGGTTAGGGGACGGGGACGGTTTACGGTACAGGTTAGGGTAGGACAAGGTTTTAGGGTGAGCATACGTGTTAGGGCACGGGTTAGTGTTAGCGTACGGGTTAGGATTAGGGGATGGGTTAGGGTAAGGCTTCGGGTAAGGTTTAGGTTTAGTGTTAGGTTTAGGGTTACTGTTAGGGGACGGGGGCGGTTTAGGGTACAGGTTAGTGTACGGCAACGGTTTAGGGTGAGCGTACATGTTAGGGCACGGTTTAGGGTTAGCGTATGGGTTAGGATTAGGGGACGGGTTAGTGTAAGGCTTCGGGTTAGGGTTAGGGTTTGGGTTAGGGTTAGGGTAAGGGGACAGGGACGGGGACGGTTTAGGGTACAGGTTAGGGCACGACAACGGTTTAGGGTGAGCGTATCTGTTAGGGAAAGGGATAATATTAGCGTACGGGTTAGGGTTATGAGACGGGTGAGGGAATGGCTTCGGGTAGGGTGAGGGTTAGGGTTAGGGTTAGGGGACGGGGAAAGTTTAGGGTACAGGTTAGTGTACGACAACGGTTTAAGGTGAGCGTACGTGTTAGGGTACGGGTTAGAGTTAGCGAACGGGTTAGGATTAGGGGACGGGTTACGGCAAGGCTTCGGGTAAGGGTTAGGTTTAGGGTTAGGGTTAGGGTTAAGGTTAGGGGACGGGGACGCTTTAGGGTACAGGTTAGGGTTCGACAATGGTTTAGGGTGAGCGTACGTGTTAGGGTACAGGTTAGTGTTAGTGTACGGGTTAGGATATGGGGACGGTTTAGGGTAAGGCTTTGGGTAAGGTTTAGTTTAGGGTTAGGGTTAGGTTTAGGGGACGGGGACGGTTTAGGGTACAGGTTAGGGTACGGCAACCGTTTAGGGTTAGCGTACGTGTTAGGGTATGGGTTAGTGTTAGCGTACGGGTTAGGATTAGGGGAAGTGTTAGGTTAAGGCTTTGGGTAAGGCTTAGATTTAAGGTTAGGGGTAGGGTTAGGGCATGGGGAGAGTTTAGGATACAGGTTATGGTACGACAACAGTTTAGGGTGAGCGTACGTGTTAGGGTACAGGATAGTGTTAGTATACGGGTTAGGATTAGGGGACGGTTTAGGGTAAGGATTCGGGTAAGGATTACGGTTAGGGTTAGGGTTAGGGTTAGGGTTAGGGAACGGGTATGGTTTTGGGTACAGGTTAGGTTACGAAAACTGTTTAGGGTGAGCGTACATGTTAGGTTACGGTTTAGTGTTAGCGTACGGGTTAGGATTAGGGGACGGGTTAGGGTAAGGCTTCAGGTAAGGGATAGGGTTAGGGTTAGGGTTAGGTTTAGGGTTAGAGCACGGGGATGGTTTAGGGTACATGTTAGGGTACGACAAAGGTTTACGGTTAGCGTACGTGTTAGGGTACGGGTTAGTGTTAGCGTACGGGTTAAGATTATGGGACGTGTTAGGGTAAGGCTTCGGGTAAGGGTTAGGGTTAGGGTTTGGGTTAGGGTTAGGGGACTGGGACGGGTATGATTTAGGGTACAGGTAAGTGTACGACAGTGGTTTAGGGTCAGCGTACGTGTTAGGGTATGGGTTGGGGTTAGAGTACGGGTTAGGATTAGGGGACGGGTTAGGGGAAGGCTTTGGGGAAGGGTTAGGGTTAGGGTTAGGGGACAGGGACGGGGACGAGGACGGTTTAGTGTACAGGTTAGGTTACGACAACGATTTAGGGTGAGCGTATTTGTTAGCAATGGGTTAGTGTTAGCGTACAGGTTAGGATTAGGGGACGGTTTAGGGTAAGGTTTCGGGTAAAGGTTAGGGTAAGGGTTAGGGGACGGGGATGGTTTAGGGTACAGGTTAGGGTACGACAACGGTTTAGGGTGAGCGTACGTGTTAGGGTACGGGTTAGTGTTAGTGTACGGGTTAGGATTAGGGGACGGGTTACGGTAAGGCTTTGGATAAGGGTTAGGGTTAGGGTTAGGGTTTGGGGACGGGACGGTTTAGGGATCACGTTAGGTTACGACAAAGGTTTAGGGTGAGCGTACATGTTAGGTTATGGGTTAGGGTTAGCGTACGGGTTAGGATTAGGGGACGGGTTAGTGGAAGGCTTCGGGTAAGTGTTAGGGTTAGCGTTAGGGGACGGGGACGATTTAGAGTACAGGTTAGAGTACGACAACGGTTAAGGTGAGCGTACGTGTTAGGGCATGATTTAGTGTTAGCGTACGGGTTAGGATTAGGGGACGGGTTAGGGTAAGGCTTCGGGTAAGGGTTAGGGTTTGGGTTAGGGTTAGGTTTAGGGGACGGGGACGGAGACGGTTTTGGGAAGAGGTTAGTGTTCGTCAACGGTTTAGGGTGAGCGTACGTGTTAGGGCTCGGTTTAGTGTTAGAGTACGGGTTAGGATTAGGGGACGGGTTAGTGTAAGGCTTCGGGTAAGGGTTAGGGTTAGGGTTAGGGGACGGGGAAGGTTTAGGGTACACGTTAGGATGCGACAATGGTTTAGTGTGAGCGTACGTGTTAGGGTACGGGTTAGAGTTAGCATACGGGTTAGGATTAGGGGACGGGTTAGGGAAAGGCTTCGGGTAAGGGTTAGGGTTAGGTTTAGGGGATGGGGACGGTTTAGGGTACACGTTAGCATTCGACAACTGTTTAGGGTGAGCGTACGTGTTAGGGCACGGGTTAGTGTTAGCGTACGGGTTAGGATTAGTGCACGGGTTAGGGTAAGGCTTCGGGTAAGGGTTAGGTTTAGGGTTAGGGTTAGGGTTAGGGGACGGGGACGGTTTAGGGTACAGGTTAGGGTATGACAACGTTTAAGGGTGAGTGTACGTGTTAGGGTACGGGTTAGTGTTAGCGTACGGGTTAGGATTATTGGACGGGTTAAGGTAAGGCTTCGGGTAAGGGTTAGGTTTAGGGTTAGGGTTAGGGGACGGGGATGGTTTAGTGTACAGGTTATGGTACGACAACGGTTTAGGGTGAGCGTACATGTTAGGGTACAGGTTAGTGTTACCGTACGGGTTAGGATTAGGGGAAGTGTTAGGGTCAGGCTTCGGGTAAGGGTTAGTGTTAGGGTTAGGGTTAGGGTTAGGGGACGGGGACGGTTTAGGGTACAGGTTAGTGTACGACAACGTTTTAGGTTGAGCGTACGTGTTGGGGCACGGTTTAGTGTTAGCGTACGGGTTAGGATTAGGGGACGGGTTAGGGTAAGGCTTTGGGTAAGGGTTAGGGTTAGGGTTAGGGTTAGGGGATGGGGACAGTTTAGGGTACAGGTTAAGGGTATGACAACAGTTTAGGGTGAGCATACGTTTTAGGGTGCGGGTTAGTGTTAGCGTACGGGTTAGGATTAGGGGACAGGTTAGGTTAAGGCTTCGGGTAAGGCTTGGGGTTAGGGTTAGGGTTAGGGTTAGGGTTAGGGGACGGGGACGGTTTAGGGTACAGGTTAGGGTACGACAACGTTTTTGGTTGAGCGTACGTGTTAGTGCACGGTTTAGTGTTAGCGTACGGGTTAGGATTAGTGGACGGGTTAGTGTAAGGCTTTGGGTAAGGGTTAGATTTAGGGTTTGGATTAGGGTTAGGGTTAGGGGACGGGGACGGTTTAGGGTACAGGTTAGGGTACGACAACTGTTTAGGGTGAGCGTACGTCTTAGGGTACATGTTAGTGTTAGCGTACGGGTTAGGATTATGGGACGGGTTAGCGTAAGGCTTCGGGTAAGCTTTAGGGTTAGGGTTAGGGTTAGGGTTAGGGTTAGGGGACGGGGCGGTTTAGGGTATAGGTTAGGGTACAACAACGGTTTAAGGTGAGCGTACGTGTTAGGGTATGGGTTAGTGTTAGCATACTGGTTAGTATTAGGGGACGGCTTAGGGTAAGTCTTCGGGTAAGGGTTACATTTAGGGTTAGGGTTAGGGTTAGTGTTAGGGGATGGGGACGATTTAGAGTACAGGTCAGTTTACGACAATGGTTTAGGGTGAGCGTACGTGTTAGGTTAGGGGTTATTGTTAGCGTACGGGTTATTATTAGGAGACGGGTTAGGGTAAGGCTTCGGGTAAGGTTTAGGATTAGAGTTAGGTTTAGGGTTAGGGTTAGGGGACGGGGAGGGTTTAGGGTACAGGTTAGGGTACGACAACGGTTTAGGGTGAGAGTACGTGTTAGGGTATGGTTTAGTGTTAGCATACGGGTTAGGATTAGGGGACGGGTTAGGGTAAGGCTTCGGGTAAGGGTTAGGTTTAGGGTTAGGGTTAGTGTTAGGGTTAGGGTTAGGAGACGGGGATGGTTTAGGGTATAGGTTAGGGTACGACAACGGTTTAGGGTGAGCGTACGTGTTAGGATACGGGTTAGTGTTAGCGTATGGTTTAGGATTATGGGACATGTTAGGGTAAGGCTTTGGGTAAGGGTTAGGGGACGGGGACGGGGACGGGGACGGGGACGGGGTAGGTTTAGGGTATATGTTAGGGTAGGAAAGCGGTTTAGGGTGATCGTACGTGTTAGGGCACGGGTTAGTGTTAGCGTACGGGTTAGGATTAGGGGACGGGTTAGGGTAAGGTTTCGGGTAAGGGTTAGTGTTAGGGTTAGGGTTAGGGATAGGGGATAGGGACGAGTACGGTTTATGGTACAGGTTAGGGTTCGACAACGGCTTAGGGTGAGCGTACATGTTAGGGTAAGTGTTAGTGTTAGCTTACGGGTTAGGATTAGGGGACGGGCTAGAGTAACGCTACGGGTAAGGGTTAGGGTTAGGGTTAGGGTTAGGGGATTGGGATGGGGACCGTTTAGGGTACAGGTTAGGGTACGACAACAGTTTAGGATTAGCGTACGTGTTAGGGTATGGGTTAGTGTTAGCGTAAGGTTTAGGACTAGGGGACGGGGTAGGGTAAGGTTTCGGGTAAGGGTTAGGGTTAGGTTTAGGGTTAGGTTTAGGGGCCGGGGATGGTTTAGGGTACAGGTTAGGGTGAGCGTACGTGTTAGGATACGGATAAGAGTTAGCGTACGGGTTAGGATTAGGGGATGGGTTAGGGTGAGGCTTTGGGTAAGGGTTAGGGTTAGGGTTAGGGTTAGGGTGAGGGGACGGGGACGGGGACGGTTTCGGGTACATGTTAGCGTACAACAACGGTTTAGGATGAGCGTACGCGTTAAGGCACAGGTTAGTGTTACCGTACGGGTTAGGATTAGTGGACGGGTTAGGGTAAGGCTTCGGGTAAGGGTTAGGGTTAGGGTTAGGGGATGGGGACGGTTTAGGGTACAGGTTAGGGTATGACAAAGTTTTAGGGTGAGCGTACGTGTTAGGGCAAGGTTTAGTGTTAGCGTACGGGTTAGGATTAGGGGACGGGTTAGTGTACGGCTTCGGGTAAGGGTTAGGATTAGGGTTAGGGTTAGGGTTAGGGGAATGGGACGGTTTAGGGTTCAGGTTAGGTTACGACAACGGTTTAGGGTGAGCGTACGTGTTAGGTTATGGGTTAGGGTTAGCGTACGGGTTAGGATTAAGGGACGGGTTAGGGGAAGGCTTCGGGTAAGTGTTAGGGTTAGCGTTAGGGGACGGGGACGGTTTAGGGTATGGGTTATGGTACGACAACGGTTAAGGGTAGGCGTACGTGTTAGGGCACGGTTTAGTGTTAGCGTATGGGTTAGGATTAGGGGACGGGTTAGGGTAAGGCTTCGGGTAATGGTTAGGGTTTGGGTTATGGTTAAGGTTAAGGGACAGGGACGGGTCGGTTTAGGGAACAGGTTAGGGTTCGTCAACGGTTTAGGGAGAGCGTACGTGTTAGGGTACGGGTTAGTGTTAGCATAAGGGTTAGGGTTAGGGGTCGGGTTACGGTAAGGCTTCGGATAAGGTTTAGGGTTAGGGTTAGGGTTTGGGGACGGGGACGGTTTAGGGATCACGTTAGGGTACGACAACGGTTTAGGGTGAGCGTACATGTTAGGTTATGGGTTAGGGTTAGCGTACGGGTTAGGATTAGGGGGCGGGTTAGTGGAAGGCTTCGGGTAAGTGTTAGGGTTAGGTTTATGGGACGGGGACAGGGACGGTTTAGGGTACAGGTTAGGGTACGACAACATTTTAGGGTGAGCGTACGTGTTAGGGTACGCGTTAGTGTTAGCGTACGGGTTAGGATTAGGGGATGGGTGAGGGTAAGACTTCGGGTAAGGGTTAGGGTTAGGGATAGGGTTAGGGGACGGGGACGGTTTAGGGTACAGGTTAGGGTACGACAAAATTTTAGGGTGAGCGTACGTGTTAGGGCACGGGTTAGTGTTAGCGTACAGGTTAGGATTAGTGGACGGGTTAGGGTAAGTGTTCGGGTAAGGGTTAGGTTTACGGTTAGGGTTAGGGTTAGGGTTAGGGGATGGGGACGCTTTAGGGTACAGGTTAGGGTACGACAAGGGTTAAGGGTGAGTGTACGTGTTAGGGTACAGGTTAGTGTTAGCGTACGGTTTAGGATTAGGGGACGGGTTAGTGTAAGGCTTCGGGTAAGGGTTAGGGTTAGGGTTCGGGTTAGGGGACGGGGAAGGTTTAGGGTACAGTTTAGGGTACGACAACGATTTAGGGTGAGCATACATGTTAAGGTACGTGTTAGTGTTAGCGTACGGGTTAGGATTAGGGGACGGGTTAGGGTAAGGCTTCGGGTAAGGGTTAGGGTTAGGGTTAGGGTTAGGGGACAGTCCCGGTTTAGGGTACAGGTTAGGGTACGACAACGGTTTAAAGTGAACATACGTGTTAGCGTATGGGTTAGTGTTAGCGTACGGGTTAGGATTAGGGGACGGGATAGGGTAAGGCTTCGGGTAAGGGTTAGGGTTAGGGTTAGGGTTAGGGTTAAGGTTTGGGTTAGGGGATGGGGACGGTTTAGGGTACAGGTTAGGTTACGACAATGGTTTAGGGTGAACGTAAGTTTTAGGGTATGGGTTAGTGTTAGCTTACGGGTTAGGATTAGGGGACGGGTTAGGGTAAGGCTTTGGGTGAGGGTTAGGGTTAGTTATGGGTTAGGGTTAGAGTTAGGGGTCGGGGACGGTTTACGGTACAGGTTAGTGTACGACAACGGTTTCGGGTGAGTGTACGTGTTAGGGTATGTTTTAGTGTTAGAGTACGGGTTAGGATTAGGGGACGGTTTAGGGTAAGGCTGCGGGTAATGGTTAGGGTTAGGGTTAGGGTTAGGGTATGGAGACGGTTTAGGGTACAGGTTAGGATACGACAACTGTTTAGGTTGAGCGTACGTGTTAGGTTAAGGGTTAGTGTTAGCGTACGGGTTAGGATTAGGAGATGGGTTAGGGTAAGGCTTCGGGTAAGGGTTAGGGTTAGGGGACGGGGACGGTTAAGGGTACAGCTTAGGGTATGACAACGTTTTAGGGTGAGTGTACGTGTTAGGGTACGGGTTAGTTTTAGCGTACGGGTTACGATTATTGGACGGGTTAGGGTAAGGCTTCGGGTAAGGGTTAGGTTTAGGGTTAGGGTTAGGGTTAGGGGACGGGGATGGTTTAGGGTACAGGTTAGGGTATGACAACGGTTTAGGAAGAGAGTACGTGTTAGGGTACAGCTTAGTGTTAGCGTACAGTTTAGGATTAGGGGACGGGTTAAGGTAAGGCTTCGGGTAAGGGTTAGGGTTAGGGTTAGGGTTACGTTTAGGGGATGGGGACGGTTTACGGTACAGGTTAGGGTACGATAATCGTTTAGGGTAAGAGTTTGTGTTAGGGCACGGGTTAGTGTTAGCGTACGGGTTAGGATTAGGGGATGGGTTAGGGTAAGGCTTCCGGTAAAGGTTAGGGTTAGGGTTAGGGTTAGGGGACAGGGACGGTTTAGGGTACAGGTTAGGGTACAACAACGATTTAGTGTGAGCGTATGTGTTATGGCACGGGTTAGTCTTACCGAACGGGTTAAGATTAGTGGACGGGTTAGGGTAAGGCTTCAGGTAAGGGTTAGGTTTAGGGTTAGGGTTAGGGTTAGAGTTAGGGAACGGGGACTGTTTAGGGTACAGGTTAGGGTACGACAACGGTTTAGGGTGAGCGTACGTGTTAGGGCACGGGTTAGTGTTAATGTACGGGTTAGGATTAGGGGACGGTTTAGGGTAAGGCTTTGGGTAAGTGTTAGGGTAAGGTTTAGGGTTAGGGTTAGTGTTAGGGTTAGGGTACGGGGACGGTTTAGGGTACAGTTTAGGGTACAACAACGGTTTAGGGTGAGTGTACGTGTTAGGGTACGGGTTAGTGTTAACGTACGGGTTAGGATTAGGGGACCGGTTAGGGTAAGGCTTCGGGTAAGGGTTAGGGGTAGGGTTAGGGTTAGGGGAAGGGGACGGTTTAGGGTACAGGTTAGGGTACGACAACGGTTTAGGGTGAGTGTACGTGTTACGGTACGGGTTAGTGTTAGCGTACGCGTTCGGAATAGGGGACGGGTTAAAGTAATGCTTCGGGTAAGCCTTAGGGTTAAGTGTAATGTAACAGTTCGGGTTAGGGGACGGGGACGGTTTAGGGTACAGGTTAGGGTATGACAATGGTTTAGGTTGAGCGTACATGTAAGGGTACGGTTTATTGTTAGCGTACGGGTTAGGATTAAGGGACGGGTTAGGTTAAGGCTTCGGGTAAGGGTTAGGGTTAGGGGACGGGGACAGGGATGGGGATGCGGACGTTTTAGGGTACAGGTTAGGGTACAACAACGGTTTAGGGTTAGCGTATGTGTTAGGGTACGGCTTAGTGTTCGCGTACGAGTTAGGATTAGGGGACGGGTTAGGGTAAGGCTTCGGGTAAGGGTTAGGGTTAGAGTTAGGTTTAGGGTTAGGGTTAGGGGACGGGGATGGTTTAGGGTACAGATTAGGGTATGAAAACTGTTTAGGGTGAGCGTACGTTTTAGGGGACGGGTTAGTGTTAGCGTACGGGTTAGAATTAGGGGATGGTTTAGCGTAAGGCTTCGGGTAATGGTTAGGGATAGGGTTAGGGTTAGGGTTAGTGTTAGGGGATGGGGACGGTTTAGGGTACAGGTTAGGATACGACAACGGTTTAGGGTGAGCGTACGTGTTAGGGCACGTGTTCGTGTTAGCGTACGGTTTAGGATTAGGGGACGGGTTAGTGTAAGGCTTCGGGTAAGAGTTAGGTTTAGGGTTAGGGTTAGGGTTAGGGGACGGGGACGGTTTAGGGTACAGGTTAGGTTACGGCAATGGTTTAGGGTGAGCGTACGTGTTATGGTTCGGGTTAGTGTTAGCGTACGGGTTAGGATTAGGGGACGGGTTAGGGTAAGGCTTCAGGTAAGGGTTAGGGTTAGGGTTAGGGTTAGTGTTAGGGTTAGGGGACGGGGACAGCTTAGGGTACAAGTTAGGGTACAACAACATTTTAGGGTGAGCGTACGTGTTAGCGTGCGTGTTAGTGTTAGCGTACGGGTTAGGATTAGGGGACGGTTTAGGGTAAGGCTTCGAGTAAGGGTTAGGGTTAGGGTTAGAGTTTGGGGACGGGGATGGTTTAGGGTACATGTTAGGGTACGAAAGCCGTTTAGGGTGAGCGTACGTGTTAAGGTACGGGTTAGTGTTAGCTTACGGTTTAGGATTAGGGGACTGGTTAGGGTAAGGCTTCGGGTAAGGGTTACGGTTAGGGGTAAGGTTAGGGTTAGTGTTAGGGTTAGGGTTAGGGGACGGGGACTGTTTAGGGTACAGGTTAGGGTACGACAACGGTTTAGGGAGAGCGTACATGTTAGGGTACGGTTTAGTGTTAGCGTACTGGTTAGGATTACGGGACGGTTTAGGATAAGGCTTCGGGTAAGGGTTACGGTTAAGGTTATTGTTAGGTTTAGGGTTAGGGTTAAGGGATGGGGATGGTTTAGGGTACAGGTTATGGTACGACAATGGTTTAGGGTGAGCGTACGTGTTAGGGAACGGGTTAGTGTTAGCGTACGGGTTAGGATTATGGGACCGGTTAGGGTAACGCTTCGGGTAAGTGTTAGGGTTAGGGTTAGGGGACGGGGACGGGGACTGGGACTGTTTACGGTACAGGTTAGGGTACGACAACGGTTTAGGCTGAGCGTACGTGTTAGGGTACGGGTTAGTGTTAGCGTATGGGTTAGATTTAGGGGACAGTTTGGCGTAAGGCTTCGGGTAAGGGTTAGGGTTAGGGTTAGGGTTAGGGTACGGGGACGGTTTAGGGTACAGGTTAGGGTACAAAAACGGTTTAGGGTGAGCGTATGTGTTAGGGCACGGGTTAGTCTTACCGTACGGGTTAGGATTAGTGGACGGGTTAGGGTAAGGCTTCGGGTAAGGGTTAGGATTAGGGTTAGGGTTAGGGTTAGGGGACGGGGACGGGGACGGTTTAGGTTACAGGTTAGGGTACGACAACGGTTTAGGGTGAGTGTACGTGTTAGGGCATGGGTTAGTGTTAATGTACGGGTTAGGATTAGCGGACGGTTTAGGGTAAGGCTTCGGGTAAGTGTTAGGGTAAGCTTTAGGGTTAGTGTTAGTGTTAGGGTACGGGGACGGTTTAGGGTACAGGTTAGGGTACAACAACGGTTTAGGGTGAGTGTACGTGTTAGGGTACGGGTTAGTGTTAGCGTACGGGTTAGGATTAGGGGACGGGTTAGGTAAGGCTTCGGGTAAGGGTTAGGGTTAGGGTTAGGGGACAGGGACGGGGACGAGGACGGTTTAGTGTACAGGTTAGGTTACGACAACGATTTAGGGTGAGCGTATTTGTTAGCATATGGGTTAGTGTTAGCGTACAGGTTAGGATTAGGGGACGGTTTAGGGTAAGGTTTCGGGTAAAGGTTAGGGTAAGGGTTAGGGGACGGGGATGGTTTAGGGTACAGGTTAGGGTACGACAACGGTTTAGGGTGAGCGTACGTGTTAGGGTACGGGTTAGTGTTAGTGTACGGGTTAGGATTAGGGGACGGGTTACGGTAAGGCTTTGGATAAGGGTTAGGGTTAGGGTTAGGGTTTGGGGACGGGACGGTTTAGGGATCACGTTAGGTTACGACAAAGGTTTAGGGTGAGCGTACATGTTAGGTTATGGGTTAGGGTTAGCGTACGGGTTAGGATTAGGGGACGGGTTAGTGGAAGGCTTCGGGTAAGTGTTAGGGTTAGCGTTAGGGGACGGGGACGATTTAGAGTACAGGTTAGAGTACGACAACGGTTAAGGTGAGCGTACGTGTTAGGGCATGATTTAGTGTTAGCGTACGGGTTAGGATTAGGGGACGGGTTAGGGTAAGGCTTCGGGTAAGGGTTAGGGTTTGGGTTAGGGTTAGGTTTAGGGGACGGGGACGGAGACGGTTTTGGGAAGAGGTTAGTGTTCGTCAACGGTTTAGGGTGAGCGTACGTGTTAGGGCTCGGTTTAGTGTTAGAGTACGGGTTAGGATTAGGGGACGGGTTAGTGTAAGGCTTCGGGTAAGGGTTAGGGTTAGGGTTAGGGGACGGGGAAGGTTTAGGGTACACGTTAGGATGCGACAACGGTTTAGTGTGAGCGTACGTGTTAGGGTACGGGTTAGAGTTAGCGTACGGGTTAGGATTAGGGGACGGGTTAGGGAAAGGCTTCGGGTAAGGGTTAGGGTTAGGTTTAGGGGATGGGGACGGTTTAGGGTACACGTTAGCATTCGACAACTGTTTAGGGTGAGCGTACGTGTTAGGGCACGGGTTAGTGTTAGCGTACGGGTTAGGATTAGTGCACGGGTTAGGGTAAGGGTTAGGTTTAGGGTTAGGGTTAGGGTTAGGGGACGGGGACGGTTTAGGGTACAGGTTAGGGTATGACAACGTTTAAGGGTGAGTGTACGTGTTAGGGTACGGGTTAGTGTTAGCGTACGGGTTAGGATTATTGGACGGGTTAAGGTAAGGCTTCGGGTAAGGGTTAGGTTTAGGGTTAGGGTTAGGGTTAGGGGACGGGGATGGTTTAGTGTACAGGTTAGGGTACGACAACGGTTTAGGGTGAGCGTACATGTTAGGGTACAGGTTAGTGTTACCGTACGGGTTAGGATTAGGGGAAGTGTTAGGGTCAGGCTTCGGGTAAGGGTTAGTGTTAGGGTTAGGGTTAGGGTTAGGGGACGGGGACGGTTTAGGGTACAGGTTAGTGTACGACAACGTTTTAGGTTGAGCGTACGTGTTGGGGCACGGTTTAGTGTTAGCGTACGGGTTAGGATTAGGGGACGGGTTAGGGTAAGGCTTCGGGTAAGGGTTAGGGTTAGGGTTAGGGTTAGGGGATGGGGACAGTTTAGGGTACAGGTTAAGGGTACGACAACAGTTTAGGGTGAGCATATGTTTTAGGGTGCGGGTTAGTGTTAGCGTACGGGTTAGGATTAGGGGACAGGTTAGGTTAAGGCTTCGGGTAAGGCTTGGGGTTAGGGTTAGGGTTAGGGTTAGGGTTAGGGGACGGGGACGGTTTAGGGTACAGGTTAGGGTACGACAACGTTTTTGGTTGAGCGTACGTGTTAGTGCACGGTTTAGTGTTAGCGTACGGGTTAGGATTAGTGGACGGGTTAGTGTAAGGCTTCGGGTAAGGGTTAGATTTAGGGTTTGGATTAGGGTTAGGGTTAGGGGACGGGGACGGTTTAGGGTACAGGTTAGGGTACGACAACTGTTTAGGGTGAGCGTACGTCTTAGGGTACATGTTAGTGTTAGCGTACGGGTTAGGATTATGGGACGGGTTAGCGTAAGGCTTCGGGTAAGCTTTAGGGTTAGGGTTAGGGTTAGGGTTAGGGTTAGGGGACGGGGTGGTTTAGGGTATAGGTTAGGGTACAACAACGGTTTAAGGTGAGCGTACGTGTTAGGGTATGGGTTAGTGTTAGCATACTGGTTAGTATTAGGGGACGGCTTAGGGTAAGTCTTCGGGTAAGGGTTACATTTAGGGTTAGGGTTAGGGTTAGTGTTAGGGGATGGGGACGATTTAGAGTACAGGTCAGTTTACGACAATGGTTTAGGGTGAGCGTACGTGTTAGGTTAGGGGTTATTGTTAGCGTACGGGTTATTATTAGGAGACGGGTTAGGGTAAGGCTTCGGGTAAGGTTTAGGATTAGAGTTAGGTTTAGGGTTAGGGTTAGGGGACGGGGAGGGTTTAGGGTACAGGTTAGGGTACGACAACGGTTTAGGGTGAGAGTACGTGTTAGGGTATGGTTTAGTGTTAGCATACGGGTTAGGATTAGGGGACGGGTTAGGGTAAGGCTTCGGGTAAGGGTTAGGTTTAGGGTTAGGGTTAGTGTTAGGGTTAGGGTTAGGAGACGGGGATGGTTTAGGGTATAGGTTAGGGTACGACAACGGTTTAGGGTGAGCGTACGTGTTAGGATACGGGTTAGTGTTAGCGTATGGTTTAGGATTATGGGACATGTTAGGGTAAGGCTTCGGGTAAGGGTTAGGGGATGGGGACGGGGACGGGGACGGGGACGGGGTAGGTTTAGGGTATATGTTAGGGTAGGAAAGCGGTTTAGGGTGATCGTACGTGTTAGGGCACGGGTTAGTGTTAGCGTACGGGTTAGGATTAGGGGACGGGTTAGGGTAAGGTTTCGGGTAAGGGTTAGTGTTAGGGTTAGGGTTAGGGATAGGGGATAGGGACGAGTACGGTTTATGGTACAGGTTAGGGTTCGACAACGGCTTAGGGTGAGCGTACATGTTAGGGTAAGTGTTAGTGTTAGCTTACGGGTTAGGATTAGGGGACGGGCTAGAGTAACGCTACGGGTAAGGGTTAGGGTTAGGGTTAGGGTTAGGGGATTGGGATGGGGACCGTTTAGGGTACAGGTTAGGGTACGACAACAGTTTAGGATTAGCGTACGTGTTAGGGTATGGGTTAGTGTTAGCGTAAGGTTTAGGACTAGGGGACGGGGTAGGGTAAGGTTTCGGGTAAGGGTTAGGGTTAGGTTTAGGGTTAGGTTTAGGGGCCGGGGATGGTTTAGGGTACAGGTTAGGGTGAGCGTACGTGTTAGGATACGGATAAGAGTTAGCGTACGGGTTAGGATTAGGGGATGGGTTAGGGTGAGGCTTTGGGTAAGGGTTAGGGTTAGGGTTAGGGTTAGGGTGAGGGGACGGGGACGGGGACGGTTTCGGGTACATGTTAGCGTACAACAACGGTTTAGGATGAGCGTACGCGTTAAGGCACAGGTTAGTGTTACCGTACGGGTTAGGATTAGTGGACGGGTTAGGGTAAGGCTTCGGGTAAGGGTTAGGGTTAGGGTTAGGGGATGGGGACGGTTTAGGGTACAGGTTAGGGTATGACAAAGTTTTAGGGTGAGCGTACGTGTTAGGGCAAGGTTTAGTGTTAGCGTACGGGTTAGGATTAGGGGACGGGTTAGTGTACGGCTTCGGGTAAGGGTTAGGATTAGGGTTAGGGTTAGGGTTAGGGGAATGGGACGGTTTAGGGTTCAGGTTAGGTTACGACAACGGTTTAGGGTGAGCGTACGTGTTAGGTTATGGGTTAGGGTTAGCGTACGGGTTAGGATTAAGGGACGGGTTAGGGGAAGGCTTCGGGTAAGTGTTAGGGTTAGCGTTAGGGGACGGGGACGGTTTAGGGTATGGGTTATGGTACGACAACGGTTAAGGGTAGGCGTACGTGTTAGGGCACGGTTTAGTGTTAGCGTATGGGTTAGGATTAGGGGACGGGTTAGGGTAAGGCTTCGGGTAATGGTTAGGGTTTGGGTTATGGTTAAGGTTAAGGGACAGGGACGGGTCGGTTTAGGGAACAGGTTAGGGTTCGTCAACGGTTTAGGGAGAGCGTACGTGTTAGGGTACGGGTTAGTGTTAGCGTACGGGTTAGGGTTAGGGGTCGGGTTACGGTAAGGCTTCGGATAAGGTTTAGGGTTAGGGTTAGGGTTTGGGGACGGGGACGGTTTAGGGATCACGTTAGGGTACGACAACGGTTTAGGGTGAGCGTACATGTTAGGTTATGGGTTAGGGTTAGCGTACGGGTTAGGATTAGGGGGCGGGTTAGTGGAAGGCTTCGGGTAAGTGTTAGGGTTAGGTTTACGGGACGGGGACAGGGACAGTTTAGGGTACAGGTTAGGGTACGACAACATTTTAGGGTGAGCGTACGTGTTAGGGTACGCGTTAGTGTTAGCGTACGGGTTAGGATTAGGGGATGGGTGAGGGTAAGACTTCGGGTAAGGGTTAGGGTTAGGGATAGGGTTAGGGGATGGGGACGGTTTCGGTACAGGTTAGGGTACGACAACGTTTTAAGGTGAGCGTACGTGTTAGGGTACGGGTTAGTGTTAGCGTATGGATTAGGTTTAGGGGACGGGTTAGGGTAAGGCTTCGGGTAAGGGTTAGGGTTAGGGGATGGGGACAGTTTAGGGTACAGGTTAGGGTACGACAAAGACTTAGGATGAGCGTACAGAGTAGTGTTAGCGTACGAGTTAGGATTAGGGGACGGTTTAGCGTAAGGCTTCGGGTAAGGGTTAGGGTTAGGTTTAGGGTTAGGGGACGGGGACGGTTTAGGGTACAGGTTAGGGTATGACAATGGTTTAGGTTGAGCGTACATGTAAGGGTACGGTTTATTGTTAGCGTACGGGTTAGGATTAAGGGACGGGTTAGGTTAAGGCTTCGGGTAAGGGTTAGGGTTAGGGGACGGGGACAGGGATGGGGATGCGGACGTTTTAGGGTACAGGTTAGGGTACAACAACGGTTTAGGGTTAGCGTATGTGTTAGGGTACGGCTTAGTGTTCGCGTACGAGTTAGGATTAGGGGACGGGTTAGGGTAAGGCTTCGGGTAAGGGTTAGGGTTAGAGTTAGGTTTAGGGTTAGGGTTAGGGGACGGGGATGGTTTAGGGTACAGATTAGGGTATGAAAACTGTTTAGGGTGAGCGTACGTTTTAGGGGACGGGTTAGTGTTAGCGTACGGGTTAGAATTAGGGGATGGTTTAGCGTAAGGCTTCGGGTAATGGTTAGGGATAGGGTTAGGGTTAGGGTTAGTGTTAGGGGATGGGGACGGTTTAGGGTACAGGTTAGGATACGACAACGGTTTAGGGTGAGCGTACGTGTTAGGGCACGTGTTCGTGTTAGCGTACGGTTTAGGATTAGGGGACGGGTTAGTGTAAGGCTTCGGGTAAGAGTTAGGTTTAGGGTTAGGGTTAGGGTTAGGGGACGGGGACGGTTTAGGGTACAGGTTAGGTTACGGCAATGGTTTAGGGTGAGCGTACGTGTTATGGTTCGGGTTAGTGTTAGCGTACGGGTTAGGATTAGGGGACGGGTTAGGGTAAGGCTTCAGGTAAGGGTTAGGGTTAGGGTTAGGGTTAGTGTTAGGGTTAGGGGACGGGGACAGCTTAGGGTACAAGTTAGGGTACAACAACATTTTAGGGTGAGCGTACGTGTTAGCGTGCGTGTTAGTGTTAGCGTACGGGTTAGGATTAGGGGACGGTTTAGGGTAAGGCTTCGAGTAAGGGTTAGGGTTAGGGTTAGAGTTTGGGGACGGGGATGGTTTAGGGTACATGTTAGGGTACGAAAGCCGTTTAGGGTGAGCGTACGTGTTAAGGTACGGGTTAGTGTTAGCTTACGGTTTAGGATTAGGGGACTGGTTAGGGTAAGGCTTCGGGTAAGGGTTACGGTTAGGGGTAGGGTTAGGGTTAGTGTTAGGGTTAGGGTTAGGGGACGGGGACTGTTTAGGGTACAGGTTAGGGTACGACAACGGTTTAGGGAGAGCGTACATGTTAGGGTACGGTTTAGTGTTAGCGTACTGGTTAGGATTACGGGACGGTTTAGGATAAGGCTTCGGGTAAGGGTTACGGTTAAGGTTATTGTTAGGTTTAGGGTTAGGGTTAAGGGATGGGGATGGTTTAGGGTACAGGTTATGGTACGACAATGGTTTAGGGTGAGCGTACGTGTTAGGGAACGGGTTAGTGTTAGCGTACGGGTTAGGATTATGGGACCGGTTAGGGTAACGCTTCGGGTAAGTGTTAGGGTTAGGGTTAGGGGACGGGGACGGGGACTGGGACTGTTTACGGTACAGGTTAGGGTACGACAACGGTTTAGGCTGAGCGTACGTGTTAGGGTACGGGTTAGTGTTAGCGTATGGGTTAGATTTAGGGGACAGTTTGGCGTAAGGCTTCGGGTAAGGGTTAGGGTTAGGGTTAGGGTTAGGGTACGGGGACGGTTTAGGGTACAGGTTAGGGTACAAAAACGGTTTAGGGTGAGCGTATGTGTTAGGGCACGGGTTAGTCTTACCGTACGGGTTAGGATTAGTGGACGGGTTAGGGTAAGGCTTCGGGTAAGGGTTAGGATTAGGGTTAGGGTTAGGGTTAGGGGACGGGGACGGGGACGGTTTAGGGTACAGGTTAGGGTACGACAACGGTTTAGGGTGAGTGTACGTGTTAGGGCACGGGTTAGTGTTAATGTACGGGTTAGGATTAGCGGACGGTTTAGGGTAAGGCTTCGGGTAAGTGTTAGGGTAAGCTTTAGGGTTAGTGTTAGTGTTAGGGTACGGGGACGGTTTAGGGTACAGGTTAGGGTACAACAACGGTTTAGGGTGAGTGTACGTGTTAGGGTACGGGTTAGTGTTAGCGTACGGGTTAGGATTAGGGGACGGGTTAGGTAAGGCTTCGGGTAAGGGTTAGGGTTAGGGTTAGGGGACAGGGACGGGGACGAGGACGGTTTAGTGTACAGGTTAGGTTACGACAACGATTTAGGGTGAGCGTATTTGTTAGCATATGGGTTAGTGTTAGCGTACAGGTTAGGATTAGGGGACGGTTTAGGGTAAGGTTTCGGGTAAAGGTTAGGGTAAGGGTTAGGGGACGGGGACGGTTTAGGGTACAGGTTAGGGTACGACAACGGTTTAGGGTGAGCGTACGTGTTAGGGTACGGGTTAGTGTTAGTGTACGGGTTAGGATTAGGGGACGGGTTACGGTAAGGCTTTGGATAAGGGTTAGGGTTAGGGTTAGGGTTTGGGGACGGGACGGTTTAGGGATCACGTTAGGTTACGACAAAGGTTTAGGGTGAGCGTACATGTTAGGTTATGGGTTAGGGTTAGCGTACGGGTTAGGATTAGGGGACGGGTTAGTGGAAGGCTTCGGGTAAGTGTTAGGGTTAGCGTTAGGGGACGGGGACGATTTAGAGTACAGGTTAGAGTACGACAACGGTTAAGGTGAGCGTACGTGTTAGGGCATGATTTAGTGTTAGCGTACGGGTTAGGATTAGGGGACGGGTTAGGGTAAGGCTTCGGGTAAGGGTTAGGGTTTGGGTTAGGGTTAGGTTTAGGGGACGGGGACGGAGACGGTTTTGGGAAGAGGTTAGTGTTCGTCAACGGTTTAGGGTGAGCGTACGTGTTAGGGCTCGGTTTAGTGTTAGAGTACGGGTTAGGATTAGGGGACGGGTTAGTGTAAGGCTTCGGGTAAGGGTTAGGGTTAGGGTTAGGGGACGGGGAAGGTTTAGGGTACACGTTAGGATGCGACAACGGTTTAGTGTGAGCGTACGTGTTAGGGTACGGGTTAGAGTTAGCGTACGGGTTAGGATTAGGGGACGGGTTAGGGAAAGGCTTCGGGTAAGGGTTAGGGTTAGGTTTAGGGGATGGGGACGGTTTAGGGTACACGTTAGCATTCGACAACTGTTTAGGGTGAGCGTACGTGTTAGGGCACGGGTTAGTGTTAGCGTACGGGTTAGGATTAGTGCACGGGTTAGGGTAAGGGTTAGGTTTAGGGTTAGGGTTAGGGTTAGGGGACGGGGACGGTTTAGGGTACAGGTTAGGGTATGACAACGTTTAAGGGTGAGTGTACGTGTTAGGGTACGGGTTAGTGTTAGCGTACGGGTTAGGATTATTGGACGGGTTAAGGTAAGGCTTCGGGTAAGGGTTAGGTTTAGGGTTAGGGTTAGGGTTAGGGGACGGGGATGGTTTAGTGTACAGGTTAGGGTACGACAACGGTTTAGGGTGAGCGTACATGTTAGGGTACAGGTTAGTGTTACCGTACGGGTTAGGATTAGGGGAAGTGTTAGGGTCAGGCTTCGGGTAAGGGTTAGTGTTAGGGTTAGGGTTAGGGTTAGGGGACGGGGACGGTTTAGGGTACAGGTTAGTGTACGACAACGTTTTAGGTTGAGCGTACGTGTTGGGGCACGGTTTAGTGTTAGCGTACGGGTTAGGATTAGGGGACGGGTTAGGGTAAGGCTTCGGGTAAGGGTTAGGGTTAGGGTTAGGGTTAGGGGATGGGGACAGTTTAGGGTACAGGTTAAGGGTACGACAACAGTTTAGGGTGAGCATACGTTTTAGGGTGCGGGTTAGTGTTAGCGTACGGGTTAGGATTAGGGGACAGGTTAGGTTAAGGCTTCGGGTAAGGCTTGGGGTTAGGGTTAGGGTTAGGGTTAGGGTTAGGGGACGGGGACGGTTTAGGGTACAGGTTAGGGTACGACAACGTTTTTGGTTGAGCGTACGTGTTAGTGCACGGTTTAGTGTTAGCGTACGGGTTAGGATTAGTGGACGGGTTAGTGTAAGGCTTCGGGTAAGGGTTAGATTTAGGGTTTGGATTAGGGTTAGGGTTAGGGGACGGGGACGGTTTAGGGTACAGGTTAGGGTACGACAACTGTTTAGGGTGAGCGTACGTCTTAGGGTACATGTTAGTGTTAGCGTACGGGTTAGGGTTATGGGACGGGTTAGCGTAAGGCTTCGGGTAAGCTTTAGGGTTAGGGTTAGGGTTAGGGTTAGGGTTAGGGGACGGGGCGGTTTAGGGTATAGGTTAGGGTACAACAACGGTTTAAGGTGAGCGTACGTGTTAGGGTATGGGTTAGTGTTAGCATACTGGTTAGTATTAGGGGACGGCTTAGGGTAAGTCTTCGGGTAAGGGTTACATTTAGGGTTAGGGTTAGGGTTAGTGTTAGGGGATGGGGACGATTTAGAGTACAGGTCAGTTTACGACAATGGTTTAGGGTGAGCGTACGTGTTAGGTTAGGGGTTATTGTTAGCGTACGGGTTATTATTAGGAGACGGGTTAGGGTAAGGCTTCGGGTAAGGTTTAGGATTAGAGTTAGGTTTAGGGTTAGGGTTAGGGGACGGGGAGGGTTTAGGGTACAGGTTAGGGTACGACAACGGTTTAGGGTGAGAGTACGTGTTAGGGTATGGTTTAGTGTTAGCATACGGGTTAGGATTAGGGGACGGGTTAGGGTAAGGCTTCGGGTAAGGGTTAGGTTTAGGGTTAGGGTTAGTGTTAGGGTTAGGGTTAGGAGACGGGGATGGTTTAGGGTATAGGTTAGGGTACGACAACGGTTTAGGGTGAGCGTACGTGTTAGGATACGGGTTAGTGTTAGCGTATGGTTTAGGATTATGGGACATGTTAGGGTAAGGCTTCGGGTAAGGGTTAGGGGACGGGGACGGGGACGGGGACGGGGACGGGGTAGGTTTAGGGTATATGTTAGGGTAGGAAAGCGGTTTAGGGTGAGCGTACGTGTTAGGGCACGGGTTAGTGTTAGCGTACGGGTTAGGATTAGGGGACGGGTTAGGGTAAGGTTTCGGGTAAGGGTTAGGGTTAGGGGACGGGGACGGTTAAGGGTACAGCTTAGGGTATGACAACGTTTTAGGGTGAGTGTAAGTGTTAGGGTACGGGTTAGTTTTAGCGTACGGGTTACGATTATTGGACGGGTTAGGGTAAGGCTTCGGGTAAGGGTTAGGTTTAGGGTTAGGGTTAGGGTTAGGGGACGGGGATGGTTTAGGGTACAGGTTAGGGTATGACAACGGTTTAGGAAGAGAGTACGTGTTAGGGTACAGCTTAGTGTTAGCGTACGGTTTAGGATTAGGGGACGGGTTAAGGTAAGGCTTCGGGTAAGGGTTAGGGTTAGGGTTAGGGTTACGTTTAGGGGATGGGGACGGTTTACGGTACAGGTTAGGGTACGAAAATCGTTTAGGGTAAGAGTTTGTGTTAGGGCACGGGTTAGTGTTAGCGTACGGGTTAGGATTAGGGGATGGGTTAGGGTAAGGCTTCCGGTAAGGGTTAGGGTTAGGGTTAGGGTTAGGGGACAGGGACGGTTTAGGGTACAGGTTAGGGTACAACAACGATTTAGTGTGAGCGTATGTGTTATGGCACGGGTTAGTCTTACCGAACGGGTTAAGATTAGTGGACGGGTTAGGGTAAGGCTTCGGGTAAGGGTTAGGTTTAGGGTTAGGGTTAGGGTTAGAGTTAGGGAACGGGGACTGTTTAGGGTACAGGTTAGGGTACGACAACGGTTTAGGGTGAGCGTACGTGTTAGGGTACGGGTTAGTGTTAGCGTACGGGTTAGGATTAGGGGACGGGTAGGGTAAGGCTTCAGGTAAGTGTTCGGGTTAGGGTTAGTGTTAGTGTTAGGGTTAGGGGACGGGGACGGCTTAGGGTACAAGTTAGGGTACAACAACATTTTAGGGTGAGCGTACGTGTTAGCGTGCATGTTAGTGTTAGCGTACGGGTTAGGATTAGGGGACGGTTTAGGGTAAGGCTTCGAGTAAGGGTTAGGGTTAGGGTTAGAGTTTGGGGACGGGGATGGTTTAGGGTACATGTTAGGGTACGAAAGCCGTTTAGGGTGAGCGTACGTGTTAGGGTACGGGTTAGTGTTAGCTTACGGTTTAGGATTAGGGGACTGGTTAGGGTAAGGCTTCGGGTAAGGGTTACGGTTAGGGGTAGGGTTAGGGTTAGTGTTAGGGTTAGGGTTAGGGGACGGGGACTGTTTAGGGTACAGGTTAGGGTACGACAACGGTTTAGGGAGAGCGTACATGTTAGGGTACGGTTTAGTGTTAGCGTACTGGTTAGGATTACGGGACGGTTTAGGATAAGGCTTCGGGTAAGGGTTACGGTTAAGGTTATTGTTAGGTTTAGGGTTAGGGTTAAGGGATGGGGATGGTTTAGGGTACAGGTTATGGTACGACAATGGTTTAGGGTGAGCGTACGTGTTAGGGAACGGGTTAGTGTTAGCGTACGGGTTAGGATTATGGGACCGGTTAGGGTAACGCTTCGGGTAAGTGTTAGGGTTAGGGTTAGGGGACGGGGACGGGGACTGGGACTGTTTACGGTACAGGTTAGGGTACGACAACGGTTTAGGCTGAGCGTACGTGTTAGGGTACGGGTTAGTGTTAGCGTATGGGTTAGATTTAGGGGACAGTTTGGCGTAAGGCTTCGGGTAAGGGTTAGGGTTAGGGTTAGGGTTAGGGTACGGGGACGGTTTAGGGTACAGGTTAGGGTACAAAAACGGTTTAGGGTGAGCGTATGTGTTAGGGCACGGGTTAGTCTTACCGTACGGGTTAGGATTAGTGGACGGGTTAGGGTAAGGCTTCGGGTAAGGGTTAGGATTAGGGTTAGGGTTAGGGTTAGGGGACGGGGACGGGGACGGTTTAGGGTACAGGTTAGGGTACGACAACGGTTTAGGGTGAGTGTACGTGTTAGGGCACGGGTTAGTGTTAATGTACGGGTTAGGATTAGCGGACGGTTTAGGGTAAGGCTTCGGGTAAGTGTTAGGGTAAGCTTTAGGGTTAGTGTTAGTGTTAGGGTACGGGGACGGTTTAGGGTACAGGTTAGGGTACAACAACGGTTTAGGGTGAGTGTACGTGTTAGGGTACGGGTTAGTGTTAGCGTACGGGTTAGGATTAGGGGACGGGTTAGGTAAGGCTTCGGGTAAGGGTTAGGGTTAGGGTTAGGGGACAGGGACGGGGACGAGGACGGTTTAGTGTACAGGTTAGGTTACGACAACGATTTAGGGTGAGCGTATTTGTTAGCAATGGGTTAGTGTTAGCGTACAGGTTAGGATTAGGGGACGGTTTAGGGTAAGGTTTCGGGTAAAGGTTAGGGTAAGGGTTAGGGGACGGGGACGGTTTAGGGTACAGGTTAGGGTACGACAACGGTTTAGGGTGAGCGTACGTGTTAGGGTACGGGTTAGTGTTAGTGTACGGGTTAGGATTAGGGGACGGGTTACGGTAAGGCTTTGGATAAGGGTTAGGGTTAGGGTTAGGGTTTGGGGACGGGACGGTTTAGGGATCACGTTAGGTTACGACAAAGGTTTAGGGTGAGCGTACATGTTAGGTTATGGGTTAGGGTTAGCGTACGGGTTAGGATTAGGGGACGGGTTAGTGGAAGGCTTCGGGTAAGTGTTAGGGTTAGCGTTAGGGGACGGGGACGATTTAGAGTACAGGTTAGAGTACGACAACGGTTAAGGTGAGCGTACGTGTTAGGGCATGATTTAGTGTTAGCGTACGGGTTAGGATTAGGGGACGGGTTAGGGTAAGGCTTCGGGTAAGGGTTAGGGTTTGGGTTAGGGTTAGGTTTAGGGGACGGGGACGGAGACGGTTTTGGGAAGAGGTTAGGGTTCGTCAACGGTTTAGGGTGAGCGTACGTGTTAGGGCTCGGTTTAGTGTTAGAGTACGGGTTAGGATTAGGGGACGGGTTAGTGTAAGGCTTCGGGTAAGGGTTAGGGTTAGGGTTAGGGGACGGGGAAGGTTTAGGGTACACGTTAGGATGCGACAACGGTTTAGTGTGAGCGTACGTGTTAGGGTACGGGTTAGAGTTAGCATACGGGTTAGGATTAGGGGACGGGTTAGGGAAAGGCTTCGGGTAAGGGTTAGGGTTAGGTTTAGGGGATGGGGACGGTTTAGGGTACACGTTAGCATTCGACAACTGTTTAGGGTGAGCGTACGTGTTAGGGCACGGGTTAGTGTTAGCGTACGGGTTAGGATTAGTGCACGGGTTAGGGTAAGGCTTCGGGTAAGGGTTAGGTTTAGGGTTAGGGTTAGGGTTAGGGGACGGGGACGGTTTAGGGTACAGGTTAGGGTATGACAACGTTTAAGGGTGAGTGTACGTGTTAGGGTACGGGTTAGTGTTAGCGTACGGGTTAGGATTATTGGACGGGTTAAGGTAAGGCTTCGGGTAAGGGTTAGGTTTAGGGTTAGGGTTAGGGGACGGGGATGGTTTAGTGTACAGGTTATGGTACGACAACGGTTTAGGGTGAGCGTACATGTTAAGGTACAGGTTAGTGTTACCGTACGGGTTAGGATTAAGGGAAGTGTTAGGGTCAGGCTTCGGGTAAGGGTTAGTGTTAGGGTTAGGGTTAGGGTTAGGGGACGGGGACGGTTTAGGGTACAGGTTAGTGTACGACAACGTTTTAGGTTGAGCGTACGTGTTGGGGCACGGTTTAGTGTTAGCGTACGGGTTAGGATTAGGGGACGGGTTAGGGTAAGGCTTTGGGTAAGGGTTAGGGTTAGGGTTAGGGTTAGGGGATGGGGACAGTTTAGGGTACAGGTTAAGGGTATGACAACAGTTTAGGGTGAGCATACGTTTTAGGGTGCGGGTTAGTGTTAGCGTACGGGTTAGGATTAGGGGACAGGTTAGGTTAAGGCTTCGGGTAAGGCTTGGGGTTAGGGTTAGGGTTAGGGTTAGGGTTAGGGGACGGGGACGGTTTAGGGTACAGGTTAGGGTACGACAACGTTTTTGGTTGAGCGTACGTGTTAGTGCACGGTTTAGTGTTAGCGTACGGGTTAGGATTAGTGGACGGGTTAGTGTAAGGCTTTGGGTAAGGGTTAGATTTAGGGTTTGGATTAGGGTTAGGGTTAGGGGACGGGGACGGTTTAGGGTACAGGTTAGGGTACGACAACTGTTTAGGGTGAGCGTACGTCTTAGGGTACATGTTAGTGTTAGCGTACGGGTTAGGATTATGGGACGGCTTCGGGTAAGCTTTAGGGTTAGGGTTAGGGTTAGGGTTAGGGTTAGGGGACGGGGCGGTTTAGGGTATAGGTTAGGGTACAACAACGGTTTAAGGTGAGCGTACGTGTTAGGGTATGGGTTAGTGTTAGCATACTGGTTAGTATTAGGGGACGGCTTAGGGTAAGTCTTCGGGTAAGGGTTACATTTAGGGTTAGGGTTAGGGTTAGTGTTAGGGGATGGGGACGATTTAGAGTACAGGTCAGTTTACGACAATGGTTTAGGGTGAGCGTACGTGTTAGGTTAGGGGTTATTGTTAGCGTACGGGTTATTATTAGGAGACGGGTTAGGGTAAGGCTTCGGGTAAGGTTTAGGATTAGAGTTAGGTTTAGGGTTAGGGTTAGGGGACGGGGAGGGTTTAGGGTACAGGTTAGGGTACGACAACGGTTTAGGGTGAGAGTACGTGTTAGGGTATGGTTTAGTGTTAGCATACGGGTTAGGATTAGGGGACGGGTTAGGGTAAGGCTTCGGGTAAGGGTTAGGTTTAGGGTTAGGGTTAGTGTTAGGGTTAGGGTTAGGAGACGGGGATGGTTTAGGGTATAGGTTAGGGTACGACAACGGTTTAGGGTGAGCGTACGTGTTAGGATACGGGTTAGTGTTAGCGTATGGTTTAGGATTATGGGACATGTTAGGGTAAGGCTTCGGGTAAGGGTTAGGGGACGGGGACGGGGACGGGGACGGGGACGGGGTAGGTTTAGGGTATATGTTAGGGTAGGAAAGCGGTTTAGGGTGAGCGTACGTGTTAGGGCACGGGTTAGTGTTAGCGTACGGGTTAGGATTAGGGGACGGGTTAGGGTAAGGTTTCGGGTAAGGGTTAGTGTTAGGGTTAGGGTTAGGGATAGGGGATAGGGACGAGTACGGTTTATGGTACAGGTTAGGGTTCGACAACGGCTTAGGGTGAGCGTACATGTTAGGGTAAGTGTTAGTGTTAGCTTACGGGTTAGGATTAGGGGACGGGCTAGAGTAACGCTACGGGTAAGGGTTAGGGTTAGGGTTAGGGTTAGGGGATTGGGATGGGGACCGTTTAGGGTACAGGTTAGGGTACGACAACAGTTTAGGATTAGCGTACGTGTTAGGGTATGGGTTAGTGTTAGCGTAAGGTTTAGGACTAGGGGACGGGGTAGGGTAAGGTTTCGGGTAAGGGTTAGGGTTAGGTTTAGGGTTAGGTTTAGGGGCCGGGGATGGTTTAGGGTACAGGTTAGGGTGAGCGTACGTGTTAGGATACGGATAAGAGTTAGCGTACGGGTTAGGATTAGGGGATGGGTTAGGGTGAGGCTTTGGGTAAGGGTTAGGGTTAGGGTTAGGGTTAGGGTGAGGGGACGGGGACGGGGACGGTTTCGGGTACATGTTAGCGTACAACAACGGTTTAGGATGAGCGTACGCGTTAAGGCACAGGTTAGTGTTACCGTACGGGTTAGGATTAGTGGACGGGTTAGGGTAAGGCTTCGGGTAAGGGTTAGGGTTAGGGTTAGGGGATGGGGACGGTTTAGGGTACAGGTTAGGGTATGACAAAGTTTTAGGGTGAGCGTACGTGTTAGGGCAAGGTTTAGTGTTAGCGTACGGGTTAGGATTAGGGGACGGGTTAGTGTACGGCTTCGGGTAAGGGTTAGGATTAGGGTTAGGGTTAGGGTTAGGGGAATGGGACGGTTTAGGGTTCAGGTTAGGTTACGACAACGGTTTAGGGTGAGCGTACGTGTTAGGTTATGGGTTAGGGTTAGCGTACGGGTTAGGATTAAGGGACGGGTTAGGGGAAGGCTTCGGGTAAGTGTTAGGGTTAGCGTTAGGGGACGGGGACGGTTTAGGGTATGGGTTATGGTACGACAACGGTTAAGGGTAGGCGTACGTGTTAGGGCACGGTTTAGTGTTAGCGTATGGGTTAGGATTAGGGGACGGGTTAGGGTAAGGCTTCGGGTAATGGTTAGGGTTTGGGTTATGGTTAAGGTTAAGGGACAGGGACGGGTCGGTTTAGGGAACAGGTTAGGGTTCGTCAACGGTTTAGGGAGAGCGTACGTGTTAGGGTACGGGTTAGTGTTAGCGTACGGGTTAGGGTTAGGGGTCGGGTTACGGTAAGGCTTCGGATAAGGTTTAGGGTTAGGGTTAGGGTTTGGGGACGGGGACGGTTTAGGGATCACGTTAGGGTACGACAACGGTTTAGGGTGAGCGTACATGTTAGGTTATGGGTTAGGGTTAGCGTACGGGTTAGGATTAGGGGGCGGGTTAGTGGAAGGCTTCGGGTAAGTGTTAGGGTTAGGTTTATGGGACGGGGACAGGGACGGTTTAGGGTACAGGTTAGGGTACGACAACATTTTAGGGTGAGCGTACGTGTTAGGGTACGCGTTAGTGTTAGCGTACGGGTTAGGATTAGGGGATGGGTGAGGGTAAGACTTCGGGTAAGGGTTAGGGTTAGGGATAGGGTTAGGGGATGGGGACGGTTTCGGTACAGGTTAGGGTACGACAACGTTTTAAGGTGAGCGTACGTGTTAGGGTACGGGTTAGTGTTAGCGTATGGATTAGGTTTAGGGGACGGGTTAGGGTAAGGCTTCGGGTAAGGGTTAGGGTTAGGGGATGGGGACAGTTTAGGGTACAGGTTAGGGTACGACAAAGACTTAGGATGAGCGTACAGAGTAGTGTTAGCGTACGAGTTAGGATTAGGGGACGGTTTAGCGTAAGGCTTCGGGTAAGGGTTAGGGTTAGGTTTAGGGTTAGGGGACGGGGACGGTTTAGGGTACAGGTTAGGGTACGACAAAATTTTAGGGTGAGCGTACGTGTTAGGGCACGGGTTAGTGTTAGCGTACAGGTTAGGATTAGTGGACGGGTTAGGGTAAGTGTTCGGGTAAGGGTTAGGTTTACGGTTAGGGTTAGGGTTAGGGTTAGGGGATGGGGACGCTTTAGGGTACAGGTTAGGGTACGACAAGGGTTAAGGGTGAGTGTACGTGTTAGGGTACAGGTTAGTGTTAGCGTACGGTTTAGGATTAGGGGACGGGTTAGTGTAAGGCTTCGGGTAAGGGTTAGGGTTAGGGTTCGGGTTAGGGGACGGGGAAGGTTTAGGGTACAGTTTAGGGTACGACAACGATTTAGGGTGAGCATACATGTTAAGGTACGTGTTAGTGTTAGCGTACGGGTTAGGATTAGGGGACGGGTTAGGGTAAGGCTTCGGGTAAGGGTTAGGGTTAGGGTTAGGGTTAGGGGACAGTCCCGGTTTAGGGTACAGGTTAGGGTACGACAACGGTTTAAAGTGAACATACGTGTTAGCGTATGGGTTAGTGTTAGCGTACGGGTTAGGATTAGGGGACGGGATAGGGTAAGGCTTCGGGTAAGGGTTAGGGTTAGGGTTAGGGTTAGGGTTAAGGTTTGGGTTAGGGGATGGGGACGGTTTAGGGTACAGGTTAGGTTACGACAATGGTTTAGGGTGAACGTAAGTTTTAGGGTATGGGTTAGTGTTAGCTTACGGGTTAGGATTAGGGGACGGGTTAGGGTAAGGCTTTGGGTGAGGGTTAGGGTTAGTTATGGGTTAGGGTTAGAGTTAGGGGTCGGGGACGGTTTACGGTACAGGTTAGTGTACGACAACGGTTTCGGGTGAGTGTACGTGTTAGGGTATGTTTTAGTGTTAGAGTACGGGTTAGGATTAGGGGACGGTTTAGGGTAAGGCTGCGGGTAATGGTTAGGGTTAGGGTTAGGGTTAGGGTATGGAGACGGTTTAGGGTACAGGTTAGGATACGACAACTGTTTAGGTTGAGCGTACGTGTTAGGTTAAGGGTTAGTGTTAGCGTACGGGTTAGGATTAGGAGATGGGTTAGGGTAAGGCTTCGGGTAAGGGTTAGGGTTAGGGGACGGGGACGGTTAAGGGTACAGCTTAGGGTATGACAACGTTTTAGGGTGAGTGTACGTGTTAGGGTACGGGTTAGTTTTAGCGTACGGGTTACGATTATTGGACGGGTTAGGGTAAGGCTTCGGGTAAGGGTTAGGTTTAGGGTTAGGGTTAGGGTTAGGGGACGGGGATGGTTTAGGGTACAGGTTAGGGTATGACAACGGTTTAGGAAGAGAGTACGTGTTAGGGTACAGCTTAGTGTTAGCGTACGGTTTAGGATTAGGGGACGGGTTAAGGTAAGGCTTCGGGTAAGGGTTAGGGTTAGGGTTAGGGTTACGTTTAGGGGATGGGGACGGTTTACGGTACAGGTTAGGGTACGAAAATCGTTTAGGGTAAGAGTTTGTGTTAGGGCACGGGTTAGTGTTAGCGTACGGGTTAGGATTAGGGGATGGGTTAGGGTAAGGCTTCCGGTAAAGGTTAGGGTTAGGGTTAGGGTTAGGGGACAGGGACGGTTTAGGGTACAGGTTAGGGTACAACAACGATTTAGTGTGAGCGTATGTGTTATGGCACGGGTTAGTCTTACCGAACGGGTTAAGATTAGTGGACGGGTTAGGGTAAGGCTTCAGGTAAGGGTTAGGTTTAGGGTTAGGGTTAGGGTTAGAGTTAGGGAACGGGGACTGTTTAGGGTACAGGTTAGGGTACGACAACGGTTTAGGGTGAGCGTACGTGTTAGGGCACGGGTTAGTGTTAATGTACGGGTTAGGATTAGGGGACGGTTTAGGGTAAGGCTTTGGGTAAGTGTTAGGGTAAGGTTTAGGGTTAGGGTTAGTGTTAGGGTTAGGGTACGGGGACGGTTTAGGGTACAGTTTAGGGTACAACAACGGTTTAGGGTGAGTGTACGTGTTAGGGTACGGGTTAGTGTTAACGTACGGGTTAGGATTAGGGGACCGGTTAGGGTAAGGCTTCGGGTAAGGGTTAGGGGTAGGGTTAGGGTTAGGGGAAGGGGACGGTTTAGGGTACAGGTTAGGGTACGACAACGGTTTAGGGTGAGTGTACGTGTTACGGTACGGGTTAGTGTTAGCGTACGCGTTCGGAATAGGGGACGGGTTAAAGTAATGCTTCGGGTAAGCCTTAGGGTTAAGTGTAATGTAACAGTTCGGGTTAGGGGACGGGGACGGTTTAGGGTACAGGTTAGGGTATGACAATGGTTTAGGTTGAGCGTACATGTAAGGGTACGGTTTATTGTTAGCGTACGGGTTAGGATTAAGGGACGGGTTAGGTTAAGGCTTCGGGTAAGGGTTAGGGTTAGGGGACGGGGACAGGGATGGGGATGCGGACGTTTTAGGGTACAGGTTAGGGTACAACAACGGTTTAGGGTTAGCGTATGTGTTAGGGTACGGCTTAGTGTTCGCGTACGAGTTAGGATTAGGGGGCGGGTTAGGGTAAGGCTTCGGGTAAGGGTTAGGGTTAGAGTTAGGTTTAGGGTTAGGGTTAGGGGACGGGGATGGTTTAGGGTACAGATTAGGGTATGAAAACTGTTTAGGGTGAGCGTACGTTTTAGGGGACGGGTTAGTGTTAGCGTACGGGTTAGAATTAGGGGATGGTTTAGCGTAAGGCTTCGGGTAATGGTTAGGGATAGGGTTAGGGTTAGGGTTAGTGTTAGGGGATGGGGACGGTTTAGGGTACAGGTTAGGATACGACAACGGTTTAGGGTGAGCGTACGTGTTAGGGCACGTGTTCGTGTTAGCGTACGGTTTAGGATTAGGGGACGGGTTAGTGTAAGGCTTCGGGTAAGAGTTAGGTTTAGGGTTAGGGTTAGGGTTAGGGGACGGGGACGGTTTAGGGTACAGGTTAGGTTACGGCAATGGTTTAGGGTGAGCGTACGTGTTATGGTTCGGGTTAGTGTTAGCGTACGGGTTAGGATTAGGGGACGGGTTAGGGTAAGGCTTCAGGTAAGGGTTAGGGTTAGGGTTAGGGTTAGTGTTAGGGTTAGGGGACGGGGACAGCTTAGGGTACAAGTTAGGGTACAACAACATTTTAGGGTGAGCGTACGTGTTAGCGTGCGTGTTAGTGTTAGCGTACGGGTTAGGATTAGGGGACGGTTTAGGGTAAGGCTTCGAGTAAGGGTTAGGGTTAGGGTTAGAGTTTGGGGACGGGGATGGTTTAGGGTACATGTTAGGGTACGAAAGCCGTTTAGGGTGAGCGTACGTGTTAAGGTACGGGTTAGTGTTAGCTTACGGTTTAGGATTAGGGCACTGGTTAGGGTAAGGCTTCGGGTAAGGGTTACGGTTAGGGGTAGGGTTAGGGTTAGTGTTAGGGTTAGGGTTAGGGGACGGGGACTGTTTAGGGTACAGGTTAGGGTACGACAACGGTTTAGGGAGAGCGTACATGTTAGGGTACGGTTTAGTGTTAGCGTACTGGTTAGGATTACGGGACGGTTTAGGATAAGGCTTCGGGTAAGGGTTACGGTTAAGGTTATTGTTAGGTTTAGGGTTAGGGTTAAGGGATGGGGATGGTTTAGGGTACAGGTTATGGTACGACAATGGTTTAGGGTGAGCGTACGTGTTAGGGAACGGGTTAGTGTTAGCGTACGGGTTAGGATTATGGGACCGGTTAGGGTAACGCTTCGGGTAAGTGTTAGGGTTAGGGTTAGGGGACGGGGACGGGGACTGGGACTGTTTACGGTACAGGTTAGGGTACGACAACGGTTTAGGCTGAGCGTACGTGTTAGGGTATGGGTTAGTGTTAGCGTATGGGTTAGATTTAGGGGACAGTTTGGCGTAAGGCTTCGGGTAAGGGTTAGGGTTAGGGTTAGGGTTAGGGTACGGGGACGGTTTAGGGTACAGGTTAGGGTACAAAAACGGTTTAGGGTGAGCGTATGTGTTAGGGCACGGGTTAGTCTTACCGTACGGGTTAGGATTAGTGGACGGGTTAGGGTAAGGCTTCGGGTAAGGGTTAGGATTAGGGTTAGGGTTAGGGTTAGGGGACGGGGACGGGGACGGTTTAGGGTACAGGTTAGGGTACGACAACGGTTTAGGGTGAGTGTACGTGTTAGGGCACGGGTTAGTGTTAATGTACGGGTTAGGATTAGCGGACGGTTTAGGGTAAGGCTTCGGGTAAGTGTTAGGGTAAGCTTTAGGGTTAGTGTTAGTGTTAGGGTACGGGGACGGTTTAGGGTACAGGTTAGGGTACAACAACGGTTTAGGGTGAGTGTACGTGTTAGGGTACGGGTTAGTGTTAGCGTACGGGTTAGGATTAGGGGACGGGTTAGGTAAGGCTTCGGGTAAGGGTTAGGGTTAGGGTTAGGGGACAGGGACGGGGACGAGGACGGTTTAGTGTACAGGTTAGGTTACGACAACGATTTAGGGTGAGCGTATTTGTTAGCATATGGGTTAGTGTTAGCGTACAGGTTAGGATTAGGGGACGGTTTAGGGTAAGGTTTCGGGTAAAGGTTAGGGTAAGGGTTAGGGGACGGGGACGGTTTAGGGTACAGGTTAGGGTACGACAACGGTTTAGGGTGAGCGTACGTGTTAGGGTACGGGTTAGTGTTAGTGTACGGGTTAGGATTAGGGGACGGGTTACGGTAAGGCTTTGGATAAGGGTTAGGGTTAGGGTTAGGGTTTGGGGACGGGACGGTTTAGGGATCACGTTAGGTTACGACAAAGGTTTAGGGTGAGCGTACATGTTAGGTTATGGGTTAGGGTTAGCGTACGGGTTAGGATTAGGGGACGGGTTAGTGGAAGGCTTCGGGTAAGTGTTAGGGTTAGCGTTAGGGGACGGGGACGATTTAGAGTACAGGTTAGAGTACGACAACGGTTAAGGTGAGCGTACGTGTTAGGGCATGATTTAGTGTTAGCGTACGGGTTAGGATTAGGGGACGGGTTAGGGTAAGGCTTCGGGTAAGGGTTAGGGTTTGGGTTAGGGTTAGGTTTAGGGGACGGGGACGGAGACGGTTTTGGGAAGAGGTTAGTGTTCGTCAACGGTTTAGGGTGAGCGTACGTGTTAGGGCTCGGTTTAGTGTTAGAGTACGGGTTAGGATTAGGGGACGGGTTAGTGTAAGGCTTCGGGTAAGGGTTAGGGTTAGGGTTAGGGGACGGGGAAGGTTTAGGGTACACGTTAGGATGCGACAACGGTTTAGTGTGAGCGTACGTGTTAGGGTACGGGTTAGAGTTAGCGTACGGGTTAGGATTAGGGGACGGGTTAGGGAAAGGCTTCGGGTAAGGGTTAGGGTTAGGTTTAGGGGATGGGGACGGTTTAGGGTACACGTTAGCATTCGACAACTGTTTAGGGTGAGCGTACGTGTTAGGGCACGGGTTAGTGTTAGCGTACGGGTTAGGATTAGTGCACGGGTTAGGGTAAGGCTTCGGGTAAGGGTTAGGTTTAGGGTTAGGGTTAGGGTTAGGGGACGGGGACGGTTTAGGGTACAGGTTAGGGTATGACAACGTTTAAGGGTGAGTGTACGTGTTAGGGTACGGGTTAGTGTTAGCGTACGGGTTAGGATTATTGGACGGGTTAAGGTAAGGCTTCGGGTAAGGGTTAGGTTTAGGGTTAGGGTTAGGGTTAGGGGACGGGGATGGTTTAGTGTACAGGTTAGGGTACGACAACGGTTTAGGGTGAGCGTACATGTTAGGGTACAGGTTAGTGTTACCGTACGGGTTAGGATTAGGGGAAGTGTTAGGGTCAGGCTTCGGGTAAGGGTTAGTGTTAGGGTTAGGGTTAGGGTTAGGGGACGGGGACGGTTTAGGGTACAGGTTAGTGTACGACAACGTTTTAGGTTGAGCGTACGTGTTGGGGCACGGTTTAGTGTTAGCGTACGGGTTAGGATTAGGGGACGGGTTAGGGTAAGGCTTCGGGTAAGGGTTAGGGTTAGGGTTAGGGTTAGGGGATGGGGACAGTTTAGGGTACAGGTTAAGGGTACGACAACAGTTTAGGGTGAGCATACGTTTTAGGGTGCGGGTTAGTGTTAGCGTACGGGTTAGGATTAGGGGACAGGTTAGGTTAAGGCTTCGGGTAAGGCTTGGGGTTAGGGTTAGGGTTAGGGTTAGGGTTAGGGGACGGGGACGGTTTAGGGTACAGGTTAGGGTACGACAACGTTTTTGGTTGAGCGTACGTGTTAGTGCACGGTTTAGTGTTAGCGTACGGGTTAGGATTAGTGGACGGGTTAGTGTAAGGCTTCGGGTAAGGGTTAGATTTAGGGTTTGGATTAGGGTTAGGGTTAGGGGACGGGGACGGTTTAGGGTACAGGTTAGGGTACGACAACTGTTTAGGGTGAGCGTACGTCTTAGGGTACATGTTAGTGTTAGCGTACGGGTTAGGATTATGGGACGGGTTAGCGTAAGGCTTCGGGTAAGCTTTAGGGTTAGGGTTAGGGTTAGGGTTAGGGTTAGGGGACGGGGCGGTTTAGGGTATAGGTTAGGGTACAACAACGGTTTAAGGTGAGCGTACGTGTTAGGGTATGGGTTAGTGTTAGCATACTGGTTAGTATTAGGGGACGGCTTAGGGTAAGTCTTCGGGTAAGGGTTACATTTAGGGTTAGGGTTAGGGTTAGTGTTAGGGGATGGGGACGATTTAGAGTACAGGTCAGTTTACGACAATGGTTTAGGGTGAGCGTACGTGTTAGGTTAGGGGTTATTGTTAGCGTACGGGTTATTATTAGGAGACGGGTTAGGGTAAGGCTTCGGGTAAGGTTTAGGATTAGAGTTAGGTTTAGGGTTAGGGTTAGGGGACGGGGAGGGTTTAGGGTACAGGTTAGGGTACGACAACGGTTTAGGGTGAGAGTACGTGTTAGGGTATGGTTTAGTGTTAGCATACGGGTTAGGATTAGGGGACGGGTTAGGGTAAGGCTTCGGGTAAGGGTTAGGTTTAGGGTTAGGGTTAGTGTTAGGGTTAGGGTTAGGAGACGGGGATGGTTTAGGGTATAGGTTAGGGTACGACAACGGTTTAGGGTGAGCGTACGTGTTAGGATACGGGTTAGTGTTAGCGTATGGTTTAGGATTATGGGACATGTTAGGGTAAGGCTTCGGGTAAGGGTTAGGGGACGGGGACGGGGACGGGGACGGGGTAGGTTTAGGGTATATGGTAGGGTAGGAAAGCGGTTTAGGGTGAGCGTACGTGTTAGGGCACGGGTTAGTGTTAGCGTACGGGTTAGGATTAGGGGACGGGTTAGGGTAAGGTTTCGGGTAAGGGTTAGTGTTAGGGTTAGGGTTAGGGATAGGGGATAGGGACGAGTACGGTTTATGGTACAGGTTAGGGTTCGACAACGGCTTAGGGTGAGCGTACATGTTAGGGTAAGTGTTAGTGTTAGCTTACGGGTTAGGATTAGGGGACGGGCTAGAGTAACGCTACGGGTAAGGGTTAGGGTTAGGGTTAGGGTTAGGGGATTGGGATGGGGACCGTTTAGGGTACAGGTTAGGGTACGACAACAGTTTAGGATTAGCGTACGTGTTAGGGTATGGGTTAGTGTTAGCGTAAGGTTTAGGACTAGGGGACGGGGTAGGGTAAGGTTTCGGGTAAGGGTTAGGGTTAGGTTTAGGGTTAGGTTTAGGGGCCGGGGATGGTTTAGGGTACAGGTTAGGGTGAGCGTACGTGTTAGGATACGGATAAGAGTTAGCGTACGGGTTAGGATTAGGGGATGGGTTAGGGTGAGGCTTTGGGTAAGGGTTAGGGTTAGGTTTAGGGTTAGGGTGAGGGGACGGGGACGGGGACGGTTTCGGGTACAGGTTAGCGTACAACAACGGTTTAGGATGAGCGTACGCGTTAAGGCACAGGTTAGTGTTACCGTACGGGTTAGGATTAGTGGACGGGTTAGGGTAAGGCTTCGGGTAAGGGTTAGGGTTAGGGTTAGGGGATGGGGACGGTTTAGGGTACAGGTTAGGGTATGACAAAGTTTTAAGGTGAGCGTACGTGTTAGGGCAAGGTTTAGTGTTAGCGTACGGGTTAGGATTAGGGGACGGGTTAGTGTACGGCTTCGGGTAAGGGTTAGGATTAGGGTTAGGGTTAGGGTTAGGGGAATGGGACGGTTTAGGGTTCAGGTTAGGTTACGACAACGGTTTAGGGTGAGCGTACGTGTTAGGTTATGGGTTAGGGTTAGCGTACGGGTTAGGATTAAGGGACGGGTTAGGGGAAGGCTTCGGGTAAGTGTTAGGGTTAGCGTTAGGGGACGGGGACGGTTTAGGGTATCGGTTATGGTACGACAACGGTTAAGGGTAGGCGTACGTGTTAGGGCACGGTTTAGTGTTAGCGTATGGGTTAGGATTAGGGGACGGGTTAGGGTAAGGCTTCGGGTAATGGTTAGGGTTTGGGTTATGGTCAAGGTTAAGGGACAGGGACGGGTCGGTTTAGGGAACAGGTTAGGGTTCGTCAACGGTTTAGGGAGAGCGTACGTGTTAGGGTACGGGTTAGTGTTAGCGTACGGGTTAGGGTTAGGGGTCGGGTTACGGTAAGGCTTCGGATAAGGTTTAGGGTTAGGGTTAGGGTTTGGGGACGGGGACGGTTAAGGGATCACGTTAGGGTACGACAACGGTTTAGGGTGAGCGTACATGTTAGGTTATGGGTTAGGGTTAGCGTACGGGTTAGGATTAGGGGGCGGGTTAGTGGAAGGCTTCGGGTAAGTGTTAGGGTTAGGTTTACGGGACGGGGACAGGGACGGTTTAGGGTACAGGTTAGGGTACGACAACATTTTAGGGTGAGCGTACGTGTTAGGGTACGCGTTAGTGTTAGCGTACGGGTTAGGATTAGGGGATGGGTGAGGGTAAGACTTCGGGTAAGGGTTAGGGTTAAGGATAGGGTTAGGGGATGGGGACGGTTTCGGTACAGGTGAGGGTACGACAACGTTTTAAGGTGAGCGTACGTGTTAGGGTACGGGTTAGTGTTAGCGTATGGATTAGGTTTAGGGGACGGGTTAGGGTAAGGCTTCGGGTAAGGGTTAGGGTTAGGGTTAGGGTTAGGGTTAGGGGACAGTCCCGGTTTAGGGTACAGGTTAGGGTACGACAACGGTTTAAAGTGAACATACGTGTTAGCGTATGGGTTAGTGTTAGCGTACGGGTTAGGATTAGGGGACGGGATAGGGTAAGGCTTCGGGTAAGGGTTAGGGTTAGGGTTAGGGTTAGGGTTAAGGTTTGGGTTAGGGGATGGGGACGGTTTAGGGTACAGGTTAGGTTACGACAATGGTTTAGGGTGAACGTAAGTTTTAGGGTATGGGTTAGTGTTAGCTTACGGGTTAGGATTAGGGGACGGGTTAGGGTAAGGCTTTGGGTGAGGGTTAGGGTTAGTTATGGGTTAGGGTTAGAGTTAGGGGTCGGGGACGGTTTACGGTACAGGTTAGTGTACGACAACGGTTTAGGGTGAGTGTACGTGTTAGGGTATGTTTTAGTGTTAGAGTACGGGTTAGGATTAGGGGACGGTTTAGGGTAAGGCTTCGGGTAATGGTTAGGGTTAGGGTTAGGGTTAGGGGACAGGGACGTCTTAGGGTACAGGTTAACGTACATCAACGGTTTAGGGTGAGTGTACGTGTTAGGGCACGGGATAGTGTTAGCGTACGGTTTATGATTAGAGGACGGGTTAGGGTAAAATTTCGGGTAAGTGTTAAGATTAGGGTTAGGGGACGGGGACGTTTTAGGGTACAGGTTAGGGTATGACAACGTTTTAGGGTGAGAGTACGTGTTAGGGTACGGGTTAGTGTTAGCGTACGGGTTAGGATTAGTGGACGGGTTAGGCTAAGGCTTCGGGTATGGGTTAGGTTTAGGGTTAGGGTTAGGGTTAGGGTTAGGTGACGGGGACGTTTTAGGGTACAGTTTAGGGTACGAAAACGGTTTAGGGTGAGCGTACGTGTTAGGGTATGTGTTAGGGTTAGCGTACGGGTTAGGATTAGGGGACGGGTTAGGGGAAGGCTTCTGGTAAGTGTCAGGGTTAGGGTTAGGGTTAGGGGACGGGGACGGTTTAGGGTACAGGTTAGGGTACGACAACGGTTAAGGGTGAGCGTACCTGTTAGGGTACGGTTAAGAGTTATCGTATGGGTTAGGATTAGGGGACGGGTTAGGGTAAGGCTTCGGGTAAGGGTTAGGGTTAGGGTTAGGGTTAGGGGACGGGGACAGTTTAGGGTACAGGTTAGGGTACGACAACGATTTAGCGTGAGCATACGTGTTACGGTGCGGGTTAATGTTAGCGTACGGGTTAGGATTAGGAGAGGGGTTAGGGTAGGGCTTCGGGTAAGGGTTAGGTTTAGTGTTATGTTTAGGGTTAGGGTTAGGGGACGGGGACGGTTTAGGGCACAGGTTAGGGTACGACAACGGTTTAGGGTGAGCGTACGTGTTAGGGTACGGGTTAGTGTTAGTGTACTGGTTAGGATTAGGGGACGGGTTACGGTAAGGCTTTGGATAAGGGTTAGGGTTAGGGTTAGGGTTTGGGGACGGGGACGGTTTAGGGATCACGTTAGGTTACGACAAAGGTTTAGGGTGAGCGTACATGTTAGGTTATGGGTTAGGGTTAGCGTACGGGTTAGGATTAGGGGACGGGTTAGTGGAAGGCTTCGGGTAAGTGTTAGGGTTAGCGTTAGGGGACGGGGACGATTTAGAGTACAGGTTAGAGTATGACAACGGTTAAGTTGAGCATACGTGTTAGGGCATGATTTAGTGTTAGCGTACGGGTTAGGATTAGGGGACGGGTTAGGGTAAGGCTTCGGGTAAGGGTTAGGGTTTGGGTTAGGGTTAGGTTTAGGGGACGGGGACGGAGACGGTTTTGGGAAGAGGTTAGGGTTCGTCAACGGTTTAGGGTGAGCGTACGTGTTAGGGCTCGGTTTAGTGTTAGAGTATGGGTTAGGATTAGGGGACGGGTTAGCGTAAGGCTTCGGGTAAGGGTTAGGGTTAGGTTTAGGGGATGGGGACGGTTTAGGGTACACGTTAGCATTCGACAACTGTTTAGGGTGAGCGTACGTGTTAGGGCACGGGTTAGTGTTAGCGTACGGGTTAGGATTAGTGCACGGGTTAGGGTAAGGCTTCGGGTAAGGGTTAGGTTTAGGGTTAGGGTTAGGGTTAGGGGACGGGGACGGTTTAGGGTACAGGTTAGGGTATGACAACGTTTAAGGGTGAGTGTACGTGTTAGGGTACAGGTTAGTGTTAGCGTACGGGTTAGGATTATTGGACGGGTTAGGGTAAGGCTTCGGGTAAGGGTTAGGTTTAGGGTTAGGGTTAGGGTTAGGGGACGGGGATGGTTTAGTGTACAGGTTAGGGTACGACAACGGTTTAGGGTGAGCGTACATGTTAGGGTACAGGTTAGTGTTACCGTACGGGTTAGGATTAGGGGAAGTGTTAGGGTCAGGCTTCGGGTAAGGGTTAGTGTTAGGGTTAGGGTTAGGGTTAGGGGACGGGGACGGTTTAGGGTACAGGTTAGTGTACGACAACGTTTTAGGTTGAGCGTACGTGTTGGGGCACGGTTTAGTGTTAGCGTACGGGTTAGGATTAGTGGACGGGTTAGGGTAAGGCTTCGGGTAAGGGTTAAGGTTAGGGTTAGGGTTAGGGGATGGGGACAGTTTAGGGTACAGGTTAAGGGTACGACAACAGTTTAGGGTGAGCATACGTTTTAGGGTGCGGGTTAGTGTTAGCGTACGGGTTAGGATTAGGGGACAGGTTAGGTTAAGGCTTCGGGTAAGGCTTGGGGTTAGGGTTAGGGTTAGGGTTAGGGTTAGGGGACGGGGACGGTTTAGGGTACAGGTTAGGGTACGACAACGTTTTTGGTTGAGCGTACGTGTTAGTGCACGGTTTAGTGTTAGCGTACGGGTTAGGATTAGTGGACGGGTTAGTGTAAGGCTTCGGGTAAGGGTTAGATTTAGGATTTGGATTAGGGTTAGGATTAGGGGACGGGGACGGTTTAGGGTACAGGTTAGGGTACGACAACTGTTTAGGGTGAGCGTACGTCTTAGGGTACATGTTAGTGTTAGCGTACGGGTTAGGATTATGGGACGGGTTAGCGTAAGGCTTCGGGTAAGCTTTAGGGTTAGGGTTAGGGTTAGGGTTAGGGTTAGGGGACGGGGCAGTTTAGGGTATAGGTTAGGGTACAACAACGGTTTAAGGTGAGCGTACGTGTTAGGGTATGGGTTAGTGTTAGCATACTGGTTAGTATTAGGGGACGGCTTAGGGTAAGTCTTCGGGTAAGGGTTACATTTAGGGTTAGGGTTAGGGTTAGTGTTAGGGGATGGGGACGATTTAGAGTACAGGTCAGTTTACGACAATGGTTTAGGGTGAGCGTACGTGTTAGGTTAGGGGTTATTGTTAGCGTACGGGTTATTATTAGGAGACGGGTTAGGGTAAGGCTTCGGGTAAGGTTTAGGATTAGAGTTAGGTTTAGGGTTAGGGTTAGGGGACGGGGAGGGTTTAGGGTACAGGTTAGGGTACGACAACGGTTTAGGGTGAGAGTACGTGTTAGGGTATGGTTTAGTGTTAGCATACGGGTTAGGATTAGGGGACGGGTTAGGGTAAGGCTTCGGGTAAGGGTTAGGTTTAGGGTTAGGGTTAGTGTTAGGGTTAGGGTTAGGAGACGGGGATGGTTTAGGGTATAGGTTAGGGTACGACAACGGTTTAGGGTGAGCGTACGTGTTAGGATACGGGTTAGTGTTAGCGTATGGTTTAGGATTATGGGACATGTTAGGGTAAGGCTTCGGGTAAGGGTTAGGGGACGGGGACGGGGACGGGGACGGGGTAGGTTTAGGGTATATGGTAGGGTAGGAAAGCGGTTTAGGGTGAGCGTATGTGTTAGGGCACGGGTTAGTGTTAGCGTACGGGTTAGGATTAGGGGACGGGTTAGGGTAAGGTTTCGGGTAAGGGTTAGTGTTAGGGTTAGGGTTAGGGATAGGGGATAGGGACGAGTACGGTTTATGGTACAGGTTAGGGTTCGACAACGGCTTAGGGTGAGCGTACATGTTAGGGTAAGTGTTAGTGTTAGCTAACGGGTTAGGATTAGGGGACGGGTTAGGGTAAGGCTTCGGGTAAGGGTTAGGGTTAGGGTTAGGGCATGGGGACCCGTACGGATTAGGGTACAGGTTAGGTTACGACAATGGTTTAGGGTGAACGTAAGTTTTAGGGTATGGGTTAGTGTTAGCTTACGGGTTAGGATTAGGGGACGGGTTAGGGTAAGGCTTTGGGTGAGGGTTAGGGTTAGTTATGGGTTAGGGTTAGAGTTAGGGGTCGGGGACGGTTTACGGTACAGGTTAGTGTACGACAACGGTTTAGGGTGAGTGTACGTGTTAGGGTATGTTTTAGTGTTAGAGTACGGGTTAGGATTAGGGGACGGTTTAGGGTAAGGCTTCGGGTAATGGTTAGGGTTAGGGTTAGGGTTAGGGTTAGGGTATGGAGACGGTTTAGGGTACAGGTTAGGATACGACAACTGTTTAGGTTGAGCGTACGTGTTAGGTTAAGGGTTAGTGTTAGCGTACGGGTTAGGATTAGGAGACGGGTTAGGGTAAGGCTTCGGGTAAGGGTTAGGGTTAGGGGACGGGGACGGTTAAGGGTACAGCTTAGGGTATGACAACGTTTTAGGGTGAGTGTACGTGTTAGGGTACGGGTTAGTTTTAGCGTACGGGTTACGATTATTGGACGGGTTAGGGTAAGGCTTCGGGTAAGGGTTAGGTTTAGGGTTAGGGTTAGGGTTAGGGGACGGGGATGGTTTAGGGTACAGGTTAGGGTATGACAACGGTTTAGGAAGAGAGTACGTGTTAGGGTACAGCTTAGTGTTAGCGTACGGTTTAGGATTAGGGGACGGGTTAAGGTAAGGCTTTGGGTAAGGGTTAGGGTTAGGGTTAGGGTTACGTTTAGGGGATGGGGACGGTTTACGGTACAGGTTAGGGTACGAAAATCGTTTAGGGTAAGAGTTTGTGTTAGGGCACGGGTTAGTGTTAGCGTACGGGTTAGGATTAGGGGATGGGTTAGGGTAAGGCTTCCGGTAAGGGTTAGGGTTAGGGTTAGGGTTAGGGGACAGGGACGGTTTAGGGTACAGGTTAGGGTACAACAACGATTTAGTGTGAGCGTATGTGTTATGGCACGGGTTAGTCTTACCGAACGGGTTAAGATTAGTGGACGGGTTAGGGTAAGGCTTCGGGTAAGGGTTAGGTTTAGGGTTAGGGTTAGGGTTAGAGTTAGGGAACGGGGACTGTTTAGGGTACAGGTTAGGGTACGACAACGGTTTAGGGTGAGCGTACGTGTTAGGGCACGGGTTAGTGTTAATGTACGGGTTAGGATTAGGGGATGGTTTAGGGTAAGGCTTTGGGTAAGTGTTAGGGTAAGGTTTAGGGTTAGGGTTAGTGTTAGGGTTAGGGTACGGGGACGGTTTAGGGTACAGTTTAGGGTACAACAACGGTTTAGGGTGAGTGTACGTGTTAGGGTACGGGTTAGTGTTAACGTACGGGTTAGGATTAGGGGACCGGTTAGGGTAAGGCTTCGGGTAAGGGTTAGGGGTAGGGTTAGGGTTAGGGGAAGGGGACGGTTTAGGGTACAGGTTAGGGTACGACAACGGTTTAGGGTGAGTGTACGTGTTACGGTACGGGTTAGTGTTAGCGTACGCGTTCGGAATAGGGGACGGGTTAAAGTAATGCTTCGGGTAAGCCTTAGGGTTAAGTGTAATGTAACAGTTCGGGTTAGGGGACGGGGACGGTTTAGGGTACAGGTTAGGGTATGACAATGGTTTAGGTTGAGCGTACATGTAAGGGTACGGTTTATTGTTAGCGTACGGGTTAGGATTAAGGGACGGGTTAGGTTAAGGCTTCGGGTAAGGGTTAGGGTTAGGGGACGGGGACAGGGATGGGGATGCGGACGTTTTAGGGTACAGGTTAGGGTACAACAACGGTTTAGGGTTAGCGTATGTGTTAGGGTACGGCTTAGTGTTCGCGTACGAGTTAGGATTAGGGGACGGGTTAGGGTAAGGCTTCGGGTAAGGGTTAGGGTTAGAGTTAGGTTTAGGGTTAGGGTTAGGGGACGGGGATGGTTTAGGGTACAGATTAGGGTATGAAAACGGTTTAGGGTGAGCGTACGTTTTAGGGGACGGGTTAGTGTTAGCTTATGGGTTAGAATTAGGGGATGGTTTAGCGTAAGGCTTCGGGTAATGGTTAGGGATAGGGTTAGGGTTAGGGTTAGTGTTAGGGGATGGGGACGGTTTAGGGTACAGGTTAGGATACGACAACGATTTAGGGTGAGCGTACGTGTTAGGGCACGTGTTCGTGTTAGCGTACGGTTTAGGATTAGGGGACGGGTTAGTGTAAGGCTTCGGGTAAGAGTTAGGTTTAGGGTTAGGGTTAGGGTTAGGGGACGGGGACGGTTTAGGGTACAGGTTAGGTTACGGCAATGGTTTAGGGTGAGCGTACGTGTTATGGTTCGGGTTAGTGTTAGCGTACGGGTTAGGATTAGGGGACGGGTTAGGGTAAGGCTTCAGGTAAGGGTTAGGGTTAGGGTTAGGGTTAGGGGACAGTTTAGGGTACAGGTTATGGTACGACAACGGTTTAGGGTTAGCGTACCTGTTAGGCTACATGTTAGTGTTAGCGTACGGGTTAGGATTATGGGACGGGTTAGGGTAAGGCTTCGGGTAAGGTTTAGGGTTAGGGTTAGGGTTAGGGTTAGGGGACGGGGACGGTTTAGGGTACAGGTTAGGGTACAACAACGGTTTAAGGTGAGCGTACGTGTTAGGGTACGGGTTAGTGTTAGCGTACGGGTTAGGATTAGGGGACGGGTAGGGTAAGGCTTCAGGTAAGTGTTCGGGTTAGGGTTAGTGTTAGTGTTAGGGTTAGGGGACGGGGACGGCTTAGGGTACAAGTTAGGGTACAACAACATTTTAGGGTGAGCGTACGTGTTAGCGTGCGTGTTAGTGTTAGCGTACGGGTTAGGATTAGGGGACGGTTTAGGGTAAGGCTTCGAGTAAGGGTTAGGGTTAGGGTTAGAGTTTGGGGACGGGGATGGTTTAGGGTACATGTTAGGGTACGAAAGCCGTTTAGGGTGAGCGTACGTGTTAGGGTACGGGTTAGTGTTAGCTTACGGTTTAGGATTAGGGGACTGGTTAGGGTAAGGCTTCGGGTAAGGGTTACGGTTAGGGGTAGGGTTAGGGTTAGTGTTAGGGTTAGGGTTAGGGGACGGGGACTGTTTAGGGTACAGGTTAGGGTACGACAACGGTTTAGGGAGAGCGTACATGTTAGGGTACGGTTTAGTGTTAGCGTACTGGTTAGGATTACGGGACGGTTTAGGATAAGGCTTCGGGTAAGGGTTACGGTTAAGGTTATTGTTAGGTTTAGGGTTAGGGTTAAGGGATGGGGATGGTTTAGGGTACAGGTTATGGTACGACAATGGTTTAGGGTGAGCGTACGTGTTAGGGAACGGGTTAGTGTTAGCGTACGGGTTAGGATTATGGGACCGGTTAGGGTAACGCTTCGGGTAAGGGTTAGGGTTAGGGTTAGGGGACGGGGACGGGGACTGGGACTGTTTACGGTACAGGTTAGGGTACGACAACGGTTTAGGCTGAGCGTACGTGTTAGGGTACGGGTTAGTGTTAGCGTATGGGTTAGATTTAGGGGACAGTTTGGCGTAAGGCTTCGGGTAAGGGTTAGGGTTAGGGTTAGGGTTAGGGTACGGGGACGGTTTAGGGTACAGGTTAGGGTACAAAAACGGTTTAGGGTGAGCGTATGTGTTAGGGCACGGGTTAGTCTTACCGTACGGGTTAGGATTAGTGGACGGGTTAGGGTAAGGCTTCGGGTAAGGGTTAGGATTAGGGTTAGGGTTAGGGTTAGGGGACGGGGACGGGGACGGTTTAGGGTACAGGTTAGGGTACGACAACGGTTTAGGGTGAGTGTACGTGTTAGGGCACGGGTTAGTGTTAATGTACGGGTTAGGATTAGCGGACGGTTTAGGGTAAGGCTTCGGGTAAGTGTTAGGGTAAGCTTTAGGGTTAGTGTTAGTGTTAGGGTACGGGGACGGTTTAGGGTACAGGTTAGGGTACAACAACGGTTTAGGGTGAGTGTACGTGTTAGGGTACGGGTTAGTGTTAGCGTACGGGTTAGGATTAGGGGACGGGTTAGGTAAGGCTTCGGGTAAGGGTTAGGGTTAGGGTTAGGGGACAGGGACGGGGAAGAGGACGGTTTAGTGTACAGGTTAGGTTACGACAACGATTTAGGGTGAGCGTATTTGTTAGCATATGGGTTAGTGTTAGCGTACAGGTTAGGATTAGGGGACGGTTTAGGGTAAGGTTTCGGGTAAAGGTTAGGGTAAGGGTTAGGGGACGGGGACGGTTTAGGGTACAGGTTAGGGTACGACAACGGTTTAGGGTGAGCGTACGTGTTAGGGTACGGGTTAGTGTTAGTGTACGGGTTAGGATTAGGGGACGGGTTACGGTAAGGCTTTGGATAAGGGTTAGGGTTAGGGTTAGGGTTTGGGGACGGGACGGTTTAGGGATCACGTTAGGTTACGACAAAGGTTTAGGGTGAGCGTACATGTTAGGTTATGGGTTAGGGTTAGCGTACGGGTTAGGATTAGGGGACGGGTTAGTGGAAGGCTTCGGGTAAGTGTTAGGGTTAGCGTTAGGGGACGGGGACGATTTAGAGTACAGGTTAGAGTACGACAACGGTTAAGGTGAGCGTACGTGTTAGGGCATGATTTAGTGTTAGCGTACGGGTTAGGATTAGGGGACGGGTTAGGGTAAGGCTTCGGGTAAGGGTTAGGGTTTGGGTTAGGGTTAGGTTTAGGGGACGGGGACGGAGACGGTTTTGGGAAGAGGTTAGGGTTCGTCAACGGTTTAGGGTGAGCGTACGTGTTAGGGCTCGGTTTAGTGTTAGAGTACGGGTTAGGATTAGGGGACGGGTTAGTGTAAGGCTTCGGGTAAGGGTTAGGGTTAGGGTTAGGGGACGGGGAAGGTTTAGGGTACACGTTAGGATGCGACAACGGTTTAGTGAGAGCGTACGTGTTAGGGTACGGGTTAGAGTTAGCGTACGGGTTAGGATTAGGGGACGGGTTAGGGAAAGGCTTCGGGTAAGGGTTAGGGTTAGGTTTAGGGGATGGGGACGGTTTAGGGTACACGTTAGCATTCGACAACTGTTTAGGGTGAGCGTACGTGTTAGGGCACGGGTTAGTGTTAGCGTACGGGTTAGGATTAGTGCACGGGTTAGGGTAAGGCTTCGGGTAAGGGTTAGGTTTAGGGTTAGGGTTAGGGTTAGGGGACGGGGACGGTTTAGGGTACAGGTTAGGGTATGACAACGTTTAAGGGTGAGTGTACGTGTTAGGGTACGGGTTAGTGTTAGCGTACGGGTTAGGATTATTGGACGGGTTAAGGTAAGGCTTCGGGTAAGGGTTAGGTTTAGGGTTAGGGTTAGGGTTAGGGGATGGGGATGGTTTAGTGTACAGGTTAGGGTACGACAATGGTTTAGGGTGAGCGTACATGTTAGGGTACAGGTTAGTGTTACCGTACGGGTTAGGATTAGGGGAAGTGTTAGGGTCAGGCTTCGGGTAAGGGTTAGTGTTAGGGTTAGGGTTAGGGTTAGGGGACGGGGACGGTTTAGGGTACAGGTTAGTGTACGACAACGTTTTAGGTTGAGCGTACGTGTTGGGGCACGGTTTAGTGTTAGCGTACGGGTTAGGATTAGGGGACGGGTTAGGGTAAGGCTTCGGGTAAGGGTTAGGGTTAGGGTTAGGGTTAGGGGATGGGGACAGTTTAGGGTACAGGTTAAGGGTACGACAACAGTTTAGGGTGAGCATACGTTTTAGGGTGAGGGTTAGTGTTAGCGTACGGGTTAGGATTAGGGGACAGGTTAGGTTAAGGCTTCGGGTAAGGCTTGGGGTTAGGGTTAGGGTTAGGGTTAGGGTTAGGGGACGGGGACGGTTTAGGGTACAGGTTAGGGTACGACAACGTTTTTGGTTGAGCGTACGTGTTAGTGCACGGTTTAGTGTTAGCGTACGGGTTAGGATTAGTGGACGGGTTAGTGTAAGGCTTCGGGTAAGGGTTAGATTTAGGGTTTGGATTAGGGTTAGGGTTAGGGGACGGGGACGGTTTAGGGTACAGGTTAGGGTACGACAACTGTTTAGGGTGAGCGTACGTCTTAGGGTACATGTTAGTGTTAGCGTACGGGTTAGGATTATGGGACGGGTTAGCGTAAGGCTTCGGGTAAGCTTTAGGGTTAGGGTTAGGGTTAGGGTTAGGGGACGGGGCGGTTTAGGGTATAGGTTAGGGTACAACAACGGTTTAAGGTGAGCGTACGTGTTAGGGTATGGGTTAGTGTTAGCATACTGGTTAGTATTAGGGGACGGCTTAGGGTAAGTCTTCGGGTAAGGGTTACATTTAGGGTTAGGGTTAGGGTTAGTGTTAGGGGATGGGGACGATTTAGAGTACAGGTCAGTTTACGACAATGGTTTAGGGTGAGCGTACGTGTTAGGTTAGGGGTTATTGTTAGCGTACGGGTTATTATTAGGAGACGGGTTAGGGTAAGGCTTCGGGTAAGGTTTAGGATTAGAGTTAGGTTTAGGGTTAGGGTTAGGGGACGGGGAGGGTTTAGGGTACAGGTTAGGGTACGACAACGGTTTAGGGTGAGAGTACGTGTTAGGGTATGGTTTAGTGTTAGCATACGGGTTAGGATTAGGGGACGGGTTAGGGTAAGGCTTCGGGTAAGGGTTAGGTTTAGGGTTAGGGTTAGTGTTAGGGTTAGGGTTAGGAGACGGGGATGGTTTAGGGTATAGGTTAGGGTACGACAACGGTTTAGGGTGAGCGTACGTGTTAGGATACGGGTTAGTGTTAGCGTATGGTTTAGGATTATGGGACATGTTAGGGTAAGGCTTCGGGTAAGGGTTAGGGGACGGGGACGGGGACGGGGACGGGGTAGGTTTAGGGTATATGTTAGGGTAGGAAAGCGGTTTAAGGTGAGCGTACGTGTTAGGGCACGGGTTAGTGTTAGCGTACGGGTTAGGATTAGGGGACGGGTTAGGGTAAGGTTTCGGGTAAGGGTTAGTGTTAGGGTTAGGGTTAGGGATAGGGGATAGGGACGAGTACGGTTTATGGTACAGGTTAGGGTTCGACAACGGCTTAGGGTGAGCGTACATGTTAGGGTAAGTGTTAGTGTTAGGTTACGGGTTAGGATTAGGGGACGGGCTAGAGTAACGCTACGGGTAAGGGTTAGGGTTAGGGTTAGGGTTAGGGGATTGGGATGGGGACCGTTTAGGGTACAGGTTAGGGTACGACAACAGTTTAGGATTAGCGTACGTGTTAGGGTATGGGTTAGTGTTAGCGTAAGGTTTAGGACTAGGGGACGGGGTAGGGTAAGGTTTCGGGTAAGGGTTAGGGTTAGGTTTAGGGTTAGGTTTAGGGGCCGGGGATGGTTTAGGGTACAGGTTAGGGTGAGCGTACGTGTTAGGATACGGATAAGAGTTAGCGTACGGGTTAGGATTAGGGGATGGGTTAGGGTGAGGCTTTGGGTAAGGGTTAGGGTTAGGTTTAGGGTTAGGGTGAGGGGACGGGGACGGGGACGGTTTCGGGTACAGGTTAGCGTACAACAACGGTTTAGGATGAGCGTACGCGTTAAGGCACAGGTTAGTGTTACCGTACGGGTTAGGATTAGTGGACGGGTTAGGGTAAGGCTTCGGGTAAGGGTTAGGGTTAGGGTTAGGGGATGGGGACGGTTTAGGGTACAGGTTAGGGTATGACAAAGTTTTAGGGTGAGCGTACGTGTTAGGGCAAGGTTTAGTGTTAGCGTACGGGTTAGGATTAGGGGACGGGTTAGTGTACGGCTTCGGGTAAGGGTTAGGATTAGGGTTAGGGTTAGGGGAATGGGACGGTTTAGGGTTCAGGTTAGGTTACGACAACGGTTTAGGGTGAGCGTACGTGTTAGGTTATGGGTTAGGGTTAGCGTACGGGTTAGGATTAAGGGACGGGTTAGGGGAAGGTTTCGGGTAAGTGTTAGGGTTAGCGTTAGGGGACGGGGACGGTTTAGGGTATCGGTTATGGTACGACAACGGTTAAGGGTAGGCGTACGTGTTAGGGCACGGTTTAGTGTTAGCGTATGGGTTAGGATTAGGGGACGGGTTAGGGTAAGGCTTCGGGTAATGGTTAGGGTTTGGGTTATGGTCAAGGTTAAGGGACAGGGACGGGTCGGTTTAGGGAACAGGTTAGGGTTCGTCAACGGTTTAGGGAGAGCGTACGTGTTAGGGTACGGGTTAGTGTTAGTGTACGGGTTAGGGTTAGGGGTCGGGTTACGGTAAGGCTTCGGATAAGGTTTAGGGTTAGGGTTAGGGTTTGGGGACGGGGACGGTTTAGGGATCACGTTAGGGTACGACAACGGTTTAGGGTGAGCGTACATGTTAGGTTATGGGTTAGGGTTAGCGTACGGGTTAGGATTAGGGGGCGGGTTAGTGGAAGGCTTCGGGTAAGTGTTAGGGTTAGGTTTACGGGACGGGGACAGGGACGGTTTAGGGTACAGGTTAGGGTACGACAACATTTTAGGGTGAGCGTACGTGTTAGGGTACGCGTTAGTGTTAGCGTACGGGTTAGGATTAGGGGATGGGTGAGGGTAAGACTTCGGGTAAGGGTTAGGGTTAAGGATAGGGTTAGGGGATGGGGACGGTTTCGGTACAGGTTAGGGTACGACAACGTTTTAAGGTGAGCGTACGTGTTAGGGTACGGGTTAGTGTTAGCGTATGGATTAGGTTTAGGGGACGGGTTAGGGTAAGGCTTCGGGTAAGGGTTAGGGTTAGGGTTAGGGTTAGGGGATGGGGACAGTTTAGGGTACAGGTTAGGGTACGACAAAGACTTAGGATGAGCGTACAGAGTAGTGTTAGCGTACGAGTTAGGATTAGGGGACGGGTTAGCGTAAGGCTTCGGGTAAGGGTTAGGGTTAGGTTTAGGGTTAGGGGACGGGGACGGTTTAGGGTACAGGTTAGGGTACGACAAAATTTTAGGGTGAGCGTACATGTTAGGGCACGGGTTAGTGTTAGCGTACAGGTTAGGATTAGTGGACGAGTTAGGGTAAGTGTTCGGGTAAGGGTTAGGTTTACGGTTAGGGTTAGGGTTAGGGTTAGGGGATGGGGACGCTTTAGGGTACAGGTTAGGGTACGACAAGGGTTACGGGTGAGTGTACGTGTTAGGGTACAGGTTAGTGTTAGCGTACGGTTTAGGATTAGGGGACGGGTTAGTGTAAGGCTTCGGGTAAGGGTTAGGGTTAGGGTTCGGGTTAGGGGATGGGGAAGGTTTAGGGTACAGTTTAGGGTACGAAAACGATTTAGGGTGAGCATACATGTTAAGGTATGTGTTAGTGTTAGCGTACGGGTTAGGATTAGGGGACGGGTTAGGGTAAGGCTTCGGGTAAGGGTTAGGGTTAGGGTTAGGGTTAGGGGACAGTCCCGGTTTAGGGTACAGGTTAGGGTACGACAACGGTTTAAAGTGAACATACGTGTTAGCGTATGGGTTAGTGTTAGCATACGGGTTAGGATTAGGGGACGGGATAGGGTAAGGCTTCGGGTAAGGGTTAGGGTTAGGGTTAGGGTTAGGGTTAAGGTTTGGGTTAGGGGATGGGGACGGTTTAGGGTACAGGTTAGGTTACGACAATGGTTTAGGGTGAACGTAAGTTTTAGGGTATGGGTTAGTGTTAGCTTACGGGTTAGGATTAGGGGACGGGTTAGGGTAAGGCTTTGGGTGAGGGTTAGGGTTAGTTATGGGTTAGGGTTAGAGTTAGGGGTCGGGGACGGTTTAGGGTACAGGTTAGTGTACGACAACGGTTTAGGGTGAGTGTACGTGTTAGGGTATGTTTTAGTGTTAGAGTACGGGTTAGGATTAGGGGACGGTTTAGGGTAAGGCTTCGGGTAATGGTTAGGGTTAGGGTTAGGGTTAGGGGACGGGGACGTCTTAGGGTACAGGTTAACGTACATCAACGGTTTAGGGTGAGCGTACGTGTTAGGGCACGGGATAGTGTTAGCGTACGGTTTATGATTAGAGGACGGGTTAGGGTAAAGTTTCGGGTAAGGGTTAAGATTAGGGTTAGGGGACGGGGACGTTTTAGGGTACAGGTTAGGGTATGACAACGTTTTAGGGTGAGAGTACGTGTTAGGGTACGGGTTAGTGTTAGCGTACGGGTTAGGATTAGTGGACGGGTTAGGCTAAGGCTTCGGGTATGGGTTAGGTTTAGGGTTAGGGTTAGGGTTAGGGTTAGGTGACGGGGACGTTTTAGGGTACAGTTTAGGGTACGAAAACGGTTTAGGGTGAGCGTACGTGTTAGGGTATGTGTTAGGGTTAGCGTACGGGTTAGGATTAGGGGACGGGTTAGGGGAAGGCTTCTGGTAAGTGTCAGGGTTAGGGTTAGGGTTAGGGGACGGGGACGGTTTAGGGTACAGGTTAGGGTACGACAACGGTTAAGGGTGAGCGTACCTGTTAGGGTACGGTTAAGAGTTATCGTACGGGTTAGGATTAGGGGACGGGTTAGGGTAAGGCTTCGGGTAAGGGTTAGGGTTAGGGTTAGGGTTAGGGGACGGGGACGGGGACGGTTTATGTTACAGGTTAGCGTACAACAACGGTTTAGGGTGAGCGTAAATGTTAGGGCACGGGTTAGTGTTAGCGTACGGTTTCGGATTAGTGGACGGGTTAGGGTAAGGCTTCGGGTAAGTGTTAGGGTTAGGATTAGGGTTAGGTTACGGGGACGGTTTAGGGTACAGGTTAGGGTATGACAACGTTTTAGGGTGAGTGTACGTGTTAGAGTACGGGTTAGTGTTAGCGTACGGGTTAGGATTAGTGGACGGGTTAGGGTAAGTCTTCGGGTAAGGGTTCGGTTTAGGTTTAGGGTTAGGGTTAGGGGATGGGGACGCTTTAGGGTACAGGTTAGGGTACGACAAGGGGTAGGGTGAGCGTACGTGTTAGGGTACAGGTTAGTGTTAGCGTACGCGTTAGGATTAGGGGACGGGTTAGGGTAAGGCTTCGGGTAAGGGTTAGGGTTAGGGTTAGGGTTAGGGGACGGGGACAGTTTAGGGTACAGGTTAGGGTACGACAACGATTTAGCGTGAGCATACGTGTTACGGTGCGGGTTAATGTTAGCGTACGGGTTAGGATTAGGAGAGGGGTTAGGGTAGGGCTTCGGGTAAGGGTTAGGTTTAGTGTTATGTTTAGGGTTAGGGTTAGGGGACGGGGACGGTTTAGGGTACAGGTTAGGGTACGACAACGGTTTAGGGTGAGCGTACGTGTTAGGGCACGGTTTAGTGTTAGCGTACGGGTTAGCATTAGAGGACGGGTTAGTGTAAGTCTTCGGTAAGGTTTAGGGTTAGGGTTAGGGTTAGGGGACGGGGATGGTTTAGGGTACAGGTTAGGGTACGACAACGGTTTAGGGTGAGCGTACGTGTTCGGGTACAGTTTAGTGTTAACGTATGGGTTAGGAGTAGGGGACGGGTTAGGGTAAGGCTTCGGGTAAGTTTTAGGGTTAGGTTAAGGGCTAGGGTTGGGGGACGGGCCCGCTGTAGGGTACAGGTTAGAGTACGATAGGTTTAAAGTGAACGTACGTGTTAGGGTACTGGTTAGTGTTAGCGTACGGGTTAGGATTAGGGGACGGGTTAGGGTAAGGCTTCGGGTATGGGTTAGGGTTAGGGTTAGGGCTAGGGTTAAGGTTTGGGTTAGGGGATGGGGAAGGTTTAGGGTATAGGTTAGGTTATGACAATGGTTTAGGGTGAACGTAAGTGTTAGGGTACGGGTTAGTGTTACCTTACCGGTTAGGATTAGGGGACGGGTTAGAGTAAGGCTTCGGGTAAGGTTTAGGGTTAGTTATGGGTTAGGGTTAGAGTTAGGGGACGGGGACGGTTTAGGGTACAGGTTAGTGTACGACAACGGTTTAGGGTGAGTGTACGTTTTAGGGTATGGGTTAGTGTTAGTGTACGGGTTAGGATTACGGGACGGTTTAGGGTAAGGCTTCGGGTAATAGTTAGGGTTAGGGTTAGGGTTAGGGTTAGTTGACTGGGACGTTTTAGGGTTCAGGTTAACGTACATCAACGGTTTAGGGTGATCGTACGTGTTAGGGCACATGTTAGTGTTAGCGTACGGGTTAGGATTAGAGGACGTGTTAGGGTAAGGTTTCGGGCAAGGGTTAGGGTTAGGGTTAGGGGACGGCGACGTTTTTGGGTACAGGTTAGGGTATGACAACGTTTTAGGGTGAGAGTACGTGTTAGGGTACGGGTTAGTGTTAGCGTACGGGTTAGGATTATTGGACGGGTTAGGATAAGGCTTCGGGTCTGGGTTAGGTTTAGGTTTGGGGTTAGGGTTAGGTGACGGGGACGTTTTAGGCTACAGGTTAGGGTATGACAACGGTTTAAGGTGTGATTACATATTAGGGTATGGGTTAGGGTTAGCGTACGGGTTAGGATTAGGGGACGGGTTAGGGGAAGGGTTCTGGTACGTGTTAGGGTTAGGGTTAGGGGACGGGGACGGTTTAGGGTACAGGTAAGGGTACAACAATGGTTAAGGGTGAGCGTACCTGTTAGGGTACGGGTCAGAGTTATCGTACAGTTTAAGATTAGGGGACGGGTTAGGGTAAGGCTTCGGGTAAGGGTTAGGGTTAGGGTTAGGGTTAGGGGACAGGGACGGTTTAGGGTACAGGTTAGCGTACAACAACGGTTTAGGGTGAGCGTAAATATTAGGGCACGGGTTAGTGTTAGCGTACGGTTTCGGATTACTGGACGGGTTAGGTTAAGGCTTCGGGTAAGGGCTGGGTTAGGGTTAGGGTTAGGGGACGGGGACGGTTTAGGGTACAGGTTAGGGTATGACAAAGTTTTAGGGTGAGCATACGTGTTAGGGCACGGGTTAGTGTTAGCGCATGGGTTAGGAATAGTGGACGGGTTAGGGTAAGTCTTCGGGTAAGGGTTAGGTTTACGGTTAGGGTTAGGGTTAGGGTTAGGGGATGGGGATGCTTTAGCGTACAGGTTAGGGTACGACAAGGGTTTACGGTGAGCGTACGTGTTAGGGTAGAAGTTAGTGTTAGCGTACGGGTTAGGATTAGGGGACGGGTTAGGGTAAGGCTTCGGGTAAGGGTTAGGGTTAGGGGTCGGGGATGGTTTACGGTACAGGTTAGGGTACGACAACGATTTAGGGTGAGCATACGTGTTAGGGTATGGGTTAGTGTTAGCGTACGGGTTAGGATTAGGGGACGGGTTAGGGTAGGGTTTCGGGTAAGGGTTAGGTTTAGTGTTATGGTTAGGGTTAGGGTTAGGGGACGGGGACGGTTTAGGGTACATGTTAGGTTATGACAACGGTTTAGGGTGAGCGTACGTGTTAGGGTACAGTTTAGTGTTAGCGTATGGGTTAGGATTAGGGGACGGGTTAGGGTAAGGCTTCGGGTAAGGGTTAGGGTTAGGGTTAGGGTTAGGGGACAGGCCCGGTTTAGGGTACAGGTTAGGGTACGACAATGGTTTAAAGTGAACGTACGTCTTAGCGTATGGCTTAGTGTTAGCGTACGGTTTCGGATTAGGGGACGGGTTAGGGTAAGGCTTCGGGTAAGGGTTAGGGTTAGGGTTAGGGTTAGGGTTAATGTTTGGGTTAGGGGATGGGGACGGTTTAGGGTACAGGTTAGGTTACGACAATGGTTTAGGGTGAACGTAAGTGTTAGGGTATGGGTTAGTGTTAGCTTACGGGTTAGGATTAGGGGATGGGTTAGGGTAAGGCTTCGGGTAAGGGTTAGGGTTAGTTATGGGTTAGGGTTAGAGTTAGGGGTCGGGGACCGTTTAGGGTACAGGTTAGTGTACGACAACGGTTTAGTTTGAGTGTACGAGTTAGGGTACGGGTTAGTGTTAGTGTACGGCTTAGGATTAGGGGACGGTTTAGGGTAAGGCTTCGGGTAATGGTTAGGGTTAGGGTTAGGGTTAACGTTAGGGTTAGGGGACGGGGACGTTTTAGGGTACAGGTTAACGTACATCAACGGTTTAGGGTGAGCGTACATGTTAGGGCACGGGTTAGTGTTAGCGTACGGGTTAGGATTAGAGGACGGGTTAGGGTAAGGTTTCGGGTAAGATTTAAGATTAGGGTTAGGGGACGGGGACGTTTTAGGGTACAGGTTAGGGTATGACAACGTTTTAGGGTGAGAGTACGTGTTAGGGTACGGGTTAGTGTTAGCGTACGGGTTAGGATTAGTGGATGGGTTAGGGTAAGGCTTCGGTTATGGGTTAGGTTTAGGGTTAGGGTTAGGGTTAGGGTTAGGTGACGGGGACGTTTTAGGGTACAGGTTAGGGTACGACAACGGTTTAGGGTGAGTGTACGTGTTAGGGTATGGCTTAGGGTTAGCGTACGGGTTAGGATTAGGGGACGGGTTAGGGTAAGTCTTCGGGTAAGGGTTAGGGTTAGGGTTAGTGTTAGGGTTAGGGGACGGGGCCGGTTTAGGGTACAGGTTAGGGTACGACAACGGTTTAAAGTGAACGTATGTGTTAGGGTACGGGTTAGTGTTAGCATACGGGTTAGGATTAGGGGACGGGTTAGGGTAAGGCTTCGGGTAAGGTTTAGGGTTAGGTTTAGGATTAGGGTTAAGGTTTGGGTTAGGGGATGGGGACGGTTTAGGGTATAGGTCAGGTTATGACAATGGTTTAGTGTGAACGTAAGTGTTAGGGTACGGGTTAGTGTTAGCGTACGGGTTAGGATTAAGGGACGGGTTAGGGTAAAGTTTCGGGTAAGGGTTAGGGTTAGTTATGGGTTAGGGTTAGAGTTAGGGGACGGGGACGGTTTAGGGTACAGGTTAGTGTATGACAACAGTTTAGGGTGATTGAACGTGTTAGGGTACGGGTTAGTGTTAGTGTACGGGTTAGGATTAGGGGACGGTTTAGGGTAAGGCTTCGGGTAAGGGTTAGGGCTAGGGTTAGGGGACGGGGACAGTTTAGGGTACAGGTTAGGGTACGACAAATATTTAGGGTGAGCGTACATGTTAGCATACAGTTTAGTGTTAGCGTACGTGTTAGGATTAGGGGACGGTTTACGGTAAGGCTTCGGGTAAGGGTTAGGGTTAGGGTTAGGGTTAGGGGATGGGGACGCGTTAGGGTACAGGTTAGGGTACGACAACGTTTTAGGGTGAGCGTACGTGTTATGGCACGGGTTAGTGTTAGCGTACGGGTTAGGATTATGGACGGGTTAGGGTAAGTCTTCGGGTAAGGGTTAGGTTTAGGGTTAGGGTTAGGGTTAGGGTTAGGGGACAGGGACGCTTTAGGGTAGAAGTTAGGGTACGACAAGGGTTTAGGGTGAGCGTACGTGTTAGCGTACATGTTAGTGTTAGCGTACGGGTTAGGATTAGGGGACGTGTTAGGGTAAGGCTTCAGGTAAGGGTTAGGTTTAGTGTTATGGTTAGGGTTAGGGTTAGGGGACGGGGACGGTTTAGGGTACAGGTTAGGGTATGACAACGGTTTAGGGTGAGCGTACGTGTTAGGGTACAGTTTAGTGTTAGCGTATGGGTTAGGATTAGGGGACGGATTAGTGTAAGGCTTCGGGTAAGGGTTAGGGTTAGGGTTAGGGTTAGGGGATGGGGCCGGTTTAGGGTACACGTTAGGGTACGACAACGGTTTAAAGTGAACATACGTGTTAGGGTACGGGTTAGAGTTAGGCGTGCGGGTTAGGATTAGGGGACGGGTTAGGGTAAGGATTCGGGTAAGGGTTAGGGTTAGGGTTAGGGTGAGGGTTAAGGTTTGGGTTAGGGGATGGGGCGGTTTAGGGTACAGGTTAGGTTACGACAATGGTTTATGTTGAACATAAGTGTTAGGGTACGGGTTAGTGTTAGCGTACGGGATAGGATTAGGGGACGGGTTAGGGTAAGGCTTCGGGTAAGGGTTAGGGTTAGTTATGGGTTAGGGTTAGAGTTAGGGGTCGGGGACGGTTTCAGGTACAGGTTAGTGTACGAAATCGGTTTAGGGTAAGTGTACGTGTTAGAGTACGGGTTAGTGTTAGATTACGGGTTAGGATTAGGGGACGGGTTAGGGTAAGGCTTCGGGTAAGGGTTAGGTTTAGGGTTAGGGTTAGGGTTAGGTTTAGGGGACTGGGACAGTTTAGGGTACAGATTAGGGTACGACAAATGTTTAGGGTGAGCGTACGTGTTACGGTACAGGTTAGTGTTAGCGTACGGTTTAGGATTAGGGGACGGGTTAGGGTAAGGCTTCGGGTAAGGATTAGGGTTAGGGTTAGGGTTAGGGTTAGGGGACGGGGATGGGGCGGGGACGGTATAGGGTAGAGTTTAGGGTACGACAACGGTTTAGGGTGAGCGTACGTGTTAAGTTACGGGTTAGTGTTAGCGTACGTGTTAGGATTAGGGGACGGGTTAGGGTAAGACTTCGGGGAAGGGTTATTGTTAGGGTTAGGGTTAGGGGACGGGGACGGTTTAGGGTACAGGTTAGGGTACGACAAAGGTTTAGGGTGAGCATACATGTTAGCGTACAGGTTAGTGTTAGCGTACGAGTTAGGATTACGGGACAGTTTAGGGTAAGGCTTCGGGTAAGGGTTAGGGTTAGGGTTAGGGTTAGGTTTAGGATTAGGGGAAGGGGACGGTTTAGAATACAGGTTAGTGTACGACAACGTTTTAGGGTGAGGGTACGTGTTAGGGCACGGGTTAGTGTTAGCGTACGGTTTAGGATTAGTGGATGGTTTAGTGTAAGGCTTCGGGTAAGGGTTAGGGTAAGGGTTAGGGTTAGGGTTAGGGGACGGGGACGGGGACGGTTTAGGGTACAGGTTAGTGTACGACAACGGTTTAGGTTGAGCATACGTGATAGGGCACAGTTTAGTGTTAGCGTACGGGTTAGGATTAGGGGACGGTTTAGTGTAAGGCTTCGGGTAAGGGTTAGGGTTAGGGTTAGGGTTAGGGGTTCGGGGACGATTGAGTGTACAGGTTAGGGTACGACAACGGTTTAGGGTGAGCGTACGTGTTAGGGTACAGGTTAGTGTTAGCTTACGGGTTAGGATTAGCGGACGGGTTAGGGTAAGGCTTCGGGTAAGGGTTAGGGTTAGGGTTAGGGTTAGGGGATGGGGAAGGTTTACGGTACAGGTTAGGTTACAACAATCGTTTAGGTTGAACGTACGTGTTAAGGTATGGGTTAATGTTAGCGTACGGGTTAGGATTAGGGGATGGGTTATGGTAAGGCTTCGGGTAAGCTTTAGGTTTAGGTACGGGTTAGGGTTAGGGTTAGGGGACGGGGACGGTTTAGGGTACAGGTTAGGGTACGACAACGGTTTAGGGTGAGCGTACGTGTTAGGGTATGGTTTAGTGTTAGGGGACGGGGACGGTTTAGGGTACATGTTAGGGTTACGACAACGGTTTAGGATGAGCGTACGTGTTAGGGTATGGGTAAGATTTAGTGTACGGGTTAGGATTAGGGGACGGGTTAGGGTAAGGCTTCGGGTAAGGGTTAGGTTTAGGGTTAGGGTTAGGGTTAGGGTTAGGGTTAGGGGATGGGAAAGGTTTAGGGTACAGATTAGGGTATGACAACGTTTTAGTGTGAGTGTACTATTTAGAGTACGGGTTAGTGTTAGCGTACGGGTTAGGATTAGTGGACGGGTTAGGGTAAGGCTTTGGGTAAGGGTTAAGTTTAGGGTTCGGGTTAGGGTTGGGGTTAGGGAATGGGGGGTTGAGGGTACAGGTTAGGGTACGAGAACGGTTTAGGGTGAGCGTAAGTGTTAGGGTACAGGTTAGTGTTAGCGTACGGGTTAGGATTAGGGGACGGTTTAGTGTAAGTCTTCGGGTAAGGGTTAGGGTTATGGTTAGGGTTAGGGGACGGGGACGGTTTAGGGTACAGCTTTGTGTTCGACAACGGTTTAGGGTGAGCATACGTTTTAGGGTGCGGGTTAGTGTTAGCATACGGGTTAGGATTAGGGTACGGGTTAGGGTAATGCTTCGGGTAAGGCTTGGGGTTAGAGTTAGGGTTAAGGTTAGGGGATGGGGACTGTTTAGTGTAGAGGTTAGTGTACGACATAGGTTTAGGGTGAGCATACGTGTTAGGGTACGGGTTAGTGTTATCGTACGGGTTAGGATTAGGGGACGGGATAGGGTAAGGCTTCAGGTAAGGGTTAGGGTTAGGTTTAGGGTTAGGGGACGGGGATGGTTTAGGGTACAGGTTAGGGTATGACAACGTTTTAGGTTGAATGTACGTGTTAGGGTACGGGTTAGTGTTATCGTACGGGTTAGGATTAGGGGACGGGATAGGGTAAGGCTTCAGGTAAGGGTTAGGGTTAGGGTTAGGGTTAGGGGACGGGGATGGTTTAGGGTACAGGTTAGGGTATGACAAAGTTTTAGGGTGAATGTACGTGTTAGGGTACGGGTTAGTGTTAGCGTATGGTTTAGGATTACTGGGGGGGTTAAGGTAAGACTTCGGTAAGGGTTAGGTTTAGGATTAGGTTTAGGGTTAGGGTTAGGGGACGGGGACGGTTTAGGGTACAGGTTACGGTACGACAAAGATTTAGCGTGAGCGTACGTGTTAGGGTATAAGTTATTGTTAGCGTACGGTTTAGGATTAGGGGATGGTTTAGTGTAAGGCTTCGGGTAAGTGTTAGGGTTAGGGTTAGGGTTAGGGGATGGGGACGGTTTAGGGTACAGGTTAGGGTAGGACAAGTGTTTAGGGTGAGCATACGTGTTAGGGTACAGGTTAGTGTTAGCGTACGGGTTAGGATTAGGGGACGGGTTATGGTAAGGCTTTGGGTAAGGCTTAGGGATAGGGTTAGGGTTAGGGTTAGGGTGAGGGGACGGGTACGGTTTAGGGTACGACAACTGTTTAGGGTGAGCGTACGTGTTAGGGAACTGGTTAGTGTTAGCATACGGGTTAGGATTAGGGGACGGGTTAGTGTAAGAATTCGGGTAAGTTTTAGGGTTAGGGTTAGGGTTAGGGTTAGGGGAAGGGGACGGTTTAGTGTACAGGTTAGAGTTACGACAATGGTTTAGGATGAGCGTATGTTTTAGGCTACGGGAAACAGTTAGCATATGGGTTAGGATTCGGGGACGGGTTAGGGTAAGGCTTCGGGTAAGGGTTAGGGTTAGGGTTAGGGTTAGGGGATGGGGACGGTTTAGGGTACAGGTTAGGGTATGACAACGTTTTAGGGTGAGTGTACGTATTAGGTTACGGGTTAGTGTTAGCGTACGGTTTAGGATTAGGGGACGTGTTAGGGTAAGGATTCGGGTAAGGGTTAGGGTTAGGGTTAGGGTTAGGGTTAGGGGACGGGGACGGGGCGGGGACGGTATAGGGTAGAGGTTAGGGTACGACAATGGTTTAGGGTGAGCGTACGTGTTAAGTTACAGGTTAGTGTTAGCGTACATGTTAGGATTAGGGGACGGGTTAGGGTAAGACTTCGGGGAAGGGTTATTGTTAGGGTTAGGGTTAGGGGACAGGGACGGTTTAAGGTACAGGTTAGGGTACGACAAAGGTTTAGGGTGGGCGTACATGTTAGCGTACAGGTTAGTGTTAGCTTACGGGTTAGGATTAGGGGACGGTTTAGGGTAAGGCTTCAGGTAAGGGTTAGGGTTAGGATTAGGGTTAGGGTTAGGGTTAGGATTAGGGTTAGGGTTAGGGTTAGGATTAGGGGACGGGGATGGTTTAGAGTACAGGTTAGGGTACGACAACGTTTTAGGGTGAGCGTACGTGTTAGGGCATGGGTTATTGTTAGCGTACGGGTTAGGATTAGGGGACGGTTTAGGGTAAGGCTTCGGGTAAGTGTTAGGGTAAGGGTTAGGGTTAGGGTTAGGTTTAGGGTACGGGGACGGTTTAGGGTACAGGTTAGTGTACGACAAAGGTTTAGCGTGAGCATACATGATAGGGCACACTTTAGTGTTAGCGTACGGGTTAGGATTAGGTGACGGGGTAGTGGAAGGGTTCGGGTAAGGGTTAGGGTTAGGGTTAGGGTTAGGGGTCGGGGACGGTTTAGGGTACAGTTTAGGGTACGAGAATGGTTTAAGGTGAGCGTACGTGTTAGGGTACGGGTTAGTGTTAGTGTACGGGCTAGGATTAGGGGATGGGTTAGGGTAAGGCTTCGCGTAAGTGTTAGGTTTAGGGTTAGGGTTAGGGTTAAGGTTAGGGTTAGGGGATGGGGACGGTTTCGGGTACAGTTTAGTTTACGAAAATGGTTTAGGGTGAACGTACATGTTAGGGTATGCGTTAGTGTTAGCGTACGGGTTAGGATTCGGGGATGGGTTAGGGTAAGGCTTCGGTTAAGGGTTAGTGTTAGGTATGGGTTAGGGTTAGGGTTAGGAGACGGGGACGGTTTAGGGTATAGGTTAGGGTACAACAACGCTTTAGGGTGAGCGTGCGTGTTAGGGTACGGGTTAGTGTTAGCCTACGGGTTAGGATTAGAGTACGGTTTAAGGTAAGGCTTCGGGTAAGGGTTAGGGTTAGGGTTAGGGGGCGGGGACGGTTTAGGGTACAGGTTAGGTTTACGACAACGGTTTAGGATCAGCGTACGTGTTAGGGTATGGGTAAGTGTTAGCGTACGGGTTAGGATTATGGGACGGGTTAGGTTAAGACTTCTGGTAAGGGTTATTGTTAGGGCTGGGGTTAGGGGACGGGGACGGTTTAGGGTACAGGTTAGGGTACGACAACGGTTTAGGGTGAGCGTACATGTTAGGGTACGCGTTAGTGTTAGCGTACGGATTAGGATTAGGGGACGGGTTAGGGTAAGGCTTCGGGTAAGGGTTAGTGTTAGGGTTAGGGGATGGGAAAGGTTTAGGTTACAGATTAGTGTATGACAACGTTTTAGTGTGAGTGTACGTTTTAGAGTACGGGTTAGTGTTAGCGTACGGGTTAGGATTAGTGGACGGGTTAGGGTAAGGCTTTGGGTAAGGGTTAGGTTTAGGGTTCGGGTTAGGGTTAGGGTTAGGGAATGGGGACGGTTGAGGGTACAGGTTAGGGTACGAGAAGGGTTTAGGGTGAGCGTAAGTGTTAGGGTACAGGTTAGTGTTAGCGTTCGGGTTAGGATTAGGGGACGGGTTAGTGTAAGGCTTCGGGTAAGGGTTAGGGTTAGGGTTGGGTTATGGTTAGGGTTAGGGGACGGGGACGGTTTAGGGTACAGCTTAGGGTACGACAACGGTTTAGGGTGAGCATATGTTTTATGGTGCGGGTTAGTGTTAGCATACGGGTTAGGATTAGGTTATGGGTTAGGGTAAGGCTTCGGGTAAGGCTTGGGGTTAGAGTTAGGCTTAAGGTTAGGGTTAGGCGACAGGGACGGTTTAGGGTACAGGTTAGGGTACGACAACGGTTTAGGTTGAGCCTTCGTGTTAGGGTACGGGTTAGTGTTAGCGTACGGGATAGGATTATGGGACGGGTTAGGGTAAGGCTTCGTGTAAGGTTTAGGGTTAGGGTTAGGGTTAGGGTTAGGGTTAGGGTTAGGGGATGGGGACTGTTTAGTGTAGAGGTTAGTGTACGACATAGGTTTAGGGTGAGCATACGTGTTAGGGTACGGGTTAGTGTTATCGTACGGGTTAGGATTAGGGGACGGGATAGGGTAAGGCTTCAGGTAAGGGTTAGGGTTAGGGTTAGGGTTAGGGTTAGGGTTAGGGGACTGGGACCGTTTATGGTACATGTTAGGGTACGACAACGGTTTAGGGTGAGCGTATGTTTTAGGGTACGGTTTAGTGTTAGCGTACGGGTTAGGATTATGGGACGGGTTAGGGTAAGGCTTCGGGTAAGGGGCAGGGTTAGGGTTAGGGTTAGGGTTACGGTTATTGTACGGGAACGGTTTAGGGTACAGGTTAGTGTACGACAACGGTTTAGGTTGAGCGTACGTTTTAGGGCAAGGGTTAGTGTTAGCGTACGGGTTAGGATTATGGGACGGGTTAGGTTAAGACTTCTGGTAAGGGTTATTGTTAGGGTTAGGGTTAGGGGACGGGGACGGTTTAGGGCACAGGTTAGGGTACGACAACGGTTTAGGGTGAGCGTACATGTTAGCGTACAGGTTAGTGTTAGCGTACGGGTTAGGATTAAGGGACGGTTTAGGGTAAGGTTTCGGGTAAGGTTTAGTGTTAGGGTTAGGGTTAGGGTTAGGGTTAGGATTAGGGGCCGGGATCGGTTTAGAGTTCAGGTCAGGTTACGACAACGTTTTAGGGTGAGCGTTCGTGTTAGGGCACGGGTTAGTGTTAGCGTACCGGTTAGGATTAGGGGACGGTTTAGGGTAAGCCTTCTGGTAAGGGTTACGGTAAGGGTTAGGGTTAGGGTTAGGGTTAGGGGACGGGGACGGTTTAGGGTACAAGTTAGTGTACAACAACGGTTTAGGGTGAGCATACGTGATAGGGCATAGTATAGTGTTAGCGTACGGGTTAGCATTAGGGGATGGGTTAGTGTAAGGCTTCGGGTAAGGGTTAGGGTTAGGGTTAGGGGTCGGGGACGGTTTAGGGTACAGTTTAGGGTACGACGACGGTTTAGCATGAGCGTACATGTTACGGTACAGGTTAGTGTTAGCGTACGAGTTAGGATTAGGGGACGGGTTAGGGTAAGGCTTTGGGTTAGGGTTAGGGTTAGTGTTAGAGTTAGGGATAGGGGACGGGTACGGTTTAGGGTACAGGTTAGGGTACGACAACGGTTTAAGTTGCGCATACGTGTTAGGGTACGGGTTAATGTTAGCGTACGGGTTAGGATTAGGGGACGGTGAGAGTAAGGCGTCGGGTAAGGGTTAGGGTTAGGGGTAGGGTTAGGGTTAAGGTTAGGGTTAGGGGATGGGGATGGTTTAGGGTACAGTTTAGGTTACGACAATGGTTTAGGTTGAACATATGTGTTAGGGACCGGGTAGTGTTACCATACGGGTTAGGATTAGGGGATGGGTTAGGGTAAGGCTTTGGGTAAGGGTTAGTGTTAGGTATGGGTTAGGGTTAGGGTTAGGGGACGGGGACGGTTTAGGGTACAGGTTAGTGTACAACAACGCTTTAGGGTGAGCGTACGTGTTAGCGCACGGGTTAGTGTTAGCGTACCGGTTAGGATTAGGGGACGGTTTAGGGTAAGCCTTCTGGTAAGGGTTAGGCTAAGGGTTAGGGTTAGGGTTAGGGTTAGGGGACGGGGACGGTTTAGGGTACAAGTTAGTGTACGACCACGGTTTAGGGTGAGCATACGTGATAGGGCATAGTTTAGTGTTAGCGTACGGGTCAGGATTTGGGGACGGGTTAGTGTAAGGCTTCGGGTAAGGGTTAGGGTTATGGTTAGGGTTAGGGGTCGGGGACGGTTTAGGGAACAGTTTAGGGTACGACGACGGTTTAGGGTGAGCGTACATGTTAGGGTACAGGTTAGTGTTAGCGTACGGGTTAGGATTAGGGGATGGGTGAGGGTAAGACTTCGGGTAAGGGTTAGGGTTAGGGATAGGGTTAGGGGATGGGGACGGTTTCGGTACAGGTTAGGGTACGACAACGTTTTAAGGTGAGCGTACGTGTTAGGGTACGGGTTAGTGTTAGCGTATGGATTAGGTTTAGGGGACGGGTTAGGGTAAGGCTTCGGGTAAGGGTTAGGGTTAGGGTGAGGGCTAGGGGATGGGGACGGTTTAGGGTACAGATTAGGGTATGACAACTCTTTACGGTGAGCGTATGTGTTAGGGTATGGGTTAGGGTTAGCGTAAGGGTTAGGATTAGGGGACGGGTTAGGGGAAGGCTTCGGGGAAGTGTTAGTGTTAGGGATAAGGGTAGGGGATGGGGACGGTTTACGGTACAGGTTAGGGTACGACAACGGTTTAGGGTGAACGTACGTGTTAGGGTTCGGGTTAGTGTTAGCGTACGGGTTAGGATTTGGGGACGGGTTAGGTTAAGGCTTCGGATAAGGGTTAGGGTTAAGGTTAAGGGACAGGGACGGTTAAGGGTACAGGTTAGGGTATGACAACAGTTTAGGGTGAGTGTACGTGGTAGGGTATGGAATAGTGTTAGCATACGGGTAGGATAAGGGGATGTGTTAGTGTAAGGCTTCGCGTAAGGGTTACGGTTAGGGTTAGGGGACGGGGACGGGGAAGTTTTAGGGTACAGGTTAGCGTACGACAATGGTATAGGGTTAGCATACGTGTTAGGTTACGGGTTATTGTTAGCGTACGGGTTAGGATTAGGGGATGGGTTAGGAGAAGCCTTCGGTTAAGGGTTAGGGTAAGGGTTAGGGAACGGGGATGGTTTAGGTTACTGGTTAGGGTACGACAATGGTTTAGGGTGAGCGTACGTATTAGGGCACTGGTTACTGTTAGCGTACGGTTTAGGATTAGGGGACGGGCTACGTTAAGGCTTCGGGTTAGGGTTAGGGTTAGGGGACGGGGACGGTTTAGGGTACAGGTTAGTGTACGAAAACGGTTTAGGGTGAGCCTTCGTGTTAGGGTACGGGCTAGTGTTAGCGAACGGGATCGGATTAGGGTACAGGTTAGTGTAAGGCTTCGGGTAAGTTTTAGGTTTAGCGTTTTTGATAGGTTTAGGGGACGGGGACATTTTAGGGTACAGGTTAGGGTACGACAACGGATTAGGGTGAGCGTACATGTTAGGGTATGGGTTAGTGTTAGCGTACGGGTTAGGATTAGGGGACGAGTTAGTGTAAGTCTTCGGGTAAGTGTTAGGGTTAGGTTTAGTGTTAGGGGACATTGACGGGGATGGTTTAGGATACAGGTTAGGGTACGACAACGGTTTAGGGTGAGCATACGTGTTAGGGTACGGGTTAGTGTTAGTGTACGTGTTAGGATTAGGGGACGGGTTAGGGTAAGGCTTCGGGTAAGGGTTAGGGTTAGGGTTAGAGTTAGGGTTAGTGTTAGGGTTATGGGATGGGGATGGTTTAGGATACAGGTTAGGGTAGGACAGCGGTTTAGGGTGAGGGCACGTGTTAGGATATGGGTGAGTGTTAGCGTACGGGTTAGGATTAGGGGACGGGTTAGGGTAAGGCTTCTGGTAAGGGTTAGGGTTAGGGTTAGGGTTAGGGTTAGGGGACAGGGACTGTTTAGGATACAGGTTAGCGTACGACAACGGTTTAGGGTGAGCTTACATGTTAGGGTATGGTTTAGTGTTAGCATACTGGTTGGGATTACGGCACGGTTTAGGATAAGTCTTCGGGTAAGGGTTACGGTTAGGGTTATTGTTAGGTTTAGGGTTAGGTTTAGGGGATGGGGACGGTTTAGGGTACAGGTTATGGTACGACAACGGTTTAGGGTGAGCGTACGTGTTAGGGAACGGGTTAGTGTTAGCGTACGGGTTAGGATTATGGGACCGGTTAGGGTAAGGCTTCGGGTAATGGTTAGGGTTAGGGTTAGGGTTAGTGTACGGGGACGGTTTAGGGTACAGGTTGGGTTACGAAAACTGTTTAGGGTGAGCGTACGTGTTAGGGTACGGATTATTGTTAGCGTATGGATTAGGATTAGGGGACGGGTTATGGTAAGGCTCCGGGTAAGGGTTAGGTTTAGGATTAGGGGACGGGGACGGGGACGGGGACGGTTAGGGAACGACAACGGTTTAGGGTGAAGGTTCGTTTTAGGGTACGGGTTAGTGTTAGCTTACGGGTTAGGATTAGGGGACGGTATAGGGTCAGGCTTCGGTTAAGGGTTAGGGTTAGGGTTAGGGGACGGGGACGAGAACGGTGTAGGGTACAGGTTAGGGTACGACAAAGCTTTAGGGTGAGCGTACGTGTTAGTGTACTGTTTAGTGTTAGAGTATGGATTAGGATTAGGGGAAGGTTTAGGGTAAGGCTTCGGATAAGTTTTAGTGTTAGGGTTAGGGATAGGGTTAGGGTTAAGGGTCGGGGACGGTATAGGGTACAGGGTAGGGTATGACAACGGTTTAGGGTGAGCATACGTGTTAGGGTACGGCTTAGTTTTAGCGTACAGGTTAGGATTAGGGGACGGGTTAGGGTAAGGCTTCGGGTAAGGGTTAGGTTTAGGGTTAGGGGACGGGGACGTTTTAGGTTACAGTTTAGGGTATAACAACGTTTTAGTGTGAGTGTACGTGTTAGGGTACGGGTTAGTGTTAGCGTACGGGTTAGGATTAGGGGACAACTTAGGGTAAGGCTTCGGGTAAGGTTTAGGGTTAGGGTTAGGGTTAGGGGACGGGGACCGTTTAGCTTACAGGTTACGGTAAGACAACAGTTTATGTTGAGCGTTCGTGTTAGGGTATGTCTTAGTGTTAGCGTACGGGTTAGGATTAGGGGACGGGTCAGGGTAAGGCATCGGGTAAGGCTTAGGGTTACGGTTAGGGGACGGGGATGGTTTAGGGTACAGGTTAGGGCACGACAACGCTTTAGGGTGAGCGTACGTGTTAGGGTACCGGTTAGTGTTAGCATATGGGTTAGGATTAGAGTACGGTTTAGGGTAAGGCTTCGGGTAAGAGGGTTAGGGTTAGGGTTAGGGGACGGGGATGGTTTAGGGTACAGGTTAGGGTTACGACAACGGTTTTGGATGAGCGTAAGTTTTAGGGTACGGGTAAGAGTTAGCGTAAGGGTTAGGATTAGGCAACGGGTTAGGGTAAGGCTTCGGGTAAGGGTTAGGTTTAGGGTTAGGGTTAGTGTTAGGTGACGGGACGGGGACGGTTTAGGGTAAAGGTTAGCGTACAACAACGGTTTAGAGTGAGCCTACGTGTTAGGGCACGGGTTAGTGTTAGCGAATGGGTTAGGATTAGTGGACGGGCTAGGGTAAGGCTTCGGGTAAGGGTTAGGGTTAGGGTTAGGGGACGGGGACGGTTTAGGGTACAGGTTAGGGTATGATAACGTTTTAGGGTGAGTGTACGTATTAGAGTACGGGTTAGTGTTAGCGTACGGGTTAGGATTAGTGGACGGGTTAGGGTAAGGCTTCGGGTAAGCGTTAGGTTTAGGGTTAGCGTTAGGGTTAGGGGACAGGGACGGTTTAGGGTAGAGTTTAGGGTACAACAGCGGTTTAGGGTGAGCATACGTGTTAGGGTACGGGTTAGTGTTAGCGTACGGTTTAGGATTAGGGGAAGGGTTAGGGTAAGACTTCGGGGAAGGGTTATTGTTAGGGTTAGGGTTAGGGGACGGGGACGGTTTAGGGTTCAGGTTAGGGTATGACAACGGTTTAGGTTGAGCGTATGTGGTAGGGTACGGGTTAGGAATAGAGGACGGGTTAGGGTAAGGCTTCGGTTAAGGGTTAGGGTTAGGGTTAGGGTTAGGGGACGGGGACGGGTCAGGGCACAGGTTAGGGTACGACAAAGGTTTAGGGTGAGTGTACATGTTAGCATACAGGTTAGTGTTAGCGTACGGGTTAGGATTAGGGGATGGTTTAGGGTAAGGTTTCGGGTAAGGGTTAGTGTTAGGGTTAGGATTAGGGGACGGGGATGGTTTAGAGTACAGGTTAGGGTACGACAACCTTTAGGGTGACCGTACGTGTTAGGGCACGGGTTAGAGTTAGCGTACGGTTTAGGATTAGGGGACGGTTTAGGGTAAGGCTTCGGGTAAGGGTTAGGGTTAGGATTAGGGGAAGGGGATGGGGACGGGGACGGGGACGGTTTAGGGTACAGGTTAGTGTACGACAAAGGTTTAGGGTGAGCGTACGTGCTAGGGTACGTTTTAGTTTTAGCGTACGGTTTAGGATTAGAGGACCGGTTAGGGTAAGGCTTCGGGTAAGGGTTAGGGTTAGGATTAGGTTTAGGATTAGTGTTAGGATACGGGGAAGGTTTAGGGTACAGGTTTGTGTACGACAACGGTTTAGGGTGAGCGTATGTGTTAGTGAACAAGTTAGTGTTAGCGTATGGGTTAGGATTAGGGGAAGGGTTAGGGTAAGGCTTCGGGTAAGGTTTAGGGTTAGGGTTAGGTTTAGGGGACGGGGACTGTTTAGGGTACATGTTAGGGTACGACAATGTTTTAGGGGGAGCGTACGTGTTAGGGTACGGTTTAGTGTTCGCGTACTGGTTAGGATTAAGGGACGGGTTAGGGTAAGGCTTCGGGTAAGGGTTACAGTTAGGGTTATGGTTAGGGTTAGGGTTAGGGTTAGGGGACGGGGACGGGGACAGTTTAGGGTACAGGTTAGGGTACGAAAACGGTTTAGGTTTAGTGTACGTGTTAGGGTATGGCTTAGTGTTACCGTACGGGTTAGGATTAGGGGACGGGTTAGGGTAAAGCTTCGGGTAAGGGTTAGGGTTAGGGTTAGGGGACGGGGTCGGTTTAGGGAACAGGTTAGGGTACGACAACGGTTTAGGGTGAGAGTACGTGGTACGGTACGGGTTAGTGTTAGCGTATGGGTTAGGATTAGGGGACGGGTTAGGGTAAGGCATCGGGTAAGGGTATGTGTTAGGTTTAGGGTTAGGGGACGGGGACGGGGATGGTTTAGGGTACAGGTTAGGGTACGACAAAGTTTAGTGTGAGCGTACGTGTTAGGGCACGGGTTAGTGTTAGCGTACGGGTTAGGATTAGGGGACGGGTTAGGGAAAGGCTGCGGGTAAGGGTTAGGGTTAGGGTTAGGGGACGGGGACCGGTACGGATTAGGGTACAGGTTAGGGTACGACAACGGTTTAGGGTGAGCGTACATGTTAGGGTAAGGGTTAGTGTTAGCGTAAGGGTTAGGATTAGGGTACGGGTTAGGGTAAGGCTTCGTGTAAGGTTTAGGGTTAGGGTTAGGGTTAGAGGACAGGGTGGTTTAGGGTACAGGTTAGGGTACGACAACGGTTTAGGGTGAGCGTATGTGTTAGGGTACGGGTTAGGGTTAGCGTACGGGTTAGGATTAGGGGACGGGTTAGGGGAAGGCTTCGGGTAAGTGTTAGGTTTAGGGTTAGGGCTAGGGTTAGGGGACGGGGACGGTTTAGGGTACAGGTTAGGGTACGACAACGGTTTACGGTGAGCATACGTGTTAGGGTATGGTTTAGTGTTAGCGTACACGTTAGGATTAGCGGACGGGTTAGGGTAAGGCTTTGGGTAAGGCTTAGGGTAAGGGTTAGGGTTAGCGTCGGGGGCTGGGGACTGTTTAGGGTACAGGATAGGGTATGACAACGCTTTAGGCTGAGGTTACGTGTTAGGGCACGGGTTACTGTTAGAGTACGTGTTAGGATTAGGGGACGGGTTAGGGTAAGGCTTCGGGTAAGTGTTAGGGTTAGGGTTAGGGTTAGGGGACGGGGACGGGGACGGGGACGGTTTAGGGTACAGGTTAGTGTACGACAAAGGTTTAGGGTGAGCGTACGTGCTAGGGTACGTTTTAGTTTTAGCGTACGGTTTAGGATTAGAGGACCGGTTAGGGTAAGGCTTCGGGTAAGGGTTAGGGTTAGGATTAGGTTTAGGATTAGTGTTAGGATACGGGGAAGGTTTAGGGTACAGGTTTGTGTACGACAACGGTTTAGGGTGAGCGTATGTGTTAGTGAACAAGTTAGTGTTAGCGTATGGGTTAGGATTAGGGGAAGGGTTAGGGTAAGGCTTCGGGTAAGGTTTAGGGTTAGGGTTAGGTTTAGGGGACGGGGACTGTTTAGGGTACATGTTAGGGTACGACAATGTTTTAGGGGGAGCGTACGTGTTAGGGTACGGTTTAGTGTTCGCGTACTGGTTAGGATTAAGGGACGGGTTAGGGTAAGGCTTCGGGTAAGGGTTACAGTTAGGGTTATGGTTAGGGTTAGGGTTAGGGTTAGGGGACGGGGACGGGGACAGTTTAGGGTACAGGTTAGGGTACGAAAACGGTTTAGGTTTAGTGTACGTGTTAGGGTATGGCTTAGTGTTACCGTACGGGTTAGGATTAGGGGACGGGTTAGGGTAAAGCTTCGGGTAAGGGTTAGGGTTAGGGTTAGGGGACGGGGTCGGTTTAGGGAACAGGTTAGGGTACGACAACGGTTTAGGGTGAGAGTACGTGGTACGGTACGGGTTAGTGTTAGCGTATGGGTTAGGATTAGGGGACGGGTTAGGGTAAGGCATCGGGTAAGGGTATGTGTTAGGTTTAGGGTTAGGGGACGGGGACGGGGATGGTTTAGGGTACAGGTTAGGGTACGACAAAGTTTAGTGTGAGCGTACGTGTTAGGGCACGGGTTAGTGTTAGCGTACGGGTTAGGATTAGGGGACGGGTTAGGGAAAGGCTGCGGGTAAGGGTTAGGGTTAGGGTTAGGGGACGGGGACCGGTACGGATTAGGGTACAGGTTAGGGTACGACAACGGTTTAGGGTGAGCGTACATGTTAGGGTAAGGGTTAGTGTTAGCGTAAGGGTTAGGATTAGGGTACGGGTTAGGGTAAGGCTTCGTGTAAGGTTTAGGGTTAGGGTTAGGGTTAGAGGACAGGGTGGTTTAGGGTACAGGTTAGGGTACGACAACGGTTTAGGGTGAGCGTATGTGTTAGGGTACGGGTTAGGGTTAGCGTACGGGTTAGGATTAGGGGACGGGTTAGGGGAAGGCTTCGGGTAAGTGTTAGGTTTAGGGTTAGGGCTAGGGTTAGGGGACGGGGACGGTTTAGGGTACAGGTTAGGGTACGACAACGGTTTACGGTGAGCATACGTGTTAGGGTATGGTTTAGTGTTAGCGTACACGTTAGGATTAGCGGACGGGTTAGGGTAAGGCTTTGGGTAAGGCTTAGGGTAAGGGTTAGGGTTAGCGTCGGGGGCTGGGGACTGTTTAGGGTACAGGATAGGGTATGACAACGCTTTAGGCTGAGGTTACGTGTTAGGGCACGGGTTACTGTTAGAGTACGTGTTAGGATTAGGGGACGGGTTAGGGTAAGGCTTCGGGTAAGTGTTAGGGTTAGGGTTAGGGTTAGGGGACGGGGACGGGGACGGGGACGGTTTAGGGTACAGGTTAGTGTACGACAAAGGTTTAGGGTGAGCGTACGTGTTAGGGTAAGGGTTAGTGTTAGCATACGGGTTAGGATTATGGGACGGTTTAAGGTAAGGCTTCAGGTAAGGGTTAGGGTTAAGGTTAGGGTTAGGGTTAGGGAATGGGGACGGTTTAGGGTACAGGTTAGGGTACAACAATGGGTTAGTGTGAGCGTACGTGTTAGGGTACGGTTTAGTGTTAGCGTATGGCTTAGGATTACGGGACGGGTTAGGGTAAGGCTTTGGGAAAGGGTTAGGGTTAGGGTTAGGGTTAGGGTTAGGGTTAGGGGATGGAGAAGGGGAAGGTTTAGGGTACAGGTTTGGGTACGACAAAGGTTTAGGGTGAGCGTACGTGTTAGGTTAAGGGTTAGTGTTAGCGTACGGGTTAGGATTAGGGGACGGGTTAGGTAAGGCTTCATGTAAGGGTTAAGTTTAAGGTTAGGGTTCGGGTTAGGGGACGGGGATGGTTTAGGGTACAGGTTAGGGTACAACAGCAGTTTAGTGTGAGCGTACATGTTAGGGTACGTGTAAGTGTTTGCGTACGGGTTAGGATTACGGGACGGGTTAGGGTAAGGCTTCGGGAAAGGGTTATGGTTAGGGTTAGGGTTAGGGTTAGCGTTAGAGGACGGGGACAGTTTATGGTACAGGTGAGGCTATGACAACGGTTTAGGGTGAGCGTACGTGTTAGGGTACGGTTCAGTGTTAGCGTACGGGTTAGGAGTAGGGGACAGGTTAGGGGAAGGCTTCGGGTAAGGGTTAGGTTTAGGGTTAGGGTTAGGGGATGGGGACGGTTTAGGGTACAGTTTAGGGTACGACAACTGTTTAGGGTGAGCGTACGTGTTAGGGTACGGTTTAGGGTTAGCGTACGGGTTAGGATTAGGGGACGGGTTAGGGGAAGGCTTCGGGTAAGTGTTAGGATTAGGGTTAGGGCTAGGGTTAGGGGACGGGGACGGTTTAGTGTACAGGTTAGGGTACGACAACGGTTTAGGGTGAGCATACGTGTTAGGGTACGGGTTAGTGTTAACGTAAGTGTTAGGATTAGGGGACGGGTTAGGGTAAGGCTTCGGGTAAGTGTTAGGATTAGGGTTAGGGTTAGGGTTAGTGGACGGGGACGGGGACGGTTTAGGGTACTGGTTAGAGCACGACAATGCTTTAGGGTGAGCGTACGTTTTAGGGTAATGGTTAGTGTTAGCGTACGGGTTAGGATTAGGGGACGGGTTAAGGTAAGGCTTCGGGTAAGGGTTAGGGTTAGGGTTAGGGTTAGGGGACGGGGACGGGGACGGGGACGGTTTAGGGCACAGGTTAGGGTACGACAACTCTTTAGGGTAAGCATAAGTGTTAGGGTACGTGTTAGTGTTAGCGTAAGGTTTAGGATTAGGGGACGGGTTATGGTAAGGCTTCGGGTAGGGGTTAGGGTTAGGATCAGGGTTAGGGTTAGGGTTAGGGTTAGGGTTAGGGGATGGGGACGGTTTAGGGTACAGGTTAGGGTACGACAACGGTTTAGGGTGAGCGTACATGTTAGGGTACGGGTGAGAGTTAGCGTACGGGTTAGGATTAGGGGACGTGTTAGTGTAAGGCTTCGCGTAAGTGTTAGGGTTAGGGTTAGGGTTAGCGTTAGTGTTAGGGGATGGGGACGGTTTAGAGTACAGGTTAGAGTACGACAACGGTTTAGGGTGACGGTACGTGTTAGGTTAGGGTTAGTGTTAGCGTGCGGTTTAGGATTAGAGGACGGGTTAGGGTAAGGCTTCGGGTAAGTGTTACGTTTAGGGTTAGGGTTAGGGTTAGGGGACGGGGACGGCTTAGGGTACAGGTTAGGGTACAACAACGTATTATGGTGAGCATACATGTTAGGTTACGTGTTAGTGTTAGCGTACGGGTTAGGATTATGGGAAGGATTAGGGTAAGGCTACAGGTAAGCGTTAGGGTTAGGGTTAGGGACAGGGTTAGGGTACTGGGACAGTTTAGGGTACAGGTTAGGGTACGACAACGGTTTAGGGTGAGCGTACGTGTTAGGGCAAGGTTTAGTGTTAGCGTACGGGTTAGGATTAGGGGACCGGTTAGGGTAAGGCTTCGGGTAAAATTTAGGTTTAGGGCTAGGGTTAGGTTTAGGGATAGGGGACGGGGGCGGTTTATGGTACAGGTTAAGATACGACAACGGTTTAGGGTGAGCATACGTTTTAGGGTACGGGTTAGTGTTAGCGTACAGTTTAGGATTAGGGGACGGGGTAGGGTAAGTCTTCGGGTAAGGGTTAGGGTTAGGGTTACGGATAGGGTTAGTGTTAGGGGACGGGGACGTTTTAGGGTACAGGTTAGGGTACGACAAAGTTTTAGGCTGAGCGTACGTGGTAGGGTATGGGTTAGTGTTAGCGTACGGGTTAGGATTAGGGGACAGTTTAGGGTAAGGCTTCGGGTAAGGTTTAGGGTTAGGGTTAGGGTTAGGGTTAGGGTTAGGCGATGGGGACGGTTTAGGGTACAGGTTAGGTTACGACAAGGGTTTAGGGTGAACCTACGTGTTATGGTATGGGTTAGTGTTAGCGTATGGGTTAGGATCAGGAGATGGGTTACGTTAAGGCTTCGGATAAGTGTTAGGGTTAGGTATGGCTTAGGGTTAGGGTTAGGGGACGGGGACGGTTTAGGGTACAGGTTAGGGTACGACAACGGTTTAGGGTGAGCATACGTGTTAGGGAACGGGTTAGTGTTAGGGTACGGGTTAGGATTAAGGGACGGTTTAGGGTAAGGCTTCAGGTAAGGGCTAGGGTTAGGGTTAGGGTTAGGGTTAGGGGACAGGGACGGTTTAGGGTACAGGTTAGGATTACGACAATGGTTTAGAGTGAGCCTACGTGTTAGGGTACGGGGTAGTGTTAGCGTACGGGTTAGGATTAGGGGACGGGTTAGGGTAAGGCTTCGGGTAAGGGTTCGGGTTAGGGTTAGGGTTAGCGTTAGGGTATGGGGAGGGTTTAGGGTAGAGGTTAGGGTACGACAACAGTTTAGGGTGAGTGTACGTGTTAGGGTATGGGTTAGTGTTAGCGTACAGGTTAGGATTAAGGGACGGGTTAGGTAAGGCTTCGGGTAAGGGTCAGGGTTAGGGTTAGGGGACGGGGACGGTTTAGGGTACAGGTTAGGGTACGACAACGGATTAGGGTGAGCCTAAGTGTTAGGGTACGGGTTAGTGTTAGCGTAAGGGTTAGGATTAGGGGACGGGTTAGGGTAAGGCTTCGGGTAAGGGTTAGGGTTAGGGTTAGGGTTAGGGTTAGTTGACGGGGACGGGTACGGTTTAGGGTACAGGTTATGGCACGATAACGGTTTATGATGGACGTACGTGTTAGGGCACGGGTTAGTGTTAGCGTACGGGTTAGGATTAGGGGACGGGTTAGGGTAAGGCTTCGGGTAAGTGTTAGAGTTAGGGTTAGGGTTAGGGGATGGGGAAGGGAACGGAGAGGGTTTAGGGTACAGGTTAGGGTATGACAACGGTTTATGGTGATCGTACGTGTTAGGGCACGGGTTAGTGTTAGCGTACGGGTTAGGATTATGGGACGGGTTAGTGTAAGGCTTCGGGTAAAGGTTAGGTTGAGTGTTAGGGTTAGGGTTAAGGTTAGGGGAAGGGGACAGTTTAGGGTACAGGTTAGTGTAAGACAACTGTTTAGTGTGAGCGTACGTGTTAGGGTACGGGTTAGAGTTAGCGTACGGGTTAGGATTAGGCGACGGGTTAGGGAAAGGCTTCGCGTAAGGGTTAGGTTTAGGGTTAGGGTTAGCGTTAGTGTTAGGGGACAGGGACGATTTAGGGTACAGGTTAGGGTACGACAACGGTTTAGGGTGAGCGTACATGTTAGGGTACGGGTTAGTGTTAGCATACGGGTTCAGATTAGGGGACGGGTTAGGGTAAGGCTTCGGGTAAGTGTTATTGTTAGGGTTAGGGTTACGGTTAGGGAACGGGGACGGTTTAGCGTACAGGTTAGTGTACGACAACGGTTTAGGGTGAGCGTATGTGTTAGGGTACGGGTTAGTGTTAGTGTACGGGTTAGGAAGAGGGGACGGGTTAGGGTAAGGCTTCGGGTAAGGGTTAGGGTTATGGTTAGGGTTAGGGTTAGTGGACGGGGATGGTTTAGGTTACAGGTTAGGGTACGACAACGTTTGACGGTGAGCCGGCGTGTTGGGGTTCGGCTTAGTGTTAGCATACGGGTTAGGATTAGGAGACGGGTTAGTGTAAGGCTTCGGGCAAGGGTTAGAGTTATGGTTAGGGTTAGGGGACGGCGAGGGAAACGGAGACGGTTTAGGGTACAGATTAGGGTACGAAAACGGTTTAGGATGAGCGTACGTGTTAGGGCACGGGTTAATGTTAGCGTATGGGTTAGGATTAGGGGACAGGTTAGGGTAAGGCTTTGGGTAAGGGTTAGGGATAGGGTTAGGGTTAGGTTTAGGGGATGGGGACGGTTTAGGGTACAGGTTAGGGTAGGACATCGGTTTAGGTTGATCGTACGTGTTAGGGCACGCGTTAGTGTTAGCGTACGGTTTAGGGTTAGGGGACGGGTTAGTGTAAGGCTTCAGGTAAGAGTTAGGTTTAGGGTTACGGTTAGGGTTAGGGGACGGGGACGGTTTAGGGTACAGGTTAGGGTACGACAATGATTTAGGTTGAGCGTACGTGTTAGGGTACAGGTTAGTGTAAGTATACGGGTTAGGATTAGGGGACGGTTTAGGGTAAGGCTTGGGTAAGGGTTAGTGTTAGGGTTAGGTTTACGGTTAGGGTTAGGGTTAGAGTTAGGGTTAGGGGACGGGGACGGTTTAGGGTACAGGTTAGGGTACGACAACGCTTTAGGTTGAGCGTACGTGTTAGGGCATGGGTTAGTGTTAGCGTACAGATTACGATTAGGGGTCGGGTTAGGGTAAGTCTTTGGTAAGGGTTAGGGTTAGGGTTAGGGTTAGGGTTATGGTTAGCGTTAGGGTATGGGGACTGTTCAGGGTACAGGTTAGGGTAGGACAACAGTTTAGGGTGAGCGTACGTGTTAGGGTACGGGTTTGTGTTAGCGTACGGGTTAGGATTAGGGGACGGGTTAGGGTAAGGCCTCGTGTAAGGGTTAGGTTTAGGGTTATGGTTAGGTTTAGGGGACGGGGACGTTTTAGGGTACACGTTAGGGTACGACAACGGTTTAGGGTGAGCGTACGTGTTAGGGTATGGGTTACTGTTAGCGTACGGGTTAGGATTAGCGGACGGGTTAGGGTAAGGGTTAGGGTTAGGATTAGGGTTTGGGTTAGGGTTAGGGGACGGTTTAGGGTAAAGGTTAGGGTACGGCAACGGTTTAGGGTGAGCGTACATTTTAGGGTGTTTTAGTGTTATCGTACGGCTTAGGATTAGGGGACGCGTTAGTGTAAGGCTTCGGGTAAGGGTTAGGTTTAGGATTAGGGTTAGGGTTAGGGGACGGGACGCTTTAGGGTACAGGTTATGGTACGACAACGCTTTAGGGTGAGCATACGTGTTAGGGCACGGGTTAGTGTTAGCCTACGTGTTAGGATTAGGGGACGGGTTAGTGTAAGGCTTCGGGTAAGGGTTAGGGTTAGGGTTAGGGTTAGGGTTAGGGGACGGGGACGGTTTAGGGTACAGGTTAGGGTACGACAACGGTTTAGGGTGAGTGTACGTGTTAGGGTACGGGTTAGCATTAGGGAACGCTTTAGGGTAAGGCTTCGGGTAAGGGTTAGGTTTAGGGTTAGTGTTAGTGTTAGGGGATGGGGACGGTTTAGGGTACAGGTTAGGGTACGACAACGGTTTAGGGTGAGCGTACATGTTAGGGTACACGTTAGTGTTAGCGCACGGGTTAGGATTAGGGAACGGTTTAGGGTAAGGCTTCGGGTAAGGTTTAGGTTTAGGGTTAGTCTTAGGGTTAGGGGATGGGGACGGTTTAGGGTACAGGTTAGGGTACGACAACGGTTTAGGGTGAGCGTACGTGTTAGGGTACGGCTTAGTTTTAGCGTACAGGTTAGGATTAGGGGACGGGTTAGGGTAAGGCTTCGGGTAAGGGTTAGGGTTAGGGTGAGGGCTAGGGGATGGGGACGGTTTAGGGTACAGATTAGGGTATGACAACTCTTTACGGTGAGCGTATGTGTTAGGGTATGGGTTAGGGTTAGCGTAAGGGTTAGGATTAGGGGACGGGTTAGGGGAAGGCTTCGGGGAAGTGTTAGTGTTAGGGATAAGGGTAGGGGATGGGGACGGTTTACGGTACAGGTTAGGGTACGACAACGGTTTAGGGTGAACGTACGTGTTAGGGTTCGGGTTAGTGTTAGCGTACGGGTTAGGATTTGGGGACGGGTTAGGTTAAGGCTTCGGATAAGGGTTAGGGTTAAGGTTAAGGGACAGGGACGGTTAAGGGTACAGGTTAGGGTATGACAACAGTTTAGGGTGAGTGTACGTGGTAGGGTATGGAATAGTGTTAGCATACGGGTAGGATAAGGGGATGTGTTAGTGTAAGGCTTCGCGTAAGGGTTACGGTTAGGGTTAGGGGACGGGGACGGGGAAGTTTTAGGGTACAGGTTAGCGTACGACAATGGTATAGGGTTAGCATACGTGTTAGGTTACGGGTTATTGTTAGCGTACGGGTTAGGATTAGGGGATGGGTTAGGAGAAGCCTTCGGTTAAGGGTTAGGGTAAGGGTTAGGGAACGGGGATGGTTTAGGTTACTGGTTAGGGTACGACAATGGTTTAGGGTGAGCGTACGTATTAGGGCACTGGTTACTGTTAGCGTACGGTTTAGGATTAGGGGACGGGCTACGTTAAGGCTTCGGGTTAGGGTTAGGGTTAGGGGACGGGGACGGTTTAGGGTACAGGTTAGTGTACGAAAACGGTTTAGGGTGAGCCTTCGTGTTAGGGTACGGGCTAGTGTTAGCGAACGGGATCGGATTAGGGTACAGGTTAGTGTAAGGCTTCGGGTAAGTTTTAGGTTTAGCGTTTTTGATAGGTTTAGGGGACGGGGACATTTTAGGGTACAGGTTAGGGTACGACAACGGATTAGGGTGAGCGTACATGTTAGGGTATGGGTTAGTGTTAGCGTACGGGTTAGGATTAGGGGACGAGTTAGTGTAAGTCTTCGGGTAAGTGTTAGGGTTAGGTTTAGTGTTAGGGGACATTGACGGGGATGGTTTAGGATACAGGTTAGGGTACGACAACGGTTTAGGGTGAGCATACGTGTTAGGGTACGGGTTAGTGTTAGTGTACGTGTTAGGATTAGGGGACGGGTTAGGGTAAGGCTTCGGGTAAGGGTTAGGGTTAGGGTTAGAGTTAGGGTTAGTGTTAGGGTTATGGGATGGGGATGGTTTAGGATACAGGTTAGGGTAGGACAGCGGTTTAGGGTGAGGGCACGTGTTAGGATATGGGTGAGTGTTAGCGTACGGGTTAGGATTAGGGGACGGGTTAGGGTAAGGCTTCTGGTAAGGGTTAGGGTTAGGGTTAGGGTTAGGGTTAGGGGACAGGGACTGTTTAGGATACAGGTTAGCGTACGACAACGGTTTAGGGTGAGCTTACATGTTAGGGTATGGTTTAGTGTTAGCATACTGGTTGGGATTACGGCACGGTTTAGGATAAGTCTTCGGGTAAGGGTTACGGTTAGGGTTATTGTTAGGTTTAGGGTTAGGTTTAGGGGATGGGGACGGTTTAGGGTACAGGTTATGGTACGACAACGGTTTAGGGTGAGCGTACGTGTTAGGGAACGGGTTAGTGTTAGCGTACGGGTTAGGATTATGGGACCGGTTAGGGTAAGGCTTCGGGTAATGGTTAGGGTTAGGGTTAGGGTTAGTGTACGGGGACGGTTTAGGGTACAGGTTGGGTTACGAAAACTGTTTAGGGTGAGCGTACGTGTTAGGGTACGGATTATTGTTAGCGTATGGATTAGGATTAGGGGACGGGTTATGGTAAGGCTCCGGGTAAGGGTTAGGTTTAGGATTAGGGGACGGGGACGGGGACGGGGACGGTTAGGGAACGACAACGGTTTAGGGTGAAGGTTCGTTTTAGGGTACGGGTTAGTGTTAGCTTACGGGTTAGGATTAGGGGACGGTATAGGGTCAGGCTTCGGTTAAGGGTTAGGGTTAGGGTTAGGGGACGGGGACGAGAACGGTGTAGGGTACAGGTTAGGGTACGACAAAGCTTTAGGGTGAGCGTACGTGTTAGTGTACTGTTTAGTGTTAGAGTATGGATTAGGATTAGGGGAAGGTTTAGGGTAAGGCTTCGGATAAGTTTTAGTGTTAGGGTTAGGGATAGGGTTAGGGTTAAGGGTCGGGGACGGTATAGGGTACAGGGTAGGGTATGACAACGGTTTAGGGTGAGCATACGTGTTAGGGTACGGCTTAGTTTTAGCGTACAGGTTAGGATTAGGGGACGGGTTAGGGTAAGGCTTCGGGTAAGGTTTAGGGTTAGGGTTAGGGTTAGGGGACGGGGACGGTTTAGGGTACAGGTTAGAGTACGACAACGGTTTAGGGTGAGCTACCTGTTAGGGTACGGGTTAGGGTTAGCGTACGGGTTAGGATTAGGGGACGGGTTAGGGTAAGGCTTCGGGTAAGGTTTAGGGTTAGGGTTAGGGTTAGGGAACGGGGACGGTTTGGGGTACAACTTAGGGTATGACAACAGTTTAGGGTGAGCGTACATGTTAGGGTACGGGTTAGTGTTAGCGTACAGGTTAGGATGAGGGGACGGGTTAGGGTAAGGCTTCGGGTAAGGGTTAGGGTTAGGGTTAGGGGACAGGGACAGGTACGGATTAGGGTACAGTTTAGGGTACAACAACGGTTGAGGGTGAGCGTACGTGTTAGGGTAAGTGTTAGTGTTAGCGTACGGGTTAGGATTAGGGGGCGTGTTAGGGTAAGGCTTCGGGTAACGGTTAGCGTTAGGGTAAGGTGACGGGGCGGTTTAGGGTACAGGTTAGGGTACGACAACGGTTTAGGTTGAGCGTACGTGTTAGGGTACGGGTTAGGGTTAGCGTACGGGTTACGATTAGGGGACGGGTTACGGGAAGGCTTCGGGTAAGTGTTAGGGTTAGGGTTAGGGCTAGAGTTAGGGGACGGGGACGGTTTAGGGTACAGGTTAGGGTACGACAATGGTTTAGGGTGAGCATACGTGTTAGGGTACGTGTTAGTGTTAGCGCACGTGTTAGGATTAGGGGACGGGTTAGGGTAAGGCTTTCGGTAACGCTTAGGGTTAGGGTTAGGGGATGGGGACGGGGACGGTTTAGGGTATAGGTTAGGGTACGACAACGGTTTAGGGTGAGCATACGTGTTAGGATACGGGTTAGTGTTTGCGTACGGTTAAGGATTAGGGGACGGGTTAGTGTAAGGCTTCGGGTAAGTGTTAGGGTTAGGGTTAGGGGACGGGGATGGGGAAGTTTTAGGGTACAGGTTAGGGTACGACAACAGTTTAGGGTGAGCGTACGTGTTAGGGCATGGGTTACTGTTAGAGTACGGGTTAGGATTAGGGGACGGGTTAGGGTAAGGCTTCGGGTAAGTGTTAGGGTTAGGGTTAGGGTTAGGGTTAGGGGATGGGGACGGTTTAGTGTACAGGTTAGGGTACGACAACGCTTTAGGGTGAGCGTACGTGTTAGGGTACGGGTTAGTGTTAGCGTACGGGTTAGGATTAGGGGACGGTTTAGCTTAAGGCTTCGGGTAAGTATTAGGGTTAGGGTTAGGGGACGGGGACGGGGACGGTTTAGGGTATAGGTTAGGGTACGACAACGGTTTAGGGTGAGCATACGTGTTAGGATACGGGTTAGTGTTAGCGTACGGTTAAGGATTAGGGGACGGGTTAGTGTAAGGCTTCAGGTAAGTGTTAGGGTTAGGGTTAGGGGACGGGGATGGGGAAGTTTTAGGGTACAGGTTAGGGTACGACAACTGTTTAGGGTGAGCGTACGTGTTAGGGTACGTGTTAGTGTTAGCGTACCGGTTAGGATTAGGGGACGGTTTAGGGTAAGGCTTCGGGTAAGTGTTAGGGTTAGGGTTAGGGTTACGGTTAGGGTTAGGGTACGGGGAAGATTTAGGGTACAGGTTTGTGTACGACAACTGTTTATGGTGAGCGTATGTGTTAGTGTACAGTTTAGTGTTAGCGTATGGCTTAGGATTAGGGGACGGGTTAGGGTAAGGCTTCGGGTAAGGGTTAGGGTTAGGGTTAGGGTTAGGGTTAGGGTATGGGGACGGTTTAGGGTACAGGTTAGGATACGACAACTGTTTAGGTTGAGCGTACGTGTTAGGTTAAGGGTTAGTGTTAGCGTACGGGTTAGGATTAGGAGACGGGTTAGGGTAAGGCTTCGGGTAAGGGTTAGGGTTAGGGGACGGGGACGGTTAAGGGTACAGCTTAGGGTATGACAACGTTTTAGGGTGAGTGTACGTGTTAGGGTACGGGTTAGTTTTAGCGTACGGGTTACGATTATTGGACGGGTTAGGGTAAGGCTTCGGGTAAGGGTTAGGTTTAGGGTTAGGGTTAGTGTTAGGGGACGGGGACGGTTTAGGGTATAGGTTAGGGTACGACAACTGTTTAGGTTGAGCGTATGTGTTAGGGTACGGGTTAGAGTTAGCGTATGGGTTATGATTAGGGGACGGGTTAGGGTAAGTCTTTGGGTAAGTGTTAGGGTTAGGGTTAGGGGACGGGGACGGTTTAGGGTACAGTTTAGGGTATAACCACGGTTTAGGGTGAGCGTACGTGTTAGGGTACGGGTTATTGTTAGCGTACGGGTTAGGATTAGGGGACGGGTTAGGGTAAGGCTTCGGGTAAGGGTTAGGGTTAGGGTTAGGGGACGGGTACGGTTTAGTGTTCAGGTTAGGGTACGACAACGGTTTAGGGTGAGAGTACGGGTTAGTGTTAGCGTACGGGTTAGGATTATGGGAGGGATTAGGGAAAAGCTTTGGGTAAGGGTTAGAGTTAGGGTTAGGGTTAGGGCACGGGGACAGTTTAGGGTACGAAAACAGTTTAGGGTGAGCGTACGTGTTAGGGCAAGTTTTAGTGTTAGCGTACGGGTTAGGATTAGGGGACGGGTTAGGGTAAGGCTTCGCGTAAGTGTTAGGCTTAGGGTTAGGGTTAGGGTTAGGGTTGGGGACGGGGACGGTTTAGGGTACAGGTTAGGGTACAACAACGGTTTAGGGTGAGCGTAAGTGTTAGCGTACGGTTTAGTGTTAGCGTACGGGTTAGGATTAGGGGATGGGTTAGGGTAAGGCTTCGGTTAAGGGTAAGGGTTAAGGTTAGGGTTGGGGGACGGGGATGGTTTAGGGTACACGTTAGGTTACGACAACGGTTTAGGGTGAGTGTACGTGTTAGGGTACGGGTTAGTGTTAGCGTACGGGTTAGGATTAGGGGACGGGTTAGGGTAAGGCTTCGTGTAAGGGTTAGGTTTAGGGTTATGGTTAGGGTTAGGGGACGGTTACGGTTTAGTGTTTAGGTTAGGGTACGACAATGGTTTAGGGTGAGCGTACGTGTTAGGGTATGGATTAGTGTTAGTATACGGGTTAGGAATAGGGGACGGGTTAGGGTAAGGCTCCGGGTAAGGGTTAGGGTTAGGGTTAGGGTGAGGGGACGGTGACGGTTTAGGGTACAGGTTAGTGTTCGCCAATGATTTAGGGTGAGCGTACGTGTTAGGGTACGGCTTAGTGTTAGTGTACGGGTTAGGATTAGGGGACGGTTTAGGTTAAGGCTTCGGGTAAGTGTTAGGGTTAGGGTTAGGGGACGGGGACGGGGACGTTGACGGGGACGGTTTAGGGTATACGTTAGGGTCCGACAACGGTTTAGGGTGAGCATACGTGTTAGGGTACGGGCTAGTGTTAGCTTACCGGTTAGGATTATGGGACGGTTTAGGGTAAGGCTTCGAGTAAGTTTTAGGGTTAGGGTTAGGGTTACGGTTAGGGTTAGGGTACGGGGAAGGTTTAGGGTACAGGTTTGTGTACGACAACGGTTTAGGGTGAGCGTATGTGTTAGTGTACAGTTTAGTGTTAGCGTACGGGTTAGGATTAGGGGACGGGTTAGGGTAAGGCTTCGGGTAAGGGTTAGGGTTAGGGTTAGAGTTAGGGTTAGTGTTAGGGTTATGGGATGGGGATGGTTTAGGATACAGGTTAGGGTAGGACAGCGGTTTAGGGTGAGGGCACGTGTTAGGATATGGGTGAGTGTTAGCGTACGGGTTAGGATTAGGGGACGGGTTAGGGTAAGGCTTCTGGTAAGGGTTAGGGTTAGGGTTAGGGTTAGGGTTAGGGGACAGGGACTGTTTAGGATACAGGTTAGCGTACGACAACGGTTTAGGGTGAGCTTACATGTTAGGGTACGGTTTAGTGTTAGCATACTTGTTGGGATTACGGCACGGTTTAGGATAAGGCTTCGGGTAAGGGTTACGGTTAGGGTTATGGTTAGGTTTAGGGTTAGGTTTAGGGGATGGGGACGGTTTAGGGTACAGGTTAGGGTACGACAACGGTTTAAGGTGTGATTACATATTAGGGTATGGGTTAGGGTTAGCGTACGGGTTAGGATTAGGGGACGGTTTAGGGGAAGGCTTCTGGTACGTGTTAGGGTTAGGGTTAGTGTACGGGGACGGTTTAGGGTACAGGTAAGGGTACAACAACGGTTAAGGGTGAGCGTACCTGTTAGGGTACGGGTCAGAGTTATCGTACAGGTTAAGATTAGGGGACGGGTTAGGGTAAGGCTTCGGGTAAGGGTTAGGGTTAGGGTTAGGGTTAGGGGACGGGGACGGTTTAGGGTACAGGTTAGCGTACAACAACGGTTTAGGGTGAGCGTAAATATTAGGGCACGGGTTAGTGTTAGCGTACGGTTTCGGATTACTGGACGGGTTAGGTTAAGGCTTCGGGTAAGGGCTGGGTTAGGGTTAGGGTTAGGGGACGGGGACGGTTTAGGGTACAGGTTAGGGTATGACAAAGTTTTAGGGTGAGCATACGTGTTAGGGCACGGGTTAGTGTTAGCGTATGGGTTAGGAATAGTGGACAGGTTAGGGTAAGTCTTCGGGTAAGGGTTAGGTTTACGGTTAGGGTTAGGGTTAGGGTTAGGGGATGGGGATGCTTTAGCGTACAGGTTAGGGTACGACAAGGGTTTAGGGTGAGCGTACGTGTTAGGGTAGAGGTTAGTGTTAGCGTACGGGTTAGGATTAGGGGACGGGTTAGGGTAAGGCTTCGGGTAAGGGTTAGGGTTAGGGGTCGGGGATGGTTTACGGTACAGGTTAGGGTACGACAACGATTTAGGGTGAGCATACGTGTTAGGGTACGGGTTAGTGTTAGCGTACGGGTTAGGATTAGGGGACGGGTTAGGGTAGGGTTTCGGGTAAGGGTTAGGTTTAGTGTTATGGTTAGGGTTAGGGTTAGGGGACGGGGCGGTTTAGGGTACAGGTTAGGGTATGACAACGGTTTAGGGTGAGCGTACGTGTTAGGGTACAGTTTAGTGTTAGCGTATGGGTTAGGATTAGGGGACGGGTTAGGGTAAGGCTTCGGGTAAGGGTTAGGGTTAGGGTTAGGGTTAGGGGACAGGCCCGGTTTAGGGTACAGGTTAGGGTACGACAACGGTTTAAAGTGAACGTACGTCTTAGCGTATGGCTTAGTGTTAGCGTACGGTTTCGGATTAGGGGACGGGTTACGGTAAGGCTTCGGGTAAGGGTTAGGGTTAGGGTTAGGGTTAGGGTTAATGTTTGGGTTAGGGGATGGGGACGGTTTAGGGTACAGGTTAGGTTACGACAATGGTTTAGGGTGAACGTAAGTGTTAGGGTATGGGTTAGTGTTAGCTTACGGGTTAGTATTAGGGGATGGGTTAGGGTAAGGCTTCGGGTAAGGGTTAGGGTTAGTTATGGGTTAGGGTTAGAGTTAGGGGTCGGGGACCGTTTAGGGTACAGGTTAGTGTACGACAACGGTTTAGTTTGAGTGTACGAGTTAGGGTACGGGTTAGTGTTAGTGTACGGCTTAGGATTAGGGGACGGTTTAGGGTAAGGCTTCGGGTAATGGTTAGGGTTAGGGTTAGGGTTAACGTTAGGGTTAGGGGACGGGGACGTTTTAGGGTACAGGTTAACGTACATCAACGGTTTAGGGTGAGCGTACATGTTAGGGCACGGGTTAGTGTTAGCGTACGGGTTAGGATTAGAGGACGGGTTAGGGTAAGGTTTCGGGTAAGGTTTAAGATTAGGGTTAGGGGACGGGGACGTTTTAGGGTACAGGTTAGGGTATGACAACGTTTTAGGGTGAGAGTACGTGTTAGGGTACAGGTTAGTGTTAGCATACGGGTTAGGATTAGTGGATGGGTTAGGGTAAGGCTTCGGTTATGGGTTAGGTTTAGGGTTAGGGTTAGGGTTAGGGTTAGGTGACGGGGACGTTTTAGGGTACAGGTTAGGGTACGACAACGGTTTAGGGTGAGTGTACGTGTTAGGGTATGGCTTAGGGTTAGCGTACGGGTTAGGTTTAGGGGACGGGTTAGGGTAAGTCTTCGGGTAAGGGTTAGGGTTAGGGTTAGTGTTAGGGTTAGGGGACGGGACCGGTTTAGGGTACAGGTTAGGGTACGACAACGGTTTAAAGTGAACGTATGTGTTAGGGTACGGGTTAGTGTTAGCATACGGGTTAGGATTAGGGGACGGGTTAGGGTAAGGCTTCGGGTAAGGTTTAGGGTTAGGTTTAGGATTAGGGTTAAGGTTTGGGTTAGGGGATGGGGACGGTTTAGGGTATAGGTCAGGTTATGACAATGGTTTAGTGTGAACGTAAGTGTTAGGGTACGGGTTAGTGTTAGCGTACGGGTTAGGATTAAGGGACGGGTTAGGGTAAAGTTTCGGGTAAGGGTTAGGGTTAGTTATGGGTTAGGGTTAGAGTTAGGGGACGGGGACGGTTTAGGGTACAGGTTAGTGTATGACAACAGTTTAGGGTGATTGAACGTGTTAGGGTACGGGTTAGTGTTAGTGTACGGGTTAGGATTAGGGGACGGTTTAGGGTAAGGCTTCGGGTAAGGGTTAGGGCTAGGGTTAGGGGACGGGGACAGTTTAGGGTACAGGTTAGGGTACGACAAATATTTAGGGTGAGCGTACATGTTAGCATACAGTTTAGTGTTAGCGTACGTGTTAGGATTAGGGGACGGTTTACGGTAAGGCTTCGGGTAAGGGTTAGGGTTAGGGTTAGGGTTAGGGGATGGGGACGCGTTAGGGTACAGGTTAGGGTACGACAACGTTTTAGGGTGAGCGTACGTGTTATGGCACGGGTTAGTGTTAGCGTACGGGTTAGGATTATGGACGGGTTAGGGTAAGTCTTCGGGTAAGGGTTAGGTTTAGGGTTAGGGTTAGGGTTAGGGTTAGGGGACAGGGACGCTTTAGGGTAGAGGTTAGGGTACGACAAGGGTTTAGGGTGAGCGTACGTGTTAGGGTACATGTTAGTGTTAGCGTACGGGTTAGGATTAGGGGACGTGTTAGGGTAAGGCTTCAGGTAAGGGTTAGGTTTAGTGTTATGGTTAGGGTTAGGGTTAGGGGACGGGGACGGTTTAGGGTACAGGTTAGGGTACGACAACAGTTTAGGGTGAGCGTACGTGTTAGGGTACAGTTTAGTGTTAGCGTATGGGTTAGGATTAGGGGACGGGTTAGGGTAAGGCTTCGGGTAAGGGTTAGGGTTAGGGTTAGGGTTAAGGGATGGGGCCGGTTTAGGGTACACGTTAGGGTACGACAACGGTTTAAAGTGAACATACGTGTTAGGGTACGGGTTAGAGTTAGGCGTGCGGGTTAGGATTAGGGGACGGGTTAGGGTAAGGATTCGGGTAAGGGTTAGGGTTAGGGTTAGGGTGAGGGTTAAGGTTTGGGTTAGGGGATGGGGCGGTTTAGGGTACAGGTTAGGTTACGACAATGGTTTATGTTGAACATAAGTGTTAGGGTACGGGTTAGTGTTAGATTACGGGTTAGGATTAGGGGACGGGTTAGGGTAAGGCTTCGGGTAAGGGTTAGGTTTAGGGTTAGGGTTAGGTTTAGGGGACTGGGACAGTTTAGGGTACAGATTAGGGTACGACAAATGTTTAGGGTGAGCGTACGTGTTACGGTACAGGTTAGTGTTAGCGTACGGTTTAGGATTAGGGGACGGGTTAGGGTAAGGCTTCGGGTAAGGATTAGGGTTAGGGTTAGGGTTAGGGTTAGGGGACGGGGATGGGGCGGGGACGGTATAGGGTAGAGGTTAGGGTACGACAACGGTTTAGGGTGAGCGTACGTGTTAAGTTACGGGTTAGTGTTAACGTACGTGTTAGGATTAGGGGACGGGTTAGGGTAAGACTTCGGGGAAGGGTTATTGTTAGGGTTAGGGTTAGGGGACGGGGACGGTTTAGGGTACAGGTTAGGGTACGACAAAGGTTTAGGGTGAGCGTACATGTTAGCGTACAGGTTAGGGTTAGCGTACGGGTTAGGATTAATGGACAGTTTAGGGTAAGGCTTCGGGTAAGGGTTAGGGTTACGGTTAGGGGAAGGGGACGGTTTAGTGTACAGGTTAGAGTTACGACAATGGTTTAGGATGAGCGTATGTTTTAGGCTACGGGAAACAGTTAGCATATGGGTTAGGATTCGGGGACGGGTTAGGGTAAGGCTTCGGGTAAGGGTTAGGGTTAGGGTTAGGGGATGGGGACGGTTTAGGGTACAGGTTAGGGTATGACAACGTTTTAGGGTGAGTGTACGTATTAGGTTACGGGTTAGTGTTAGCGTACGGTTTAGGATTAGGGGACGTGTTAGGGTAAGGATTCGGGTAAGGGTTAGGGTTAGGGTTACGGGACGGGGACGCTTCATGGTACAGGTTAGGGTACGGCAACGATTTAGGGTGAGCGTACGTGTTAGGGCATGGTTTAGTGTTAGCGTACGGGTTAGGATTATGGGACGTGTTAGTGTAAGGCTTCGGGTAAGGGTTAGGATTAGGGTTAGGGTTAGGGTTAGGGGATGGGGACGGTTTAGGGTACAGGTTAGGGTACGACAACGGTTTAGGGTGAGCGTACGTGTTAGGGTACAGGTTAGTGTTAGCGTATGGTTTAGGATTAGGGTACGGGTTAGTGTAAGGCTTCAGGTAAGTGTTAGGGTTAGGGTTAGGGTTAGGGTTAGGGGACGGGTACGGTTTAGGGTACAGGTTAGGCTACGACAACAGTTTAAGGTGAGCGTACGTGTTAGGGTACGGGTTAGTGTTAGCATACGGGGTAGGATTAGAGGACGGGTTAGCATAAGGCTTCGGGTAAGGGTTAGGGTTAGGTTTAGGGTTAGGGTTAAGGTTAGGGTTAGGGGATGGGGACGGCTTAGGGTATACGTTAGTGTACGACAACAGTTTAGGTTGAGCGTACGTGTTAGAGTACGGGTTAGTGTTAGCGTATGGTTTAGGATTAGCGTACGGGTTAGGGTAAGGCTTCGGGTAAGGGTTAGGGTTAGGTTTAGCGGACAGCGATGGGGACGGAGACGGTTTAGTGTACAGGTTAGGGTACGACAACGATTTAGGTTGAGCGTACTTGTTAGCGTACGGGTTAGTGTTAGCGTACGGTTTAGGATTAGGGGACGGTTTAGGGTAAGGCTTCGTGTAAAGGTTAGGGTAAGGGTTAGGGGACGGGGACGGGGACGGTTTAGGGTTCAGGTTAGGGTACGACAACCGTTTAGGGTGAGCGTACGTGTTAGGTAATGGGTTAGGGTTAGCGTACGGGTTAGGATTCAGGGACGGGTTAGCGGAAGGCTTCGGGCAAGTTTTAGGGTTAGCGTTAGGGTACGGGGACGGTTTAGGGTACAGGTTAGGGTACGACAACGGTTAATGGTGAGCGTACGTGTTAGGGCACGGTTTAGTGTTAGCGTACGGGTTAGGATTAGGGGACCTGTTAGGGTAAGGCTTCGGGTAAGGGTTAGGGTTTGGGTTAGGGTTAGGGGACGGAGACGGGGACGGGGACGGTTTAGGGAACAGGTTAGGGTTCGTCAACGGTATAGGGTGAGCGTACGTGTTAGTGTACTGGTTAGTGTTAGCGTACGGGTTAGGATTAGGGGACGTGTTAGGGGAAGGCTTCGGGTAAGGTTTAGGGTTAGAGTTAGGGTTAGGGTTAGGGGACGGGGACGGTTTAGGGTACAGGTTAGGGTAGGAAAACGGTTTAGGGTGAGCGTATGTTTTAGGGTACGGGTTAGTGTTAGCGTACGGGTTAGGATTATGGGACGGGTTAGGGTAAGGCTTCGGGTAAGGGGTAGGGTTAGGGTTAGGGTTAGGGTTACGGTTATTGTACGGGGACGGTTTAGGGTACAGGTTAGTGTACGACAACGGTTTAGGTTGAGCGTACGTTTTAGGGCAAGGGTTAGTGTTAGCGTACGGGTTAGGATTAGGGGACGGGTTAGGGTAAGGCTTCGGATAAGGGTTAGGTTTAGGGTTAGGGTTAGGGTTAGGGGACGGGGATGGTTTAGGGTACGGGTTAGTTTACGACAACGGTTTAGGGTGAGCGTATGTGTTAGGGTACGGGTTAGTGTTAGTGTACGGGTTAGGATTATGGGACAGGTTAGGTTAAGACTTCTGGTAAGGGTTGTTGTTAGGGTTAGGGTTAGGGGACGGGGATGGTTTAGGGTACAGGTTAGGGTACGACAACGGTTTAGGGTGAGCATACGTGATAGGGCATAGTATAGTGTTAGCGTACGGGTTAGCATTAGGGGACGGGTTAGGGTCAGGCTTCGGGTAAGGGTTAGGGTTAGGGTTAGCGGACGGGGATGGTTTAGGGTCCAGGTTAGTGTATGCCAACGTTTTAGGGTGAGTGTACGTGTTAGAGTACGGGTTAGTGTTAGCGTACGGGTTAGGATTAGTGGACGGGTTAGCGTAAGGCTTCGGGTAAGGGTTAGGTTTAGGGTTAGGGTTAGGGTTAGTTTTAGTGCACTGGGACGGTTTAGGGTACAGATTAGGGTACGATAAAGTTTTAGGGTGAGCGTACGTGTTACGGTACAGGTTAGTGTTAGCGTACGGGTTAGGATTAGGGGACGGGTTAGGTTAAGGCTTCGGGTAAGGGTTAGGGTTAGGGTTAGGGTTAGGGTTAGGGGACGGGGACGGGTCGGGGACGGTATAGGGTAGAGGTTAAGGTACGACAATGGTTTAGGGTGAGCGTACGTGTTATGTTACAGGTTAGTGTTAGCGTACATGTTAGGATTAGGGGACGGGTTAGGGTAAGACTTCGGGGAAGGGTTATTGTTAGGGTTAGGGTTAGGGGACAGGGACGGTTTAGGGTACAGGTTAGGGTACGACAAAGGTTTATGGTGGGCGTACATGTTAGCGTACAGGTTAGTGTTAGCTTACGGGTTAGGATTAGGGGACGGTTTAGGGTAAGGCTTCAGGTAAGGGTTAGGGTTAGGATTAGGGTTAGGTTTAGGGTTAGGATTAGGGTTAGGGTTAGGGTTAGGATTAGGGGACGGGGATGGTTTAGAGTACAGGTTAGGGTACGACAACGTTTTGGGGTGAGCGTACGTGTTAGGGCACGGGTTATTGTTAGCGTACGGGTTAGGATTAGGGGACGGTTTAGGGTAAGGCTTCGGGTAAGTGTTAGGGTAAGGGTTAGTGTTAGGGTTAGGGTTAGGGTATGGGGACGGTTTAGGGTACAGGTTAGTGTACGACAAAGGTTTAGCGTGAGCATACATGATAGGGCACAGTTTAGTGTTAGCGTACGGGTTAGGATTAGGTGACGTGGTAGTGGAAGGGTTCGGGTAAGGGTTAGGGTTAGGGTTAGGGTTAGGGGTCGGGGACGGTTTAGGGTACAGTTTAGGGTACGAGAACGGTTTAAGGTGAGCGTACGTGTTAGGGTACGGGTTAGTGTTAGTGTACGGGCTAGGATTAGGGGACGGGTTAGGGTAAGGCTTCGCATAAGTGTTAGGTTTAGGGTTAGGGTTAGGGTTAAGGTTAGGGTTAGGGGATGGGGACGGTTTCGGGTACAGTTTAGTTTACGAAAATGGTTTAGGGTGAACGTACATGTTAGGGTATGCGTTAGTGTTAGCGTACGGGTTAGGATTAGGGGATGGGTTAGGGTAAGGCTTCGGTTAAGGGTTAGTGTTAGGTATGGGTTAGGGTTAGGGTTAGGAGACGGGGACGATTTAGGGTATAGGTTAGGGTACGACAACGCTTTAGGGTGAGCGTGCGTGTTAGGGTACGGGTTAGTGTTAGCCTACGGGTTAGGATTAGAGTACGGTTTAAGGTAAGGCTTCGGGTAAGGGTTAGGGTTAGGGTTAGGGGACGGGGACGGTTTAGGGTACAGGTTAGGTTTACGACAACGGTTTAGGATGAGCGTACGTGTTAGGGTATGGGTAAGTGTTAGCGTACGGGTTAGGATTATGGGACGGGTTAGGTTAAGACTTCTGGTAAGGGTTATTGTTAGGGCTGGGGTTAGGGGACGGGGACGGTTTAGGGTACAGGTTAGGGTACGACAACGGTTTAGGGTGAGCGTACGTGTTAGGGTACGCGTTAGTGTTAGCGTACGGATTAGGATTAGGGGACGGGTTAGGGTAAGGCTTCGGGTAAGGGTTAGGGTTAGGGTTAGGGGATGGGAAAGGTTTAGGTTACAGATTAGTGTATGACAACGTTTTAGTGTGAGTGTACGTTTTAGAGTACGGGTTAGTGTTAGCGTACGGGTTAGGATTAGTGGACGGGTTAGGGTAAGGCTTTGGGTAAGGTTTAGGTTTAGGGTTCGGGTTAGGGTTAGGGTTAGGGAATGGGGACGGTTGAGGGTACAGGTTAGGGTATGAGAAGGGTTTAGGGTGAGCGTAAGTGTTAGGGTACAGGTTAGTGTTAGCGTTCGGGTTAGGATTAGGGGACGGGTTAGTGTAAGGCTTCGGGTAAGGGTTAGGGTTAGGGTTGGGTTATGGTTAGGGTTAGGGGACGGGGACGGTTTAGGGTACAGCTTAGGGTACGACAACGGTTTAGAGTGAGCATATGTTTTAGGGTGCGGGTTAGTGTTAGCATACGGGTTAGGATTAGGGTATGGGTTAGGGTAAGGCTTCGGGTAAGGCTTGGGGTTAGAGTTAGGGTTAAGGTTAGGGTTAGGCGACGGGGACGGTTTAGGGTACAGGTTAGGGTACGACAACGGTTTAGGTTGAGCCTTCGTGTTAGGGTACGGGTTAGTGTTAGCGTACGGGATAGGATTATGGGACGGGTTAGGGTAAGGCTTCGGGTAAGGTTTAGGGTTAGGGTTAGGGTTAGGGTTAGGGTTAGGGTTAGGGGATGGGGACTGTTTAGTGTAGAGGTTAGTGTACGACATAGGTTTAGGGTGAGCATACGTGTTAGGGTACGGGTTAGTGTTATCGTACGGGTTAGGATTAGGGGACGGGATAGGGTAAGGCTTCAGGTAAGGGTTAGGGTTAGGGTTAGGGTTAGGGTTAGGGTTAGGGTTAGGGGACTGGGACCGTTTATGGTACATGTTAGGGTACGACAACGGTTTAGGGTGAGCGTATGTTTTAGGGTACGGTTTAGTGTTAGCGTACGGGTTAGGATTATGGGACGGGTTAGGGTAAGGCTTCGGGTAAGGGGCAGGGTTAGGGTTAGGGTTAGGGTTACGGTTATTGTACGGGGACGGTTTAGGGTACAGGTTAGTGTACGACAACGGTTTAGGTTGAGCGTACGTTTTAGGGCAAGGGTTAGTGTTAGCGTACGGGTTAGGATTATGGGACGGGTTAGGTTAAGACTTCTGGTAAGGGTTATTGTTAGGGTTAGGGTTAGGGGACGGGGACGGTTTAGGGTACAGGTTAGGGTACGACAACGGTTTAGGGTGAGCGTACATGTTAGCGTACAGGTTAGTGTTAGCGTACGGGTTAGGATTAAGGGACGGTTTAGGGTAAGGTTTCGGGTAAGGTTTAGGGTTAGGGTTAGGGTTAGGATTAGGGGACGGGGACGGTTTAGAGTTCAGGTCAGGTTACGACAACGTTTTAGGGTGAGCGTTCGTGTTAGGGCACGGGTTAGTGTTAGCGTACCGGTTAGGATTAGGGGACGGTTTAGGGTAAGCCTTCTGGTAAGGGTTAGGGTAAGGGTTAGGGTTAGGGTTAGGGTTAGGGGACGGGGACGGTTTAGGGTACAAGTTAGTGTACAACAACGGTTTAGGGTGAGCATACGTGATAGGGCATAGTATAGTGTTAGCGTACGGGTTAGCATTAGGGGATGGGTTAGTGTAAGGCTTCGGGTAAGGGTTAGGGTTAGGGGTCGGGGACGGTTTAGGGTACAGTTTAGGGTACGACGACGGTTTAGCGTGAGCGTACATGTTACGGTACAGGTTAGTGTTAGCGTACGAGTTAGGATTAGGGGACGGGTTAGGGTAAGGCTTTGGGTTAGGGTTAGAGTTAGTGTTAGAGTTAGGGATAGGGGACGGGTACGGTTTAGGGTACAGGTTAGGGTACGACAACGGTTTAAGTTGCGCATACGTGTTAGGGTACGGGTTAATGTTAGCGTACGGGTTAGGATTAGGGGACGGTGAGAGTAAGGCGTCGGGTAAGGGTTAGGGTTAGGGGTAGGGTTAGGGTTAAGGTTAGGGTTAGGGGATGGGGATGGTTTAGGGTACAGTTTAGGTTACGACAATGGTTTAGGTTGAACATATGTGTTAGGGACCGGGTAGTGTTACCATACGGGTTAGGATTAGGGGATGGGTTAGGGTAAGGCTTTGGGTAAGGGTTAGTGTTAGGTATGGGTTAGGGTTAGGGTTAGGGGACGGGGACGGTTTAGGGTACAGGTTAGTGTACAACAACGCTTTAGGGTGAGCGTACGTGTTAGTGCACGGGTTAGTGTTAGCGTACTGGTTAGGATTAGGGGACGGTTTAGGGTAAGCCTTCTGGTAAGGGTTAGGCTAAGGGTTAGGGTTAGGGTTAGGGTTAGGGGACGGGGACGGTTTAGGGTACAAGTTAGTGTACGACCACGGTTTAGGGTGAGCATACGTGATAGGGCATAGTTTAGTGTTAGCGTACGGGTCAGGATTTGGGGACGGGTTAGTGTAAGGCTTCGGGTAAGGGTTAGGGTTATGGTTAGGGTTAGGGGTCGGGGACGGTTTAGGGAACAGTTTAGGGTACGACGACGGTTTAGGGTGAGCGTACATGTTAGGGTACAGGTTAGTGTTAGCGTACGAGTTAGGATTAGGGGACGGGTTAGGGTAAGGCTTCGGGTTAGGGTTAGGGTTAGGGTACAGGTACGGTTTAGGGTACATGTTAGGGTACAACAACGTTTTAAGTTGCGCGTACGTGTTAGGGTATGGGTTAGTGTTAGTGTACGGGTTAGGATTAGGGGACGGGTGAGAGTAAGGCTTCGGGTAAGGGTTAGGGTTAGGGGTAGGGTTAGGGTTAAGGTTAGGGTTAGGGGATGGGGATGGTTTAGGGTACAGTTTAGTTTACGACAATGGTTTAGGTTGAACGTACGTGTTAGGGTACGGGTTAGTGTTACCGTACGGGTTAGGATTAGGGGTGGGTTAGGGTAAGGCGTCGGGTAAGGGTTAGTGTTAGGTATGGGTTAGGGTTAGGGTTAGGGGACGGGGACGGTTTAGGGTACAGGTTAGGGTACAACAACGCTTTAGGGTGAGCGTACGTGTTAGGGTACGGGTTAGTGTTAGCGTACGGGTTAGGATTAGAGGACGGTTTAGGTTAAGGCTTCGGGTAAATGTTAGCGTTAGGGTTAGGATTAGGGTTAGGGGAAGGGGACGGTTTAGGGTACAGGTTAGAGTTACGACAACGGTTTAGGATGAGCATACGTTTTGGGGTACGGGAAACAGTTAGTGTACGGGTAAGGCTTCGGGTAAGGGTTAGTGTTAGGGTTAGGGGACAGGGAAGGGGACGGGGACGGTTTAGTGTACAGGTTAGGGTACGACAACAGTTCAGGGTGAGCGTACTTGTTAGGGTATGTTTTAGTGTTAGCTTATGGATTAGGATTAAGGGATGGTTTAGAGTAAGGCTTCGGTTAAGGGTTAGGTTAAGGGTTAGGGGACGGGGACGGTTTAGGGTACAGGTTAGTGTTCGATAACGTTTCAGTGTGAGCGTACGTGTTAGGGTACAGCTTAGTGTTAGCGTACGGGTTAGGATTAATGGACGGGTTAGGGTAAGGCTTCGGGTAAGCGTTAGGGTTAAGTTTAAGGTTAGGAGACGGAGACGGTTTAGGGTACAAGTTAGGGTGTGACCACGGTTTAGGGTGAGTGTACGTGTTAGGGTGTGGGTTAGGGTTAGCATACGGTTTAGGTTTAGGGGATGGGTTAGGGGAAGGCTTCAGGTAAGGGTTAGGGTTAGGGTTAGGGTTAGGGGACGGTGACGGTTTAGGGTACAGGTTAGGGTTCCACAACGGTTTAGGGCGAGCCTACGTGTTAGGGTACAGGTTAGTGTTAGCGTACGGGTTAGTATTAGGGGACGGGTTAGGGTAAGGCTTCGGGAAAGGGTTAGGGTTAGGGTTAGTGTTAGGGGACGGGGACGGTTTAGGGTACAGGTTAGGGTACGACAACGGTTTAAAGTGAGCGTACGTGTTAGGGTACGGGTAAGGGTTAGCGTACGGGTTAGGATTAGGGGACGGTTTAGGGTAGAGTTTAGCGTACGACGAAGTTTTAAGGTGAGCGTACGTGTTAGGGCTCGGGTTAGTGTTTGCGTACGGGTTAGGATTAGGGGACGGGTTAGGGTAAGGCTTCGGGTAAGGGTTAGGTTTTGGGTTAGGGTTTGGGTTAGGGGACGGGGACGGGTTAGGGTACAGTTTAGGGTACGACAAAGGTTTAGGGTGAGCGTACGTGTTAGGGTACATGTTTGTGTTAGTGTACGGGTTAGAATTAGTGGACGGGTTAGGGTAAGACTTCGGGTAAGGGTTAGGGTTAGGTATGGGTTAGGGTTAGGCTTAGGGGACGGAGAAGGTTTAGGGTACAGGTTCGGGTACGACAAAGGTTTAGGGTGAGCGTACGTGTTAGGGTACTGGTTAGTGTTAGCGTACGGGTTAGGATTAGGGGACGGGTTAGGGTAAGGCTTCAGGTAAGGGTTAGGGTTAGGGTTAGGGTTAGGGTTAGGGTTAGGGGACGGGGACAGTTTAGGGTACAGGTTATGGTGCAACAACGGTTTAGGGTGAGCGTACGTGTTAGGGTAAGGTTTAGTGTTAGCGTACGGGTTAGGATTATGGGACGGGTTAGGGTAAGGCTTCGGGTAAGGGGTAGGTTTAGGGTTAGGTTTAGGTTTAGGGTTATTGTACGGGGTCGGTTTAGGGTACAGGTTAGGGTACGACAACCATTTAGGTTGAGCGTACGTGTTAGGGCAAGGTTTAGTTTTAGCGTACGGGTTACGATTAGGGGACGGGTTAGGGTAAGGCTTCGGGTAAGGCTTAGGTTTAGGGTTAGGGTTAGGGTTAGCGTCAGGGAACGGGGACAGTTTAGGGTATAGGTTAGGGTACGACAACGGTTTAGGGTGAGCGTACGTGTTAGGGTACGGATTGGTGTTAGCGTACGGATTAGGATTAGGGGACGGGTTAGGGTAAGGCTTCGGGTAAGGGTTAGGGTTACGGTTAGGGTTAGGTGACGGGGACCGTTTAGGGTACAGGTTAGGGTACAACAAAGTTTTAGGGTGAGCGTACATGTTAGCGTAAAGGTTAGTGTTAGCGTACGGGTTAGGATTATGGGACAGTTTAGGGTAAGGCTTCGGGTAAGGGTTAGGGTTAGGGATACGGTTAGGGTTAGGGTTAGGATTAGGGGAAGGGGACGGTTTAGAATACAGGTTAGGGTACGACAACGCTTTAGGGTGAGGGTACGTGTTAGGGCATGGGTTAGTGTTAGCGTACGGTTTAGGATTACTGGACGGGATAGGGTAAGACTTCGGTAAGGGTTAGGTTTAGGATTAGGGTTAGGGTTAGGGTTAGGGGACGGGGACGGTTTAGGGTACAGGTTACGTTACGACAAAGATTTAGCGTGAGCGTACGTGTTAGTGTACAACTTAGTGTTAGCGTACGGTTTAGGATTAGGGGACGGTTTAGGGTAAGGCTTCGGGTAAGTGTTAGGGTTAGGGGATGGGGATGGTTTAGGGTACAGGTTAGGGTAGGACAAGGGTTTAGGGTGAGCATACGTGTTAGGGTACAGGTTAGTGCTAGCGTACGGGTTAGGATTAGGGGACGGGTTATGGTAAGGCTTCGGGTAAGGCTTAGGGATAGGGTTAGGGTTAGGGTTAGGGGACGGGGACGGGGACGGTTTAGGGTACGACAACTGTTTAGGGTGAGCGTACGTGTTAGGACACTGGTTAGTGTTAGCGTACGGGTTAGGATTAGGGGACGGGTTAGGGTAAGAATTCAGGTAAGTTTTAGGGTTAGGGTTAGGGTTGGGGGACGGGGAGCGTTTAGGGTATAGGTTAGGGTACGAAAACGGTTTAGGGTGAGCGTACGTGTTAGGGTACGGGTTAGAGTTAGCGTACGGGTTAGGATTAGGGGACGGTTTAGGGTAAGGCTTTGGGTAAGGGTTAGGGTTAGGGTTAGGGTTAACGTTAGGGGACGGGGATGGTTTAGGATACACGTTAGCATACAACAACGGTTTAGGGTGAGCGTACGTGTTAGGGCACGGGTTAGTGTTAGCGTACGGGTTAGGAGTAGTGGACGGGTTAGGATAAGGATTCGGGTAAGGGTTAGGGTTAGGGTTAGGGTTATGGGACAGGGACGGTTTAGGGTACAGGTTAGGGTATGACAACGTTTTAGGGCGACTGTACGTGTTAGGGTACGGGTTAGTGTTAGCGTATGTGTTAGGATTAGTGGATGGGTTAGGGTAAGGATTCGCGTAAGGGTGAGGTTTAGGTTTAGGGTTAGGGTTAGCGGACGGGGACGGTTTAGTGTACAGGTTAGCGTACAACAACGTTTTAGGGTGAGCGTGCGTGTTAGGGTACAGGTTAGTGTTAGCGTACGGTTTAGGATTAGGGGACGCGTTAGGGTAAGGCTTCGGGTAAGGGTTAGGTTTAGTGTTAGGGTTAGGGTTAGGGTTAGGGGACGGGGATGGTTTAGGGTACAGGTTATGGTACGACAACTGTTTAGGGTGAGCATAAGTGTTAGTGTACGGTTTAGTGTTAGCGTACGGGTTAGGATTAGGGCACGGGTTAGGGTAAGGCTTCGGGTAAGGCTTAGGGTTAGGGTTAGTGTTAGGGTTAGGGTTAAGGGGCGGGGACGGTTTAGGGTACAGGTTAGGGTACGACAACGGTTTAGGGTGAGAGTATGTGTTAGGGTACGTGTTAGTGTTAGCGTACGGGTTCGGGTTAGGGTAAGGCTTCGGGTAAGGTTTAGGGATAGGGTTAGGGTTAGGGGACGGGGACAGTTTAGCGTACAGGTTAGTGTACGACATCGGTTTAGGGTGAGCGTACGTGTTAGGGTACGTGTTAGTGTTAGCGTACGGGTTAGGATTAGGGGACGGGTTAGGGTAAGGCTTCGGGTAAGCGTTAGTGTTAGGGATAGGGTTAAGGTTAGGGGACGGGGACGGTTTAGTATTCACGTTAGGGTACGACAACGGTTAAGGGTGAGTGTACGTGTTAGGGTACGGGTTAGTGGTAGCGTACTGTTTAGGATTAGCGGACGGGTTAGGGTAAGGCTTCGGGTAAGGGTTAGGTTTAGGGTTAGGGGACAGGGAAGGGGGCGGGGACGGTTTAGTGTACAGGTTAGGGTACGACAACAGTTTAGAGTGAGCGTACTTGTTAGGGTATGGTTTAGTGTTAGCTTACAGGTTAGGATTAAGGGACGGTTTAGGGTAAGGCTTCGGGTAAGTGTTAGTTTAAGGGTTAGGGGATGGGGACGGTTTAGGGTACAGGTTAGTGTACGATAACGTTTCCGTGTGAGCGTACGTGTTAGGGTACGGGTTAGTCTTAGCGTACGGGTTAGGATTAGGAGACGGGTTAGGGTAAGGCGGGTAATTGTTAGGGTTAAGATTAAGGTTAGGAGACGAAGACGGTTTAGGGTTCAAGTTAGGGTACGACAACGGTTTAAGGTGAGTGTACGTGTTAGGGTATGGGTTAGGGTTAGCGTACGGGTTAGGATTAGGGGACGGGTTACGGGAAGGCTTCGGGTAAGTGTTAGGGTTAGGGTTAGGGTTAGGGGACGGGGACGGTTTAGGGTACACGTTAGGGTTCGACAATGGTTTAGGGTGAGCGTACGTGTTAGGGTACAGGTTAGTGTTAGCGTACGGGTTAGTATTAGGAGACGGGTTAGGGTAAGGCTTCGGGTAAGGGTTAGGGTTAGGGTTAGGGTTAGGGGACGGGGACGGCTTAGGGTACAGGTTAGGGTACGACAACGGTTTAAGGTGAGCGTACGTGTTAGGGTACGGTTTAGTGTTAGCGTACGGGTTAGGATTAGGGGACGGGTTAGGGTAAGGCTTCGGCTAAGGGTTAGGGTTAGGTGTGGGTTAGGGTTAGGGTTAGGGGACGGGGACGGTTTAGGGTACAGGTTAGTGTATGACAACGGTTTAGGGTGAGCGTACGTGTTAGGTTACGGGTCAGTGTTAGCGTACGGGTTAGGATTAGGGGACGGTTTAGGGTAAGGCTTCGGGTAAGGGTTAGGGTTAGGGTTAGGGTTAGTGGACAGGGACGGTGACGGTTTAGGGTACAGGTTAGGGTTACGACAACGGTTTAGGGTGAGCGTACGTGTTAGGGTACGTGTTAGTGTTAGCGTACGGGTTAGGATTAGGGGACGGGTTAGGGTAAGGCTTCGGGTAAGGGTTAGGGTTAGGCATAGGGTTACGTTTAGGGCACGGGGACGGATTCGGGTACACGTTAGGGTACAACAACGGTTAAGGGTGAGCGTACGTGTTAGGGTACGGCTTAGTGTTAGTGTACGGTTTAGGATTAGCGGGCGGGTTAGTGTAAGGCTTCGGGTAAGGGTTAGGGTTAGGGTTAGGGGACAGGGAAGGGGACGGGGATGGTTCAATGTACAGGTTAGGGTACGGCAACGGTTTAGGGTGAGCGTACTTGTTAGGGTATGGTTTAGTGTTAGCGTACGGGTTAGGATTAGGGGATGGTTTAGTGTAAGGCTTCGGGTAAGTGTTAGGGTAAGGTTTAGGGGACGGGGACGGTTTCGGGTACAGGTTAGTGTACGAAAACGTTTCAGGGTGAGCGTACGTGTTAGGGTACGGGTTAGTGTTATCGTACGGGTTAGGATTAGGGGACGGGTTAGGGTAAGGCTTCGCGTAGGTGTTAGTGTTAAGGTAAAGGTTAGGAGACGGAGACAGTTTAGGGTACAAGTTAGGGTACGACAACGGTTTAGAGTCAGCGTACGTGTTAGGGTATGTGTTAGGGTTAGCGTTCGGGTTAGGATTAGGGGACGGGTTAGGGAAAGGCTTCGGGTAAGTGTTAGGGTTCGGGTTAGGGTTAGGGGACGGGGACGGTTTAGGGTAAAGGTTAGGGTACGACAACAGTTAAGTGTGAGCGTACGTGTTAGGGCACGGTTTAGTGTTAGCGTACGGGTTAGGATTAGGGGACGGGTTAGTGTAAGGCTTCGGGTAAGTGTTAGGGTTTGGGTTAGGATTCGGTTTAGGGTACGGGGATGGGGACGGTTTAGGGTACAGGTTAGGGTTCGACAAAGGTTTAGGGTGAGCATACGTGTTAGGGTACGTGTTAGTGTTAGCGTACGGGTTAGGATTAGGGGACGGGTTATGGTAAGGCTTAGGGTAAGGCTTAGGGTTAGGTATCGGATAGGGTTAGGGTTAGGGGACGGAGACGGTTTAGGGTACAGGTTAGGGCTCGACAACGGATTAGGGTGAGCGTACATGTTAGGGTACGGGTTAGTGTTAGCGTACGGGTTAGGATTAGGGGACGTGTTAGTGTAAGGCTTCGGGTAAAGGTTAGGGTTAGGGTTAGGTTTAGGGTTAGGGGATGGGGATGGGGACGGTTTAGGGTACAGGAAACGGTACGACAATAGTTTAGGGTGAGCCTAGGTGTTAGGGTACGGGTTAGTGTTAGCGTACGGGTTAGGATTATGGGACTGGTTAGTGTATGGCTTCGGGTAAGGGTTAGGGTTAGGGTTAGGGTTATTGTACGGGGACGGTTTAGGGTACAGTTTAGGGTACGAAAACGGTTTAGGTTGAGCGTACGTGTTAGAGAAAGGGTTAGTGTTAGCGTATGGGTTAGGATTAGGGGACGGGTTAGGGTAAAGCTTCGGGTAAGGTTTAGGTTTAGGGTTAGGGTTAGGTTTAGGTTTAGGGGACGGGGACGGTTTAGGCTACAGGTTAGAGTACGACAACGGTTTAGGTTGAGCGTACCTGTTAGGGTACGGGTTAGTGTTAGCGTACGGGTTAGGATTAGGGGACGGGTTAGGGTAAGACTTCGGGTAAGGTTTATGGTTAGGGTTAGGGTTAGGGGACGGGGACGGTTTAGGGTACACGTTAGCGTACGACAACGGTTTAGGGTTAGCGTATGTGTTAGGGCACGGGTTAGTGTTAGCGTACGGGTTAGGATTAGTGCACGTGTTAGGGTAAGGCTTCGGGTAAGGGTTAGGGTTAGGGTTAGGGGACGCGGACGGTTTAGGGTACAGGTTACGGTATGACAACGTTTTAGGGTGAGTGTACATGTTATGGTACAGGTTAGTGTTAGTGGACGGGTTAGGGTAAGGCTTCGGGTAAGGGTTAGGTTTAGGGTTAAGGTTAGGGTTAGGGGACGGGGAAGGTTTAGGGTACAGGTTAGGGTACAACAATGGTTTAGGATGAACATACGTTTTAGGGTGCGGGTGAGTGTTAGAGTACGGGTTAGGATTAGGGGACGGCTTAGGGTAAGGCTTCGGGTAAGGCTTGGGTTTAGGGTTAGGGTTAGGGTTAGGGTACGGGGACGGTGACGGTTTAGGGTACAGGTTAGGGTACGACAATGGTTTAGGTTGAGGGTACGTGTTAGGGCACCATTTAGTGTTAGCGTACGGCTTAGGATTAGGGGACGGGTTAGTGTAAGGCTTCGGGTAAGGGTAAAGTTTAGGGTTTGTTTTAGGGTTAGGGTTAAGGGACGGGGACGGTTTATGGTACAGGTTAGGGTACGACAACGTTTTAAGGTGAGCGTACATGTTAGGTTATGGGTTAGGGTTAGCGTACGGGTTAGGATTAGGGGACGGGTTAGGGCAAGGCTTCGGGTAAGTGTTAGGGTTAGGGTTAGGGTTAGGGTTAGGGTTAGGGGACGGGGACGATTTAGGGTACAGGTTAGTGTACGACAACGTGTTAGTGTTAGCGTACGAGTTAGGATTAGGGAACAGGTTAGGGTAAGGCTTCGGGTAAGGGTTAGGGTTAGAGTTAGGGTTAGGGGACGGTGACGGTTTAGGGTACACGTTAGGGTACGACAACAGTTTAGGTTGAGCGTACATGTTAGGGTACGGGTTAGTGTTAGCGTACGGGTTAAGATTAGCGGACGGGTTAGGGTAAGGCTTCGGGTAAGGGTTAGGGTTAGGGTTAGGGTTAGGGGACGGGGACGGTTTAGGGTACAGGTTAGGGTACGACAACGGTTAAGGGTGAGCGTACGTGTTAGGGCACGGTTTAGTGTTAGCCTACGGGTTAGGATTAGGGGACGGGTTAGGGTAAGGCTTCGGGTAAGGCTTAGGGTTCGGATTAGGGTTAGGGTTAGGGGACTGGGACGGTTTAGGGTACATGTTAGGGTACGACAACGGTTTAGGGTGAGCGTACGTGTTAGGGCACGGGTTAGTGTTAGCGTACAGTTTAGGATTAGGGGACGGGTTAGGGTAAGACTTCGGGTAAGGGATAGGCTTAGGGTTAGGTTTAGGGGACGGGGATGGTTTAAGGTACATTTTAGGGTACGACAACGGTTAGGGTCAGCGTACGTGTTAGGGTACGGTTTAGAGTTAGTGTACGGGTTAGGATTAGGTGACGGTTTAGGGTAAGGCTTCGGGTAAGGGTTAGGGTTAGGGTTAGGGTTAAGGTTATGGTTAGGGAATGGGGACGGTTTAGGGTACAGGTAAGCGTACGACAACGATTTAGGGTGAGCGTACATATTAGGGCACGGGTTAGTGTTAGCGTACGGGTTAGGATTAGTGGACGGGTTAGGGTAAGGCTTCGGGTAAGGGTTAGGTTTAGGGTTAGGGGACGGGGACGTTTTAGGTTACAGTTTAGGGTATAACAACGTTTTAGTGTGAGTGTACGTGTTAGGGTACGGGTTAGTGTTAGCGTACGGGTTAGGATTAGGGGACAACTTAGGGTAAGGCTTCGGGTAAGGTTTAGGGTTAGGGTTAGGGTTAGGGGACGGGGACCGTTTAGCTTACAGGTTACGGTAAGACAACAGTTTATGTTGAGCGTTCGTGTTAGGGTATGTCTTAGTGTTAGCGTACGGGTTAGGATTAGGGGACGGGTCAGGGTAAGGCATCGGGTAAGGCTTAGGGTTACGGTTAGGGGACGGGGATGGTTTAGGGTACAGGTTAGGGCACGACAACGCTTTAGGGTGAGCGTACGTGTTAGGGTACCGGTTAGTGTTAGCATATGGGTTAGGATTAGAGTACGGTTTAGGGTAAGGCTTCGGGTAAGAGGGTTAGGGTTAGGGTTAGGGGACGGGGATGGTTTAGGGTACAGGTTAGGGTTACGACAACGGTTTTGGATGAGCGTAAGTTTTAAGGTACGGGTAAGAGTTAGCGTAAGGGTTAGGATTAGGCAACGGGTTAGGGTAAGGCTTCGGGTAAGGGTTAGGTTTAGGGTTAGGGTTAGTGTTAGGTGACGGGACGGGGACGGTTTAGGGTAAAGGTTAGCGTACAACAACGGTTTAGAGTGAGCCTACGTGTTAGGGCATGGGTTAGTGTTAGCGAATGGGTTAGGATTAGTGGACGGGCTAGGGTAAGGCTTCGGGTAAGGGTTAGGGTTAGGGTTAGGGGACGGGGACGGTTTAGGGTACAGGTTAGGGTATGATAACGTTTTAGGGTGAGTGTACGTATTAGAGTACGGGTTAGTGTTAGCGTACGGGTTAGGATTAGTGGACGGGTTAGGGTAAGGCTTCGGGTAAGCGTTAGGTTTAGGGTTAGCGTTAGGGTTAGGGGACGGGGACGGTTTAGGGTAGAGTTTAGGGTACAACAGCGGTTTAGGGTGAGCATACGTGTTAGGTTACGGGTTAGTGTTAGCGTACGGTTTAGGATTAGGGGAAGGGTTAGGGTAAGACTTCGGGGAAGGGTTATTGTTAGGGTTAGGGTTAGGGGACGGGGACGGTTTAGGGTTCAGGTTAGGGTATGACAACGGTTTAGGTTGAGCGTATGTGGTAGGGTACGGGTTAGGAATAGAGGACGGGTTAGGGTAAGGCTTCGGTTAAGGGTTAGGGTTAGGGTTAGGGTTAGGGGACGGGGACGGTTCAGGGCACAGGTTAGGGTACGACAAAGGTTTAGGGTGAGTGTACATGTTAGCATACAGGTTAGTGTTAGCGTACCGGTTAGGATTAGGGGATGGTTTAGGGTAAGGTTTCGGGTAAGGGTTAGTGTTAGGGTTAGGATTAGGGGACGGGGATGGTTTAGAGTACAGGTTAGGGTACGACAACCTTTAGGGTGACCGTACGTGTTAGGGCACGGGTTAGAGTTAGCGTACGGTTTAGGATTAGGGGACGGTTTAGGGTAAGGCTTCGGGTAAGGGTTAGGGTTAGGATTAGGGGAAGGGGATGGGGACGGGGACGGGGACGGTTTAGGGTACAGGTTAGTGTACGACAAAGGTTTAGGGTGAGCGTACGTGCTAGGGTACGTTTTAGTTTTAGCGTACGGTTTAGGATTAGAGGACCGGTTAGGGTAAGGCTTCGGGTAAGGGTTAGGGTTAGGATTAGGTTTAGGATTAGTGTTAGGATACGGGGAAGGTTTAGGGTACAGGTTTGTGTACGACAACGGTTTAGGGTGAGCGTATGTGTTAGTGAACAAGTTAGTGTTAGCGTATGGGTTAGGATTAGGGGAAGGGTTAGGGTAAGGCTTCGGGTAAGGTTTAGGGTTAGGGTTAGGTTTAGGGGACGGGGACTGTTTAGGGTACATGTTAGGGTACGACAATGTTTTAGGGGGAGCGTACGTGTTAGGGTACGGTTTAGTGTTCGCGTACTGGTTAGGATTAAGGGACGGGTTAGGGTAAGGCTTCGGGTAAGGGTTACAGTTAGGGTTATGGTTAGGGTTAGGGTTAGGGTTAGGGGACGGGGACGGGGACAGTTTAGGGTACAGGTTAGGGTACGAAAACGGTTTAGGTTTAGTGTACGTGTTAGGGTATGGCTTAGTGTTACCGTACGGGTTAGGATTAGGGGACGGGTTAGGGTAAAGCTTCGGGTAAGGGTTAGGGTTAGGGTTAGGGGACGGGGTCGGTTTAGGGAACAGGTTAGGGTACGACAACGGTTTAGGGTGAGAGTACGTGGTACGGTACGGGTTAGTGTTAGCGTATGGGTTAGGATTAGGGGACGGGTTAGGGTAAGGCATCGGGTAAGGGTATGTGTTAGGTTTAGGGTTAGGGGACGGGGACGGGGATGGTTTAGGGTACAGGTTAGGGTACGACAAAGTTTAGTGTGAGCGTACGTGTTAGGGCACGGGTTAGTGTTAGCGTACGGGTTAGGATTAGGGGACGGGTTAGGGAAAGGCTGCGGGTAAGGGTTAGGGTTAGGGTTAGGGGACGGGGACCGGTACGGATTAGGGTACAGGTTAGGGTACGACAACGGTTTAGGGTGAGCGTACATGTTAGGGTAAGGGTTAGTGTTAGCGTAAGGGTTAGGATTAGGGTACGGGTTAGGGTAAGGCTTCGTGTAAGGTTTAGGGTTAGGGTTAGGGTTAGAGGACAGGGTGGTTTAGGGTACAGGTTAGGGTACGACAACGGTTTAGGGTGAGCGTATGTGTTAGGGTACGGGTTAGGGTTAGCGTACGGGTTAGGATTAGGGGACGGGTTAGGGGAAGGCTTCGGGTAAGTGTTAGGTTTAGGGTTAGGGCTAGGGTTAGGGGACGGGGACGGTTTAGGGTACAGGTTAGGGTATGACAACGGTTTACGGTGAGCATACGTGTTAGGGTATGGTTTAGTGTTAGCGTACACGTTAGGATTAGCGGACGGGTTAGGGTAAGGCTTTGGGTAAGGCTTAGGGTAAGGGTTAGGGTTAGCGTCGGGGGCTGGGGACTGTTTAGGGTACAGGATAGGGTATGACAACGCTTTAGGCTGAGGTTACGTGTTAGGGCACGGGTTACTGTTAGAGTACGTGTTAGGATTAGGGGACGGGTTAGGGTAAGGCTTCGGGTAAGTGTTAGGGTTAGGGTTAGGGTTAGGGGACGGGGACGGGGACGGGGACGGTTTAGGGTACAGGTTAGTGTACGACAAAGGTTTAGGGTGAGCGTACGTGTTAGGGTAAGGGTTAGTGTTAGCATACGGGTTAGGATTATGGGACGGTTTAAGGTAAGGCTTCAGGTAAGGGTTAGGGTTAAGGTTAGGGTTAGGGTTAGGGAATGGGGACGGTTTAGGGTACAGGTTAGGGTACAACAATGGGTTAGTGTGAGCATACGTGTTAGGGTACGGTTTAGTGTTAGCGTATGGCTTAGGATTACGGGACGGGTTAGGGTAAGGCTTTGGGAAAGGGTTAGGGTTAGGGTTAGGGTTAGGGTTAGGGTTAGGGGATGGAGAAGGGGAAGGTTTAGGGTACAGGTTTGGGTACGACAAAGGTTTAGGGTGAGCGTACGTGTTAGGTTAAGGGTTAGTGTTAGCGTACGGGTTAGGATTAGGGGACGGGTTAGGTAAGGCTTCATGTAAGGGTTAAGTTTAAGGTTAGGGTTCGGGTTAGGGGACGGGGACGGTTTAGGGTACAGGTTAGGGTACAACAGCAGTTTAGTGTGAGCGTACATGTTAGGGTACGTGTAAGTGTTTGCGTACGGGTTAGGATTACGGGACGGGTTAGGGTAAGGCTTCGGGAAAGGGTTATGGTTAGGGTTAGGGTTAGGGTTAGCGTTAGAGGACGGGGACAGTTTATGGTACAGGTGAGGCTATGACAACGGTTTAGGGTGAGCGTACGTGTTAGGGTACGGTTCAGTGTTAGCGTACGGGTTAGGAGTAGGGGACAGGTTAGGGGAAGGCTTCGGGTAAGGGTTAGGTTTAGGGTTAGGGTTAGGGGATGGGGACGGTTTAGGGTACAGTTTAGGGTACGACAACTGTTTAGGGTGAGCGTACGTGTTAGGGTACGGTTTAGGGTTAGCGTACGGGTTAGGATTAGGGGACGGGTTAGGGGAAGGCTTCGGGTAAGTGTTAGGATTAGGGTTAGGGCTAGGGTTAGGGGACGGGGACGGTTTAGTGTACAGGTTAGGGTACGACAACGGTTTAGGGTGAGCATACGTGTTAGGGTACGGGTTAGTGTTAACGTAAGTGTTAGGATTAGGGGACGGGTTAGGGTAAGGCTTCGGGTAAGTGTTAGGATTAGGGTTAGGGTTAGGGTTAGTGGACGGGGACGGGGACGGTTTAGGGTACTGGTTAGAGCACGACAATGCTTTAGGGTGAGCGTACGTTTTAGGGTAATGGTTAGTGTTAGCGTACGGGTTAGGATTAGGGGACGGGTTAAGGTAAGGCTTCGGGTAAGGGTTAGGGTTAGGGTTAGGGTTAGGGGACGGGGACGGGGACGGGGACGGTTTAGGGCACAGGTTAGGGTACGACAACTCTTTAGGGTAAGCATAAGTGTTAGGGTACGTGTTAGTGTTAGCGTAAGGTTTAGGATTAGGGGACGGGTTATGGTAAGGCTTCGGGTAGGGGTTAGGGTTAGGATCAGGGTTAGGGTTAGGGTTAGGGTTAGGGTTAGGGGATGGGGACGGTTTAGGGTACAGGTTAGGGTACGACAACGGTTTAGGGTGAGCGTACATGTTAGGGTACGGGTGAGAGTTAGCGTACGGGTTAGGATTAGGGGACGTGTTAGTGTAAGGCTTCGCGTAAGTGTTAGGGTTAGGGTTAGGGTTAGCGTTAGTGTTAGGGGATGGGGACGGTTTAGAGTACAGGTTAGAGTACGACAACGGTTTAGGGTGACGGTACGTGTTAGGTTAGGGTTAGTGTTAGCGTGCGGTTTAGGATTAGAGGACGGGTTAGGGTAAGGCTTCGGGTAAGTGTTACGTTTAGGGTTAGGGTTAGGGTTAGGGGACGGGGACGGCTTAGGGTACAGGTTAGGGTACAACAACGTATTATGGTGAGCATACATGTTAGGTTACGTGTTAGTGTTAGCGTACGGGTTAGGATTATGGGAAGGATTAGGGTAAGGCTACAGGTAAGCGTTAGGGTTAGGGTTAGGGACAGGGTTAGGGTACTGGGACAGTTTAGGGTACAGGTTAGGGTACGACAACGGTTTAGGGTGAGCGTACGTGTTAGGGCAAGGTTTAGTGTTAGCGTACGGGTTAGGATTAGGGGACCGGTTAGGGTAAGGCTTCGGGTAAAATTTAGGTTTAGGGCTAGGGTTAGGTTTAGGGATAGGGGACGGGGGCGGTTTATGGTACAGGTTAAGATACGACAACGGTTTAGGGTGAGCATACGTTTTAGGGTACGGGTTAGTGTTAGCGTACAGTTTAGGATTAGGGGACGGGGTAGGGTAAGTCTTCGGGTAAGGGTTAGGGTTAGGGTTAGGGATAGGGTTAGTGTTAGGGGACGGGGACGTTTTAGGGTACAGGTTAGGGTACGACAAAGTTTTAGGCTGAGCGTACGTGGTAGGGTATGGGTTAGTGTTAGCGTACGGGTTAGGATTAGGGGACAGTTTAGGGTAAGGCTTCGGGTAAGGTTTAGGGTTAGGGTTAGGGTTAGGGTTAGGGTTAGGCGATGGGGACGGTTTAGGGTACAGGTTAGGTTACGACAAGGGTTTAGGGTGAACCTACGTGTTATGGTATGGGTTAGTGTTAGCGTATGGGTTAGGATCAGGAGATGGGTTACGTTAAGGCTTCGGATAAGTGTTAGGGTTAGGTATGGCTTAGGGTTAGGGTTAGGGGACGGGGACGGTTTAGGGTACAGGTTAGGGTACGACAACGGTTTAGGGTGAGCATACGTGTTAGGGAACGGGTTAGTGTTAGGGTACGGGTTAGGATTAAGGGACGGTTTAGGGTAAGGCTTCAGGTAAGGGCTAGGGTTAGGGTTAGGGTTAGGGTTAGGGGACAGGGACAGTTTAGGGTACAGGTTAGGATTACGACAATGGTTTAGAGTGAGCCTACGTGTTAGGGTACGGGGTAGTGTTAGCGTACGGGTTAGGATTAGGGGACGGGTTAGGGTAAGGCTTCGGGTAAGGGTTCGGGTTAGGGTTAGGGTTAGCGTTAGGGTATGGGGAGGGTTTAGGGTAGAGGTTAGGGTACGACAACAGTTTAGGGTGAGTGTACGTGTTAGGGTATGGGTTAGTGTTAGCGTACAGGTTAGGATTAAGGGACGGGTTAGGTAAGGCTTCGGGTAAGGGTCAGGGTTAGGGTTAGGGGACGGGGACGGTTTAGGGTACAGGTTAGGGTACGACAACGGATTAGGGTGAGCCTAAGTGTTAGGGTACGGGTTAGTGTTAGCGTAAGGGTTAGGATTAGGGGACGGGTTAGGGTAAGGCTTCGGGTAAGGGTTAGGGTTAGGGTTAGGGTTAGGGTTAGTTGACGGGGACGGGTACGGTTTAGGGTACAGGTTATGGCACGATAACGGTTTATGATGGACGTACGTGTTAGGGCACGGGTTAGTGTTAGCGTACGGGTTAGGATTAGGGGACGGGTTAGGGTAAGGCTTCGGGTAAGTGTTAGAGTTAGGGTTAGGGTTAGGGGATGGGGAAGGGAACGGAGAGGGTTTAGGGTACAGGTTAGGGTATGACAACGGTTTATGGTGATCGTACGTGTTAGGGCACGGGTTAGTGTTAGCGTACGGGTTAGGATTATGGGACGGGTTAGTGTAAGGCTTCGGGTAAAGGTTAGGTTGAGTGTTAGGGTTAGGGTTAAGGTTAGGGGAAGGGGACAGTTTAGGGTACAGGTTAGTGTAAGACAACTGTTTAGTGTGAGCGTACGTGTTAGGGTACGGGTTAGAGTTAGCGTACGGGTTAGGATTAGGCGACGGGTTAGGGAAAGGCTTCGCGTAAGGGTTAGGTTTAGGGTTAGGGTTAGCGTTAGTGTTAGGGGACAGGGACGATTTAGGGTACAGGTTAGGGTACGACAACGGTTTAGGGTGAGCGTACATGTTAGGGTACGGGTTAGTGTTAGCATACGGGTTCAGATTAGGGGACGGGTTAGGGTAAGGCTTCGGGTAAGTGTTATTGTTAGGGTTAGGGTTACGGTTAGGGAACGGGGACGGTTTAGCGTACAGGTTAGTGTACGACAACGGTTTAGGGTGAGCGTATGTGTTAGGGTACGGGTTAGTGTTAGTGTACGGGTTAGGAAGAGGGGACGGGTTAGGGTAAGGCTTCGGGTAAGGGTTAGGGTTATGGTTAGGGTTAGGGTTAGTGGACGGGGATGGTTTAGGTTACAGGTTAGGGTACGACAACGTTTGACGGTGAGCCGGCGTGTTGGGGTTCGGCTAAGTGTTAGCATACGGGTTAGGATTAGGAGACGGGTTAGTGTAAGGCTTCGGGCAAGGGTTAGAGTTATGGTTAGGGTTAGGGGACGGCGAAGGGAACGGAGACGGTTTAGGGTACAGATTAGGGTACGAAAACGGTTTAGGATGAGCGTACGTGTTAGGGCACGGGTTAATGTTAGCGTATGGGTTAGGATTAGGGGACAGGTTAGGGTAAGGCTTTGGGTAAGGGTTAGGGATAGGGTTAGGGTTAGGTTTAGGGGATGGGGACGGTTTAGGGTACAGGTTAGGGTAGGACATCGGTTTAGGTTGATCGTACGTGTTAGGGCACGCGTTAGTGTTAGCGTACGGTTTAGGGTTAGGGGACGGGTTAGTGTAAGGCTTCAGGTAAGAGTTAGGTTTAGGGTTACGGTTAGGGTTAGGGGATGGGGACGGTTTAGGGTACAGGTTAGGGTACGACAATGATTTAGGTTGAGCTTACGTGTTAGGGTACAGGTTAGTGTAAGCATACGGGTTAGGATTAGGGGACGGTTTAGGGTAAGGCTTGGGTAAGGGTTAGTGTTAGGGTTAGGTTTACGGTTAGGGTTAGGGTTAGAGTTAGGGTTAGGGGACGGGGACGGTTTAGGGTACAGGTTAGGGTACGACAACGCTTTAGGTTGAGCGTACGTGTTAGGGCATGGGTTAGTGTTAGCGTACAGATTACGATTAGGGGTCGGGTTAGGGTAAGTCTTTGGTAAGGGTTAGGGTTAGGGTTAGGGTTAGGGTTATGGTTAGCGTTAGGGTATGGGGACTGTTCAGGGTACAGGTTAGGGTAGGACAACAGTTTAGGGTGAGCGTACGTGTTAGGGTACGGGTTTGTGTTAGCGTACGGGTTAGGATTAGGGGACGGGTTAGGGTAAGGCCTCGTGTAAGGGTTAGGTTTAGGGTTATGGTTATGGTTAGGGGACGGGGACGTTTTAGGGTACACGTTAGGGTACGACAACGGTTTAGGGTGAGCGTACGTGTTAGGGTATGGGTTACTGTTAGCGTACGGGTTAGGATTAGGGGACGGGTTAGTGTAAGGATTCTGGTTAGGGTTAGGGTTTGGGTTAGGGTTAGGGTTAGGGTTAGGGGACGGGGACGATTTAGGGTACAGGTTAGTGTACGACAACGTGTTAGTGTTAGCGTACGAGTTAGGATTAGGGAACAGGTTAGGGTAAGGCTTCGGGTAAGGGTTAGGGTTAGAGTTAGGGTTAGGGGACGGTGACGGTTTAGGGTACACGTTAGGGTACGACAACAGTTTAGGTTGAGCGTACATGTTAGGGTACGGGTTAGTGTTAGCGTACGGGTTAGGATTAGCGGACGGGTTAGGGTAAGGCTTCGGGTAAGGGTTAGGGTTAGGGTTAGGGTTAGGGGACGGGGACGGTTTAGGGTACAGGTTAGGGTACGACAACGGTTAAGGGTGAGCGTACGTGTTAGGGCACGGTTTAGTGTTAGCCTACGGGTTAGGATTAGGGGACGGGTTAGGGTAAGGCTTCGGGTAAGGCTTAGGGTTCGGATTAGGGTTAGGGTTAGGGGACTGGGACGGTTTAGGGTACATGTTAGGGTACGACAACGGTTTAGGGTGAGCGTACGTGTTAGGGCACGGGTTAGTGTTAGCGTACAGTTTAGGATTAGGGGACGGGTTAGGGTAAGACTTCGGGTAAGGGATAGGCTTAGGGTTAGGTTTAGGGGACGGGGATGGTTTAAGGTACATTTTAGGGTACGACAACGGTTAGGGTCAGCGTACGTGTTAGGGTACGGTTTAGAGTTAGTGTACGGGTTAGGATTAGGTGACGGTTTAGGGTAAGGCTTCGGGTAAGGGTTAGGGTTAGGGTTAGGGTTAAGGTTATGGTTAGGGAATGGGGACGGTTTAGGGTACAGGTAAGCGTACGACAACGATTTAGGGTGAGCGTACATATTAGGGCACGGGTTAGTGTTAGCGTACGGGTTAGGATTAGTGGACGGGTTAGGGTAAGGCTTCGGGTAAGGGTTAGGTTTAGGGTTAGGGGACGGGGACGTTTTAGGTTACAGTTTAGGGTATAACAACGTTTTAGTGTGAGTGTACGTGTTAGGGTACGGGTTAGTGTTAGCGTACGGGTTAGGATTAGGGGACAACTTAGGGTAAGGCTTCGGGTAAGGTTTAGGGTTAGGGTTAGGGTTAGGGGACGGGGACCGTTTAGCTTACAGGTTACGGTAAGACAACAGTTTATGTTGAGCGTTCGTGTTAGGGTATGTCTTAGTGTTAGCGTACGGGTTAGGATTAGGGGACGGGTCAGGGTAAGGCATCGGGTAAGGCTTAGGGTTACGGTTAGGGGACGGGGATGGTTTAGGGTACAGGTTAGGGCACGACAACGCTTTAGGGTGAGCGTACGTGTTAGGGTACCGGTTAGTGTTAGCATATGGGTTAGGATTAGAGTACGGTTTAGGGTAAGGCTTCGGGTAAGAGGGTTAGGGTTAGGGTTAGGGGACGGGGATGGTTTAGGGTACAGGTTAGGGTTACGACAACGGTTTTGGATGAGCGTAAGTTTTAGGGTACGGGTAAGAGTTAGCGTAAGGGTTAGGATTAGGCAACGGGTTAGGGTAAGGCTTCGGGTAAGGGTTAGGTTTAGGGTTAGGGTTAGTGTTAGGTGACGGGACGGGGACGGTTTAGGGTAAAGGTTAGCGTACAACAACGGTTTAGAGTGAGCCTACGTGTTAGGGCACGGGTTAGTGTTAGCGAATGGGTTAGGATTAGTGGACGGGCTAGGGTAAGGCTTCGGGTAAGGGTTAGGGTTAGGGTTAGGGGACGGGGACGGTTTAGGGTACAGGTTAGGGTATGATAACGTTTTAGGGTGAGTGTACGTATTAGAGTACGGGTTAGTGTTAGCGTACGGGTTAGGATTAGTGGACGGGTTAGGGTAAGGCTTCGGGTAAGCGTTAGGTTTAGGGTTAGCGTTAGGGTTAGGGGACGGGGACGGTTTAGGGTAGAGTTTAGGGTACAACAGCGGTTTAGGGTGAGCATACGTGTTAGGTTACGGGTTAGTGTTAGCGTACGGTTTAGGATTAGGGGAAGGGTTAGGGTAAGACTTCGGGGAAGGGTTATTGTTAGGGTTAGGGTTAGGGGACGGGGACGGTTTAGGGTTCAGGTTAGGGTATGACAACGGTTTAGGTTGAGCGTATGTGGTAGGGTACGGGTTAGGAATAGAGGACGGGTTAGGGTAAGGCTTCGGTTAAGGGTTAGGGTTAGGGTTAGGGTTAGGGGACGGGGACGGTTCAGGGCACAGGTTAGGGTACGACAAAGGTTTAGGGTGAGTGTACATGTTAGCATACAGGTTAGTGTTAGCGTACCGGTTAGGATTAGGGGATGGTTTAGGGTAAGGTTTCGGGTAAGGGTTAGTGTTAGGGTTAGGATTAGGGGACGGGGATGGTTTAGAGTACAGGTTAGGGTACGACAACCTTTAGGGTGACCGTACGTGTTAGGGCACGGGTTAGAGTTAGCGTACGGTTTAGGATTAGGGGACGGTTTAGGGTAAGGCTTCGGGTAAGGGTTAGGGTTAGGATTAGGGGAAGGGGATGGGGACGGGGACGGGGACGGTTTAGGGTACAGGTTAGTGTACGACAAAGGTTTAGGGTGAGCGTACGTGCTAGGGTACGTTTTAGTTTTAGCGTACGGTTTAGGATTAGAGGACCGGTTAGGGTAAGGCTTCGGGTAAGGGTTAGGGTTAGGATTAGGTTTAGGATTAGTGTTAGGATACGGGGAAGGTTTAGGGTACAGGTTTGTGTACGACAACGGTTTAGGGTGAGCGTATGTGTTAGTGAACAAGTTAGTGTTAGCGTATGGGTTAGGATTAGGGGAAGGGTTAGGGTAAGGCTTCGGGTAAGGTTTAGGGTTAGGGTTAGGTTTAGGGGACGGGGACTGTTTAGGGTACATGTTAGGGTACGACAATGTTTTAGGGGGAGCGTACGTGTTAGGGTACGGTTTAGTGTTCGCGTACTGGTTAGGATTAAGGGACGGGTTAGGGTAAGGCTTCGGGTAAGGGTTACAGTTAGGGTTATGGTTAGGGTTAGGGTTAGGGTTAGGGGACGGGGACGGGGACAGTTTAGGGTACAGGTTAGGGTACGAAAACGGTTTAGGTTTAGTGTACGTGTTAGGGTATGGCTTAGTGTTACCGTACGGGTTAGGATTAGGGGACGGGTTAGGGTAAAGCTTCGGGTAAGGGTTAGGGTTAGGGTTAGGGGACGGGGTCGGTTTAGGGAACAGGTTAGGGTACGACAACGGTTTAGGGTGAGAGTACGTGGTACGGTACGGGTTAGTGTTAGCGTATGGGTTAGGATTAGGGGACGGGTTAGGGTAAGGCATCGGGTAAGGGTATGTGTTAGGTTTAGGGTTAGGGGACGGGGACGGGGATGGTTTAGGGTACAGGTTAGGGTACGACAAAGTTTAGTGTGAGCGTACGTGTTAGGGCACGGGTTAGTGTTAGCGTATGGGTTAGGATTAGGGGACGGGTTAGGGAAAGGCTGCGGGTAAGGGTTAGGGTTAGGGTTAGGGGACGGGGACCGGTACGGATTAGGGTACAGGTTAGGGTACGACAACGGTTTAGGGTGAGCGTACATGTTAGGGTAAGGGTTAGTGTTAGCGTAAGGGTTAGGATTAGGGTACGGGTTAGGGTAAGGCTTCGTGTAAGGTTTAGGGTTAGGGTTAGGGTTAGAGGACAGGGTGGTTTAGGGTACAGGTTAGGGTACGACAACGGTTTAGGGTGAGCGTATGTGTTAGGGTACGGGTTAGGGTTAGCGTACGGGTTAGGATTAGGGGACGGGTTAGGGGAAGGCTTCGGGTAAGTGTTAGGTTTAGGGTTAGGGCTAGGGTTAGGGGACGGGGACGGTTTAGGGTACAGGTTAGGGTACGACAACGGTTTACGGTGAGCATACGTGTTAGGGTATGGTTTAGTGTTAGCGTACACGTTAGGATTAGCGGACGGGTTAGGGTAAGGCTTTGGGTAAGGCTTAGGGTAAGGGTTAGGGTTAGCGTCGGGGGCTGGGGACTGTTTAGGGTACAGGATAGGGTATGACAACGCTTTAGGCTGAGGTTACGTGTTAGGGCACGGGTTACTGTTAGAGTACGTGTTAGGATTAGGGGACGGGTTAGGGTAAGGCTTCGGGTAAGTGTTAGGGTTAGGGTTAGGGTTAGGGGACGGGGACGGGGACGGGGACGGTTTAGGGTACAGGTTAGTGTACGACAAAGGTTTAGGGTGAGCGTACGTGTTAGGGTAAGGGTTAGTGTTAGCATACGGGTTAGGATTATGGGACGGTTTAAGGTAAGGCTTCAGGTAAGGGTTAGGGTTAAGGTTAGGGTTAGGGTTAGGGAATGGGGACGGTTTAGGGTACAGGTTAGGGTACAACAATGGGTTAGTGTGAGCGTACGTGTTAGGGTACGGTTTAGTGTTAGCGTATGGCTTAGGATTACGGGACGGGTTAGGGTAAGGCTTTGGGAAAGGGTTAGGGTTAGGGTTAGGGTTAGGGTTAGGGTTAGGGGATGGAGAAGGGGAAGGTTTAGGGTACAGGTTTGGGTACGACAAAGGTTTAGGGTGAGCGTACGTGTTAGGTTAAGGGTTAGTGTTAGCGTACGGGTTAGGATTAGGGGACGGGTTAGGTAAGGCTTCATGTAAGGGTTAAGTTTAAGGTTAGGGTTCGGGTTAGGGGACGGGGACGGTTTAGGGTACAGGTTAGGGTACAACAGCAGTTTAGTGTGAGCGTACATGTTAGGGTACGTGTAAGTGTTTGCGTACGGGTTAGGATTACGGGACGGGTTAGGGTAAGGCTTCGGGAAAGGGTTATGGTTAGGGTTAGGGTTAGGGTTAGCGTTAGAGGACGGGGACAGTTTATGGTACAGGTGAGGCTATGACAACGGTTTAGGGTGAGCGTACGTGTTAGGGTACGGTTCAGTGTTAGCGTACGGGTTAGGAGTAGGGGACAGGTTAGGGGAAGGCTTCGGGTAAGGGTTAGGTTTAGGGTTAGGGTTAGGGGATGGGGACGGTTTAGGGTACAGTTTAGGGTACGACAACTGTTTAGGGTGAGCGTACGTGTTAGGGTACGGTTTAGGGTTAGCGTACGGGTTAGGATTAGGGGACGGGTTAGGGGAAGGCTTCGGGTAAGTGTTAGGATTAGGGTTAGGGCTAGGGTTAGGGGACGGGGACGGTTTAGTGTACAGGTTAGGGTACGACAACGGTTTAGGGTGAGCATACGTGTTAGGGTACGGGTTAGTGTTAACGTAAGTGTTAGGATTAGGGGACGGGTTAGGGTAAGGCTTCGGGTAAGTGTTAGGATTAGGGTTAGGGTTAGGGTTAGTGGACGGGGACGGGGACGGTTTAGGGTACTGGTTAGAGCACGACAATGCTTTAGGGTGAGCGTACGTTTTAGGGTAATGGTTAGTGTTAGCGTACGGGTTAGGATTAGGGGACGGGTTAAGGTAAGGCTTCGGGTAAGGGTTAGGGTTAGGGTTAGGGTTAGGGGACGGGGACGGGGACGGGGACGGTTTAGGGCACAGGTTAGGGTACGACAACTCTTTAGGGTAAGCATAAGTGTTAGGGTACGTGTTAGTGTTAGCGTAAGGTTTAGGATTAGGGGACGGGTTATGGTAAGGCTTCGGGTAGGGGTTAGGGTTAGGATCAGGGTTAGGGTTAGGGTTAGGGTTAGGATTAGGGGATGGGGACGGTTTAGGGTACAGGTTAGGGTACGACAACGGTTTAGGGTGAGCGTACATGTTAGGGTACGGGTGAGAGTTAGCGTACGGGTTAGGATTAGGGGACGTGTTAGTGTAAGGCTTCGCGTAAGTGTTAGGGTTAGGGTTAGGGTTAGCGTTAGTGTTAGGGGATGGGGACGGTTTAGAGTACAGGTTAGAGTACGACAACGGTTTAGGGTGACGGTACGTGTTAGGTTAGGGTTAGTGTTAGCGTGCGGTTTAGGATTAGAGGACGGGTTAGGGTAAGGCTTCGGGTAAGTGTTACGTTTAGGGTTAGGGTTAGGGTTAGGGGACGGGGACGGCTTAGGGTACAGGTTAGGGTACAACAACGTATTATGGTGAGCATACATGTTAGGTTACGTGTTAGTGTTAGCGTACGGGTTAGGATTATGGGAAGGATTAGGGTAAGGCTACAGGTAAGCGTTAGGGTTAGGGTTAGGGACAGGGTTAGGGTACTGGGACAGTTTAGGGTACAGGTTAGGGTACGACAACGGTTTAGGGTGAGCGTACGTGTTAGGGCAAGGTTTAGTGTTAGCGTACGGGTTAGGATTAGGGGACCGGTTAGGGTAAGGCTTCGGGTAAAATTTAGGTTTAGGGCTAGGGTTAGGTTTAGGGATAGGGGACGGGGGCGGTTTATGGTACAGGTTAAGATACGACAACGGTTTAGGGTGAGCATACGTTTTAGGGTACGGGTTAGTGTTAGCGTACAGTTTAGGATTAGGGGACGGGGTAGGGTAAGGCTTCGGGTAAGGGTTAGGGTTAGGGTTAGGGATAGGGTTAGTGTTAGGGGACGGGGACGTTTTAGGGTACAGGTTAGGGTACGACAAAGTTTTAGGCTGAGCGTACGTGGTAGGGTATGGGTTAGTGTTAGCGTACGGGTTAGGATTAGGGGACAGTTTAGGGTAAGGCTTCGGGTAAGGTTTAGGGTTAGGGTTAGGGTTAGGGTTAGGGTTAGGCGATGGGGACGGTTTAGGGTACAGGTTAGGTTACGACAAGGGTTTAGGGTGAACCTACGTGTTATGGTATGGGTTAGTGTTAGCGTATGGGTTAGGATCAGGAGATGGGTTACGTTAAGGCTTCGGATAAGTGTTAGGGTTAGGTATGGCTTAGGGTTAGGGTTAGGGGACGGGGACGGTTTAGGGTACAGGTTAGGGTACGACAACGGTTTAGGGTGAGCATACGTGTTAGGGAACGGGTTAGTGTTAGGGTACGGGTTAGGATTAAGGGACGGTTTAGGGTAAGGCTTCAGGTAAGGGCTAGGGTTAGGGTTAGGGTTAGGGTTAGGGGACAGGGACGGTTTAGGGTACAGGTTAGGATTACGACAATGGTTTAGAGTGAGCCTACGTGTTAGGGTACGGGGTAGTGTTAGCGTACGGGTTAGGATTAGGGGACGGGTTAGGGTAAGGCTTCGGGTAAGGGTTCGGGTTAGGGTTAGGGTTAGCGTTAGGGTATGGGGAGGGTTTAGGGTAGAGGTTAGGGTACGACAACAGTTTAGGGTGAGTGTACGTGTTAGGGTATGGGTTAGTGTTAGCGTACAGGTTAGGATTAAGGGACGGGTTAGGTAAGGCTTCGGGTAAGGGTCAGGGTTAGGGTTAGGGGACGGGGACGGTTTAGGGTACAGGTTAGGGTACGACAACGGATTAGGGTGAGCCTAAGTGTTAGGGTACGGGTTAGTGTTAGCGTAAGGGTTAGGATTAGGGGACGGGTTAGGGTAAGGCTTCGGGTAAGGGTTAGGGTTAGGGTTAGGGTTAGGGTTAGTTGACGGGGACGGGTACGGTTTAGGGTACAGGTTATGGCACGATAACGGTTTATGATGGACGTACGTGTTAGGGCACGGGTTAGTGTTAGCGTACGGGTTAGGATTAGGGGACGGGTTAGGGTAAGGCTTCGGGTAAGTGTTAGAGTTAGGGTTAGGGTTAGGGGATGGGGAAGGGAACGGAGAGGGTTTAGGGTACAGGTTAGGGTATGACAACGGTTTATGGTGATCGTACGTGTTAGGGCACGGGTTAGTGTTAGCGTACGGGTTAGGATTATGGGACGGGTTAGTGTAAGGCTTCGGGTAAAGGTTAGGTTGAGTGTTAGGGTTAGGGTTAAGGTTAGGGGAAGGGGACAGTTTAGGGTACAGGTTAGTGTAAGACAACTGTTTAGTGTGAGCGTACGTGTTAGGGTACGGGTTAGAGTTAGCGTACGGGTTAGGATTAGGCGACGGGTTAGGGAAAGGCTTCGCGTAAGGGTTAGGTTTAGGGTTAGGGTTAGCGTTAGTGTTAGGGGACAGGGACGATTTAGGGTACAGGTTAGGGTACGACAACGGTTTAGGGTGAGCGTACATGTTAGGGTACGGGTTAGTGTTAGCATACGGGTTCAGATTAGGGGACGGGTTAGGGTAAGGCTTCGGGTAAGTGTTATTGTTAGGGTTAGGGTTACGGTTAGGGAACGGGGACGGTTTAGCGTACAGGTTAGTGTACGACAACGGTTTAGGGTGAGCGTATGTGTTAGGGTACGGGTTAGTGTTAGTGTACGGGTTAGGAAGAGGGGACGGGTTAGGGTAAGGCTTCGGGTAAGGGTTAGGGTTATGGTTAGGGTTAGGGTTAGTGGACGGGGATGGTTTAGGTTACAGGTTAGGGTACGACAACGTTTGACGGTGAGCCGGCGTGTTGGGGTTCGGCTAAGTGTTAGCATACGGGTTAGGATTAGGAGACGGGTTAGTGTAAGGCTTCGGGCAAGGGTTAGAGTTATGGTTAGGGTTAGGGGACGGCGAAGGGAACGGAGACGGTTTAGGGTACAGATTAGGGTACGAAAACGGTTTAGGATGAGCGTACGTGTTAGGGCACGGGTTAATGTTAGCGTATGGGTTAGGATTAGGGGACAGGTTAGGGTAAGGCTTTGGGTAAGGGTTAGGGATAGGGTTAGGGTTAGGTTTAGGGGATGGGGACGGTTTAGGGTACAGGTTAGGGTAGGACATCGGTTTAGGTTGATCGTACGTGTTAGGGCACGCGTTAGTGTTAGCGTACGGTTTAGGGTTAGGGGACGGGTTAGTGTAAGGCTTCAGGTAAGAGTTAGGTTTAGGGTTACGGTTAGGGTTAGGGGATGGGGACGGTTTAGGGTACAGGTTAGGGTACGACAATGATTTAGGTTGAGCTTACGTGTTAGGGTACAGGTTAGTGTAAGCATACGGGTTAGGATTAGGGGACGGTTTAGGGTAAGGCTTGGGTAAGGGTTAGTGTTAGGGTTAGGTTTACGGTTAGGGTTAGGGTTAGAGTTAGGGTTAGGGGACGGGGACGGTTTAGGGTACAGGTTAGGGTACGACAACGCTTTAGGTTGAGCGTACGTGTTAGGGCATGGGTTAGTGTTAGCGTACAGATTACGATTAGGGGTCGGGTTAGGGTAAGTCTTTGGTAAGGGTTAGGGTTAGGGTTAGGGTTAGGGTTATGGTTAGCGTTAGGGTATGGGGACTGTTCAGGGTACAGGTTAGGGTAGGACAACAGTTTAGGGTGAGCGTACGTGTTAGGGTACGGGTTTGTGTTAGCGTACGGGTTAGGATTAGGGGACGGGTTAGGGTAAGGCCTCGTGTAAGGGTTAGGTTTAGGGTTATGGTTATGGTTAGGGGACGGGGACGTTTTAGGGTACACGTTAGGGTACGACAACGGTTTAGGGTGAGCGTACGTGTTAGGGTATGGGTTACTGTTAGCGTACGGGTTAGGATTAGCGGACGGGTTAGGGTAAGGGTTAGGGTTAGGATTAGGGTTTGGGTTAGGGTTAGGGGACGGTTTAGGGTAAAGGTTAGGGTACGGCAATGGTTTAGGGTGAGCGTACATTTTAGGGTGTTTTAGTGTTATCGTACGGCTTAGGATTAGGGGACGCGTTAGTGTAAGGCTTCGGGTAAGGGTTAGGTTTAGGATTAGGGTTAGGGTTAGGGGACGGGACGCTTTAGGGTACAGGTTATGGTACGACAACGCTTTAGGGTGAGCATACGTGTTAGGGCACGGGTTAGTGTTAGCCTACGTGTTAGGATTAGGGGACGGGTTAGTGTAAGGCTTCGGGTAAGGGTTAGGGTTAGGGTTAGGGTTAGGGTTAGGGGACGGGGACGGTTTAGGGTACAGGTTAGGGTACGACAACGGTTTAGGGTGAGTGTACGTGTTAGGGTACGGGTTAGCATTAGGGAACGCTTTAGGGTAAGGCTTCGGGTAAGGGTTAGGTTTAGGGTTAGTGTTAGTGTTAGGGGATGGGGACGGTTTAGGGTACAGGTTAGGGTACGACAACGGTTTAGGGTGAGCGTACATGTTAGGGTACACGTTAGTGTTAGCGCACGGGTTAGGATTAGGGAACGGTTTAGGGTAAGGCTTCGGGTAAGGTTTAGGTTTAGGGTTAGTCTTAGGGTTAGGGGATGGGGACGGTTTAGGGTACAGGTTAGGGTACGACAACGGTTTAGGGTGAGCGTACGTGTTAGGGTACGGCTTAGTTTTAGCGTACAGGTTAGGATTAGGGGACGGGTTAGGGTAAGGCTTCGGGTAAGGGTTAGGGTTAGGGTGAGGGCTAGGGGATGGGGACGGTTTAGGGTACAGATTAGGGTATGACAACTCTTTACGGTGAGCGTATGTGTTAGGGTATGGGTTAGGGTTAGCGTAAGGGTTAGGATTAGGGGACGGGTTAGGGGAAGGCTTCGGGGAAGTGTTAGTGTTAGGGATAAGGGTAGGGGATGGGGACGGTTTACGGTACAGGTTAGGGTACGACAACGGTTTAGGGTGAACGTACGTGTTAGGGTTCGGGTTAGTGTTAGCGTACGGGTTAGGATTTGGGGACGGGTTAGGTTAAGGCTTCGGATAAGGGTTAGGGTTAAGGTTAAGGGACAGGGACGGTTAAGGGTACAGGTTAGGGTATGACAACAGTTTAGGGTGAGTGTACGTGGTAGGGTATGGAATAGTGTTAGCATACGGGTTAGGATAAGGGGATGTGTTAGTGTAAGGCTTCGCGTAAGGGTTACGGTTAGGGTTAGGGGACGGGGACGGGGAAGTTTTAGGGTACAGGTTAGCGTACGACAATGGTATAGGGTTAGCATACGTGTTAGGTTACGGGTTATTGTTAGCGTACGGGTTAGGATTAGGGGATGGGTTAGGAGAAGCCTTCGGTTAAGGGTTAGGGTAAGGGTTAGGGAACGGGGATGGTTTAGGTTACTGGTTAGGGTACGACAATGGTTTAGGGTGAGCGTACGTATTAGGGCACTGGTTACTGTTAGCGTACGGTTTAGGATTAGGGGACGGGCTACGTTAAGGCTTCGGGTTAGGGTTAGGGTTAGGGGACGGGGACGGTTTAGGGTACAGGTTAGTGTACGAAAACGGTTTAGGGTGAGCCTTCGTGTTAGGGTACGGGCTAGTGTTAGCGAACGGGATCGGATTAGGGTACAGGTTAGTGTAAGGCTTCGGGTAAGTTTTAGGTTTAGCGTTTTTGATAGGTTTAGGGGACGGGGACATTTTAGGGTACAGGTTAGGGTACGACAACGGATTAGGGTGAGCGTACATGTTAGGGTACGGGTTAGTGTTAGCGTACGGGTTAGGATTAGGGGACGAGTTAGTGTAAGTCTTCGGGTAAGTGTTAGGGTTAGGTTTAGTGTTAGGGGACATTGACGGGGATGGTTTAGGATACAGGTTAGGGTACGACAACGGTTTAGGGTGAGCATACGTGTTAGGGTACGGGTTAGTGTTAGTGTACGTGTTAGGATTAGGGGACGGGTTAGGGTAAGGCTTCGGGTAAGGGTTAGGGTTAGGGTTAGAGTTAGGGTTAGTGTTAGGGTTATGGGATGGGGATGGTTTAGGATACAGGTTAGGGTAGGACAGCGGTTTAGGGTGAGGGCACGTGTTAGGATATGGGTGAGTGTTAGCGTACGGGTTAGGATTAGGGGACGGGTTAGGGTAAGGCTTCTGGTAAGGGTTAGGGTTAGGGTTAGGGTTAGGGTTAGGGGACAGGGACTGTTTAGGATACAGGTTAGCGTACGACAACGGTTTAGGGTGAGCTTACATGTTAGGGTATGGTTTAGTGTTAGCATACTGGTTGGGATTACGGCACGGTTTAGGATAAGTCTTCGGGTAAGGGTTACGGTTAGGGTTATTGTTAGGTTTAGGGTTAGGTTTAGGGGATGGGGACGGTTTAGGGTACAGGTTATGGTACGACAACGGTTTAGGGTGAGCGTACGTGTTAGGGAACCGGTTAGTGTTAGCGTACGGGTTAGGATTATGGGACCGGTTAGGGTAAGGCTTCGGGTAATGGTTAGGGTTAGGGTTAGGGTTAGTGTACGGGGACGGTTTAGGGTACAGGTTGGGTTACGAAAACTGTTTAGGGTGAGCGTACGTGTTAGGGTACGGATTATTGTTAGCGTATGGATTAGGATTAGGGGACGGGTTATGGTAAGGCTCCGGGTAAGGGTTAGGTTTAGGATTAGGGGACGGGGACGGGGACGGGGACGGTTAGGGAACGACAACGGTTTAGGGTGAAGGTTCGTTTTAGGGTACGGGTTAGTGTTAGCTTACGGGTTAGGATTAGGGGACGGTATAGGGTCAGGCTTCGGTTAAGGGTTAGGGTTAGGGTTAGGGGACGGGGACGAGAACGGTGTAGGGTACAGGTTAGGGTACGACAAAGCTTTAGGGTGAGCGTACGTGTTAGTGTACTGTTTAGTGTTAGAGTATGGATTAGGATTAGGGGAAGGTTTAGGGTAAGGCTTCGGATAAGTTTTAGTGTTAGGGTTAGGGATAGGGTTAGGGTTAAGGGTCGGGGACGGTATAGGGTACAGGGTAGGGTATGACAACGGTTTAGGGTGAGCATACGTGTTAGGGTACGGCTTAGTTTTAGCGTACAGGTTAGGATTAGGGGACGGGTTAGGGTAAGGCTTCGGGTAAGGTTTAGGGTTAGGGTTAGGGTTAGGGGACGGGGACGGTTTAGGGTACAGGTTAGAGTACGACAACGGTTTAGGGTGAGCTACCTGTTAGGGTACGGGTTAGGGTTAGCGTACGGGTTAGGATTAGGGGACGGGTTAGGGTAAGGCTTCGGGTAAGGGTTAGGGTTAGGGTTAGGGTTAGGGAACGGGGACGGTTTGGGGTACAACTTAGGGTATGACAACAGTTTAGGGTGAGCGTACATGTTAGGGTACGGGTTAGTGTTAGCGTACAGGTTAGGATGAGGGGACGGGTTAGGGTAAGGCTTCGGGTAAGGGTTAGGGTTAGGGTTAGGGGACAGGGACAGGTACGGATTAGGGTACAGTTTAGGGTACAACAACGGTTGAGGGTGAGCGTACGTGTTAGGGTAAGTGTTAGTGTTAGCGTACGGGTTAGGATTAGGGGGCGTGTTAGGGTAAGGCTTCGGGTAACGGTTAGGGTTAGGGTAAGGTGACGGGGCGGTTTAGGGTACAGGTTAGGGTACGACAACGGTTTAGGTTGAGCGTACGTGTTAGGGTACGGGTTAGGGTTAGCGTACGGGTTACGATTAGGGGACGGGTTACGGGAAGGCTTCGGGTAAGTGTTAGGGTTAGGGTTAGGGCTAGAGTTAGGGGACGGGGACGGTTTAGGGTACAGGTTAGGGTACGACAATGGTTTAGGGTGAGCATACGTGTTAGGGTACGTGTTAGTGTTAGCGCACGTGTTAGGATTAGGGGACGGGTTAGGGTAAGGCTTTCGGTAACGCTTAGGGTTAGGGTTAGGGGATGGGGACGGGGACGGTTTAGGGTATAGGTTAGGGTACGACAACGGTTTAGGGTGAGCATACGTGTTAGGATACGGGTTAGTGTTTGCGTACGGTTAAGGATTAGGGGACGGGTTAGTGTAAGGCTTCGGGTAAGTGTTAGGGTTAGGGTTAGGGGACGGGGATGGGGAAGTTTTAGGGTACAGGTTAGGGTACGACAACAGTTTAGGGTGAGCGTACGTGTTAGGGCATGGGTTACTGTTAGAGTACGGGTTAGGATTAGGGGACGGGTTAGGGTAAGGCTTCGGGTAAGTGTTAGGGTTAGGGTTAGGGTTAGGGTTAGGGGATGGGGACGGTTTAGTGTACAGGTTAGGGTACGACAACGCTTTAGGGTGAGCGTACGTGTTAGGGTACGGGTTAGTGTTAGCGTACGGGTTAGGATTAGGGGACGGTTTAGCTTAAGGCTTCGGGTAAGTATTAGGGTTAGGGTTAGGGGACGGGGACGGGGACGGTTTAGGGTATAGGTTAGGGTACGACAACGGTTTAGGGTGAGCATACGTGTTAGGATACGGGTTAGTGTTAGCGTACGGTTAAGGATTAGGGGACGGGTTAGTGTAAGGCTTCAGGTAAGTGTTAGGGTTAGGGTTAGGGGACGGGGATGGGGAAGTTTTAGGGTACAGGTTAGGGTACGACAACTGTTTAGGGTGAGCGTACGTGTTAGGGTACGTGTTAGTGTTAGCGTACCGGTTAGGATTAGGGGACGGTTTAGGGTAAGGCTTCGGGTAAGTGTTAGGGTTAGGGTTAGGGTTACGGTTAGGGTTAGGGTACGGGGAAGATTTAGGGTACAGGTTTGTGTACGACAACTGTTTATGGTGAGCGTATGTGTTAGTGTACAGTTTAGTGTTAGCGTATGGCTTAGGATTAGGGGACGGGTTAGGGTAAGGCTTCGGGTAAGGGTTAGGGTTAGGGTTAGGGTTAGGGTTAGGGTATGGGGACGGTTTAGGGTACAGGTTAGGATACGACAACTGTTTAGGTTGAGCGTACCTGTTAGGTTAAGGGTTAGTGTTAGCGTACGGGTTAGGATTAGGAGACGGGTTAGGGTAAGGCTTCGGGTAAGGGTTAGGGTTAGGGGACGGGGACGGTTAAGGGTACAGCTTAGGGTATGACAACGTTTTAGGGTGAGTGTACGTGTTAGGGTACGGGTTAGTTTTAGCGTACGGGTTACGATTATTGGACGGGTTAGGGTAAGGCTTCGGGTAAGGGTTAGGTTTAGGGTTAGGGTTAGTGTTAGGGGACGGGGACGGTTTAGGGTATAGGTTAGGGTACGACAACTGTTTAGGTTGAGCGTATGTGTTAGGGTACGGGTTAGAGTTAGCGTATGGGTTATGATTAGGGGACGGGTTAGGGTAAGTCTTTGGGTAAGTGTTAGGGTTAGGGTTAGGGGACGGGGACGGTTTAGGGTACAGTTTAGGGTATAACCACGGTTTAGGGTGAGCGTACGTGTTAGGGTACGGGTTATTGTTAGCGTACGGGTTAGGATTAGGGGACGGGTTAGGGTAAGGCTTCGGGTAAGGGTTAGGGTTAGGGTTAGGGGACGGGTACGGTTTAGTGTTCAGGTTAGGGTACGACAACGGTTTAGGGTGAGAGTACGGGTTAGTGTTAGCGTACGGGTTAGGATTATGGGAGGGATTAGGGAAAAGCTTTGGGTAAGGGTTAGAGTTAGGGTTAGGGTTAGGGCACGGGGACAGTTTAGGGTACGAAAACAGTTTAGGGTGAGCGTACGTGTTAGGGCAAGTTTTAGTGTTAGCGTACGGGTTAGGATTAGGGGACGGGTTAGGGTAAGGCTTCGCGTAAGTGTTAGGCTTAGGGTTAGGGTTAGGGTTAGGGTTGGGGACGGGGACGGTTTAGGGTACAGGTTAGGGTACAACAACGGTTTAGGGTGAGCGTAAGTGTTAGCGTACGGTTTAGTGTTAGCGTACGGGTTAGGATTAGGGGATGGGTTAGGGTAAGGCTTCGGTTAAGGGTAAGGGTTAAGGTTAAGGTTGGGGGACGGGGATGGTTTAGGGTACACGTTAGGTTACGACAACGGTTTAGGGTGAGTGTACGTGTTAGGGTACGGGTTAGTGTTAGCGTACGGGTTAGGATTAGGGGACGGGTTAGGGTAAGGCTCCGGGTAAGGGTTAGGGTTAGGGTTAGGGTGAGGGGACGGTGACGGTTTAGGGTACAGGTTAGTGTTCGCCAATGATTTAGGGTGAGCGTACGTGTTAGGGTACGGCTTAGTGTTAGCGTACGGGTTAGGATTAGGGGACGGTTTAGGTTAAGGCTTCGGGTAAGTGTTAGGGTTAGGGTTAGGGGACGGGGACGGGGACGTTGACGGGGACGGTTTAGGGTATACGTTAGGGTCCGACAACGGTTTAGGGTGAGCATACGTGTTAGGGTACGGGCTAGTGTTAGCTTACCGGTTAGGATTATGGGACGGTTTAGGGTAAGGCTTCGAGTAAGTTTTAGGGTTAGGGTTAGGGTTACGGTTAGGGTTAGGGTACGGGGAAGGTTTAGGGTACAGGTTTGTGTACGACAACGGTTTAGGGTGAGCGTATGTGTTAGTGTACAGTTTAGTGTTAGCGTACGGGTTAGGATTAGGGGACGGGTTAGGGTAAGGCTTCGGGTAAGGGTTAGGGTTAGGGTTAGAGTTAGGGTTAGTGTTAGGGTTATGGGATGGGGATGGTTTAGGATACAGGTTAGGGTAGGACAGCGGTTTAGGGTGAGGGCACGTGTTAGGATATGGGTGAGTGTTAGCGTACGGGTTAGGATTAGGGGACGGGTTAGGGTAAGGCTTCTGGTAAGGGTTAGGGTTAGGGTTAGGGTTAGGGTTAGGGGACAGGGACTGTTTAGGATACAGGTTAGCGTACGACAACGGTTTAGGGTGAGCTTACATGTTAGGGTACGGTTTAGTGTTAGCATACTTGTTGGGATTACGGCACGGTTTAGGATAAGGCTTCGGGTAAGGGTTACGGTTAGGGTTATGGTTAGGTTTAGGGTTAGGTTTAGGGGATGGGGACGGTTTAGGGTACAGGTTAGGGTACGACAACGGTTTAAGGTGTGATTACATATTACGGTATGGGTTAGGGTTAGCGTACGGGTTAGGATTAGGGGACGGTTTAGGGGAAGGCTTCTGGTACGTGTTAGGGTTAGGGTTAGGGGACGGGGACGGTTTAGGGTACAGGTAAGGGTACAACAACGGTTAAGGGTGAGCGTACCTGTTAGGGTACGGGTCAGAGTTATCGTACAGGTTAAGATTAGGGGACGGGTTAGGGTAAGGCTTCGGGTAAGGGTTAGGGTTAGGGTTAGGGTTAGGGGACGGGGACGGTTTAGGGTACAGGTTAGCGTACAACAACGGTTTAGGGTGAGCGTAAATATTAGGGCACGGGTTAGTGTTAGCGTACGGTTTCGGATTACTGGACGGGTTAGGTTAAGGCTTCGGGTAAGGGCTGGGTTAGGGTTAGGGTTAGGGGACGGGGACGGTTTAGGGTACAGGTTAGGGTATGACAAAGTTTTAGGGTGAGCATACGTGTTAGGGCACGGGTTAGTGTTAGCGTATGGGTTAGGAATAGTGGACAGGTTAGGGTAAGTCTTCGGGTAAGGGTTAGGTTTACGGTTAGGGTTAGGGTTAGGGTTAGGGGATGGGGATGCTTTAGCGTACAGGTTAGGGTACGACAAGGGTTTAGGGTGAGCGTACGTGTTAGGGTAGAGGTTAGTGTTAGCGTACGGGTTAGGATTAGGGGACGGGTTAGGGTAAGGCTTCGGGTAAGGGTTAGGGTTAGGGGTCGGGGATGGTTTACGGTACAGGTTAGGGTACGACAACGATTTAGGGTGAGCATACGTGTTAGGGTACGGGTTAGTGTTAGCGTACGGGTTAGGATTAGGGGACGGGTTAGGGTAGGGTTTCGGGTAAGGGTTAGGTTTAGTGTTATGGTTAGGGTTAGGGTTAGGGGACGGGGCGGTTTAGGGTACAGGTTAGGGTATGACAACGGTTTAGGGTGAGCGTACGTGTTAGGGTACAGTTTAGTGTTAGCGTATGGGTTAGGATTAGGGGACGGGTTAGGGTAAGGCTTCGGGTAAGGGTTAGGGTTAGGGTTAGGGTTAGGGGACAGGCCCGGTTTAGGGTACAGGTTAGGGTACGACAACGGTTTAAAGTGAACGTACGTCTTAGCGTATGGCTTAGTGTTAGCGTACGGTTTCGGATTAGGGGACGGGTTACGGTAAGGCTTCGGGTAAGGGTTAGGGTTAGGGTTAGGGTTAGGGTTAATGTTTGGGTTAGGGGATGGGGACGGTTTAGGGTACAGGTTAGGTTACGACAATGGTTTAGGGTGAACGTAAGTGTTAGGGTATGGGTTAGTGTTAGCTTACGGGTTAGTATTAGGGGATGGGTTAGGGTAAGGCTTCGGGTAAGGGTTAGGGTTAGTTATGGGTTAGGGTTAGAGTTAGGGGTCGGGGACCGTTTAGGGTACAGGTTAGTGTACGACAACGGTTTAGTTTGAGTGTACGAGTTAGGGTACGGGTTAGTGTTAGTGTACGGCTTAGGATTAGGGGACGGTTTAGGGTAAGGCTTCGGGTAATGGTTAGGGTTAGGGTTAGGGTTAACGTTAGGGTTAGGGGACGGGGACGTTTTAGGGTACAGGTTAACGTACATCAACGGTTTAGGGTGAGCGTACATGTTAGGGCACGGGTTAGTGTTAGCGTACGGGTTAGGATTAGAGGACGGGTTAGGGTAAGGTTTCGGGTAAGGTTTAAGATTAGGGTTAGGGGACGGGGACGTTTTAGGGTACAGGTTAGGGTATGACAACGTTTTAGGGTGAGAGTACGTGTTAGGGTACAGGTTAGTGTTAGCATACGGGTTAGGATTAGTGGATGGGTTAGGGTAAGGCTTCGGTTATGGGTTAGGTTTAGGGTTAGGGTTAGGGTTAGGGTTAGGTGACGGGGACGTTTTAGGGTACAGGTTAGGGTACGACAACGGTTTAGGGTGAGTGTACGTGTTAGGGTATGGCTTAGGGTTAGCGTACGGGTTAGGTTTAGGGGACGGGTTAGGGTAAGTCTTCGGGTAAGGGTTAGGGTTAGGGTTAGTGTTAGGGTTAGGGGACGGGACCGGTTTAGGGTACAGGTTAGGGTACGACAACGGTTTAAAGTGAACGTATGTGTTAGGGTACGGGTTAGTGTTAGCATACGGGTTAGGATTAGGGGACGGGTTAGGGTAAGGCTTCGGGTAAGGTTTAGGGTTAGGTTTAGGATTAGGGTTAAGGTTTGGGTTAGGGGATGGGGACGGTTTAGGGTATAGGTCAGGTTATGACAATGGTTTAGTGTGAACGTAAGTGTTAGGGTACGGGTTAGTGTTAGCGTACGGGTTAGGATTAAGGGACGGGTTAGGGTAAAGTTTCGGGTAAGGGTTAGGGTTAGTTATGGGTTAGGGTTAGAGTTAGGGGACGGGGACGGTTTAGGGTACAGGTTAGTGTATGACAACAGTTTAGGGTGATTGAACGTGTTAGGGTACGGGTTAGTGTTAGTGTACGGGTTAGGATTAGGGGACGGTTTAGGGTAAGGCTTCGGGTAAGGGTTAGGGCTAGGGTTAGGGGACGGGGACAGTTTAGGGTACAGGTTAGGGTACGACAAATATTTAGGGTGAGCGTACATGTTAGCATACAGTTTAGTGTTAGCGTACGTGTTAGGATTAGGGGACGGTTTACGGTAAGGCTTCGGGTAAGGGTTAGGGTTAGGGTTAGGGTTAGGGGATGGGGACGCGTTAGGGTACAGGTTAGGGTACGACAACGTTTTAGGGTGAGCGTACGTGTTATGGCACGGGTTAGTGTTAGCGTACGGGTTAGGATTATGGACGGGTTAGGGTAAGTCTTCGGGTAAGGGTTAGGTTTAGGGTTAGGGTTAGGGTTAGGGTTAGGGGACAGGGACGCTTTAGGGTAGAGGTTAGGGTACGACAAGGGTTTAGGGTGAGCGTACGTGTTAGGGTACATGTTAGTGTTAGCGTACGGGTTAGGATTAGGGGACGTGTTAGGGTAAGGCTTCAGGTAAGGGTTAGGTTTAGTGTTATGGTTAGGGTTAGGGTTAGGGGACGGGGACGGTTTAGGGTACAGGTTAGGGTACGACAACGGTTTAGGGTGAGCGTACGTGTTAGGGTACAGTTTAGTGTTAGCGTATGGGTTAGGATTAGGGGACGGGTTAGGGTAAGGCTTCGGGTAAGGGTTAGGGTTAGGGTTAGGGTTAAGGGATGGGGCCGGTTTAGGGTACACGTTAGGGTACGACAACGGTTTAAAGTGAACATACGTGTTAGGGTACGGGTTAGAGTTAGGCGTGCGGGTTAGGATTAGGGGACGGGTTAGGGTAAGGATTCGGGTAAGGGTTAGGGTTAGGGTTAGGGTGAGGGTTAAGGTTTGGGTTAGGGGATGGGGCGGTTTAGGGTACAGGTTAGGTTACGACAATGGTTTATGTTGAACATAAGTGTTAGGGTACGGGTTAGTGTTAGATTACGGGTTAGGATTAGGGGACGGGTTAGGGTAAGGCTTCGGGTAAGGGTTAGGTTTAGGGTTAGGGTTAGGTTTAGGGGACTGGGACAGTTTAGGGTACAGATTAGGGTACGACAAATGTTTAGGGTGAGCGTACGTGTTACGGTACAGGTTAGTGTTAGCGTACGGTTTAGGATTAGGGGACGGGTTAGGGTAAGGCTTCGGGTAAGGATTAGGGTTAGGGTTAGGGTTAGGGTTAGGGGACGGGGATGGGGCGGGGACGGTATAGGGTAGAGGTTAGGGTACGACAACGGTTTAGGGTGAGCGTACGTGTTAAGTTACGGGTTAGTGTTAACGTACGTTTTAGGATTAGGGGACGGGTTAGGGTAAGACTTCGGGGAAGGGTTATTGTTAGGGTTAGGGTTAGGGGACGGGGACGGTTTAGGGTACAGGTTAGGGTACGACAAAGGTTTAGGGTGAGCGTACATGTTAGCGTACAGGTTAGGGTTAGCGTACGGGTTAGGATTAATGGACAGTTTAGGGTAAGGCTTCGGGTAAGGGTTAGGGTTACGGTTAGGGGAAGGGGACGGTTTAGTGTACAGGTTAGAGTTACGACAATGGTTTAGGATGAGCGTATGTTTTAGGCTACGGGAAACAGTTAGCATATGGGTTAGGATTCGGGGACGGGTTAGGGTAAGGCTTCGGGTAAGGGTTAGGGTTAGGGTTAGGGGATGGGGACGGTTTAGGGTACAGGTTAGGGTATGACAACGTTTTAGGGTGAGTGTACGTATTAGGTTACGGGTTAGTGTTAGCGTACGGTTTAGGATTAGGGGACGTGTTAGGGTAAGGATTCGGGTAAGGGTTAGGGTTAGGGTTACGGGACGGGGACGCTTCATGGTACAGGTTAGGGTACGGCAACGATTTAGGGTGAGCGTACGTGTTAGGGCATGGTTTAGTGTTAGCGTACGGGTTAGGATTATGGGACGTGTTAGTGTAAGGCTTCGGGTAAGGGTTAGGATTAGGGTTAGGGTTAGGGTTAGGGGATGGGGACGGTTTAGGGTACAGGTTAGGGTACGACAACGGTTTAGGGTGAGCGTACGTGTTAGGGTACAGGTTAGTGTTAGCGTATGGTTTAGGATTAGGGTACGGGTTAGTGTAAGGCTTCAGGTAAGTGTTAGGGTTAGGGTTAGGGTTAGGGTTAGGGGACGGGTACGGTTTAGGGTACAGGTTAGGCTACGACAACAGTTTAAGGTGAGCGTACGTGTTAGGGTACGGGTTAGTGTTAGCATACGGGGTAGGATTAGAGGACGGGTTAGCATAAGGCTTCGGGTAAGGGTTAGGGTTAGGTTTAGGGTTAGGGTTAAGGTTAGGGTTAGGGGATGGGGACGGCTTAGGGTATACGTTAGTGTACGACAACAGTTTAGGTTGAGCGTACGTGTTAGAGTACGGGTTAGTGTTAGCGTATGGTTTAGGATTAGCGTACGGGTTAGGGTAAGGCTTCGGGTAAGGGTTAGGGTTAGGTTTAGCGGACAGCGATGGGGACGGAGACGGTTTAGTGTACAGGTTAGGGTACGACAACGATTTAGGTTGAGCGTACTTGTTAGCGTACGGGTTAGTGTTAGCGTACGGTTTAGGATTAGGGGACGGTTTAGGGTAAGGCTTCGTGTAAAGGTTAGGGTAAGGGTTAGGGGACGGGAACGGGGACGGTTTAGGGTTCAGGTTAGGGTACGACAACCGTTTAGGGTGAGCGTACGTGTTAGGTAATGGGTTAGGGTTAGCGTACGGGTTAGGATTCAGGGACGGGTTAGCGGAAGGCTTCGGGCAAGTTTTAGGGTTAGCGTTAGGGTACGGGGACGGTTTAGGGTACAGGTTAGGGTACGACAACGGTTAATGGTGAGCGTACGTGTTAGGGCACGGTTTAGTGTTAGCGTACGGGTTAGGATTAGGGGACCTGTTAGGGTAAGGCTTCGGGTAAGGGTTAGGGTTTGGGTTAGGGTTAGGGGACGGAGACGGGGACGGGGACGGTTTAGGGAACAGGTTAGGGTTCGTCAACGGTATAGGGTGAGCGTACGTGTTAGTGTACTGGTTAGTGTTAGCGTACGGGTTAGGATTAGGGGACGTGTTAGGGGAAGGCTTCGGGTAAGGTTTAGGGTTAGAGTTAGGGTTAGGGTTAGGGGACGGGGACGGTTTAGGGTACAGGTTAGGGTAGGAAAACGGTTTAGGGTGAGCGTATGTTTTAGGGTACGGGTTAGTGTTAGCGTACGGGTTAGGATTATGGGACGGGTTAGGGTAAGGCTTCGGGTAAGGGGTAGGGTTAGGGTTAGGGTTAGGGTTACGGTTATTGTACGGGGACGGTTTAGGGTACAGGTTAGTGTACGACAACGGTTTAGGTTGAGCGTACGTTTTAGGGCAAGGGTTAGTGTTAGCGTACGGGTTAGGATTAGGGGACGGGTTAGGGTAAGGCTTCGGATAAGGGTTAGGTTTAGGGTTAGGGTTAGGGTTAGGGGACGGGGATGGTTTAGGGTACGGGTTAGTTTACGACAACGGTTTAGGGTGAGCGTATGTGTTAGGGTACGGGTTAGTGTTAGTGTACGGGTTAGGATTATGGGACAGGTTAGGTTAAGACTTCTGGTAAGGGTTGTTGTTAGGGTTAGGGTTAGGGGACGGGGATGGTTTAGGGTACAGGTTAGGGTACGACAACGGTTTAGGGTGAGCATACGTGATAGGGCATAGTATAGTGTTAGCGTACGGGTTAGCATTAGGGGACGGGTTAGGGTCAGGCTTCGGGTAAGGGTTAGGGTTAGGGTTAGCGGACGGGGATGGTTTAGGGTCCAGGTTAGTGTATGCCAACGTTTTAGGGTGAGTGTACGTGTTAGAGTACGGGTTAGTGTTAGCGTACGGGTTAGGATTAGTGGACGGGTTAGCGTAAGGCTTCGGGTAAGGGTTAGGTTTAGGGTTAGGGTTAGGGTTAGTTTTAGTGCACTGGGACGGTTTAGGGTACAGATTAGGGTACGATAAAGTTTTAGGGTGAGCGTACGTGTTACGGTACAGGTTAGTGTTAGCGTACGGGTTAGGATTAGGGGACGGGTTAGGTTAAGGCTTCGGGTAAGGGTTAGGGTTAGGGTTAGGGTTAGGGTTAGGGGACGGGGACGGGTCGGGGACGGTATAGGGTAGAGGTTAAGGTACGACAATGGTTTAGGGTGAGCGTACGTGTTATGTTACAGGTTAGTGTTAGCGTACATGTTAGGATTAGGGGACGGGTTAGGGTAAGACTTCGGGGAAGGGTTATTGTTAGGGTTAGGGTTAGGGGACAGGGACGGTTTAGGGTACAGGTTAGGGTACGACAAAGGTTTATGGTGGGCGTACATGTTAGCGTACAGGTTAGTGTTAGCTTACGGGTTAGGATTAGGGGACGGTTTAGGGTAAGGCTTCAGGTAAGGGTTAGGGTTAGGATTAGGGTTAGGTTTAGGGTTAGGATTAGGGTTAGGGTTAGGGTTAGGATTAGGGGACGGGGATGGTTTAGAGTACAGGTTAGGGTACGACAACGTTTTGGGGTGAGCGTACGTGTTAGGGCACGGGTTATTGTTAGCGTACGGGTTAGGATTAGGGGACGGTTTAGGGTAAGGCTTCGGGTAAGTGTTAGGGTAAGGGTTAGTGTTAGGGTTAGGGTTAGGGTATGGGGACGGTTTAGGGTACAGGTTAGTGTACGACAAAGGTTTAGCGTGAGCATACATGATAGGGCACAGTTTAGTGTTAGCGTACGGGTTAGGATTAGGTGACGGGGTAGTGGAAGGGTTCGGGTAAGGGTTAGGGTTAGGGTTAGGGTTAGGGGTCGGGGACGGTTTAGGGTACAGTTTAGGGTACGAGAACGGTTTAAGGTGAGCGTACGTGTTAGGGTACGGGTTAGTGTTAGTGTACGGGCTAGGATTAGGGGACGGGTTAGGGTAAGGCTTCGCATAAGTGTTAGGTTTAGGGTTAGGGTTAGGGTTAAGGTTAGGGTTAGGGGATGGGGACGGTTTCGGGTACAGTTTAGTTTACGAAAATGGTTTAGGGTGAACGTACATGTTAGGGTATGCGTTAGTGTTAGCGTACGGGTTAGGATTAGGGGATGGGTTAGGGTAAGGCTTCGGTTAAGGGTTAGTGTTAGGTATGGGTTAGGGTTAGGGTTAGGAGACGGGGACGATTTAGGGTATAGGTTAGGGTACGACAACGCTTTAGGGTGAGCGTGCGTGTTAGGGTACGGGTTAGTGTTAGCCTACGGGTTAGGATTAGAGTACGGTTTAAGGTAAGGCTTCGGGTAAGGGTTAGGGTTAGGGTTAGGGGACGGGGACGGTTTAGGGTACAGGTTAGGTTTACGACAACGGTTTAGGATGAGCGTACGTGTTAGGGTATGGGTAAGTGTTAGCGTACGGGTTAGGATTATGGGACGGGTTAGGTTAAGACTTCTGGTAAGGGTTATTGTTAGGGCTGGGGTTAGGGGACGGGGACGGTTTAGGGTACAGGTTAGGGTACGACAACGGTTTAGGGTGAGCGTACGTGTTAGGGTACGCGTTAGTGTTAGCGTACGGATTAGGATTAGGGGACGGGTTAGGGTAAGGCTTCGGGTAAGGGTTAGGGTTAGGGTTAGGGGATGGGAAAGGTTTAGGTTACAGATTAGTGTATGACAACGTTTTAGTGTGAGTGTACGTTTTAGAGTACGGGTTAGTGTTAGCGTACGGGTTAGGATTAGTGGACGGGTTAGGGTAAGGCTTTGGGTAAGGTTTAGGTTTAGGGTTCGGGTTAGGGTTAGGGTTAGGGAATGGGGACGGTTGAGGGTACAGGTTAGGGTATGAGAAGGGTTTAGGGTGAGCGTAAGTGTTAGGGTACAGGTTAGTGTTAGCGTTCGGGTTAGGATTAGGGGACGGGTTAGTGTAAGGCTTCGGGTAAGGGTTAGGGTTAGGGTTGGGTTATGGTTAGGGTTAGGGGACGGGGACGGTTTAGGGTACAGCTTAGGGTACGACAACGGTTTAGAGTGAGCATATGTTTTAGGGTGCGGGTTAGTGTTAGCATACGGGTTAGGATTAGGGTATGGGTTAGGGTAAGGCTTCGGGTAAGGCTTGGGGTTAGAGTTAGGGTTAAGGTTAGGGTTAGGCGACGGGGACGGTTTAGGGTACAGGTTAGGGTACGACAACGGTTTAGGTTGAGCCTTCGTGTTAGGGTACGGGTTAGTGTTAGCGTACGGGATAGGATTATGGGACGGGTTAGGGTAAGGCTTCGGGTAAGGTTTAGGGTTAGGGTTAGGGTTAGGGTTAGGGTTAGGGTTAGGGGATGGGGACTGTTTAGTGTAGAGGTTAGTGTACGACATAGGTTTAGGGTGAGCATACGTGTTAGGGTACGGGTTAGTGTTATCGTACGGGTTAGGATTAGGGGACGGGATAGGGTAAGGCTTCAGGTAAGGGTTAGGGTTAGGGTTAGGGTTAGGGTTAGGGTTAGGGTTAGGGGACTGGGACCGTTTATGGTACATGTTAGGGTACGACAACGGTTTAGGGTGAGCGTATGTTTTAGGGTACGGTTTAGTGTTAGCGTACGGGTTAGGATTATGGGACGGGTTAGGGTAAGGCTTCGGGTAAGGGGCAGGGTTAGGGTTAGGGTTAGGGTTACGGTTATTGTACGGGGACGGTTTAGGGTACAGGTTAGTGTACGACAACGGTTTAGGTTGAGCGTACGTTTTAGGGCAAGGGTTAGTGTTAGCGTACGGGTTAGGATTATGGGACGGGTTAGGTTAAGACTTCTGGTAAGGGTTATTGTTAGGGTTAGGGTTAGGGGACGGGGACGGTTTAGGGTACAGGTTAGGGTACGACAACGGTTTAGGGTGAGCGTACATGTTAGCGTACAGGTTAGTGTTAGCGTACGGGTTAGGATTAAGGGACGGTTTAGGGTAAGGTTTCGGGTAAGGTTTAGGGTTAGGGTTAGGGTTAGGATTAGGGGACGGGGACGGTTTAGAGTTCAGGTCAGGTTACGACAACGTTTTAGGGTGAGCGTTCGTGTTAGGGCACGGGTTAGTGTTAGCGTACCGGTTAGGATTAGGGGACGGTTTAGGGTAAGCCTTCTGGTAAGGGTTAGGGTAAGGGTTAGGGTTAGGGTTAGGGTTAGGGGACGGGGACGGTTTAGGGTACAAGTTAGTGTACAACAACGGTTTAGGGTGAGCATACGTGATAGGGCATAGTATAGTGTTAGCGTACGGGTTAGCATTAGGGGATGGGTTAGTGTAAGGCTTCGGGTAAGGGTTAGGGTTAGGGGTCGGGGACGGTTTAGGGTACAGTTTAGGGTACGACGACGGTTTAGCGTGAGCGTACATGTTACGGTACAGGTTAGTGTTAGCGTACGAGTTAGGATTAGGGGACGGGTTAGGGTAAGGCTTTGGGTTAGGGTTAGAGTTAGTGTTAGAGTTAGGGATAGGGGACGGGTACGGTTTAGGGTACAGGTTAGGGTACGACAACGGTTTAAGTTGCGCATACGTGTTAGGGTACGGGTTAATGTTAGCGTACGGGTTAGGATTAGGGGACGGTGAGAGTAAGGCGTCGGGTAAGGGTTAGGGTTAGGGGTAGGGTTAGGGTTAAGGTTAGGGTTAGGGGATGGGGATGGTTTAGGGTACAGTTTAGGTTACGACAATGGTTTAGGTTGAACATATGTGTTAGGGACCGGGTAGTGTTACCATACGGGTTAGGATTAGGGGATGGGTTAGGGTAAGGCTTTGGGTAAGGGTTAGTGTTAGGTATGGGTTAGGGTTAGGGTTAGGGGACGGGGACGGTTTAGGGTACAGGTTAGTGTACAACAACGCTTTAGGGTGAGCGTACGTGTTAGCGCACGGGTTAGTGTTAGCGTACTGGTTAGGATTAGGGGACGGTTTAGGGTAAGCCTTCTGGTAAGGGTTAGGCTAAGGGTTAGGGTTAGGGTTAGGGTTAGGGGACGGGGACGGTTTAGGGTACAAGTTAGTGTACGACCACGGTTTAGGGTGAGCATACGTGATAGGGCATAGTTTAGTGTTAGCGTACGGGTCAGGATTTGGGGACGGGTTAGTGTAAGGCTTCGGGTAAGGGTTAGGGTTATGGTTAGGGTTAGGGGTCGGGGACGGTTTAGGGAACAGTTTAGGGTACGACGACGGTTTAGGGTGAGCGTACATGTTAGGGTACAGGTTAGTGTTAGCGTACGAGTTAGGATTAGGGGACGGGTTAGGGTAAGGCTTCGGGTTAGGGTTAGGGTTAGGGTACAGGTACGGTTTAGGGTACATGTTAGGGTACAACAACGTTTTAAGTTGCGCGTACGTGTTAGGGTATGGGTTAGTGTTAGTGTACGGGTTAGGATTAGGGGACGGGTGAGAGTAAGGCTTCGGGTAAGGGTTAGGGTTAGGGGTAGGGTTAGGGTTAAGGTTAGGGTTAGGGGATGGGGATGGTTTAGGGTACAGTTTAGTTTACGACAATGGTTTAGGTTGAACGTACGTGTTAGGGTACGGGTTAGTGTTACCGTACGGGTTAGGATTAGGGGTGGGTTAGGGTAAGGCGTCGGGTAAGGGTTAGTGTTAGGTATGGGTTAGGGTTAGGGTTAGGGGACGGGGACGGTTTAGGGTACAGGTTAGGGTACAACAACGCTTTAGGGTGAGCGTACGTGTTAGGGTACGGGTTAGTGTTAGCGTACGGGTTAGGATTAGAGGACGGTTTAGGTTAAGGCTTCGGGTAAATGTTAGGGTTAGGGTTAGGGTTAGGGTTAGGGGAAGGGGACGGTTTAGGGTACAGGTTAGAGTTACGACAACGGTTTAGGATGAGCATACGTTTTGGGGTACGGGAAACAGTTAGTGTACGGGTAAGGCTTCGGGTAAGGGTTAGTGTTAGGGTTAGGGGACAGGGAAGGGGACGGGGACGGTTTAGTGTACAGGTTAGGGTACGACAACAGTTCAGGGTGAGCGTACTTGTTAGGGTATGTTTTAGTGTTAGCTTATGGATTAGGATTAAGGGATGGTTTAGAGTAAGGCTTCGGTTAAGGGTTAGGTTAAGGGTTAGGGGACGGGGACGGTTTAGGGTACAGGTTAGTGTTCGATAACGTTTCAGTGTGAGCGTACGTGTTAGGGTACAGCTTAGTGTTAGCGTACGGGTTAGGATTAATGGACGGGTTAGGGTAAGGCTTCGGGTAAGCGTTAGGGTTAAGTTTAAGGTTAGGAGACGGAGACGGTTTAGGGTACAAGTTAGGGTGTGACCACGGTTTAGGGTGAGTGTACGTGTTAGGGTATGGGTTAGGGTTAGCATACGGTTTAGGTTTAGGGGATGGGTTAGGGGAAGGCTTCAGGTAAGGGTTAGGGTTAGGGTTAGGGTTAGGGGACGGTGACGGTTTAGGGTACAGGTTAGGGTTCCACAACGGTTTAGGGCGAGCCTACGTGTTAGGGTACAGGTTAGTGTTAGCGTACGGGTTAGTATTAGGGGACGGGTTAGGGTAAGGCTTCGGGAAAGGGTTAGGGTTAGGGTTAGTGTTAGGGGACGGGGACGGTTTAGGGTACAGGTTAGGGTACGACAACGGTTTAAAGTGAGCGTACGTGTTAGGGTACGGGTAAGGGTTAGCGTACGGGTTAGGATTAGGGGACGGTTTAGGGTAGAGTTTAGCGTACGACGAAGTTTTAAGGTGAGCGTACGTGTTAGGGCTCGGGTTAGTGTTTGCGTACGGGTTAGGATTAGGGGACGGGTTAGGGTAAGGCTTCGGGTAAGGGTTAGGTTTTGGGTTAGGGTTTGGGTTAGGGGACGGGGACGGGTTAGGGTACAGTTTAGGGTACGACAAAGGTTTAGGGTGAGCGTACGTGTTAGGGTACATGTTTGTGTTAGTGTACGGGTTAGAATTAGTGGACGGGTTAGGGTAAGACTTCGGGTAAGGGTTAGGGTTAGGTATGGGTTAGGGTTAGGCTTAGGGGACGGAGAAGGTTTAGGGTACAGGTTCGGGTACGACAAAGGTTTAGGGTGAGCGTACGTGTTAGGGTACTGGTTAGTGTTAGCGTACGGGTTAGGATTAGGGGACGGGTTAGGGTAAGGCTTCAGGTAAGGGTTAGGGTTAGGGTTAGGGTTAGGGTTAGGGTTAGGGGACGGGGACAGTTTAGGGTACAGGTTATGGTGCAACAACGGTTTAGGGTGAGCGTACGTGTTAGGGTAAGGTTTAGTGTTAGCGTACGGGTTAGGATTATGGGACGGGTTAGGGTAAGGCTTCGGGTAAGGGGTAGGTTTAGGGTTAGGTTTAGGTTTAGGGTTATTGTACGGGGTCGGTTTAGGGTACAGGTTAGGGTACGACAACCATTTAGGTTGAGCGTACGTGTTAGGGCAAGGTTTAGTTTTAGCGTACGGGTTACGATTAGGGGACGGGTTAGGGTAAGGCTTCGGGTAAGGCTTAGGTTTAGGGTTAGGGTTAGGGTTAGCGTCAGGGAACGGGGACAGTTTAGGGTATAGGTTAGGGTACGACAACGGTTTAGGGTGAGCGTACGTGTTAGGGTACGGATTGGTGTTAGCGTACGGATTAGGATTAGGGGACGGGTTAGGGTAAGGCTTCGGGTAAGGGTTAGGGTTACGGTTAGGGTTAGGTGACGGGGACCGTTTAGGGTACAGGTTAGGGTACAACAAAGTTTTAGGGTGAGCGTACATGTTAGCGTAAAGGTTAGTGTTAGCGTACGGGTTAGGATTATGGGACAGTTTAGGGTAAGGCTTCGGGTAAGGGTTAGGGTTAGGGATACGGTTAGGGTTAGGGTTAGGATTAGGGGAAGGGGACGGTTTAGAATACAGGTTAGGGTACGACAACGCTTTAGGGTGAGGGTACGTGTTAGGGCATGGGTTAGTGTTAGCGTACGGTTTAGGATTACTGGACGGGATAGGGTAAGACTTCGGTAAGGGTTAGGTTTAGGATTAGGGTTAGGGTTAGGGTTAGGGGACGGGGACGGTTTAGGGTACAGGTTACGTTACGACAAAGATTTAGCGTGAGCGTACGTGTTAGTGTACAACTTAGTGTTAGCGTACGGTTTAGGATTAGGGGACGGTTTAGGGTAAGGCTTCGGGTAAGTGTTAGGGTTAGGGGATGGGGATGGTTTAGGGTACAGGTTAGGGTAGGACAAGGGTTTAGGGTGAGCATACGTGTTAGGGTACAGGTTAGTGCTAGCGTACGGGTTAGGATTAGGGGACGGGTTATGGTAAGGCTTCGGGTAAGGCTTAGGGATAGGGTTAGGGTTAGGGTTAGGGGACGGGGACGGGGACGGTTTAGGGTACGACAACTGTTTAGGGTGAGCGTACGTGTTAGGACACTGGTTAGTGTTAGCGTACGGGTTAGGATTAGGGGACGGGTTAGGGTAAGAATTCAGGTAAGTTTTAGGGTTAGGGTTAGGGTTGGGGGACGGGGAGCGTTTAGGGTATAGGTTAGGGTACGAAAACGGTTTAGGGTGAGCGTACGTGTTAGGGTACGGGTTAGAGTTAGCGTACGGGTTAGGATTAGGGGACGGTTTAGGGTAAGGCTTTGGGTAAGGGTTAGGGTTAGGGTTAGGGTTAACGTTAGGGGACGGGGACGGTTTAGGATACACGTTAGCATACAACAACGGTTTAGGGTGAGCGTACGTGTTAGGGCACGGGTTAGTGTTAGCGTACGGGTTAGGAGTAGTGGACGGGTTAGGATAAGGATTCGGGTAAGGGTTAGGGTTAGGGTTAGGGTTATGGGACAGGGACGGTTTAGGGTACAGGTTAGGGTATGACAACGTTTTAGGGCGACTGTACGTGTTAGGGTACGGGTTAGTGTTAGCGTATGTGTTAGGATTAGTGGATGGGTTAGGGTAAGGATTCGCGTAAGGGTGAGGTTTAGGTTTAGGGTTAGGGTTAGCGGACGGGGACGGTTTAGTGTACAGGTTAGCGTACAACAACGTTTTAGGGTGAGCGTGCGTGTTAGGGTACAGGTTAGTGTTAGCGTACGGTTTAGGATTAGGGGACGCGTTAGGGTAAGGCTTCGGGTAAGGGTTAGGTTTAGTGTTAGGGTTAGGGTTAGGGTTAGGGGACGGGGATGGTTTAGGGTACAGGTTATGGTACGACAACTGTTTAGGGTGAGCATAAGTGTTAGTGTACGGTTTAGTGTTAGCGTACGGGTTAGGATTAGGGCACGGGTTAGGGTAAGGCTTCGGGTAAGGCTTAGGGTTAGGGTTAGTGTTAGGGTTAGGGTTAAGGGGCGGGGACGGTTTAGGGTACAGGTTAGGGTACGACAACGGTTTAGGGTGAGAGTATGTGTTAGGGTACGTGTTAGTGTTAGCGTACGGGTTCGGGTTAGGGTAAGGCTTCGGGTAAGGTTTAGGGATAGGGTTAGGGTTAGGGGACGGGGACAGTTTAGCGTACAGGTTAGTGTACGACATCGGTTTAGGGTGAGCGTACGTGTTAGGGTACGTGTTAGTGTTAGCGTACGGGTTAGGATTAGGGGACGGGTTAGGGTAAGGCTTCGGGTAAGCGTTAGTGTTAGGGATAGGGTTAAGGTTAGGGGACGGGGACGGTTTAGTATTCACGTTAGGGTACGACAACGGTTAAGGGTGAGTGTACGTGTTAGGGTACGGGTTAGTGGTAGCGTACTGTTTAGGATTAGCGGACGGGTTAGGGTAAGGCTTCGGGTAAGGGTTAGGTTTAGGGTTAGGGGACAGGGAAGGGGGCGGGGACGGTTTAGTGTACAGGTTAGGGTACGACAACAGTTTAGAGTGAGCGTACTTGTTAGGGTATGGTTTAGTGTTAGCTTACAGGTTAGGATTAAGGGACGGTTTAGGGTAAGGCTTCGGGTAAGTGTTAGTTTAAGGGTTAGGGGATGGGGACGGTTTAGGGTACAGGTTAGTGTACGATAACGTTTCCGTGTGAGCGTACGTGTTAGGGTACGGGTTAGTCTTAGCGTACGGGTTAGGATTAGGAGACGGGTTAGGGTAAGGCGGGTAATTGTTAGGGTTAAGATTAAGGTTAGGAGACGAAGACGGTTTAGGGTTCAAGTTAGGGTACGACAACGGTTTAAGGTGAGTGTACGTGTTAGGGTATGGGTTAGGGTTAGCGTACGGGTTAGGATTAGGGGACGGGTTACGGGAAGGCTTCGGGTAAGTGTTAGGGTTAGGGTTAGGGTTAGGGGACGGGGACGGTTTAGGGTACAGGTTAGGGTTCGACAATGGTTTAGGGTGAGCGTACGTGTTAGGGTACAGGTTAGTGTTAGCGTACGGGTTAGTATTAGGAGACGGGTTAGGGTAAGGCTTCGGGTAAGGGTTAGGGTTAGGGTTAGGGTTAGGGGACGGGGACGGCTTAGGGTACAGGTTAGGGTACGACAACGGTTTAAGGTGAGCGTACGTGTTAGGGTACGGTTTAGTGTTAGCGTACGGGTTAGGATTAGGGGACGGGTTAGGGTAAGGCTTCGGCTAAGGGTTAGGGTTAGGTGTGGGTTAGGGTTAGGGTTAGGGGACGGGGACGGTTTAGGGTACAGGTTAGTGTATGACAACGGTTTAGGGTGAGCGTACGTGTTAGGTTACGGGTCAGTGTTAGCGTACGGGTTAGGATTAGGGGACGGTTTAGGGTAAGGCTTCGGGTAAGGGTTAGGGTTAGGGTTAGGGTTAGTGGACAGGGACGGTGACGGTTTAGGGTACAGGTTAGGGTTACGACAACGGTTTAGGGTGAGCGTACGTGTTAGGGTACGTGTTAGTGTTAGCGTACGGGTTAGGATTAGGGGACGGGTTAGGGTAAGGCTTCGGGTAAGGGTTAGGGTTAGGCATAGGGTTACGTTTAGGGCACGGGGACGGATTCGGGTACACGTTAGGGTACAACAACGGTTAAGGGTGAGCGTACGTGTTAGGGTACGGCTTAGTGTTAGTGTACGGTTTAGGATTAGCGGGCGGGTTAGTGTAAGGCTTCGGGTAAGGGTTAGGGTTAGGGTTAGGGGACAGGGAAGGGGACGGGGATGGTTCAATGTACAGGTTAGGGTACGGCAACGGTTTAGGGTGAGCGTACTTGTTAGGGTATGGTTTAGTGTTAGCGTACGGGTTAGGATTAGGGGATGGTTTAGTGTAAGGCTTCGGGTAAGGGTTAGGGTAAGGTTTAGGGGACGGGGACGGTTTCGGGTACAGGTTAGTGTACGAAAACGTTTCAGGGTGAGCGTACGTGTTAGGGTACGGGTTAGTGTTATCGTACGGGTTAGGATTAGGGGACGGGTTAGGGTAAGGCTTCGCGTAGGTGTTAGTGTTAAGGTAAAGGTTAGGAGACGGAGACAGTTTAGGGTACAAGTTAGGGTACGACAACGGTTTAGAGTCAGCGTACGTGTTAGGGTATGTGTTAGGGTTAGCGTTCGGGTTAGGATTAGGGGACGGGTTAGGGAAAGGCTTCGGGTAAGTGTTAGGGTTCGGGTTAGGGTTAGGGGACGGGGACGGTTTAGGGTAAAGGTTAGGGTACGACAACAGTTAAGTGTGAGCGTACGTGTTAGGGCACGGTTTAGTGTTAGCGTACGGGTTAGGATTAGGGGACGGGTTAGTGTAAGGCTTCGGGTAAGTGTTAGGGTTTGGGTTAGGATTCGGTTTAGGGTACGGGGATGGGGACGGTTTAGGGTACAGGTTAGGGTTCGACAAAGGTTTAGGGTGAGCATACGTGTTAGGGTACGTGTTAGTGTTAGCGTACGGGTTAGGATTAGGGGACGGGTTATGGTAAGGCTTAGGGTAAGGCTTAGGGTTAGGTATCGGATAGGGTTAGGGTTAGGGGACGGAGACGGTTTAGGGTACAGGTTAGGGCTCGACAACGGATTAGGGTGAGCGTACATGTTAGGGTACGGGTTAGTGTTAGCGTACGGGTTAGGATTAGGGGACGTGTTAGTGTAAGGCTTCGGGTAAAGGTTAGGGTTAGGGTTAGGTTTAGGGTTAGGGGATGGGGATGGGGACGGTTTAGGGTACAGGAAACGGTACGACAATAGTTTAGGGTGAGCCTAGGTGTTAGGGTACGGGTTAGTGTTAGCGTACGGGTTAGGATTATGGGACTGGTTAGTGTATGGCTTCGGGTAAGGGTTAGGGTTAGGGTTAGGGTTATTGTACGGGGACGGTTTAGGGTACAGTTTAGGGTACGAAAACGGTTTAGGTTGAGCGTACGTGTTAGAGAAAGGGTTAGTGTTAGCGTATGGGTTAGGATTAGGGGACGGGTTAGGGTAAAGCTTCGGGTAAGGTTTAGGTTTAGGGTTAGGGTTAGGTTTAGGTTTAGGGGACGGGGACGGTTTAGGCTACAGGTTAGAGTACGACAACGGTTTAGGTTGAGCGTACCTGTTAGGGTACGGGTTAGTGTTAGCGTACGGGTTAGGATTAGGGGACGGGTTAGGGTAAGACTTCGGGTAAGGTTTATGGTTAGGGTTAGGGTTAGGGGACGGGGACGGTTTAGGGTACACGTTAGCGTACGACAACGGTTTAGGGTTAGCGTATGTGTTAGGGCACGGGTTAGTGTTAGCGTACGGGTTAGGATTAGTGCACGTGTTAGGGTAAGGCTTCGGGTAAGGGTTAGGGTTAGGGTTAGGGGACGCGGACGGTTTAGGGTACAGGTTACGGTATGACAACGTTTTAGGGTGAGTGTACATGTTATGGTACAGGTTAGTGTTAGTGGACGGGTTAGGGTAAGGCTTCGGGTAAGGGTTAGGTTTAGGGTTAAGGTTAGGGTTAGGGGACGGGGAAGGTTTAGGGTACAGGTTAGGGTACAACAATGGTTTAGGATGAACATACGTTTTAGGGTGCGGGTGAGTGTTAGAGTACGGGTTAGGATTAGGGGACGGCTTAGGGTAAGGCTTCGGGTAAGGCTTGGGTTTAGGGTTAGGGTTAGGGTTAGGGTACGGGGACGGTGACGGTTTAGGGTACAGGTTAGGGTACGACAATGGTTTAGGTTGAGGGTACGTGTTAGGGCACCATTTAGTGTTAGAGTACGGCTTAGGATTAGGGGACGGGTTAGTGTAAGGCTTCGGGTAAGGGTAAAGTTTAGGGTTTGTTTTAGGGTTAGGGTTAAGGGACGGGGACGGTTTATGGTACAGGTTAGGGTACGACAACGTTTTAAGGTGAGCGTACATGTTAGGTTATGGGTTAGGGTTAGCGTACGGGTTAGGATTAGGGGACGGGTTAGGGCAAGGCTTCGGGTAAGTGTTAGGGTTAGGGTTAGGGTTAGGGTTAGGGTTAGGGGACGGGGACGATTTAGGGTACAGGTTAGTGTACGACAACGTGTTAGTGTTAGCGTACGAGTTAGGATTAGGGAACAGGTTAGGGTAAGGCTTCGGGTAAGGGTTAGGGTTAGAGTTAGGGTTAGGGGACGGTGACGGTTTAGGGTACACGTTAGGGTACGACAACAGTTTAGGTTGAGCGTACATGTTAGGGTACGGGTTAGTGTTAGCGTACGGGTTAGGATTAGCGGACGGGTTAGGGTAAGGCTTCGGGTAAGGGTTAGGGTTAGGGTTAGGGTTAGGGGACGGGGACGGTTTAGGGTACAGGTTAGGGTACGACAACGGTTAAGGGTGAGCGTACGTGTTAGGGCACGGTTTAGTGTTAGCCTACGGGTTAGGATTAGGGGACGGGTTAGGGTAAGGCTTCGGGTAAGGCTTAGGGTTCGGATTAGGGTTAGGGTTAGGGGACTGGGACGGTTTAGGGTACATGTTAGGGTACGACAACGGTTTAGGGTGAGCGTACGTGTTAGGGCACGGGTTAGTGTTAGCGTACAGTTTAGGATTAGGGGACGGGTTAGGGTAAGACTTCGGGTAAGGGATAGGCTTAGGGTTAGGTTTAGGGGACGGGGATGGTTTAAGGTACATTTTAGGGTACGACAACGGTTAGGGTCAGCGTACGTGTTAGGGTACGGTTTAGAGTTAGTGTACGGGTTAGGATTAGGTGACGGTTTAGGGTAAGGCTTCGGGTAAGGGTTAGGGTTAGGGTTAGGGTTAAGGTTATGGTTAGGGAATGGGGACGGTTTAGGGTACAGGTAAGCGTACGACAACGATTTAGGGTGAGCGTACATATTAGGGCACGGGTTAGTGTTAGCGTACGGGTTAGGATTAGTGGACGGGTTAGGGTAAGGCTTCGGGTAAGGGTTAGGTTTAGGGTTAGGGGACGGGGACGTTTTAGGTTACAGTTTAGGGTATAACAACGTTTTAGTGTGAGTGTACGTGTTAGGGTACGGGTTAGTGTTAGCGTACGGGTTAGGATTAGGGGACAACTTAGGGTAAGGCTTCGGGTAAGGTTTAGGGTTAGGGTTAGGGTTAGGGGACGGGGACCGTTTAGCTTACAGGTTACGGTAAGACAACAGTTTATGTTGAGCGTTCGTGTTAGGGTATGTCTTAGTGTTAGCGTACGGGTTAGGATTAGGGGACGGGTCAGGGTAAGGCATCGGGTAAGGCTTAGGGTTACGGTTAGGGGACGGGGATGGTTTAGGGTACAGGTTAGGGCACGACAACGCTTTAGGGTGAGCGTACGTGTTAGGGTACCGGTTAGTGTTAGCATATGGGTTAGGATTAGAGTACGGTTTAGGGTAAGGCTTCGGGTAAGAGGGTTAGGGTTAGGGTTAGGGGACGGGGATGGTTTAGGGTACAGGTTAGGGTTACGACAACGGTTTTGGATGAGCGTAAGTTTTAAGGTACGGGTAAGAGTTAGCGTAAGGGTTAGGATTAGGCAACGGGTTAGGGTAAGGCTTCGGGTAAGGGTTAGGTTTAGGGTTAGGGTTAGTGTTAGGTGACGGGACGGGGACGGTTTAGGGTAAAGGTTAGCGTACAACAACGGTTTAGAGTGAGCCTACGTGTTAGGGCACGGGTTAGTGTTAGCGAATGGGTTAGGATTAGTGGACGGGCTAGGGTAAGGCTTCGGGTAAGGGTTAGGGTTAGGGTTAGGGGACGGGGACGGTTTAGGGTACAGGTTAGGGTATGATAACGTTTTAGGGTGAGTGTACGTATTAGAGTACGGGTTAGTGTTAGCGTACGGGTTAGGATTAGTGGACGGGTTAGGGTAAGGCTTCGGGTAAGCGTTAGGTTTAGGGTTAGCGTTAGGGTTAGGGGACGGGGACGGTTTAGGGTAGAGTTTAGGGTACAACAGCGGTTTAGGGTGAGCATACGTGTTAGGTTACGGGTTAGTGTTAGCGTACGGTTTAGGATTAGGGGAAGGGTTAGGGTAAGACTTCGGGGAAGGGTTATTGTTAGGGTTAGGGTTAGGGGACGGGGACGGTTTAGGGTTCAGGTTAGGGTATGACAACGGTTTAGGTTGAGCGTATGTGGTAGGGTACGGGTTAGGAATAGAGGACGGGTTAGGGTAAGGCTTCGGTTAAGGGTTAGGGTTAGGGTTAGGGTTAGGGGACGGGGACGGTTCAGGGCACAGGTTAGGGTACGACAAAGGTTTAGGGTGAGTGTACATGTTAGCATACAGGTTAGTGTTAGCGTACCGGTTAGGATTAGGGGATGGTTTAGGGTAAGGTTTCGGGTAAGGGTTAGTGTTAGGGTTAGGATTAGGGGACGGGGATGGTTTAGAGTACAGGTTAGGGTACGACAACCTTTAGGGTGACCGTACGTGTTAGGGCACGGGTTAGAGTTAGCGTACGGTTTAGGATTAGGGGACGGTTTAGGGTAAGGCTTCGGGTAAGGGTTAGGGTTAGGATTAGGGGAAGGGGATGGGGACGGGGACGGGGACGGTTTAGGGTACAGGTTAGTGTACGACAAAGGTTTAGGGTGAGCGTACGTGCTAGGGTACGTTTTAGTTTTAGCGTACGGTTTAGGATTAGAGGACCGGTTAGGGTAAGGCTTCGGGTAAGGGTTAGGGTTAGGATTAGGTTTAGGATTAGTGTTAGGATACGGGGAAGGTTTAGGGTACAGGTTTGTGTACGACAACGGTTTAGGGTGAGCGTATGTGTTAGTGAACAAGTTAGTGTTAGCGTATGGGTTAGGATTAGGGGAAGGGTTAGGGTAAGGCTTCGGGTAAGGTTTAGGGTTAGGGTTAGGTTTAGGGGACGGGGACTGTTTAGGGTACATGTTAGGGTACGACAATGTTTTAGGGGGAGCGTACGTGTTAGGGTACGGTTTAGTGTTCGCGTACTGGTTAGGATTAAGGGACGGGTTAGGGTAAGGCTTCGGGTAAGGGTTACAGTTAGGGTTATGGTTAGGGTTAGGGTTAGGGTTAGGGGACGGGGACGGGGACAGTTTAGGGTACAGGTTAGGGTACGAAAACGGTTTAGGTTTAGTGTACGTGTTAGGGTATGGCTTAGTGTTACCGTACGGGTTAGGATTAGGGGACGGGTTAGGGTAAAGCTTCGGGTAAGGGTTAGGGTTAGGGTTAGGGGACGGGGTCGGTTTAGGGAACAGGTTAGGGTACGACAACGGTTTAGGGTGAGAGTACGTGGTACGGTACGGGTTAGTGTTAGCGTATGGGTTAGGATTAGGGGACGGGTTAGGGTAAGGCATCGGGTAAGGGTATGTGTTAGGTTTAGGGTTAGGGGACGGGGACGGGGATGGTTTAGGGTACAGGTTAGGGTACGACAAAGTTTAGTGTGAGCGTACGTGTTAGGGCACGGGTTAGTGTTAGCGTACGGGTTAGGATTAGGGGACGGGTTAGGGAAAGGCTGCGGGTAAGGGTTAGGGTTAGGGTTAGGGGACGGGGACCGGTACGGATTAGGGTACAGGTTAGGGTACGACAACGGTTTAGGGTGAGCGTACATGTTAGGGTAAGGGTTAGTGTTAGCGTAAGGGTTAGGATTAGGGTACGGGTTAGGGTAAGGCTTCGTGTAAGGTTTAGGGTTAGGGTTAGGGTTAGAGGACAGGGTGGTTTAGGGTACAGGTTAGGGTACGACAACGGTTTAGGGTGAGCGTATGTGTTAGGGTACGGGTTAGGGTTAGCGTACGGGTTAGGATTAGGGGACGGGTTAGGGGAAGGCTTCGGGTAAGTGTTAGGTTTAGGGTTAGGGCTAGGGTTAGGGGACGGGGACGGTTTAGGGTACAGGTTAGGGTACGACAACGGTTTACGGTGAGCATACGTGTTAGGGTATGGTTTAGTGTTAGCGTACACGTTAGGATTAGCGGACGGGTTAGGGTAAGGCTTTGGGTAAGGCTTAGGGTAAGGGTTAGGGTTAGCGTCGGGGGCTGGGGACTGTTTAGGGTACAGGATAGGGTATGACAACGCTTTAGGCTGAGGTTACGTGTTAGGGCACGGGTTACTGTTAGAGTACGTGTTAGGATTAGGGGACGGGTTAGGGTAAGGCTTCGGGTAAGTGTTAGGGTTAGGGTTAGGGTTAGGGGACGGGGACGGGGACGGGGACGGTTTAGGGTACAGGTTAGTGTACGACAAAGGTTTAGGGTGAGCGTACGTGTTAGGGTAAGGGTTAGTGTTAGCATACGGGTTAGGATTATGGGACGGTTTAAGGTAAGGCTTCAGGTAAGGGTTAGGGTTAAGGTTAGGGTTAGGGTTAGGGAATGGGGACGGTTTAGGGTACAGGTTAGGGTACAACAATGGGTTAGTGTGAGCGTACGTGTTAGGGTACGGTTTAGTGTTAGCGTATGGCTTAGGATTACGGGACGGGTTAGGGTAAGGCTTTGGGAAAGGGTTAGGGTTAGGGTTAGGGTTAGGGTTAGGGTTAGGGGATGGAGAAGGGGAAGGTTTAGGGTACAGGTTTGGGTACGACAAAGGTTTAGGGTGAGCGTACGTGTTAGGTTAAGGGTTAGTGTTAGCGTACGGGTTAGGATTAGGGGACGGGTTAGGTAAGGCTTCATGTAAGGGTTAAGTTTAAGGTTAGGGTTCGGGTTAGGGGACGGGGACGGTTTAGGGTACAGGTTAGGGTACAACAGCAGTTTAGTGTGAGCGTACATGTTAGGGTACGTGTAAGTGTTTGCGTACGGGTTAGGATTACGGGACGGGTTAGGGTAAGGCTTCGGGAAAGGGTTATGGTTAGGGTTAGGGTTAGGGTTAGCGTTAGAGGACGGGGACAGTTTATGGTACAGGTGAGGCTATGACAACGGTTTAGGGTGAGCGTACGTGTTAGGGTACGGTTCAGTGTTAGCGTACGGGTTAGGAGTAGGGGACAGGTTAGGGGAAGGCTTCGGGTAAGGGTTAGGTTTAGGGTTAGGGTTAGGGGATGGGGACGGTTTAGGGTACAGTTTAGGGTACGACAACTGTTTAGGGTGAGCGTACGTGTTAGGGTACGGTTTAGGGTTAGCGTACGGGTTAGGATTAGGGGACGGGTTAGGGGAAGGCTTCGGGTAAGTGTTAGGATTAGGGTTAGGGCTAGGGTTAGGGGACGGGGACGGTTTAGTGTACAGGTTAGGGTACGACAACGGTTTAGGGTGAGCATACGTGTTAGGGTACGGGTTAGTGTTAACGTAAGTGTTAGGATTAGGGGACGGGTTAGGGTAAGGCTTCGGGTAAGTGTTAGGATTAGGGTTAGGGTTAGGGTTAGTGGACGGGGACGGGGACGGTTTAGGGTACTGGTTAGAGCACGACAATGCTTTAGGGTGAGCGTACGTTTTAGGGTAATGGTTAGTGTTAGCGTACGGGTTAGGATTAGGGGACGGGTTAAGGTAAGGCTTCGGGTAAGGGTTAGGGTTAGGGTTAGGGGACGGGGACGGGGACGGGGACGGTTTAGGGCACAGGTTAGGGTACGACAACTCTTTAGGGTAAGCATAAGTGTTAGGGTACGTGTTAGTGTTAGCGTAAGGTTTAGGATTAGGGGACGGGTTATGGTAAGGCTTCGGGTAGGGGTTAGGGTTAGGATCAGGGTTAGGGTTAGGGTTAGGGTTAGGGTTAGGGGATGGGGACGGTTTAGGGTACAGGTTAGGGTACGACAACGGTTTAGGGTGAGCGTACATGTTAGGGTACGGGTGAGAGTTAGCGTACGGGTTAGGATTAGGGGACGTGTTAGTGTAAGGCTTCGCGTAAGTGTTAGGGTTAGGGTTAGGGTTAGCGTTAGTGTTAGGGGATGGGGACGGTTTAGAGTACAGGTTAGAGTACGACAACGGTTTAGGGTGACGGTACGTGTTAGGTTAGGGTTAGTGTTAGCGTGCGGTTTAGGATTAGAGGACGGGTTAGGGTAAGGCTTCGGGTAAGTGTTACGTTTAGGGTTAGGGTTAGGGTTAGGGGACGGGGACGGCTTAGGGTACAGGTTAGGGTACAACAACGTATTATGGTGAGCATACATGTTAGGTTACGTGTTAGTGTTAGCGTACGGGTTAGGATTATGGGAAGGATTAGGGTAAGGCTACAGGTAAGCGTTAGGGTTAGGGTTAGGGACAGGGTTAGGGTACTGGGACAGTTTAGGGTACAGGTTAGGGTACGACAACGGTTTAGGGTGAGCGTACGTGTTAGGGCAAGGTTTAGTGTTAGCGTACGGGTTAGGATTAGGGGACCGGTTAGGGTAAGGCTTCGGGTAAAATTTAGGTTTAGGGCTAGGGTTAGGTTTAGGGATAGGGGACGGGGGCGGTTTATGGTACAGGTTAAGATACGACAACGGTTTAGGGTGAGCATACGTTTTAGGGTACGGGTTAGTGTTAGCGTACAGTTTAGGATTAGGGGACGGGGTAGGGTAAGTCTTCGGGTAAGGGTTAGGGTTAGGGTTAGGGATAGGGTTAGTGTTAGGGGACGGGGACGTTTTAGGGTACAGGTTAGGGTACGACAAAGTTTTAGGCTGAGCGTACGTGGTAGGGTATGGGTTAGTGTTAGCGTACGGGTTAGGATTAGGGGACAGTTTAGGGTAAGGCTTCGGGTAAGGTTTAGGGTTAGGGTTAGGGTTAGGGTTAGGGTTAGGCGATGGGGACGGTTTAGGGTACAGGTTAGGTTACGACAAGGGTTTAGGGTGAACCTACGTGTTATGGTATGGGTTAGTGTTAGCGTATGGGTTAGGATCAGGAGATGGGTTACGTTAAGGCTTCGGATAAGTGTTAGGGTTAGGTATGGCTTAGGGTTAGGGTTAGGGGACGGGGACGGTTTAGGGTACAGGTTAGGGTACGACAACGGTTTAGGGTGAGCATACGTGTTAGGGAACGGGTTAGTGTTAGGGTACGGGTTAGGATTAAGGGACGGTTTAGGGTAAGGCTTCAGGTAAGGGCTAGGGTTAGGGTTAGGGTTAGGGTTAGGGGACAGGGACGGTTTAGGGTACAGGTTAGGATTACGACAATGGTTTAGAGTGAGCCTACGTGTTAGGGTACGGGGTAGTGTTAGCGTACGGGTTAGGATTAGGGGACGGGTTAGGGTAAGGCTTCGGGTAAGGGTTCGGGTTAGGGTTAGGGTTAGCGTTAGGGTATGGGGAGGGTTTAGGGTAGAGGTTAGGGTACGACAACAGTTTAGGGTGAGTGTACGTGTTAGGGTATGGGTTAGTGTTAGCGTACAGGTTAGGATTAAGGGACGGGTTAGGTAAGGCTTCGGGTAAGGGTCAGGGTTAGGGTTAGGGGACGGGGACGGTTTAGGGTACAGGTTAGGGTACGACAACGGATTAGGGTGAGCCTAAGTGTTAGGGTACGGGTTAGTGTTAGCGTAAGGGTTAGGATTAGGGGACGGGTTAGGGTAAGGCTTCGGGTAAGGGTTAGGGTTAGGGTTAGGGTTAGGGTTAGTTGACGGGGACGGGTACGGTTTAGGGTACAGGTTATGGCACGATAACGGTTTATGATGGACGTACGTGTTAGGGCACGGGTTAGTGTTAGCGTACGGGTTAGGATTAGGGGACGGGTTAGGGTAAGGCTTCGGGTAAGTGTTAGAGTTAGGGTTAGGGTTAGGGGATGGGGAAGGGAACGGAGAGGGTTTAGGGTACAGGTTAGGGTATGACAACGGTTTATGGTGATCGTACGTGTTAGGGCACGGGTTAGTGTTAGCGTACGGGTTAGGATTATGGGACGGGTTAGTGTAAGGCTTCGGGTAAAGGTTAGGTTGAGTGTTAGGGTTAGGGTTAAGGTTAGGGGAAGGGGACAGTTTAGGGTACAGGTTAGTGTAAGACAACTGTTTAGTGTGAGCGTACGTGTTAGGGTACGGGTTAGAGTTAGCGTACGGGTTAGGATTAGGCGACGGGTTAGGGAAAGGCTTCGCGTAAGGGTTAGGTTTAGGGTTAGGGTTAGCGTTAGTGTTAGGGGACAGGGACGATTTAGGGTACAGGTTAGGGTACGACAACGGTTTAGGGTGAGCGTACATGTTAGGGTACGGGTTAGTGTTAGCATACGGGTTCAGATTAGGGGACGGGTTAGGGTAAGGCTTCGGGTAAGTGTTATTGTTAGGGTTAGGGTTACGGTTAGGGAACGGGGACGGTTTAGCGTACAGGTTAGTGTACGACAACGGTTTAGGGTGAGCGTATGTGTTAGGGTACGGGTTAGTGTTAGTGTACGGGTTAGGAAGAGGGGACGGGTTAGGGTAAGGCTTCGGGTAAGGGTTAGGGTTATGGTTAGGGTTAGGGTTAGTGGACGGGGATGGTTTAGGTTACAGGTTAGGGTACGACAACGTTTGACGGTGAGCCGGCGTGTTGGGGTTCGGCTAAGTGTTAGCATACGGGTTAGGATTAGGAGACGGGTTAGTGTAAGGCTTCGGGCAAGGGTTAGAGTTATGGTTAGGGTTAGGGGACGGCGAAGGGAACGGAGACGGTTTAGGGTACAGATTAGGGTACGAAAACGGTTTAGGATGAGCGTACGTGTTAGGGCACGGGTTAATGTTAGCGTATGGGTTAGGATTAGGGGACAGGTTAGGGTAAGGCTTTGGGTAAGGGTTAGGGATAGGGTTAGGGTTAGGTTTAGGGGATGGGGACGGTTTAGGGTACAGGTTAGGGTAGGACATCGGTTTAGGTTGATCGTACGTGTTAGGGCACGCGTTAGTGTTAGCGTACGGTTTAGGGTTAGGGGACGGGTTAGTGTAAGGCTTCAGGTAAGAGTTAGGTTTAGGGTTACGGTTAGGGTTAGGGGATGGGGACGGTTTAGGGTACAGGTTAGGGTACGACAATGATTTAGGTTGAGCTTACGTGTTAGGGTACAGGTTAGTGTAAGCATACGGGTTAGGATTAGGGGACGGTTTAGGGTAAGGCTTGGGTAAGGGTTAGTGTTAGGGTTAGGTTTACGGTTAGGGTTAGGGTTAGAGTTAGGGTTAGGGGACGGGGACGGTTTAGGGTACAGGTTAGGGTACGACAACGCTTTAGGTTGAGCGTACGTGTTAGGGCATGGGTTAGTGTTAGCGTACAGATTACGATTAGGGGTCGGGTTAGGGTAAGTCTTTGGTAAGGGTTAGGGTTAGGGTTAGGGTTAGGGTTATGGTTAGCGTTAGGGTATGGGGACTGTTCAGGGTACAGGTTAGGGTAGGACAACAGTTTAGGGTGAGCGTACGTGTTAGGGTACGGGTTTGTGTTAGCGTACGGGTTAGGATTAGGGGACGGGTTAGGGTAAGGCCTCGTGTAAGGGTTAGGTTTAGGGTTATGGTTATGGTTAGGGGACGGGGACGTTTTAGGGTACACGTTAGGGTACGACAACGGTTTAGGGTGAGCGTACGTGTTAGGGTATGGGTTACTGTTAGCGTACGGGTTAGGATTAGGGGACGGGTTAGTGTAAGGATTCTGGTTAGGGTTAGGGTTTGGGTTAGGGTTAGGGTTAGGGTTAGGGGACGGGGACGATTTAGGGTACAGGTTAGTGTACGACAACGTGTTAGTGTTAGCGTACGAGTTAGGATTAGGGAACAGGTTAGGGTAAGGCTTCGGGTAAGGGTTAGGGTTAGAGTTAGGGTTAGGGGACGGTGACGGTTTAGGGTACACGTTAGGGTACGACAACAGTTTAGGTTGAGCGTACATGTTAGGGTACGGGTTAGTGTTAGCGTACGGGTTAGGATTAGCGGACGGGTTAGGGTAAGGCTTCGGGTAAGGGTTAGGGTTAGGGTTAGGGTTAGGGGACGGGGACGGTTTAGGGTACAGGTTAGGGTACGACAACGGTTAAGGGTGAGCGTACGTGTTAGGGCACGGTTTAGTGTTAGCCTACGGGTTAGGATTAGGGGACGGGTTAGGGTAAGGCTTCGGGTAAGGCTTAGGGTTCGGATTAGGGTTAGGGTTAGGGGACTGGGACGGTTTAGGGTACATGTTAGGGTACGACAACGGTTTAGGGTGAGCGTACGTGTTAGGGCACGGGTTAGTGTTAGCGTACAGTTTAGGATTAGGGGACGGGTTAGGGTAAGACTTCGGGTAAGGGATAGGCTTAGGGTTAGGTTTAGGGGACGGGGATGGTTTAAGGTACATTTTAGGGTACGACAACGGTTAGGGTCAGCGTACGTGTTAGGGTACGGTTTAGAGTTAGTGTACGGGTTAGGATTAGGTGACGGTTTAGGGTAAGGCTTCGGGTAAGGGTTAGGGTTAGGGTTAGGGTTAAGGTTATGGTTAGGGAATGGGGACGGTTTAGGGTACAGGTAAGCGTACGACAACGATTTAGGGTGAGCGTACATATTAGGGCACGGGTTAGTGTTAGCGTACGGGTTAGGATTAGTGGACGGGTTAGGGTAAGGCTTCGGGTAAGGGTTAGGTTTAGGGTTAGGGGACGGGGACGTTTTAGGTTACAGTTTAGGGTATAACAACGTTTTAGTGTGAGTGTACGTGTTAGGGTACGGGTTAGTGTTAGCGTACGGGTTAGGATTAGGGGACAACTTAGGGTAAGGCTTCGGGTAAGGTTTAGGGTTAGGGTTAGGGTTAGGGGACGGGGACCGTTTAGCTTACAGGTTACGGTAAGACAACAGTTTATGTTGAGCGTTCGTGTTAGGGTATGTCTTAGTGTTAGCGTACGGGTTAGGATTAGGGGACGGGTCAGGGTAAGGCATCGGGTAAGGCTTAGGGTTACGGTTAGGGGACGGGGATGGTTTAGGGTACAGGTTAGGGCACGACAACGCTTTAGGGTGAGCGTACGTGTTAGGGTACCGGTTAGTGTTAGCATATGGGTTAGGATTAGAGTACGGTTTAGGGTAAGGCTTCGGGTAAGAGGGTTAGGGTTAGGGTTAGGGGACGGGGATGGTTTAGGGTACAGGTTAGGGTTACGACAACGGTTTTGGATGAGCGTAAGTTTTAGGGTACGGGTAAGAGTTAGCGTAAGGGTTAGGATTAGGCAACGGGTTAGGGTAAGGCTTCGGGTAAGGGTTAGGTTTAGGGTTAGGGTTAGTGTTAGGTGACGGGACGGGGACGGTTTAGGGTAAAGGTTAGCGTACAACAACGGTTTAGAGTGAGCCTACGTGTTAGGGCACGGGTTAGTGTTAGCGAATGGGTTAGGATTAGTGGACGGGCTAGGGTAAGGCTTCGGGTAAGGGTTAGGGTTAGGGTTAGGGGACGGGGACGGTTTAGGGTACAGGTTAGGGTATGATAACGTTTTAGGGTGAGTGTACGTATTAGAGTACGGGTTAGTGTTAGCGTACGGGTTAGGATTAGTGGACGGGTTAGGGTAAGGCTTCGGGTAAGCGTTAGGTTTAGGGTTAGCGTTAGGGTTAGGGGACGGGGACGGTTTAGGGTAGAGTTTAGGGTACAACAGCGGTTTAGGGTGAGCATACGTGTTAGGTTACGGGTTAGTGTTAGCGTACGGTTTAGGATTAGGGGAAGGGTTAGGGTAAGACTTCGGGGAAGGGTTATTGTTAGGGTTAGGGTTAGGGGACGGGGACGGTTTAGGGTTCAGGTTAGGGTATGACAACGGTTTAGGTTGAGCGTATGTGGTAGGGTACGGGTTAGGAATAGAGGACGGGTTAGGGTAAGGCTTCGGTTAAGGGTTAGGGTTAGGGTTAGGGTTAGGGGACGGGGACGGTTCAGGGCACAGGTTAGGGTACGACAAAGGTTTAGGGTGAGTGTACATGTTAGCATACAGGTTAGTGTTAGCGTACCGGTTAGGATTAGGGGATGGTTTAGGGTAAGGTTTCGGGTAAGGGTTAGTGTTAGGGTTAGGATTAGGGGACGGGGATGGTTTAGAGTACAGGTTAGGGTACGACAACCTTTAGGGTGACCGTACGTGTTAGGGCACGGGTTAGAGTTAGCGTACGGTTTAGGATTAGGGGACGGTTTAGGGTAAGGCTTCGGGTAAGGGTTAGGGTTAGGATTAGGGGAAGGGGATGGGGACGGGGACGGGGACGGTTTAGGGTACAGGTTAGTGTACGACAAAGGTTTAGGGTGAGCGTACGTGCTAGGGTACGTTTTAGTTTTAGCGTACGGTTTAGGATTAGAGGACCGGTTAGGGTAAGGCTTCGGGTAAGGGTTAGGGTTAGGATTAGGTTTAGGATTAGTGTTAGGATACGGGGAAGGTTTAGGGTACAGGTTTGTGTACGACAACGGTTTAGGGTGAGCGTATGTGTTAGTGAACAAGTTAGTGTTAGCGTATGGGTTAGGATTAGGGGAAGGGTTAGGGTAAGGCTTCGGGTAAGGTTTAGGGTTAGGGTTAGGTTTAGGGGACGGGGACTGTTTAGGGTACATGTTAGGGTACGACAATGTTTTAGGGGGAGCGTACGTGTTAGGGTACGGTTTAGTGTTCGCGTACTGGTTAGGATTAAGGGACGGGTTAGGGTAAGGCTTCGGGTAAGGGTTACAGTTAGGGTTATGGTTAGGGTTAGGGTTAGGGTTAGGGGACGGGGACGGGGACAGTTTAGGGTACAGGTTAGGGTACGAAAACGGTTTAGGTTTAGTGTACGTGTTAGGGTATGGCTTAGTGTTACCGTACGGGTTAGGATTAGGGGACGGGTTAGGGTAAAGCTTCGGGTAAGGGTTAGGGTTAGGGTTAGGGGACGGGGTCGGTTTAGGGAACAGGTTAGGGTACGACAACGGTTTAGGGTGAGAGTACGTGGTACGGTACGGGTTAGTGTTAGCGTATGGGTTAGGATTAGGGGACGGGTTAGGGTAAGGCATCGGGTAAGGGTATGTGTTAGGTTTAGGGTTAGGGGACGGGGACGGGGATGGTTTAGGGTACAGGTTAGGGTACGACAAAGTTTAGTGTGAGCGTACGTGTTAGGGCACGGGTTAGTGTTAGCGTACGGGTTAGGATTAGGGGACGGGTTAGGGAAAGGCTGCGGGTAAGGGTTAGGGTTAGGGTTAGGGGACGGGGACCGGTACGGATTAGGGTACAGGTTAGGGTACGACAACGGTTTAGGGTGAGCGTACATGTTAGGGTAAGGGTTAGTGTTAGCGTAAGGGTTAGGATTAGGGTACGGGTTAGGGTAAGGCTTCGTGTAAGGTTTAGGGTTAGGGTTAGGGTTAGAGGACAGGGTGGTTTAGGGTACAGGTTAGGGTACGACAACGGTTTAGGGTGAGCGTATGTGTTAGGGTACGGGTTAGGGTTAGCGTACGGGTTAGGATTAGGGGACGGGTTAGGGGAAGGCTTCGGGTAAGTGTTAGGTTTAGGGTTAGGGCTAGGGTTAGGGGACGGGGACGGTTTAGGGTACAGGTTAGGGTACGACAACGGTTTACGGTGAGCATACGTGTTAGGGTATGGTTTAGTGTTAGCGTACACGTTAGGATTAGCGGACGGGTTAGGGTAAGGCTTTGGGTAAGGCTTAGGGTAAGGGTTAGGGTTAGCGTCGGGGGCTGGGGACTGTTTAGGGTACAGGATAGGGTATGACAACGCTTTAGGCTGAGGTTACGTGTTAGGGCACGGGTTACTGTTAGAGTACGTGTTAGGATTAGGGGACGGGTTAGGGTAAGGCTTCGGGTAAGTGTTAGGGTTAGGGTTAGGGTTAGGGGACGGGGACGGGGACGGGGACGGTTTAGGGTACAGGTTAGTGTACGACAAAGATTTAGGGTGAGCGTACGTGTTAGGGTAAGGGTTAGTGTTAGCATACGGGTTAGGATTATGGGACGGTTTAAGGTAAGGCTTCAGGTAAGGGTTAGGGTTAAGGTTAGGGTTAGGGTTAGGGAATGGGGACGGTTTAGGGTACAGGTTAGGGTACAACAATGGGTTAGTGTGAGCGTACGTGTTAGGGTACGGTTTAGTGTTAGCGTATGGCTTAGGATTACGGGACGGGTTAGGGTAAGGCTTTGGGAAAGGGTTAGGGTTAGGGTTAGGGTTAGGGTTAGGGTTAGGGGATGGAGAAGGGGAAGGTTTAGGGTACAGGTTTGGGTACGACAAAGGTTTAGGGTGAGCGTACGTGTTAGGTTAAGGGTTAGTGTTAGCGTACGGGTTAGGATTAGGGGACGGGTTAGGTAAGGCTTCATGTAAGGGTTAAGTTTAAGGTTAGGGTTCGGGTTAGGGGACGGGGACGGTTTAGGGTACAGGTTAGGGTACAACAGCAGTTTAGTGTGAGCGTACATGTTAGGGTACGTGTAAGTGTTTGCGTACGGGTTAGGATTACGGGACGGGTTAGGGTAAGGCTTCGGGAAAGGGTTATGGTTAGGGTTAGGGTTAGGGTTAGCGTTAGAGGACGGGGACAGTTTATGGTACAGGTGAGGCTATGACAACGGTTTAGGGTGAGCGTACGTGTTAGGGTACGGTTCAGTGTTAGCATACGGGTTAGGAGTAGGGGACAGGTTAGGGGAAGGCTTCGGGTAAGGGTTAGGTTTAGGGTTAGGGTTAGGGGATGGGGACGGTTTAGGGTACAGTTTAGGGTACGACAACTGTTTAGGGTGAGCGTACGTGTTAGGGTACGGTTTAGGGTTAGCGTACGGGTTAGGATTAGGGGACGGGTTAGGGGAAGGCTTCGGGTAAGTGTTAGGATTAGGGTTAGGGCTAGGGTTAGGGGACGGGGACGGTTTAGTGTACAGGTTAGGGTACGACAACGGTTTAGGGTGAGCATACGTGTTAGGGTACGGGTTAGTGTTAACGTAAGTGTTAGGATTAGGGGACGGGTTAGGGTAAGGCTTCGGGTAAGTGTTAGGATTAGGGTTAGGGTTAGGGTTAGTGGACGGGGACGGGGACGGTTTAGGGTACTGGTTAGAGCACGACAATGCTTTAGGGTGAGCGTACGTTTTAGGGTAATGGTTAGTGTTAGCGTACGGGTTAGGATTAGGGGACGGGTTAAGGTAAGGCTTCGGGTAAGGGTTAGGGTTAGGGTTAGGGTTAGGGGACGGGGACGGGGACGGGGACGGTTTAGGGCACAGGTTAGGGTACGACAACTCTTTAGGGTAAGCATAAGTGTTAGGGTACGTGTTAGTGTTAGCGTAAGGTTTAGGATTAGGGGACGGGTTATGGTAAGGCTTCGGGTAGGGGTTAGGGTTAGGATCAGGGTTAGGGTTAGGGTTAGGGTTAGGATTAGGGGATGGGGACGGTTTAGGGTACAGGTTAGGGTACGACAACGGTTTAGGGTGAGCGTACATGTTAGGGTACGGGTGAGAGTTAGCGTACGGGTTAGGATTAGGGGACGTGTTAGTGTAAGGCTTCGCGTAAGTGTTAGGGTTAGGGTTAGGGTTAGCGTTAGTGTTAGGGGATGGGGACGGTTTAGAGTACAGGTTAGAGTACGACAACGGTTTAGGGTGACGGTACGTGTTAGGTTAGGGTTAGTGTTAGCGTGCGGTTTAGGATTAGAGGACGGGTTAGGGTAAGGCTTCGGGTAAGTGTTACGTTTAGGGTTAGGGTTAGGGTTAGGGGACGGGGACGGCTTAGGGTACAGGTTAGGGTACAACAACGTATTATGGTGAGCATACATGTTAGGTTACATGTTAGTGTTAGCGTACGGGTTAGGATTATGGGAAGGATTAGGGTAAGGCTACAGGTAAGCGTTAGGGTTAGGGTTAGGGACAGGGTTAGGGTACTGGGACAGTTTAGGGTACAGGTTAGGGTACGACAACGGTTTAGGGTGAGCGTACGTGTTAGGGCAAGGTTTAGTGTTAGCGTACAGGTTAGGATTAGGGGACCGGTTAGGGTAAGGCTTCGGGTAAAATTTAGGTTTAGGGCTAGGGTTAGGTTTAGGGATAGGGGACGGGGGCGGTTTATGGTACAGGTTAAGATACGACAACGGTTTAGGGTGAGCATACGTTTTAGGGTACGGGTTAGTGTTAGCGTACAGTTTAGGATTAGGGGACGGGGTAGGGTAAGGCTTCGGGTAAGGGTTAGGGTTAGGGTTAGGGATAGGGTTAGTGTTAGGGGACGGGGACGTTTTAGGGTACAGGTTAGGGTACGACAAAGTTTTAGGCTGAGCGTACGTGGTAGGGTATGGGTTAGTGTTAGCGTACGGGTTAGGATTAGGGGACAGTTTAGGGTAAGGCTTCGGGTAAGGTTTAGGGTTAGGGTTAGGGTTAGGGTTAGGGTTAGGCGATGGGGACGGTTTAGGGTACAGGTTAGGTTACGACAAGGGTTTAGGGTGAACCTACGTGTTATGGTATGGGTTAGTGTTAGCGTATGGGTTAGGATCAGGAGATGGGTTACGTTAAGGCTTCGGATAAGTGTTAGGGTTAGGTATGGCTTAGGGTTAGGGTTAGGGGACGGGGACGGTTTAGGGTACAGGTTAGGGTACGACAACGGTTTAGGGTGAGCATACGTGTTAGGGAACGGGTTAGTGTTAGGGTACGGGTTAGGATTAAGGGACGGTTTAGGGTAAGGCTTCAGGTAAGGGCTAGGGTTAGGGTTAGGGTTAGGGTTAGGGGACAGGGACGGTTTAGGGTACAGGTTAGGATTACGACAATGGTTTAGAGTGAGCCTACGTGTTAGGGTACGGGGTAGTGTTAGCGTACGGGTTAGGATTAGGGGACGGGTTAGGGTAAGGCTTCGGGTAAGGGTTCGGGTTAGGGTTAGGGTTAGCGTTAGGGTATGGGGAGGGTTTAGGGTAGAGGTTAGGGTACGACAACAGTTTAGGGTGAGTGTACGTGTTAGGGTATGGGTTAGTGTTAGCGTACAGGTTAGGATTAAGGGACGGGTTAGGTAAGGCTTCGGGTAAGGGTCAGGGTTAGGGTTAGGGGACGGGGACGGTTTAGGGTACAGGTTAGGGTACGACAACGGATTAGGGTGAGCCTAAGTGTTAGGGTACGGGTTAGTGTTAGCGTAAGGGTTAGGATTAGGGGACGGGTTAGGGTAAGGCTTCGGGTAAGGGTTAGGGTTAGGGTTAGGGTTAGGGTTAGTTGACGGGGACGGGTACGGTTTAGGGTACAGGTTATGGCACGATAACGGTTTATGATGGACGTACGTGTTAGGGCACGGGTTAGTGTTAGCGTACGGGTTAGGATTAGGGGACGGGTTAGGGTAAGGCTTCGGGTAAGTGTTAGAGTTAGGGTTAGGGTTAGGGGATGGGGAAGGGAACGGAGAGGGTTTAGGGTACAGGTTAGGGTATGACAACGGTTTATGGTGATCGTACGTGTTAGGGCACGGGTTAGTGTTAGCGTACGGGTTAGGATTATGGGACGGGTTAGTGTAAGGCTTCGGGTAAAGGTTAGGTTGAGTGTTAGGGTTAGGGTTAAGGTTAGGGGAAGGGGACAGTTTAGGGTACAGGTTAGTGTAAGACAACTGTTTAGTGTGAGCGTACGTGTTAGGGTACGGGTTAGAGTTAGCGTACGGGTTAGGATTAGGCGACGGGTTAGGGAAAGGCTTCGCGTAAGGGTTAGGTTTAGGGTTAGGGTTAGCGTTAGTGTTAGGGGACAGGGACGATTTAGGGTACAGGTTAGGGTACGACAACGGTTTAGGGTGAGCGTACATGTTAGGGTACGGGTTAGTGTTAGCATACGGGTTCAGATTAGGGGACGGGTTAGGGTAAGGCTTCGGGTAAGTGTTATTGTTAGGGTTAGGGTTACGGTTAGGGAACGGGGACGGTTTAGCGTACAGGTTAGTGTACGACAACGGTTTAGGGTGAGCGTATGTGTTAGGGTACGGGTTAGTGTTAGTGTACGGGTTAGGAAGAGGGGACGGGTTAGGGTAAGGCTTCGGGTAAGGGTTAGGGTTATGGTTAGGGTTAGGGTTAGTGGACGGGGATGGTTTAGGTTACAGGTTAGGGTACGACAACGTTTGACGGTGAGCCGGCGTGTTGGGGTTCGGCTAAGTGTTAGCATACGGGTTAGGATTAGGAGACGGGTTAGTGTAAGGCTTCGGGCAAGGGTTAGAGTTATGGTTAGGGTTAGGGGACGGCGAAGGGAACGGAGACGGTTTAGGGTACAGATTAGGGTACGAAAACGGTTTAGGATGAGCGTACGTGTTAGGGCACGGGTTAATGTTAGCGTATGGGTTAGGATTAGGGGACAGGTTAGGGTAAGGCTTTGGGTAAGGGTTAGGGATAGGGTTAGGGTTAGGTTTAGGGGATGGGGACGGTTTAGGGTACAGGTTAGGGTAGGACATCGGTTTAGGTTGATCGTACGTGTTAGGGCACGCGTTAGTGTTAGCGTACGGTTTAGGGTTAGGGGACGGGTTAGTGTAAGGCTTCAGGTAAGAGTTAGGTTTAGGGTTACGGTTAGGGTTAGGGGATGGGGACGGTTTAGGGTACAGGTTAGGGTACGACAATGATTTAGGTTGAGCTTACGTGTTAGGGTACAGGTTAGTGTAAGCATACGGGTTAGGATTAGGGGACGGTTTAGGGTAAGGCTTGGGTAAGGGTTAGTGTTAGGGTTAGGTTTACGGTTAGGGTTAGGGTTAGAGTTAGGGTTAGGGGACGGGGACGGTTTAGGGTACAGGTTAGGGTACGACAACCCTTTAGGTTGAGCGTACGTGTTAGGGCATGGGTTAGTGTTAGCGTACAGATTACGATTAGGGGTCGGGTTAGGGTAAGTCTTTGGTAAGGGTTAGGGTTAGGGTTAGGGTTAGGGTTATGGTTAGCGTTAGGGTATGGGGACTGTTCAGGGTACAGGTTAGGGTAGGACAACAGTTTAGGGTGAGCGTACGTGTTAGGGTACGGGTTTGTGTTAGCGTACGGGTTAGGATTAGGGGACGGGTTAGGGTAAGGCCTCGTGTAAGGGTTAGGTTTAGGGTTATGGTTATGGTTAGGGGACGGGGACGTTTTAGGGTACACGTTAGGGTACGACAACGGTTTAGGGTGAGCGTACGTGTTAGGGTATGGGTTACTGTTAGCGTACGGGTTAGGATTAGCGGACGGGTTAGGGTAAGGGTTAGGGTTAGGATTAGGGTTTGGGTTAGGGTTAGGGGACGGTTTAGGGTAAAGGTTAGGGTACGGCAATGGTTTAGGGTGAGCGTACATTTTAGGGTGTTTTAGTGTTATCGTACGGCTTAGGATTAGGGGACGCGTTAGTGTAAGGCTTCGGGTAAGGGTTAGGTTTAGGATTAGGGTTAGGGTTAGGGGACGGGACGCTTTAGGGTACAGGTTATGGTACGACAACGCTTTAGGGTGAGCATACGTGTTAGGGCACGGGTTAGTGTTAGCCTACGTGTTAGGATTAGGGGACGGGTTAGTGTAAGGCTTCGGGTAAGGGTTAGGGTTAGGGTTAGGGTTAGGGTTAGGGGACGGGGACGGTTTAGGGTACAGGTTAGGGTACGACAACGGTTTAGGGTGAGTGTACGTGTTAGGGTACGGGTTAGCATTAGGGAACGCTTTAGGGTAAGGCTTCGGGTAAGGGTTAGGTTTAGGGTTAGTGTTAGTGTTAGGGGATGGGGACGGTTTAGGGTACAGGTTAGGGTACGACAACGGTTTAGGGTGAGCGTACATGTTAGGGTACACGTTAGTGTTAGCGCACGGGTTAGGATTAGGGAACGGTTTAGGGTAAGGCTTCGGGTAAGGTTTAGGTTTAGGGTTAGTCTTAGGGTTAGGGGATGGGGACGGTTTAGGGTACAGGTTAGGGTACGACAACGGTTTAGGGTGAGCGTACGTGTTAGGGTACGGCTTAGTTTTAGCGTACAGGTTAGGATTAGGGGACGGGTTAGGGTAAGGCTTCGGGTAAGGGTTAGGGTTAGGGTGAGGGCTAGGGGATGGGGACGGTTTAGGGTACAGATTAGGGTATGACAACTCTTTACGGTGAGCGTATGTGTTAGGGTATGGGTTAGGGTTAGCGTAAGGGTTAGGATTAGGGGACGGGTTAGGGGAAGGCTTCGGGGAAGTGTTAGTGTTAGGGATAAGGGTAGGGGATGGGGACGGTTTACGGTACAGGTTAGGGTACGACAACGGTTTAGGGTGAACGTACGTGTTAGGGTTCGGGTTAGTGTTAGCGTACGGGTTAGGATTTGGGGACGGGTTAGGTTAAGGCTTCGGATAAGGGTTAGGGTTAAGGTTAAGGGACAGGGACGGTTAAGGGTACAGGTTAGGGTATGACAACAGTTTAGGGTGAGTGTACGTGGTAGGGTATGGAATAGTGTTAGCATACGGGTTAGGATAAGGGGATGTGTTAGTGTAAGGCTTCGCGTAAGGGTTACGGTTAGGGTTAGGGGACGGGGACGGGGAAGTTTTAGGGTACAGGTTAGCGTACGACAATGGTATAGGGTTAGCATACGTGTTAGGTTACGGGTTATTGTTAGCGTACGGGTTAGGATTAGGGGATGGGTTAGGAGAAGCCTTCGGTTAAGGGTTAGGGTAAGGGTTAGGGAACGGGGATGGTTTAGGTTACTGGTTAGGGTACGACAATGGTTTAGGGTGAGCGTACGTATTAGGGCACTGGTTACTGTTAGCGTACGGTTTAGGATTAGGGGACGGGCTACGTTAAGGCTTCGGGTTAGGGTTAGGGTTAGGGGACGGGGACGGTTTAGGGTACAGGTTAGTGTACGAAAACGGTTTAGGGTGAGCCTTCGTGTTAGGGTACGGGCTAGTGTTAGCGAACGGGATCGGATTAGGGTACAGGTTAGTGTAAGGCTTCGGGTAAGTTTTAGGTTTAGCGTTTTTGATAGGTTTAGGGGACGGGGACATTTTAGGGTACAGGTTAGGGTACGACAACGGATTAGGGTGAGCGTACATGTTAGGGTACGGGTTAGTGTTAGCGTACGGGTTAGGATTAGGGGACGAGTTAGTGTAAGTCTTCGGGTAAGTGTTAGGGTTAGGTTTAGTGTTAGGGGACATTGACGGGGATGGTTTAGGATACAGGTTAGGGTACGACAACGGTTTAGGGTGAGCATACGTGTTAGGGTACGGGTTAGTGTTAGTGTACGTGTTAGGATTAGGGGACGGGTTAGGGTAAGGCTTCGGGTAAGGGTTAGGGTTAGGGTTAGAGTTAGGGTTAGTGTTAGGGTTATGGGATGGGGATGGTTTAGGATACAGGTTAGGGTAGGACAGCGGTTTAGGGTGAGGGCACGTGTTAGGATATGGGTGAGTGTTAGCGTACGGGTTAGGATTAGGGGACGGGTTAGGGTAAGGCTTCTGGTAAGGGTTAGGGTTAGGGTTAGGGTTAGGGTTAGGGGACAGGGACTGTTTAGGATACAGGTTAGCGTACGACAACGGTTTAGGGTGAGCTTACATGTTAGGGTATGGTTTAGTGTTAGCATACTGGTTGGGATTACGGCACGGTTTAGGATAAGTCTTCGGGTAAGGGTTACGGTTAGGGTTATTGTTAGGTTTAGGGTTAGGTTTAGGGGATGGGGACGGTTTAGGGTACAGGTTATGGTACGACAACGGTTTAGGGTGAGCGTACGTGTTAGGGAACCGGTTAGTGTTAGCGTACGGGTTAGGATTATGGGACCGGTTAGGGTAAGGCTTCGGGTAATGGTTAGGGTTAGGGTTAGGGTTAGTGTACGGGGACGGTTTAGGGTACAGGTTGGGTTACGAAAACTGTTTAGGGTGAGCGTACGTGTTAGGGTACGGATTATTGTTAGCGTATGGATTAGGATTAGGGGACGGGTTATGGTAAGGCTCCGGGTAAGGGTTAGGTTTAGGATTAGGGGACGGGGACGGGGACGGGGACGGTTAGGGAACGACAACGGTTTAGGGTGAAGGTTCGTTTTAGGGTACGGGTTAGTGTTAGCTTACGGGTTAGGATTAGGGGACGGTATAGGGTCAGGCTTCGGTTAAGGGTTAGGGTTAGGGTTAGGGGACGGGGACGAGAACGGTGTAGGGTACAGGTTAGGGTACGACAAAGCTTTAGGGTGAGCGTACGTGTTAGTGTACTGTTTAGTGTTAGAGTATGGATTAGGATTAGGGGAAGGTTTAGGGTAAGGCTTCGGATAAGTTTTAGTGTTAGGGTTAGGGATAGGGTTAGGGTTAAGGGTCGGGGACGGTATAGGGTACAGGGTAGGGTATGACAACGGTTTAGGGTGAGCATACGTGTTAGGGTACGGCTTAGTTTTAGCGTACAGGTTAGGATTAGGGGACGGGTTAGGGTAAGGCTTCGGGTAAGGTTTAGGGTTAGGGTTAGGGTTAGGGGACGGGGACGGTTTAGGGTACAGGTTAGAGTACGACAACGGTTTAGGGTGAGCTACCTGTTAGGGTACGGGTTAGGGTTAGCGTACGGGTTAGGATTAGGGGACGGGTTAGGGTAAGGCTTCGGGTAAGGGTTAGGGTTAGGGTTAGGGTTAGGGAACGGGGACGGTTTGGGGTACAACTTAGGGTATGACAACAGTTTAGGGTGAGCGTACATGTTAGGGTACGGGTTAGTGTTAGCGTACAGGTTAGGATGAGGGGACGGGTTAGGGTAAGGCTTCGGGTAAGGGTTAGGGTTAGGGTTAGGGGACAGGGACAGGTACGGATTAGGGTACAGTTTAGGGTACAACAATGGTTGAGGGTGAGCGTACGTGTTAGGGTAAGTGTTAGTGTTAGCGTACGGGTTAGGATTAGGGGGCGTGTTAGGGTAAGGCTTCGGGTAAGGGTTAGGGTTAGGGTAAGGTGACGGGGCGGTTTAGGGTACAGGTTAGGGTACGACAACGGTTTAGGTTGAGCGTACGTGTTAGGGTACGGGTTAGGGTTAGCGTACGGGTTACGATTAGGGGACGGGTTACGGGAAGGCTTCGGGTAAGTGTTAGGGTTAGGGTTAGGGCTAGAGTTAGGGGACGGGGACGGTTTAGGGTACAGGTTAGGGTACGACAATGGTTTAGGGTGAGCATACGTGTTAGGGTACGTGTTAGTGTTAGCGCACGTGTTAGGATTAGGGGACGGGTTAGGGTAAGGCTTTCGGTAACGCTTAGGGTTAGGGTTAGGGGATGGGGACGGGGACGGTTTAGGGTATAGGTTAGGGTACGACAACGGTTTAGGGTGAGCATACGTGTTAGGATACGGGTTAGTGTTTGCGTACGGTTAAGGATTAGGGGACGGGTTAGTGTAAGGCTTCGGGTAAGTGTTAGGGTTAGGGTTAGGGGACGGGGATGGGGAAGTTTTAGGGTACAGGTTAGGGTACGACAACAGTTTAGGGTGAGCGTACGTGTTAGGGCATGGGTTACTGTTAGAGTACGGGTTAGGATTAGGGGACGGGTTAGGGTAAGGCTTCGGGTAAGTGTTAGGGTTAGGGTTAGGGTTAGGGTTAGGGGATGGGGACGGTTTAGTGTACAGGTTAGGGTACGACAACGCTTTAGGGTGAGCGTACGTGTTAGGGTACGGGTTAGTGTTAGCGTACGGGTTAGGATTAGGGGACGGTTTAGCTTAAGGCTTCGGGTAAGTATTAGGGTTAGGGTTAGGGGACGGGGACGGGGACGGTTTAGGGTATAGGTTAGGGTACGACAACGGTTTAGGGTGAGCATACGTGTTAGGATACGGGTTAGTGTTAGCGTACGGTTAAGGATTAGGGGACGGGTTAGTGTAAGGCTTCAGGTAAGTGTTAGGGTTAGGGTTAGGGGACGGGGATGGGGAAGTTTTAGGGTACAGGTTAGGGTACGACAACTGTTTAGGGTGAGCGTACGTGTTAGGGTACGTGTTAGTGTTAGCGTACCGGTTAGGATTAGGGGACGGTTTAGGGTAAGGCTTCGGGTAAGTGTTAGGGTTAGGGTTAGGGTTACGGTTAGGGTTAGGGTACGGGGAAGATTTAGGGTACAGGTTTGTGTACGACAACTGTTTATGGTGAGCGTATGTGTTAGTGTACAGTTTAGTGTTAGCGTATGGCTTAGGATTAGGGGACGGGTTAGGGTAAGGCTTCGGGTAAGGGTTAGGGTTAGGGTTAGGGTTAGGGTTAGGGTATGGGGACGGTTTAGGGTACAGGTTAGGATACGACAACTGTTTAGGTTGAGCGTACGTGTTAGGTTAAGGGTTAGTGTTAGCGTACGGGTTAGGATTAGGAGACGGGTTAGGGTAAGGCTTCGGGTAAGGGTTAGGGTTAGGGGACGGGGACGGTTAAGGGTACAGCTTAGGGTATGACAACGTTTTAGGGTGAGTGTACGTGTTAGGGTACGGGTTAGTTTTAGCGTACGGGTTACGATTATTGGACGGGTTAGGGTAAGGCTTCGGGTAAGGGTTAGGTTTAGGGTTAGGGTTAGTGTTAGGGGACGGGGACGGTTTAGGGTATAGGTTAGGGTACGACAACTGTTTAGGTTGAGCGTATGTGTTAGGGTACGGGTTAGAGTTAGCGTATGGGTTATGATTAGGGGACGGGTTAGGGTAAGTCTTTGGGTAAGTGTTAGGGTTAGGGTTAGGGGACGGGGACGGTTTAGGGTACAGTTTAGGGTATAACCACGGTTTAGGGTGAGCGTACGTGTTAGGGTACGGGTTATTGTTAGCGTACGGGTTAGGATTAGGGGACGGGTTAGGGTAAGGCTTCGGGTAAGGGTTAGGGTTAGGGTTAGGGGACGGGTACGGTTTAGTGTTCAGGTTAGGGTACGACAACGGTTTAGGGTGAGAGTACGGGTTAGTGTTAGCGTACGGGTTAGGATTATGGGAGGGATTAGGGAAAAGCTTTGGGTAAGGGTTAGAGTTAGGGTTAGGGTTAGGGCACGGGGACAGTTTAGGGTACGAAAACAGTTTAGGGTGAGCGTACGTGTTAGGGCAAGTTTTAGTGTTAGCGTACGGGTTAGGATTAGGGGACGGGTTAGGGTAAGGCTTCGCGTAAGTGTTAGGCTTAGGGTTAGGGTTAGGGTTAGGGTTGGGGACGGGGACGGTTTAGGGTACAGGTTAGGGTACAACAACGGTTTAGGGTGAGCGTAAGTGTTAGCGTACGGTTTAGTGTTAGCGTACGGGTTAGGATTAGGGGATGGGTTAGGGTAAGGCTTCGGTTAAGGGTAAGGGTTAAGGTTAGGGTTGGGGGACGGGGATGGTTTAGGGTACACGTTAGGTTACGACAACGGTTTAGGGTGAGTGTACGTGTTAGGGTACGGGTTAGTGTTAGCGTACGGGTTAGGATTAGGGGACGGGTTAGGGTAAGGCTTCGTGTAAGGGTTAGGTTTAGGGTTATGGTTAGGGTTAGGGGACGGTTACGGTTTAGTGTTTAGGTTAGGGTACGACAATGGTTTAGGGTGAGCGTACGTGTTAGGGTATGGATTAGTGTTAGTATACGGGTTAGGAATAGGGGACGGGTTAGGGTAAGGCTCCGGGTAAGGGTTAGGGTTAGGGTTAGGGTGAGGGGACGGTGACGGTTTAGGGTACAGGTTAGTGTTCGCCAATGATTTAGGGTGAGCGTACGTGTTAGGGTACGGCTTAGTGTTAGCGTACGGGTTAGGATTAGGGGACGGTTTAGGTTAAGGCTTCGGGTAAGTGTTAGGGTTAGGGTTAGGGGACGGGGACGGGGACGTTGACGGGGACGGTTTAGGGTATACGTTAGGGTCCGACAACGGTTTAGGGTGAGCATACGTGTTAGGGTACGGGCTAGTGTTAGCTTACCGGTTAGGATTATGGGACGGTTTAGGGTAAGGCTTCGAGTAAGTTTTAGGGTTAGGGTTAGGGTTACGGTTAGGGTTAGGGTACGGGGAAGGTTTAGGGTACAGGTTTGTGTACGACAACGGTTTAGGGTGAGCGTATGTGTTAGTGTACAGTTTAGTGTTAGCGTACGGGTTAGGATTAGGGGACGGGTTAGGGTAAGGCTTCGGGTAAGGGTTAGGGTTAGGGTTAGAGTTAGGGTTAGTGTTAGGGTTATGGGATGGGGATGGTTTAGGATACAGGTTAGGGTAGGACAGCGGTTTAGGGTGAGGGCACGTGTTAGGATATGGGTGAGTGTTAGCGTACGGGTTAGGATTAGGGGACGGGTTAGGGTAAGGCTTCTGGTAAGGGTTAGGGTTAGGGTTAGGGTTAGGGTTAGGGGACAGGGACTGTTTAGGATACAGGTTAGCGTACGACAACGGTTTAGGGTGAGCTTACATGTTAGGGTACGGTTTAGTGTTAGCATACTTGTTGGGATTACGGCACGGTTTAGGATAAGGCTTCGGGTAAGGGTTACGGTTAGGGTTATGGTTAGGTTTAGGGTTAGGTTTAGGGGATGGGGCGGTTTAGGGTACAGGTTAGGGTACGACAACGGTTTAAGGTGTGATTACATATTAGGGTATGGGTTAGGGTTAGCGTACGGGTTAGGATTAGGGGACGGTTTAGGGGAAGGCTTCTGGTACGTGTTAGGGTTAGGGTTAGGGGACGGGGACGGTTTAGGGTACAGGTAAGGGTACAACAACGGTTAAGGGTGAGCGTACCTGTTAGGGTACGGGTCAGAGTTATCGTACAGGTTAAGATTAGGGGACGGGTTAGGGTAAGGCTTCGGGTAAGGGTTAGGGTTAGGGTTAGGGTTAGGGGACGGGGACGGTTTAGGGTACAGGTTAGCGTACAACAACGGTTTAGGGTGAGCGTAAATATTAGGGCACGGGTTAGTGTTAGCGTACGGTTTCGGATTACTGGACGGGTTAGGTTAAGGCTTCGGGTAAGGGCTGGGTTAGGGTTAGGGTTAGGGGACGGGGACGGTTTAGGGTACAGGTTAGGGTATGACAAAGTTTTAGGGTGAGCATACGTGTTAGGGCACGGGTTAGTGTTAGCGTATGGGTTAGGAATAGTGGACAGGTTAGGGTAAGTCTTCGGGTAAGGGTTAGGTTTACGGTTAGGGTTAGGGTTAGGGTTAGGGGATGGGGATGCTTTAGCGTACAGGTTAGGGTACGACAAGGGTTTAGGGTGAGCGTACGTGTTAGGGTAGAGGTTAGTGTTAGCGTACGGGTTAGGATTAGGGGACGGGTTAGGGTAAGGCTTCGGGTAAGGGTTAGGGTTAGGGGTCGGGGATGGTTTACGGTACAGGTTAGGGTACGACAACGATTTAGGGTGAGCATACGTGTTAGGGTACGGGTTAGTGTTAGCGTACGGGTTAGGATTAGGGGACGGGTTAGGGTAGGGTTTCGGGTAAGGGTTAGGTTTAGTGTTATGGTTAGGGTTAGGGTTAGGGGACGGGGCGGTTTAGGGTACAGGTTAGGGTATGACAACGGTTTAGGGTGAGCGTACGTGTTAGGGTACAGTTTAGTGTTAGCGTATGGGTTAGGATTAGGGGACGGGTTAGGGTAAGGCTTCGGGTAAGGGTTAGGGTTAGGGTTAGGGTTAGGGGACAGGCCCGGTTTAGGGTACAGGTTAGGGTACGACAACGGTTTAAAGTGAACGTACGTCTTAGCATATGGCTTAGTGTTAGCGTACGGTTTCGGATTAGGGGACGGGTTACGGTAAGGCTTCGGGTAAGGGTTAGGGTTAGGGTTAGGGTTAGGGTTAATGTTTGGGTTAGGGGATGGGGACGGTTTAGGGTACAGGTTAGGTTACGACAATGGTTTAGGGTGAACGTAAGTGTTAGGGTATGGGTTAGTGTTAGCTTACGGGTTAGTATTAGGGGATGGGTTAGGGTAAGGCTTCGGGTAAGGGTTAGGGTTAGTTATGGGTTAGGGTTAGAGTTAGGGGTCGGGGACCGTTTAGGGTACAGGTTAGTGTACGACAACGGTTTAGTTTGAGTGTACGAGTTAGGGTACGGGTTAGTGTTAGTGTACGGCTTAGGATTAGGGGACGGTTTAGGGTAAGGCTTCGGGTAATGGTTAGGGTTAGGGTTAGGGTTAACGTTAGGGTTAGGGGACGGGGACGTTTTAGGGTACAGGTTAACGTACATCAACGGTTTAGGGTGAGCGTACATGTTAGGGCACGGGTTAGTGTTAGCGTACGGGTTAGGATTAGAGGACGGGTTAGGGTAAGGTTTCGGGTAAGGTTTAAGATTAGGGTTAGGGGACGGGGACGTTTTAGGGTACAGGTTAGGGTATGACAACGTTTTAGGGTGAGAGTACGTGTTAGGGTACAGGTTAGTGTTAGCATACGGGTTAGGATTAGTGGATGGGTTAGGGTAAGGCTTCGGTTATGGGTTAGGTTTAGGGTTAGGGTTAGGGTTAGGGTTAGGTGACGGGGACGTTTTAGGGTACAGGTTAGGGTACGACAACGGTTTAGGGTGAGTGTACGTGTTAGGGTATGGCTTAGGGTTAGCGTACGGGTTAGGTTTAGGGGACGGGTTAGGGTAAGTCTTCGGGTAAGGGTTAGGGTTAGGGTTAGTGTTAGGGTTAGGGGACGGGACCGGTTTAGGGTACAGGTTAGGGTACGACAACGGTTTAAAGTGAACGTATGTGTTAGGGTACGGGTTAGTGTTAGCATACGGGTTAGGATTAGGGGACGGGTTAGGGTAAGGCTTCGGGTAAGGTTTAGGGTTAGGTTTAGGATTAGGGTTAAGGTTTGGGTTAGGGGATGGGGACGGTTTAGGGTATAGGTCAGGTTATGACAATGGTTTAGTGTGAACGTAAGTGTTAGGGTACGGGTTAGTGTTAGCGTACGGGTTAGGATTAAGGGACGGGTTAGGGTAAAGTTTCGGGTAAGGGTTAGGGTTAGTTATGGGTTAGGGTTAGAGTTAGGGGACGGGGACGGTTTAGGGTACAGGTTAGTGTATGACAACAGTTTAGGGTGATTGAACGTGTTAGGGTACGGGTTAGTGTTAGTGTACGGGTTAGGATTAGGGGACGGTTTAGGGTAAGGCTTCGGGTAAGGGTTAGGGCTAGGGTTAGGGGACGGGGACAGTTTAGGGTACAGGTTAGGGTACGACAAATATTTAGGGTGAGCGTACATGTTAGCATACAGTTTAGTGTTAGCGTACGTGTTAGGATTAGGGGACGGTTTACGGTAAGGCTTCGGGTAAGGGTTAGGGTTAGGGTTAGGGTTAGGGGATGGGGACGCGTTAGGGTACAGGTTAGGGTACGACAACGTTTTAGGGTGAGCGTACGTGTTATGGCACGGGTTAGTGTTAGCGTACGGGTTAGGATTATGGACGGGTTAGGGTAAGTCTTCGGGTAAGGGTTAGGTTTAGGGTTAGGGTTAGGGTTAGGGTTAGGGGACAGGGACGCTTTAGGGTAGAGGTTAGGGTACGACAAGGGTTTAGGGTGAGCGTACGTGTTAGGGTACATGTTAGTGTTAGCGTACGGGTTAGGATTAGGGGACGTGTTAGGGTAAGGCTTCAGGTAAGGGTTAGGTTTAGTGTTATGGTTAGGGTTAGGGTTAGGGGACGGGGACGGTTTAGGGTACAGGTTAGGGTACGACAACGGTTTAGGGTGAGCGTACGTGTTAGGGTACAGTTTAGTGTTAGCGTATGGGTTAGGATTAGGGGACGGGTTAGGGTAAGGCTTCGGGTAAGGGTTAGGGTTAGGGTTAGGGTTAAGGGATGGGGCCGGTTTAGGGTACACGTTAGGGTACGACAACGGTTTAAAGTGAACATACGTGTTAGGGTACGGGTTAGAGTTAGGCGTGCGGGTTAGGATTAGGGGACGGGTTAGGGTAAGGATTCGGGTAAGGGTTAGGGTTAGGGTTAGGGTGAGGGTTAAGGTTTGGGTTAGGGGATGGGGCGGTTTAGGGTACAGGTTAGGTTACGACAATGGTTTATGTTGAACATAAGTGTTAGGGTACGGGTTAGTGTTAGATTACGGGTTAGGATTAGGGGACGGGTTAGGGTAAGGCTTCGGGTAAGGGTTAGGTTTAGGGTTAGGGTTAGGTTTAGGGGACTGGGACAGTTTAGGGTACAGATTAGGGTACGACAAATGTTTAGGGTGAGCGTACGTGTTACGGTACAGGTTAGTGTTAGCGTACGGTTTAGGATTAGGGGACGGGTTAGGGTAAGGCTTCGGGTAAGGATTAGGGTTAGGGTTAGGGTTAGGGTTAGGGGACGGGGATGGGGCGGGGACGGTATAGGGTAGAGGTTAGGGTACGACAACGGTTTAGGGTGAGCGTACGTGTTAAGTTACGGGTTAGTGTTAACGTACGTGTTAGGATTAGGGGACGGGTTAGGGTAAGACTTCGGGGAAGGGTTATTGTTAGGGTTAGGGTTAGGGGACGGGGACGGTTTAGGGTACAGGTTAGGGTACGACAAAGGTTTAGGGTGAGCGTACATGTTAGCGTACAGGTTAGGGTTAGCGTACGGGTTAGGATTAATGGACAGTTTAGGGTAAGGCTTCGGGTAAGGGTTAGGGTTACGGTTAGGGGAAGGGGACGGTTTAGTGTACAGGTTAGAGTTACGACAATGGTTTAGGATGAGCGTATGTTTTAGGCTACGGGAAACAGTTAGCATATGGGTTAGGATTCGGGGACGGGTTAGGGTAAGGCTTCGGGTAAGGGTTAGGGTTAGGGTTAGGGGATGGGGACGGTTTAGGGTACAGGTTAGGGTATGACAACGTTTTAGGGTGAGTGTACGTATTAGGTTACGGGTTAGTGTTAGCGTACGGTTTAGGATTAGGGGACGTGTTAGGGTAAGGATTCGGGTAAGGGTTAGGGTTAGGGTTACGGGACGGGGACGCTTCATGGTACAGGTTAGGGTACGGCAACGATTTAGGGTGAGCGTACGTGTTAGGGCATGGTTTAGTGTTAGCGTACGGGTTAGGATTATGGGACGTGTTAGTGTAAGGCTTCGGGTAAGGGTTAGGATTAGGGTTAGGGTTAGGGTTAGGGGATGGGGACGGTTTAGGGTACAGGTTAGGGTACGACAACGGTTTAGGGTGAGCGTACGTGTTAGGGTACAGGTTAGTGTTAGCGTATGGTTTATGATTAGGGTACGGGTTAGTGTAAGGCTTCAGGTAAGTGTTAGGGTTAGGGTTAGGGTTAGGGTTAGGGGACGGGTACGGTTTAGGGTACAGGTTAGGCTACGACAACAGTTTAAGGTGAGCGTACGTGTTAGGGTACGGGTTAGTGTTAGCATACGGGGTAGGATTAGAGGACGGGTTAGCATAAGGCTTCGGGTAAGGGTTAGGGTTAGGTTTAGGGTTAGGGTTAAGGTTAGGGTTAGGGGATGGGGACGGCTTAGGGTATACGTTAGTGTACGACAACAGTTTAGGTTGAGCGTACGTGTTAGAGTACGGGTTAGTGTTAGCGTATGGTTTAGGATTAGCGTACGGGTTAGGGTAAGGCTTCGGGTAAGGGTTAGGGTTAGGTTTAGCGGACAGCGATGGGGACGGAGACGGTTTAGTGTACAGGTTAGGGTACGACAACGATTTAGGTTGAGCGTACTTGTTAGCGTACGGGTTAGTGTTAGCGTACGGTTTAGGATTAGGGGACGGTTTAGGGTAAGGCTTCGTGTAAAGGTTAGGGTAAGGGTTAGGGGACGGGGACGGGGACGGTTTAGGGTTCAGGTTAGGGTACGACAACCGTTTAGGGTGAGCGTACGTGTTAGGTAATGGGTTAGGGTTAGCGTACGGGTTAGGATTCAGGGACGGGTTAGCGGAAGGCTTCGGGCAAGTTTTAGGGTTAGCGTTAGGGTACGGGGACGGTTTAGGGTACAGGTTAGGGTACGACAACGGTTAATGGTGAGCGTACGTGTTAGGGCACGGTTTAGTGTTAGCGTACGGGTTAGGATTAGGGGACCTGTTAGGGTAAGGCTTCGGGTAAGGGTTAGGGTTTGGGTTAGGGTTAGGGGACGGAGACGGGGACGGGGACGGTTTAGGGAACAGGTTAGGGTTCGTCAACGGTATAGGGTGAGCGTACGTGTTAGTGTACTGGTTAGTGTTAGCGTACGGGTTAGGATTAGGGGACGTGTTAGGGGAAGGCTTCGGGTAAGGTTTAGGGTTAGAGTTAGGGTTAGGGTTAGGGGACGGGGACGGTTTAGGGTACAGGTTAGGGTAGGAAAACGGTTTAGGGTGAGCGTATGTTTTAGGGTACGGGTTAGTGTTAGCGTACGGGTTAGGATTATGGGACGGGTTAGGGTAAGGCTTCGGGTAAGGGGTAGGGTTAGGGTTAGGGTTAGGGTTACGGTTATTGTACGGGGACGGTTTAGGGTACAGGTTAGTGTACGACAACGGTTTAGGTTGAGCGTACGTTTTAGGGCAAGGGTTAGTGTTAGCGTACGGGTTAGGATTAGGGGACGGGTTAGGGTAAGGCTTCGGATAAGGGTTAGGTTTAGGGTTAGGGTTAGGGTTAGGGGACGGGGATGGTTTAGGGTACGGGTTAGTTTACGACAACGGTTTAGGGTGAGCGTATGTGTTAGGGTACGGGTTAGTGTTAGTGTACGGGTTAGGATTATGGGACAGGTTAGGTTAAGACTTCTGGTAAGGGTTGTTGTTAGGGTTAGGGTTAGGGGACGGGGATGGTTTAGGGTACAGGTTAGGGTACGACAACGGTTTAGGGTGAGCATACGTGATAGGGCATAGTATAGTGTTAGCGTACGGGTTAGCATTAGGGGACGGGTTAGGGTCAGGCTTCGGGTAAGGGTTAGGGTTAGGGTTAGCGGACGGGGATGGTTTAGGGTCCAGGTTAGTGTATGCCAACGTTTTAGGGTGAGTGTACGTGTTAGAGTACGGGTTAGTGTTAGCGTACGGGTTAGGATTAGTGGACGGGTTAGCGTAAGGCTTCGGGTAAGGGTTAGGTTTAGGGTTAGGGTTAGGGTTAGTTTTAGTGCACTGGGACGGTTTAGGGTACAGATTAGGGTACGATAAAGTTTTAGGGTGAGCGTACGTGTTACGGTACAGGTTAGTGTTAGCGTACGGGTTAGGATTAGGGGACGGGTTAGGTTAAGGCTTCGGGTAAGGGTTAGGGTTAGGGTTAGGGTTAGGGTTAGGGGACGGGGACGGGTCGGGGACGGTATAGGGTAGAGGTTAAGGTACGACAATGGTTTAGGGTGAGCGTACGTGTTATGTTACAGGTTAGTGTTAGCGTACATGTTAGGATTAGGGGACGGGTTAGGGTAAGACTTCGGGGAAGGGTTATTGTTAGGGTTAGGGTTAGGGGACAGGGACGGTTTAGGGTACAGGTTAGGGTACGACAAAGGTTTATGGTGGGCGTACATGTTAGCGTACAGGTTAGTGTTAGCTTACGGGTTAGGATTAGGGGACGGTTTAGGGTAAGGCTTCAGGTAAGGGTTAGGGTTAGGATTAGGGTTAGGTTTAGGGTTAGGATTAGGGTTAGGGTTAGGGTTAGGATTAGGGGACGGGGATGGTTTAGAGTACAGGTTAGGGTACGACAACGTTTTGGGGTGAGCGTACGTGTTAGGGCACGGGTTATTGTTAGCGTACGGGTTAGGATTAGGGGACGGTTTAGGGTAAGGCTTCGGGTAAGTGTTAGGGTAAGGGTTAGTGTTAGGGTTAGGGTTAGGGTATGGGGACGGTTTAGGGTACAGGTTAGTGTACGACAAAGGTTTAGCGTGAGCATACATGATAGGGCACAGTTTAGTGTTAGCGTACGGGTTAGGATTAGGTGACGGGGTAGTGGAAGGGTTCGGGTAAGGGTTAGGGTTAGGGTTAGGGTTAGGGGTCGGGGACGGTTTAGGGTACAGTTTAGGGTACGAGAACGGTTTAAGGTGAGCGTACGTGTTAGGGTACGGGTTAGTGTTAGTGTACGGGCTAGGATTAGGGGACGGGTTAGGGTAAGGCTTCGCATAAGTGTTAGGTTTAGGGTTAGGGTTAGGGTTAAGGTTAGGGTTAGGGGATGGGGACGGTTTCGGGTACAGTTTAGTTTACGAAAATGGTTTAGGGTGAACGTACATGTTAGGGTATGCGTTAGTGTTAGCGTACGGGTTAGGATTAGGGGATGGGTTAGGGTAAGGCTTCGGTTAAGGGTTAGTGTTAGGTATGGGTTAGGGTTAGGGTTAGGAGACGGGGACGATTTAGGGTATAGGTTAGGGTACGACAACGCTTTAGGGTGAGCGTGCGTGTTAGGGTACGGGTTAGTGTTAGCCTACGGGTTAGGATTAGAGTACGGTTTAAGGTAAGGCTTCGGGTAAGGGTTAGGGTTAGGGTTAGGGGACGGGGACGGTTTAGGGTACAGGTTAGGTTTACGACAACGGTTTAGGATGAGCGTACGTGTTAGGGTATGGGTAAGTGTTAGCGTACGGGTTAGGATTATGGGACGGGTTAGGTTAAGACTTCTGGTAAGGGTTATTGTTAGGGCTGGGGTTAGGGGACGGGGACGGTTTAGGGTACAGGTTAGGGTACGACAACGGTTTAGGGTGAGCGTACGTGTTAGGGTACGCGTTAGTGTTAGCGTACGGATTAGGATTAGGGGACGGGTTAGGGTAAGGCTTCGGGTAAGGGTTAGGGTTAGGGTTAGGGGATGGGAAAGGTTTAGGTTACAGATTAGTGTATGACAACGTTTTAGTGTGAGTGTACGTTTTAGAGTACGGGTTAGTGTTAGCGTACGGGTTAGGATTAGTGGACGGGTTAGGGTAAGGCTTTGGGTAAGGTTTAGGTTTAGGGTTCGGGTTAGGGTTAGGGTTAGGGAATGGGGACGGTTGAGGGTACAGGTTAGGGTATGAGAAGGGTTTAGGGTGAGCGTAAGTGTTAGGGTACAGGTTAGTGTTAGCGTTCGGGTTAGGATTAGGGGACGGGTTAGTGTAAGGCTTCGGGTAAGGGTTAGGGTTAGGGTTGGGTTATGGTTAGGGTTAGGGGACGGGGACGGTTTAGGGTACAGCTTAGGGTACGACAACGGTTTAGAGTGAGCATATGTTTTAGGGTGCGGGTTAGTGTTAGCATACGGGTTAGGATTAGGGTATGGGTTAGGGTAAGGCTTCGGGTAAGGCTTGGGGTTAGAGTTAGGGTTAAGGTTAGGGTTAGGCGACGGGGACGGTTTAGGGTACAGGTTAGGGTACGACAACGGTTTAGGTTGAGCCTTCGTGTTAGGGTACGGGTTAGTGTTAGCGTACGGGATAGGATTATGGGACGGGTTAGGGTAAGGCTTCGGGTAAGGTTTAGGGTTAGGGTTAGGGTTAGGGTTAGGGTTAGGGTTAGGGGATGGGGACTGTTTAGTGTAGAGGTTAGTGTACGACATAGGTTTAGGGTGAGCATACGTGTTAGGGTACGGGTTAGTGTTATCGTACGGGTTAGGATTAGGGGACGGGATAGGGTAAGGCTTCAGGTAAGGGTTAGGGTTAGGGTTAGGGTTAGGGTTAGGGTTAGGGTTAGGGGACTGGGACCGTTTATGGTACATGTTAGGGTACGACAACGGTTTAGGGTGAGCGTATGTTTTAGGGTACGGTTTAGTGTTAGCGTACGGGTTAGGATTATGGGACGGGTTAGGGTAAGGCTTCGGGTAAGGGGCAGGGTTAGGGTTAGGGTTAGGGTTACGGTTATTGTACGGGGACGGTTTAGGGTACAGGTTAGTGTACGACAACGGTTTAGGTTGAGCGTACGTTTTAGGGCAAGGGTTAGTGTTAGCGTACGGGTTAGGATTATGGGACGGGTTAGGTTAAGACTTCTGGTAAGGGTTATTGTTAGGGTTAGGGTTAGGGGACGGGGACGGTTTAGGGTACAGGTTAGGGTACGACAACGGTTTAGGGTGAGCGTACATGTTAGCGTACAGGTTAGTGTTAGCGTACGGGTTAGGATTAAGGGACGGTTTAGGGTAAGGTTTCGGGTAAGGTTTAGGGTTAGGGTTAGGGTTAGGATTAGGGGACGGGGACGGTTTAGAGTTCAGGTCAGGTTACGACAACGTTTTAGGGTGAGCGTTCGTGTTAGGGCACGGGTTAGTGTTAGCGTACCGGTTAGGATTAGGGGACGGTTTAGGGTAAGCCTTCTGGTAAGGGTTAGGGTAAGGGTTAGGGTTAGGGTTAGGGTTAGGGGACGGGGACGGTTTAGGGTACAAGTTAGTGTACAACAACGGTTTAGGGTGAGCATACGTGATAGGGCATAGTATAGTGTTAGCGTACGGGTTAGCATTAGGGGATGGGTTAGTGTAAGGCTTCGGGTAAGGGTTAGGGTTAGGGGTCGGGGACGGTTTAGGGTACAGTTTAGGGTACGACGACGGTTTAGCGTGAGCGTACATGTTACGGTACAGGTTAGTGTTAGCGTACGAGTTAGGATTAGGGGACGGGTTAGGGTAAGGCTTTGGGTTAGGGTTAGAGTTAGTGTTAGAGTTAGGGATAGGGGACGGGTACGGTTTAGGGTACAGGTTAGGGTACGAGAACGGTTTAAGGTGAGCGTACGTGTTAGGGTACGGGTTAGTGTTAGTGTACGGGCTAGGATTAGGGGACGGGTTAGGGTAAGGCTTCGCATAAGTGTTAGGTTTAGGGTTAGGGTTAGGGTTAAGGTTAGGGTTAGGGGATGGGGACGGTTTCGGGTACAGTTTAGTTTACGAAAATGGTTTAGGGTGAACGTACATGTTAGGGTATGCGTTAGTGTTAGCGTACGGGTTAGGATTAGGGGATGGGTTAGGGTAAGGCTTCGGTTAAGGGTTAGTGTTAGGTATGGGTTAGGGTTAGGGTTAGGAGACGGGGACGATTTAGGGTATAGGTTAGGGTACGACAACGCTTTAGGGTGAGCGTGCGTGTTAGGGTACGGGTTAGTGTTAGCCTACGGGTTAGGATTAGAGTACGGTTTAAGGTAAGGCTTCGGGTAAGGGTTAGGGTTAGGGTTAGGGGACGGGGACGGTTTAGGGTACAGGTTAGGTTTACGACAACGGTTTAGGATGAGCGTACGTGTTAGGGTATGGGTAAGTGTTAGCGTACGGGTTAGGATTATGGGACGGGTTAGGTTAAGACTTCTGGTAAGGGTTATTGTTAGGGCTGGGGTTAGGGGACGGGGACGGTTTAGGGTACAGGTTAGGGTACGACAACGGTTTAGGGTGAGCGTACGTGTTAGGGTACGCGTTAGTGTTAGCGTACGGATTAGGATTAGGGGACGGGTTAGGGTAAGGCTTCGGGTAAGGGTTAGGGTTAGGGTTAGGGGATGGGAAAGGTTTAGGTTACAGATTAGTGTATGACAACGTTTTAGTGTGAGTGTACGTTTTAGAGTACGGGTTAGTGTTAGCGTACGGGTTAGGATTAGTGGACGGGTTAGGGTAAGGCTTTGGGTAAGGTTTAGGTTTAGGGTTCGGGTTAGGGTTAGGGTTAGGGAATGGGGACGGTTGAGGGTACAGGTTAGGGTATGAGAAGGGTTTAGGGTGAGCGTAAGTGTTAGGGTACAGGTTAGTGTTAGCGTTCGGGTTAGGATTAGGGGACGGGTTAGTGTAAGGCTTCGGGTAAGGGTTAGGGTTAGGGTTGGGTTATGGTTAGGGTTAGGGGACGGGGACGGTTTAGGGTACAGCTTAGGGTACGACAACGGTTTAGAGTGAGCATATGTTTTAGGGTGCGGGTTAGTGTTAGCATACGGGTTAGGATTAGGGTATGGGTTAGGGTAAGGCTTCGGGTAAGGCTTGGGGTTAGAGTTAGGGTTAAGGTTAGGGTTAGGCGACGGGGACGGTTTAGGGTACAGGTTAGGGTACGACAACGGTTTAGGTTGAGCCTTCGTGTTAGGGTACGGGTTAGTGTTAGCGTACGGGATAGGATTATGGGACGGGTTAGGGTAAGGCTTCGGGTAAGGTTTAGGGTTAGGGTTAGGGTTAGGGTTAGGGTTAGGGTTAGGGGATGGGGACTGTTTAGTGTAGAGGTTAGTGTACGACATAGGTTTAGGGTGAGCATACGTGTTAGGGTACGGGTTAGTGTTATCGTACGGGTTAGGATTAGGGGACGGGATAGGGTAAGGCTTCAGGTAAGGGTTAGGGTTAGGGTTAGGGTTAGGGTTAGGGTTAGGGTTAGGGGACTGGGACCGTTTATGGTACATGTTAGGGTACGACAACGGTTTAGGGTGAGCGTATGTTTTAGGGTACGGTTTAGTGTTAGCGTACGGGTTAGGATTATGGGACGGGTTAGGGTAAGGCTTCGGGTAAGGGGCAGGGTTAGGGTTAGGGTTAGGGTTACGGTTATTGTACGGGGACGGTTTAGGGTACAGGTTAGTGTACGACAACGGTTTAGGTTGAGCGTACGTTTTAGGGCAAGGGTTAGTGTTAGCGTACGGGTTAGGATTATGGGACGGGTTAGGTTAAGACTTCTGGTAAGGGTTATTGTTAGGGTTAGGGTTAGGGGACGGGGACGGTTTAGAGTTCAGGTCAGGTTACGACAACGTTTTAGGGTGAGCGTTCGTGTTAGGGCACGGGTTAGTGTTAGCGTACCGGTTAGGATTAGGGGACGGTTTAGGGTAAGCCTTCTGGTAAGGGTTAGGGTAAGGGTTAGGGTTAGGGTTAGGGTTAGGGGACGGGGACGGTTTAGGGTACAAGTTAGTGTACAACAACGGTTTAGGGTGAGCATACGTGATAGGGCATAGTATAGTGTTAGCGTACGGGTTAGCATTAGGGGATGGGTTAGTGTAAGGCTTCGGGTAAGGGTTAGGGTTAGGGGTCGGGGACGGTTTAGGGTACAGTTTAGGGTACGACGACGGTTTAGCGTGAGCGTACATGTTACGGTACAGGTTAGTGTTAGCGTACGAGTTAGGATTAGGGGACGGGTTAGGGTAAGGCTTTGGGTTAGGGTTAGAGTTAGTGTTAGAGTTAGGGATAGGGGACGGGTACGGTTTAGGGTACAGGTTAGGGTACGACAACGGTTTAAGTTGCGCATACGTGTTAGGGTACGGGTTAATGTTAGCGTACGGGTTAGGATTAGGGGACGGTGAGAGTAAGGCGTCGGGTAAGGGTTAGGGTTAGGGGTAGGGTTAGGGTTAAGGTTAGGGTTAGGGGATGGGGATGGTTTAGGGTACAGTTTAGGTTACGACAATGGTTTAGGTTGAACATATGTGTTAGGGACCGGGTAGTGTTACCATACGGGTTAGGATTAGGGGATGGGTTAGGGTAAGGCTTTGGGTAAGGGTTAGTGTTAGGTATGGGTTAGGGTTAGGGTTAGGGGACGGGGACGGTTTAGGGTACAGGTTAGGGTACAACAACGCTTTAGGGTGAGCGTACGTGTTAGCGCACGGGTTAGTGTTAGCGTACCGGTTAGGATTAGGGGACGGGTTAGGGTAAGCCTTCTGGTAAGGGTTAGGCTAAGGGTTAGGGTTAGGGTTAGGGTTAGGGGACGGGGACGGTTTAGGGTACAAGTTAGTGTACGACCACGGTTTAGGGTGAGCATACGTGATAGGGCATAGTTTAGTGTTAGCGTACGGGTCAGGATTTGGGGACGGGTTAGTGTAAGGCTTCGGGTAAGGGTTAGGGTTATGGTTAGGGTTAGGGGTCGGGGACGGTTTAGGGAACAGTTTAGGGTACGACGACGGTTTAGGGTGAGCGTACATGTTAGGGTACAGGTTAGTGTTAGCGTACGAGTTAGGATTAGGGGACGGGTTAGGGTAAGGCTTCGGGTTAGGGTTAGGGTTAGGGTACAGGTACGGTTTAGGGTACATGTTAGGGTACAACAACGTTTTAAGTTGCGCGTACGTGTTAGGGTATGGGTTAGTGTTAGTGTACGGGTTAGGATTAGGGGACGGGTGAGAGTAAGGCTTCGGGTAAGGGTTAGGGTTAGGGGTAGGGTTAGGGTTAAGGTTAGGGTTAGGGGATGGGGATGGTTTAGGGTACAGTTTAGTTTACGACAATGGTTTAGGTTGAACGTACGTGTTAGGGTACGGGTTAGTGTTACCGTACGGGTTAGGATTAGGGGTGGGTTAGGGTAAGGCGTCGGGTAAGGGTTAGTGTTAGGTATGGGTTAGGGTTAGGGTTAGGGGACGGGGACGGTTTAGGGTACAGGTTAGGGTACAACAACGCTTTAGGGTGAGCGTACGTGTTAGGGTACGGGTTAGTGTTAGCGTACGGGTTAGGATTAGAGGACGGTTTAGGTTAAGGCTTCGGGTAAATGTTAGGGTTAGGGTTAGGGTTAGGGTTAGGGGAAGGGGACGGTTTAGGGTACAGGTTAGAGTTACGACAACGGTTTAGGATGAGCATACGTTTTGGGGTACGGGAAACAGTTAGTGTACGGGTAAGGCTTCGGGTAAGGGTTAGTGTTAGGGTTAGGGGACAGGGAAGGGGACGGGGACGGTTTAGTGTACAGGTTAGGGTACGACAACAGTTCAGGGTGAGCGTACTTGTTAGGGTATGTTTTAGTGTTAGCTTATGGATTAGGATTAAGGGATGGTTTAGAGTAAGGCTTCGGTTAAGGGTTAGGTTAAGGGTTAGGGGACGGGGACGGTTTAGGGTACAGGTTAGTGTTCGATAACGTTTCAGTGTGAGCGTACGTGTTAGGGTACAGCTTAGTGTTAGCGTACGGGTTAGGATTAATGGACGGGTTAGGGTAAGGCTTCGGGTAAGCGTTAGGGTTAAGTTTAAGGTTAGGAGACGGAGACGGTTTAGGGTACAAGTTAGGGTGTGACCACGGTTTAGGGTGAGTGTACGTGTTAGGGTATGGGTTAGGGTTAGCATACGGTTTAGGTTTAGGGGATGGGTTAGGGGAAGGCTTCAGGTAAGGGTTAGGGTTAGGGTTAGGGTTAGGGGACGGTGACGGTTTAGGGTACAGGTTAGGGTTCCACAACGGTTTAGGGCGAGCCTACGTGTTAGGGTACAGGTTAGTGTTAGCGTACGGGTTAGTATTAGGGGACGGGTTAGGGTAAGGCTTCGGGAAAGGGTTAGGGTTAGGGTTAGTGTTAGGGGACGGGGACGGTTTAGGGTACAGGTTAGGGTACGACAACGGTTTAAAGTGAGCGTACGTGTTAGGGTACGGGTAAGGGTTAGCGTACGGGTTAGGATTAGGGGACGGTTTAGGGTAGAGTTTAGCGTACGACGAAGTTTTAAGGTGAGCGTACGTGTTAGGGCTCGGGTTAGTGTTTGCGTACGGGTTAGGATTAGGGGACGGGTTAGGGTAAGGCTTCGGGTAAGGGTTAGGTTTTGGGTTAGGGTTTGGGTTAGGGGACGGGGACGGGTTAGGGTACAGTTTAGGGTACGACAAAGGTTTAGGGTGAGCGTACGTGTTAGGGTACATGTTTGTGTTAGTGTACGGGTTAGAATTAGTGGACGGGTTAGGGTAAGACTTCGGGTAAGGGTTAGGGTTAGGTATGGGTTAGGGTTAGGCTTAGGGGACGGAGAAGGTTTAGGGTACAGGTTCGGGTACGACAAAGGTTTAGGGTGAGCGTACGTGTTAGGGTACTGGTTAGTGTTAGCGTACGGGTTAGGATTAGGGGACGGGTTAGGGTAAGGCTTCAGGTAAGGGTTAGGGTTAGGGTTAGGGTTAGGGTTAGGGTTAGGGGACGGGGACAGTTTAGGGTACAGGTTATGGTGCAACAACGGTTTAGGGTGAGCGTACGTGTTAGGGTAAGGTTTAGTGTTAGCGTACGGGTTAGGATTATGGGACGGGTTAGGGTAAGGCTTCGGGTAAGGGGTAGGTTTAGGGTTAGGTTTAGGTTTAGGGTTATTGTACGGGGTCGGTTTAGGGTACAGGTTAGGGTACGACAACCATTTAGGTTGAGCGTACGTGTTAGGGCAAGGTTTAGTTTTAGCGTACGGGTTACGATTAGGGGACGGGTTAGGGTAAGGCTTCGGGTAAGGCTTAGGTTTAGGGTTAGGGTTAGGGTTAGCGTCAGGGAACGGGGACAGTTTAGGGTATAGGTTAGGGTACGACAACGGTTTAGGGTGAGCGTACGTGTTAGGGTACGGATTGGTGTTAGCGTACGGATTAGGATTAGGGGACGGGTTAGGGTAAGGCTTCGGGTAAGGGTTAGGGTTACGGTTAGGGTTAGGTGACGGGGACCGTTTAGGGTACAGGTTAGGGTACAACAAAGTTTTAGGGTGAGCGTACATGTTAGCGTAAAGGTTAGTGTTAGCGTACGGGTTAGGATTATGGGACAGTTTAGGGTAAGGCTTCGGGTAAGGGTTAGGGTTAGGGATACGGTTAGGGTTAGGGTTAGGATTAGGGGAAGGGGACGGTTTAGAATACAGGTTAGGGTACGACAACGCTTTAGGGTGAGGGTACGTGTTAGGGCATGGGTTAGTGTTAGCGTACGGTTTAGGATTACTGGACGGGATAGGGTAAGACTTCGGTAAGGGTTAGGTTTAGGATTAGGGTTAGGGTTAGGGTTAGGGGACGGGGACGGTTTAGGGTACAGGTTACGTTACGACAAAGATTTAGCGTGAGCGTACGTGTTAGTGTACAACTTAGTGTTAGCGTACGGTTTAGGATTAGGGGACGGTTTAGGGTAAGGCTTCGGGTAAGTGTTAGGGTTAGGGGATGGGGATGGTTTAGGGTACAGGTTAGGGTAGGACAAGGGTTTAGGGTGAGCATACGTGTTAGGGTACAGGTTAGTGCTAGCGTACGGGTTAGGATTAGGGGACGGGTTATGGTAAGGCTTCGGGTAAGGCTTAGGGATAGGGTTAGGGTTAGGGTTAGGGGAAGGGGACGGGGACGGTTTAGGGTACGACAACTGTTTAGGGTGAGCGTACGTGTTAGGACACTGGTTAGTGTTAGCGTACGGGTTAGGATTAGGGGACGGGTTAGGGTAAGAATTCAGGTAAGTTTTAGGGTTAGGGTTAGGGTTGGGGGACGGGGAGCGTTTAGGGTATAGGTTAGGGTACGAAAACGGTTTAGGGTGAGCGTACGTGTTAGGGTACGGGTTAGAGTTAGCGTACGGGTTAGGATTAGGGGACGGTTTAGGGTAAGGCTTTGGGTAAGGGTTAGGGTTAGGGTTAGGGTTAACGTTAGGGGACGGGGACGGTTTAGGATACACGTTAGCATACAACAACGGTTTAGGGTGAGCGTACGTGTTAGGGCACGGGTTAGTGTTAGCGTACGGGTTAGGAGTAGTGGACGGGTTAGGATAAGGATTCGGGTAAGGGTTAGGGTTAGGGTTATGGGACAGGGACGGTTTAGGGTACAGGTTAGGGTATGACAACGTTTTAGGGCGACTGTACGTGTTAGGGTACGGGTTAGTGTTAGCGTATGTGTTAGGATTAGTGGATGGGTTAGGGTAAGGATTCGGGTAAGGGTGAGGTTTAGGTTTAGGGTTAGGGTTAGCAGACGGGGACGGTTTAGTGTACAGGTTAGCGTACAACAACGTTTTAGGGTGAGCGTGTGTGTTAGGGTACAGGTTAGTGTTAGCGTACGGTTTAGGATTAGGGGACGCGTTAGGGTAAGGCTTCGGGTAAGGGTTAGGTTTAGTGTTAGGGTTAGGGTTAGGGTTAGGGGACGGGGATGGTTTAGGGTACAGGTTATGGTACGACAACTGTTTAGGGTGAGCATAAGTGTTAGTGTACGGTTTAGTGTTAGCGTACGGGTTAGGATTAGGGCACGGGTTAGGGTAAGGCTTCGGGTAAGGCTTAGGGTTAGGGTTAGTGTTAGGGTTAGGGTTAAGGGGCGGGGACGGTTTAGGGTACAGGTTAGGGTACGACAACGGTTTAGGGTGAGAGTATGTGTTAGGGTACGTGTTAGTGTTAGCGTACGGGTTCGGGTTAGGGTAAGGCTTCGGGTAAGGTTTAGGGATAGGGTTAGGGTTAGGGGACGGGGACAGTTTAGCGTACAGGTTAGTGTACGACATCGGTTTAGGGTGAGCGTACGTGTTAGGGTACGTGTTAGTGTTAGCGTACGGGTTAGGATTAGGGGACGGGTTAGGGTAAGGCTTCGGGTAAGCGTTAGTGTTAGGGATAGGGTTAAGGTTAGGGGACGGGGACAGTTTAGTATTCACGTTAGGGTACGACAATGGTTAAGGGTGAGTGTACGTGTTAGGGTACGGGTTAATGGTAGCGTACTGTTTAGGATTAGCGGACGGGTTAGGGTAAGGCTTCGGGTAAGGGTTAGGTTTAGGGTTAGGGGACAGGGAAGGGGGCGGGGACGGTTTAGTGTACAGGTTAGGGTACGACAACAGTTTAGAGTGAGCGTACTTGTTAGGGTATGGTTTAGTGTTAGCTTACAGGTTAGGATTAAGGGACGGTTTAGGGTAAGGCTTCGGGTAAGTGTTAGTTTAAGGGTTAGGGGACGGGGACGGTTTAGGGTACAGGTTAGTGTACGATAACGTTTCCGTGTGAGCGTACGTGTTAGGGTACGGGTTAGTCTTAGCGTACGGGTTAGGATTAGGAGACGGGTTAGGGTAAGGCGGGTAATTGTTAGGGTTAAGATTAAGGTTAGGAGACGAAGACGGTTTAGGGTTCAAGTTAGGGTACGACAACGGTTTAAGGTGAGTGTACGTGTTAGGGTATGGGTTAGGGTTAGCGTACGGGTTAGGATTAGGGGACGGGTTACGGGAAGGCTTCGGGTAAGTGTTAGGGTTAGGGTTAGGGTTAGGGGACGGGGACGGTTTAGGGTACAGGTTAGGGTTCGACAATGGTTTAGGGTGAGCGTACGTGTTAGGGTACAGGTTAGTGTTAGCGTACGGGTTAGTATTAGGAGACGGGTTAGGGTAAGGCTTCGGGTAAGGGTTAGGGTTAGGGTTAGGGTTAGGGTTAGGGGACGGGGACGGCTTAGGGTACAGGTTAGGGTACGACAACGGTTTAAGGTGAGCGTACGTGTTAGGGTACGGTTTAGTGTTAGCGTACGGGTTAGGATTAGGGGACGGGTTAGGGTAAGGCTTCGGCTAAGGGTTAGGGTTAGGTGTGGGTTAGGGTTAGGGTTAGGGGACGGGGACGGTTTAGGGTACAGGTTAGTGTATGACAACGGTTTAGGGTGAGCGTACGTGTTAGGTTACGGGTCAGTGTTAGCGTACGGGTTAGGATTAGGGGACGGTTTAGTGTAAGGCTTCGGGTAAGGGTTAGGGTTAGGGTTAGGGTTAGTGGACAGGGACGGTGACGGTTTAGGGTACAGGTTAGGGTTACGACAACGGTTTAGGGTGAGCGTACGTGTTAGGGTACGTGTTAGTGTTAGCGTACGGGTTAGGATTAGGGGACGGGTTAGGGTAAGGCTTCGGGTAAGGGTTAGGGTTAGGGATAGGGTTACGTTTAGGGCACGGGGACGGATTCGGGTACACGTTAGGGTACAACAACGGTTAAGGGTGAGCGTACGTGTTAGGGTACGGCTTAGTGTTAGTGTACGGTTTAGGATTAGCGGGCGGGTTAGTGTAAGGCTTCGGGTAAGGGTTAGGGTTAGGGTTAGGGGACAGGGAAGGGGACGGGGATGGTTCAATGTACAGGTTAGGGTACGGCAACGGTTTAGGGTGAGCGTACTTGTTAGGGTATGGTTTAGTGTTAGCGTACGGGTTAGGATTAGGGGATGGTTTAGTGTAAGGCTTCGGGTAAGGGTTAGGGTAAGGTTTAGGGGACGGGGACGGTTTCGGGTACAGGTTAGTGTACGAAAACGTTTCAGGGTGAGCGTACGTGTTAGGGTACGGGTTAGTGTTATCGTACGGGTTAGGATTAGGGGACGGGTTAGGGTAAGGCTTCGCGTAGGTGTTAGTGTTAAGGTAAAGGTTAGGAGACGGAGACAGTTTAGGGTACAAGTTAGGGTACGACAACGGTTTAGAGTCAGCGTACGTGTTAAGGTATGTGTTAGGGTTAGCGTTCGGGTTAGGATTAGGGGACGGGTTAGGGAAAGGCTTCGGGTAAGTGTTAGGGTTCGGGTTAGGGTTAGGGGACGGGGACGGTTTAGGGTAAAGGTTAGGGTACGACAACAGTTAAGTGTGAGCGTACGTGTTAGGGCACGGTTTAGTGTTAGCGTACGGGTTAGGATTAGGGGACGGGTTAGTGTAAGGCTTCGGGTAAGTGTTAGGGTTTGGGTTAGGATTCGGTTTAGGGTACGGGGATGGGGACGGTTTAGGGTACAGGTTAGGGTTCGACAAAGGTTTAGGGTGAGCGTACGTGTTAGGGTACGTGTTAGTGTTAGCGTACGGGTTAGGATTAGGGGACGGGTTATGGTAAGGCTTAGGGTAAGGCTTAGGGTTAGGTATCGGATAGGGTTAGGGTTAGGGGACGGAGACGGTTTAGGGTACAGGTTAGGGCTCGACAACGGATTAGGGTGAGCGTACATGTTAGGGTACGGGTTAGTGTTAGCGTACGGGTTAGGATTAGGGGACGTGTTAGTGTAAGGCTTCGGGTAAAGGTTAGGGTTAGGGTTAGGTTTAGGGTTAGGGGATGGGGATGGGGACGGTTTAGGGTACAGGAAACGGTACGACAATAGTTTAGGGTGAGCCTAGGTGTTAGGGTACGGGTTAGTGTTAGCGTACGGGTTAGGATTATGGGACTGGTTAGTGTATGGCTTCGGGTAAGGGTTAGGGTTAGGGTTAGGGTTATTGTACGGGGACGGTTTAGGGTACAGTTTAGGGTACGAAAACGGTTTAGGTTGAGCGTACGTGTTAGAGAAAGGGTTAGTGTTAGCGTATGGGTTAGGATTAGGGGACGGGTTAGGGTAAAGCTTCGGGTAAGGTTTAGGTTTAGGGTTAGGGTTAGGTTTAGGTTTAGGGGACGGGGACGGTTTAGGCTACAGGTTAGAGTACGACAACGGTTTAGGTTGAGCGTACCTGTTAGGGTACGGGTTAGTGTTAGCGTACGGGTTAGGATTAGGGGACGGGTTAGGGTAAGACTTCGGGTAAGGTTTATGGTTAGGGTTAGGGTTAGGGGACGGGGACGGTTTAGGGTACACGTTAGCGTACGACAACGGTTTAGGGTTAGCGTATGTGTTAGGGCACGGGTTAGTGTTAGCGTACGGGTTAGGATTAGTGCACGTGTTAGGGTAAGGCTTCGGGTAAGGGTTAGGGTTAGGGTTAGGGGACGGGGACGGTTTAGGGTACAGGTTACGGTATGACAACGTTTTAGGGTGAGTGTACATGTTAGGGTACAGGTTAGTGTTAGTGTACGGGTTAGGATTAGTGGACGGGTTAGGGTAAGGCTTCGGGTAAGGGTTAGGTTTAGGGTTAAGGTTAGGGTTAGGGGACGGGGAAGGTTTAGGGTACAGGTTAGGGTACGACAATGGTTTAGGATGAACATACGTTTTAGGGTGCGGGTGAGTGTTAGAGTACGGGTTAGGATTAGGGGACGGCTTAGGGTAAGGCTTCGGGTAAGGCTTGTGTTTAGGGTTAGGGTTAGGGTTAGGGTACGGGGACGGTGACGGTTTAGGGTACAGGTTAGGGTACGACAATGGTTTAGGTTGAGGGTACGTGTTAGGGCACCATTTAGTGTTAGCGTACGGCTTAGGATTAGGGGACGGGTTAGTGTAAGGCTTCGGGTAAGGGTAAAGTTTAGGGTTTGTTTTAGGGTTAGGGTTAAGGGACGGGGACGGTTTATGGTACAGGTTAGGGTACGACAACGTTTTAAGGTGAGCGTACATGTTAGGTTATGGGTTAGGGTTAGCGTACGGGTTAGGATTAGGGGACGGGTTAGGGCAAGGCTTCGGGTAAGTGTTAGGGTTAGGGTTAGGGTTAGGGTTAGGGGACGGGGACGATTTAGGGTACAGGTTAGTGTACGACAACGTGTTAGTGTTAGCGTACGAGTTAGGATTAGGGAACAGGTTAGGGTAAGGCTTCGGGTAAGGGTTAGGGTTAGAGTTAGGGTTAGGGGACGGTGACGGTTTAGGGTACACGTTAGGGTACGACAACAGTTTAGGTTGAGCGTACATGTTAGGGTACGGGTTAGTGTTAGCGTACGGGTTAGGATTAGCGGACGGGTTAGGGTAAGGCTTCGGGTAAGGGTTAGGGTTAGGGTTAGGGTTAGGGGACGGGGACGGTTTAGGGTACAGGTTAGGGTACGACAACGGTTAAGGGTGAGCGTACGTGTTAGGGCACGGTTTAGTGTTAGCCTACGGGTTAGGATTAGGGGACGGGTTAGGGTAAGGCTTCGGGTAAGGCTTAGGGTTCGGATTAGGGTTAGGGTTAGGGGACTGGGACGGTTTAGGGTACATGTTAGGGTACGACAACGGTTTAGGGTGAGCGTACGTGTTAGGGCACGGGTTAGTGTTAGCGTACAGTTTAGGATTAGGGGACGGGTTAGGGTAAGACTTCGGGTAAGGGATAGGCTTAGGGTTAGGTTTAGGGGACGGGGATGGTTTAGGGTACATTTTAGGGTACGACAACGGTTAGGGTCAGCGTACGTGTTAGGGTACGGTTTAGAGTTAGTGTACGGGTTAGGATTAGGTGACGGTTTAGGGTAAGGCTTCGGGTAAGGGTTAGGGTTAGGGTTAGGGTTAAGGTTATGGTTAGGGAATGGGGACGGTTTAGGGTACAGGTAAGCGTACGACAACGATTTAGGGTGAGCGTACATATTAGGGCACGGGTTAGTGTTAGCGTACGGGTTAGGATTAGTGGACGGGTTAGGGTAAGGCTTCGGGTAAGGGTTAGGTTTAGGGTTAGGGGACGGGGACGTTTTAGGTTACAGTTTAGGGTATAACAACGTTTTAGTGTGAGTGTACGTGTTAGGGTACGGGTTAGTGTTAGCGTACGGGTTAGGATTAGGGGACAACTTAGGGTAAGGCTTCGGGTAAGGTTTAGGGTTAGGGTTAGGGTTAGGGGACGGGGACCGTTTAGCTTACAGGTTACGGTAAGACAACAGTTTATGTTGAGCGTTCGTGTTAGGGTATGTCTTAGTGTTAGCGTACGGGTTAGGATTAGGGGACGGGTCAGGGTAAGGCATCGGGTAAGGCTTAGGGTTACGGTTAGGGGACGGGGATGGTTTAGGGTACAGGTTAGGGCACGACAACGCTTTAGGGTGAGCGTACGTGTTAGGGTACCGGTTAGTGTTAGCATATGGGTTAGGATTAGAGTACGGTTTAGGGTAAGGCTTCGGGTAAGAGGGTTAGGGTTAGGGTTAGGGGACGGGGATGGTTTAGGGTACAGGTTAGGGTTACGACAACGGTTTTGGATGAGCGTAAGTTTTAGGGTACGGGTAAGAGTTAGCGTAAGGGTTAGGATTAGGCAACGGGTTAGGGTAAGGCTTCGGGTAAGGGTTAGGTTTAGGGTTAGGGTTAGTGTTAGGTGACGGGACGGGGACGGTTTAGGGTAAAGGTTAGCGTACAACAACGGTTTAGAGTGAGCCTACGTGTTAGGGCACGGGTTAGTGTTAGCGAATGGGTTAGGATTAGTGGACGGGCTAGGGTAAGGCTTCGGGTAAGGGTTAGGGTTAGGGTTAGGGGACGGGGACGGTTTAGGGTACAGGTTAGGGTATGATAACGTTTTAGGGTGAGTGTACGTATTAGAGTACGGGTTAGTGTTAGCGTACGGGTTAGGATTAGTGGACGGGTTAGGGTAAGGCTTCGGGTAAGCGTTAGGTTTAGGGTTAGCGTTAGGGTTAGGGGACGGGGACGGTTTAGGGTAGAGTTTAGGGTACAACAGCGGTTTAGGGTGAGCATACGTGTTAGGGTACGGGTTAGTGTTAGCGTACGGTTTAGGATTAGGGGAAGGGTTAGGGTAAGACTTCGGGGAAGGGTTATTGTTAGGGTTAGGGTTAGGGGACGGGGACGGTTTAGGGTTCAGGTTAGGGTATGACAACGGTTTAGGTTGAGCGTATGTGGTAGGGTACGGGTTAGGAATAGAGGACGGGTTAGGGTAAGGCTTCGGTTAAGGGTTAGGGTTAGGGTTAGGGTTAGGGGACGGGGACGGTTCAGGGCACAGGTTAGGGTACGACAAAGGTTTAGGGTGAGTGTACATGTTAGCATACAGGTTAGTGTTAGCGTACGGGTTAGGATTAGGGGATGGTTTAGGGTAAGGTTTCGGGTAAGGGTTAGTGTTAGGGTTAGGATTAGGGGACGGGGATGGTTTAGAGTACAGGTTAGGGTACGACAACCTTTAGGGTGACCGTACGTGTTAGGGCACGGGTTAGAGTTAGCGTACGGTTTAGGATTAGGGGACGGTTTAGGGTAAGGCTTCGGGTAAGGGTTAGGGTTAGGATTAGGGGAAGGGGATGGGGACGGGGACGGGGACGGTTTAGGGTACAGGTTAGTGTACGACAAAGGTTTAGGGTGAGCGTACGTGCTAGGGTACGTTTTAGTTTTAGCGTACGGTTTAGGATTAGAGGACCGGTTAGGGTAAGGCTTCGGGTAAGGGTTAGGGTTAGGATTAGGTTTAGGATTAGTGTTAGGATACGGGGAAGGTTTAGGGTACAGGTTTGTGTACGACAACGGTTTAGGGTGAGCGTATGTGTTAGTGAACAAGTTAGTGTTAGCGTATGGGTTAGGATTAGGGGAAGGGTTAGGGTAAGGCTTCGGGTAAGGTTTAGGGTTAGGGTTAGGTTTAGGGGACGGGGACTGTTTAGGGTACATGTTAGGGTACGACAATGTTTTAGGGGGAGCGTACGTGTTAGGGTACGGTTTAGTGTTCGCGTACTGGTTAGGATTAAGGGACGGGTTAGGGTAAGGCTTCGGGTAAGGGTTACAGTTAGGGTTATGGTTAGGGTTAGGGTTAGGGTTAGGGGACGGGGACGGGGACAGTTTAGGGTACAGGTTAGGGTACGAAAACGGTTTAGGTTTAGTGTACGTGTTAGGGTATGGCTTAGTGTTACCGTACGGGTTAGGATTAGGGGACGGGTTAGGGTAAAGCTTCGGGTAAGGGTTAGGGTTAGGGTTAGGGGACGGGGTCGGTTTAGGGAACAGGTTAGGGTACGACAACGGTTTAGGGTGAGAGTACGTGGTACGGTACGGGTTAGTGTTAGCGTATGGGTTAGGATTAGGGGACGGGTTAGGGTAAGGCATCGGGTAAGGGTATGTGTTAGGTTTAGGGTTAGGGGACGGGGACGGGGATGGTTTAGGGTACAGGTTAGGGTACGACAAAGTTTAGTGTGAGCGTACGTGTTAGGGCACGGGTTAGTGTTAGCGTACGGGTTAGGATTAGGGGACGGGTTAGGGAAAGGCTGCGGGTAAGGGTTAGGGTTAGGGTTAGGGGACGGGGACCGGTACGGATTAGGGTACAGGTTAGGGTACGACAACGGTTTAGGGTGAGCGTACATGTTAGGGTAAGGGTTAGTGTTAGCGTAAGGGTTAGGATTAGGGTACGGGTTAGGGTAAGGCTTCGTGTAAGGTTTAGGGTTAGGGTTAGGGTTAGAGGACAGGGTGGTTTAGGGTACAGGTTAGGGTACGACAACGGTTTAGGGTGAGCGTATGTGTTAGGGTACGGGTTAGGGTTAGCGTACGGGTTAGGATTAGGGGACGGGTTAGGGGAAGGCTTCGGGTAAGTGTTAGGTTTAGGGTTAGGGCTAGGGTTAGGGGACGGGGACGGTTTAGGGTACAGGTTAGGGTACGACAACGGTTTACGGTGAGCATACGTGTTAGGGTATGGTTTAGTGTTAGCGTACACGTTAGGATTAGCGGACGGGTTAGGGTAAGGCTTTGGGTAAGGCTTAGGGTAAGGGTTAGGGTTAGCGTCGGGGGCTGGGGACTGTTTAGGGTACAGGATAGGGTATGACAACGCTTTAGGCTGAGGTTACGTGTTAGGGCACGGGTTACTGTTAGAGTACATGTTAGGATTAGGGGACGGGTTAGGGTAAGGCTTCGGGTAAGTGTTAGGGTTAGGGTTAGGGTTAGGGGACGGGGACGGGGACGGGGACGGTTTAGGGTACAGGTTAGTGTACGACAAAGGTTTAGGGTGAGCGTACGTGCTAGGGTACGTTTTAGTTTTAGCGTACGGTTTAGGATTAGAGGACCGGTTAGGGTAAGGCTTCGGGTAAGGGTTAGGGTTAGGATTAGGTTTAGGATTAGTGTTAGGATACGGGGAAGGTTTAGGGTACAGGTTTGTGTACGACAACGGTTTAGGGTGAGCGTATGTGTTAGTGAACAAGTTAGTGTTAGCGTATGGGTTAGGATTAGGGGAAGGGTTAGGGTAAGGCTTCGGGTAAGGTTTAGGGTTAGGGTTAGGTTTAGGGGACGGGGACTGTTTAGGGTACATGTTAGGGTACGACAATGTTTTAGGGGGAGCGTACGTGTTAGGGTACGGTTTAGTGTTCGCGTACTGGTTAGGATTAAGGGACGGGTTAGGGTAAGGCTTCGGGTAAGGGTTACAGTTAGGGTTATGGTTAGGGTTAGGGTTAGGGTTAGGGGACGGGGACGGGGACAGTTTAGGGTACAGGTTAGGGTACGAAAACGGTTTAGGTTTAGTGTACGTGTTAGGGTATGGCTTAGTGTTACCGTACGGGTTAGGATTAGGGGACGGGTTAGGGTAAAGCTTCGGGTAAGGGTTAGGGTTAGGGTTAGGGGACGGGGTCGGTTTAGGGAACAGGTTAGGGTACGACAACGGTTTAGGGTGAGAGTACGTGGTACGGTACGGGTTAGTGTTAGCGTATGGGTTAGGATTAGGGGACGGGTTAGGGTAAGGCATCGGGTAAGGGTATGTGTTAGGTTTAGGGTTAGGGGACGGGGACGGGGATGGTTTAGGGTACAGGTTAGGGTACGACAAAGTTTAGTGTGAGTGTACGTGTTAGGGCACGGGTTAGTGTTAGCGTACGGGTTAGGATTAGGGGACGGGTTAGGGAAAGGCTGCGGGTAAGGGTTAGGGTTAGGGTTAGGGGACGGGGACCGGTACGGATTAGGGTACAGGTTAGGGTACGACAACGGTTTAGGGTGAGCGTACATGTTAGGGTAAGGGTTAGTGTTAGCGTAAGGGTTAGGATTAGGGTACGGGTTAGGGTAAGGCTTCGTGTAAGGTTTAGGGTTAGGGTTAGGGTTAGAGGACAGGGTGGTTTAGGGTACAGGTTAGGGTACGACAACGGTTTAGGGTGAGCGTATGTGTTAGGGTACGGGTTAGGGTTAGCGTACGGGTTAGGATTAGGGGACGGGTTAGGGGAAGGCTTCGGGTAAGTGTTAGGTTTAGGGTTAGGGCTAGGGTTAGGGGACGGGGACGGTTTAGGGTACAGGTTAGGGTACGACAACGGTTTACGGTGAGCATACGTGTTAGGGTATGGTTTAGTGTTAGCGTACACGTTAGGATTAGCGGACGGGTTAGGGTAAGGCTTTGGGTAAGGCTTAGGGTAAGGGTTAGGGTTAGCGTCGGGGGCTGGGGACTGTTTAGGGTACAGGATAGGGTATGACAACGCTTTAGGCTGAGGTTACGTGTTAGGGCACGGGTTACTGTTAGAGTACGTGTTAGGATTAGGGGACGGGTTAGGGTAAGGCTTCGGGTAAGTGTTAGGGTTAGGGTTAGGGTTAGGGGACGGGGACGGGGACGGGGACGGTTTAGGGTACAGGTTAGTGTACGACAAAGGTTTAGGGTGAGCGTACGTGTTAGGGTAAGGGTTAGTGTTAGCATACGGGTTAGGATTATGGGACGGTTTAAGGTAAGGCTTCAGGTAAGGGTTAGGGTTAAGGTTAGGGTTAGGGTTAGGGAATGGGGACGGTTTAGGGTACAGGTTAGGGTACAACAATGGGTTAGTGTGAGCGTACGTGTTAGGGTACGGTTTAGTGTTAGCGTATGGCTTAGGATTACGGGACGGGTTAGGGTAAGGCTTTGGGAAAGGGTTAGGGTTAGGGTTAGGGTTAGGGTTAGGGTTAGGGGATGGAGAAGGGGAAGGTTTAGGGTACAGGTTTGGGTACGACAAAGGTTTAGGGTGAGCGTACGTGTTAGGTTAAGGGTTAGTGTTAGCGTACGGGTTAGGATTAGGGGACGGGTTAGGTAAGGCTTCATGTAAGGGTTAAGTTTAAGGTTAGGGTTCGGGTTAGGGGACGGGGACGGTTTAGGGTACAGGTTAGGGTACAACAGCAGTTTAGTGTGAGCGTACATGTTAGGGTACGTGTAAGTGTTTGCGTACGGGTTAGGATTACGGGACGGGTTAGGGTAAGGCTTCGGGAAAGGGTTATGGTTAGGGTTAGGGTTAGGGTTAGCGTTAGAGGACGGGGACAGTTTATGGTACAGGTGAGGCTATGACAACGGTTTAGGGTGAGCGTACGTGTTAGGGTACGGTTCAGTGTTAGCGTACGGGTTAGGAGTAGGGGACAGGTTAGGGGAAGGCTTCGGGTAAGGGTTAGGTTTAGGGTTAGGGTTAGGGGATGGGGACGGTTTAGGGTACAGTTTAGGGTACGACAACTGTTTAGGGTGAGCGTACGTGTTAGGGTACGGTTTAGGGTTAGCGTACGGGTTAGGATTAGGGGACGGGTTAGGGGAAGGCTTCGGGTAAGTGTTAGGATTAGGGTTAGGGCTAGGGTTAGGGGACGGGGACGGTTTAGTGTACAGGTTAGGGTACGACAACGGTTTAGGGTGAGCATACGTGTTAGGGTACGGGTTAGTGTTAACGTAAGTGTTAGGATTAGGGGACGGGTTAGGGTAAGGCTTCGGGTAAGTGTTAGGATTAGGGTTAGGGTTAGGGTTAGTGGACGGGGACGGGGACGGTTTAGGGTACTGGTTAGAGCACGACAATGCTTTAGGGTGAGCGTACGTTTTAGGGTAATGGTTAGTGTTAGCGTACGGGTTAGGATTAGGGGACGGGTTAAGGTAAGGCTTCGGGTAAGGGTTAGGGTTAGGGTTAGGGTTAGGGGACGGGGACGGGGACGGGGACGGTTTAGGGCACAGGTTAGGGTACGACAACTCTTTAGGGTAAGCATAAGTGTTAGGGTACGTGTTAGTGTTAGCGTAAGGTTTAGGATTAGGGGACGGGTTATGGTAAGGCTTCGGGTAGGGGTTAGGGTTAGGATCAGGGTTAGGGTTAGGGTTAGGGTTAGGGTTAGGGGATGGGGACGGTTTAGGGTACAGGTTAGGGTACGACAACGGTTTAGGGTGAGCGTACATGTTAGGGTACGGGTGAGAGTTAGCGTACGGGTTAGGATTAGGGGACGTGTTAGTGTAAGGCTTCGCGTAAGTGTTAGGGTTAGGGTTAGGGTTAGCGTTAGTGTTAGGGGATGGGGACGGTTTAGAGTACAGGTTAGAGTACGACAACGGTTTAGGGTGACGGTACGTGTTAGGTTAGGGTTAGTGTTAGCGTGCGGTTTAGGATTAGAGGACGGGTTAGGGTAAGGCTTCGGGTAAGTGTTACGTTTAGGGTTAGGGTTAGGGTTAGGGGACGGGGACGGCTTAGGGTACAGGTTAGGGTACAACAACGTATTATGGTGAGCATACATGTTAGGTTACGTGTTAGTGTTAGCGTACGGGTTAGGATTATGGGAAGGATTAGGGTAAGGCTACAGGTAAGCGTTAGGGTTAGGGTTAGGGACAGGGTTAGGGTACTGGGACAGTTTAGGGTACAGGTTAGGGTACGACAACGGTTTAGGGTGAGCGTACGTGTTAGGGCAAGGTTTAGTGTTAGCGTACGGGTTAGGATTAGGGGACCGGTTAGGGTAAGGCTTCGGGTAAAATTTAGGTTTAGGGCTAGGGTTAGGTTTAGGGATAGGGGACGGGGGCGGTTTATGGTACAGGTTAAGATACGACAACGGTTTAGGGTGAGCATACGTTTTAGGGTACGGGTTAGTGTTAGCGTACAGTTTAGGATTAGGGGACGGGGTAGGGTAAGTCTTCGGGTAAGGGTTAGGGTTAGGGTTAGGGATAGGGTTAGTGTTAGGGGACGGGGACGTTTTAGGGTACAGGTTAGGGTACGACAAAGTTTTAGGCTGAGCGTACGTGGTAGGGTATGGGTTAGTGTTAGCGTACGGGTTAGGATTAGGGGACAGTTTAGGGTAAGGCTTCGGGTAAGGTTTAGGGTTAGGGTTAGGGTTAGGGTTAGGGTTAGGCGATGGGGACGGTTTAGGGTACAGGTTAGGTTACGACAAGGGTTTAGGGTGAACCTACGTGTTATGGTATGGGTTAGTGTTAGCGTATGGGTTAGGATCAGGAGATGGGTTACGTTAAGGCTTCGGATAAGTGTTAGGGTTAGGTATGGCTTAGGGTTAGGGTTAGGGGACGGGGACGGTTTAGGGTACAGGTTAGGGTACGACAACGGTTTAGGGTGAGCATACGTGTTAGGGAACGGGTTAGTGTTAGGGTACGGGTTAGGATTAAGGGACGGTTTAGGGTAAGGCTTCAGGTAAGGGCTAGGGTTAGGGTTAGGGTTAGGGTTAGGGGACAGGGACGGTTTAGGGTACAGGTTAGGATTACGACAACGGTTTAGAGTGAGCCTACGTGTTAGGGTACGGGGTAGTGTTAGCGTACGGGTTAGGATTAGGGGACGGGTTAGGGTAAGGCTTCGGGTAAGGGTTCGGGTTAGGGTTAGGGTTAGCGTTAGGGTATGGGGAGGGTTTAGGGTAGAGGTTAGGGTACGACAACAGTTTAGGGTGAGTGTACGTGTTAGGGTATGGGTTAGTGTTAGCGTACAGGTTAGGATTAAGGGACGGGTTAGGTAAGGCTTCGGGTAAGGGTCAGGGTTAGGGTTAGGGGACGGGGACGGTTTAGGGTACAGGTTAGGGTACGACAACGGATTAGGGTGAGCCTAAGTGTTAGGGTACGGGTTAGTGTTAGCGTAAGGGTTAGGATTAGGGGACGGGTTAGGGTAAGGCTTCGGGTAAGGGTTAGGGTTAGGGTTAGGGTTAGGGTTAGTTGACGGGGACGGGTACGGTTTAGGGTACAGGTTATGGCACGATAACGGTTTATGATGGACGTACGTGTTAGGGCACGGGTTAGTGTTAGCGTACGGGTTAGGATTAGGGGACGGGTTAGGGTAAGGCTTCGGGTAAGTGTTAGAGTTAGGGTTAGGGTTAGGGGATGGGGAAGGGAACGGAGAGGGTTTAGGGTACAGGTTAGGGTATGACAACGGTTTATGGTGATCGTACGTGTTAGGGCACGGGTTAGTGTTAGCGTACGGGTTAGGATTATGGGACGGGTTAGTGTAAGGCTTCGGGTAAAGGTTAGGTTGAGTGTTAGGGTTAGGGTTAAGGTTAGGGGAAGGGGACAGTTTAGGGTACAGGTTAGTGTAAGACAACTGTTTAGTGTGAGCGTACGTGTTAGGGTACGGGTTAGAGTTAGCGTACGGGTTAGGATTAGGCGACGGGTTAGGGAAAGGCTTCGCGTAAGGGTTAGGTTTAGGGTTAGGGTTAGCGTTAGTGTTAGGGGACAGGGACGATTTAGGGTACAGGTTAGGGTACGACAACGGTTTAGGGTGAGCGTACATGTTAGGGTACGGGTTAGTGTTAGCATACGGGTTCAGATTAGGGGACGGGTTAGGGTAAGGCTTCGGGTAAGTGTTATTGTTAGGGTTAGGGTTACGGTTAGGGAACGGGGACGGTTTAGCGTACAGGTTAGTGTACGACAACGGTTTAGGGTGAGCGTATGTGTTAGGGTACGGGTTAGTGTTAGTGTACGGGTTAGGAAGAGGGGACGGGTTAGGGTAAGGCTTCGGGTAAGGGTTAGGGTTATGGTTAGGGTTAGGGTTAGTGGACGGGGATGGTTTAGGTTACAGGTTAGGGTACGACAACGTTTGACGGTGAGCCGGCGTGTTGGGGTTCGGCTTAGTGTTAGCATACGGGTTAGGATTAGGAGACGGGTTAGTGTAAGGCTTCGGGCAAGGGTTAGAGTTATGGTTAGGGTTAGGGGACGGCGAAGGGAACGGAGACGGTTTAGGGTACAGATTAGGGTACGAAAACGGTTTAGGATGAGCGTACGTGTTAGGGCACGGGTTAATGTTAGCGTATGGGTTAGGATTAGGGGACAGGTTAGGGTAAGGCTTTGGGTAAGGGTTAGGGATAGGGTTAGGGTTAGGTTTAGGGGATGGGGACGGTTTAGGGTACAGGTTAGGGTAGGACATCGGTTTAGGTTGATCGTACGTGTTAGGGCACGCGTTAGTGTTAGCGTACGGTTTAGGGTTAGGGGACGGGTTAGTGTAAGGCTTCAGGTAAGAGTTAGGTTTAGGGTTACGGTTAGGGTTAGGGGACGGGGACGGTTTAGGGTACAGGTTAGGGTACGACAATGATTTAGGTTGAGCGTACGTGTTAGGGTACAGGTTAGTGTAAGCATACGGGTTAGGATTAGGGGACGGTTTAGGGTAAGGCTTGGGTAAGGGTTAGTGTTAGGGTTAGGTTTACGGTTAGGGTTAGGGTTAGAGTTAGGGTTAGGGGACGGGGACGGTTTAGGGTACAGGTTAGGGTACGACAACGCTTTAGGTTGAGCGTACGTGTTAGGGCATGGGTTAGTGTTAGCGTACAGATTACGATTAGGGGTCGGGTTAGGGTAAGTCTTTGGTAAGGGTTAGGGTTAGGGTTAGGGTTAGGGTTATGGTTAGCGTTAGGGTATGGGGACTGTTCAGGGAACAGGTTAGGGTAGGACAACAGTTTAGGGTGAGCGTACGTGTTAGGGTACGGGTTTGTGTTAGCGTACGGGTTAGGATTAGGGGACGGGTTAGGGTAAGGCCTCGTGTAAGGGTTAGGTTTAGGGTTATGGTTAGGGTTAGGGGACGGGGACGTTTTAGGGTACACGTTAGGGTACGACAACGGTTTAGGGTGAGCGTACGTGTTAGGGTATGGGTTACTGTTAGCGTACGGGTTAGGATTAGCGGACGGGTTAGGGTAAGGGTTAGGGTTAGGATTAGAGTTTGGGTTAGGGTTAGGGGACGGTTTAAGGTAAAGGTTAGGGTACGGCAACGGTTTAGGGTGAGCGTACATTTTAGGGTGTTTTAGTGTTATCGTACGGCTTAGGATTAGGGGACGCGTTAGTGTAAGGCTTCGGGTAAGGGTTAGGTTTAGGATTAGGGTTAGGGTTAGGGGACGGGACGCTTTAGGGTACAGGTTATGGTACGACAATGCTTTAGGGTGAGCATACGTGTTAGGGCACAGGTTAGTGTTAGCCTACGTGTTAGGATTAGGGGACGGGTTAGTGTAAGGCTTCGGGTAAGGGTTAGGGTTAGGGTTAGGGTTAGGGTTAGGGGACGGGGACGGTTTAGGGTACAGGTTAGGGTACGACAATGGTTTAGGGTGAGTGTACGTGTTAGGGTACGGGTTAGCATTAGGGAACGCTTTAGGGTAAGGCTTCGGGTAAGGGTTAGGTTTAGGGTTAGTGTTAGTGTTAGGGGATGGGGATGGTTTAGGGTACAGGTTAGGGTACGACAACGGTTTAGGGTGAGCGTACATGTTAGGGTACACGTTAGTGTTAGCGCACGGGTTAGGATTAGGGAACGGTTTAGGGTAAGGCTTCGGGTAAGGTTTAGGTTTAGGGTTAGTCTTAGGGTTAGGGGATGGGGACGGTTTAGGGTACAGGTTAGGGTACGACAACGGTTTAGGGTGAGCGTACGTGTTAGGGTACGGCTTAGTTTTAGCGTACAGGTTAGGATTAGGGGACGGGTTAGGGTAAGGCTTCGGGTAAGGGTTAGGGTTAGGGTGAGGGCTAGGGGATGGGGACGGTTTAGGGTACAGATTAGGGTATGACAACTCTTTACGGTGAGCGTATGTGTTAGGGTATGGGTTAGGGTTAGCGTAAGGGTTAGGATTAGGGGACGGGTTAGGGGAAGGCTTCGGGGAAGTGTTAGTGTTAGGGATAAGGGTAGGGGATGGGGACGGTTTACGGTATAGGTTAGGGTACGACAACGGTTTAGGGTGAACGTACGTGTTAGGGTTCGGGTTAGTGTTAGCGTACGGGTTAGGATTTGGGGACGGGTTAGGTTAAGGCTTCGGATAAGGGTTAGGGTTAAGGTTAAGGGACAGGGACGGTTAAGGGTACAGGTTAGGGTATGACAACAGTTTAGGGTGAGTGTACGTGGTAGGGTATGGAATAGTGTTAGCATACGGGTTAGGATAAGGGGATGTGTTAGTGTAAGGCTTCGCGTAAGGGTTACGGTTAGGGTTAGGGGACGGGGACGGGGAAGTTTTAGGGTACAGGTTAGCGTACGACAATGGTATAGGGTTAGCATACGTGTTAGGTTACGGGTTATTGTTAGCGTACGGGTTAGGATTAGGGGATGGGTTAGGAGAAGCCTTCGGTTAAGGGTTAGGGTAAGGGTTAGGGAACGGGGATGGTTTAGGTTACTGGTTAGGGTACGACAATGGTTTAGGGTGAGCGTACGTATTAGGGCACTGGTTACTGTTAGCGTACGGTTTAGGATTAGGGGACGGGCTACGTTAAGGCTTCGGGTTAGGGTTAGGGTTAGGGGACGGGGACGGTTTAGGGTACAGGTTAGTGTACGAAAACGGTTTAGGGTGAGCCTTCGTGTTAGGGTACGGGCTAGTGTTAGCGAACGGGATCGGATTAGGGTACAGGTTAGTGTAAGGCTTCGGGTAAGTTTTAGGTTTAGCGTTTTTGATAGGTTTAGGGGACGGGGACATTTTAGGGTACAGGTTAGGGTACGACAACGGATTAGGGTGAGCGTACATGTTAGGGTACGGGTTAGTGTTAGCGTACGGGTTAGGATTAGGGGACGAGTTAGTGCAAGTCTTCGGGTAAGTGTTAGGGTTAGGTTTAGTGTTAGGGGACATTGACGGGGATGGTTTAGGATACAGGTTAGGGTACGACAACGGTTTAGGGTGAGCATACGTGTTAGGGTACGGGTTAGTGTTAGTGTACGTGTTAGGATTAGGGGACGGGTTAGGGTAAGGCTTCGGGTAAGGGTTAGGGTTAGGGTTAGAGTTAGGGTTAGTGTTAGGGTTATGGGATGGGGATGGTTTAGGATACAGGTTAGGGTAGGACAGCGGTTTAGGGTGAGGGCACGTGTTAGGATATGGGTGAGTGTTAGCGTACGGGTTAGGATTAGGGGACGGGTTAGGGTAAGGCTTCTGGTAAGGGTTAGGGTTAGGGTTAGGGTTAGGGTTAGGGGACAGGGACTGTTTAGGATACAGGTTAGCGTACGACAACGGTTTAGGGTGAGCTTACATGTTAGGGTATGGTTTAGTGTTAGCATACTGGTTGGGATTACGGCACGGTTTAGGATAAGTCTTCGGGTAAGGGTTACGGTTAGGGTTATTGTTAGGTTTAGGGTTAGGTTTAGGGGATGGGGACGGTTTAGGGTACAGGTTATGGTACGACAACGGTTTAGGGTGAGCGTACGTGTTAGGGAACCGGTTAGTGTTAGCGTACGGGTTAGGATTATGGGACCGGTTAGGGTAAGGCTTCGGGTAATGGTTAGGGTTAGGGTTAGGGTTAGTGTACGGGGACGGTTTAGGGTACAGGTTGGGTTACGAAAACTGTTTAGGGTGAGCGTACGTGTTAGGGTACGGATTATTGTTAGCGTATGGATTAGGATTAGGGGACGGGTTATGGTAAGGCTCCGGGTAAGGGTTAGGTTTAGGATTAGGGGACGGGGACGGGGACGGGGACGGTTAGGGAACGACAACGGTTTAGGGTGAAGGTTCGTTTTAGGGTACGGGTTAGTGTTAGCTTACGGGTTAGGATTAGGGGACGGTATAGGGTCAGGCTTCGGTTAAGGGTTAGGGTTAGGGTTAGGGGACGGGGACGAGAACGGTGTAGGGTACAGGTTAGGGTACGACAAAGCTTTAGGGTGAGCGTACGTGTTAGTGTACTGTTTAGTGTTAGAGTATGGATTAGGATTAGGGGAAGGTTTAGGGTAAGGCTTCGGATAAGTTTTAGTGTTAGGGTTAGGGATAGGGTTAGGGTTAAGGGTCGGGGACGGTATAGGGTACAGGGTAGGGTATGACAACGGTTTAGGGTGAGCATACGTGTTAGGGTACGGCTTAGTTTTAGCGTACAGGTTAGGATTAGGGGACGGGTTAGGGTAAGGCTTCGGGTAAGGTTTAGGGTTAGGGTTAGGGTTAGGGGACGGGGACGGTTTAGGGTACAGGTTAGAGTACGACAACGGTTTAGGGTGAGCTACCTGTTAGGGTACGGGTTAGGGTTAGCGTACGGGTTAGGATTAGGGGACGGGTTAGGGTAAGGCTTCGGGTAAGGGTTAGGGTTAGGGTTAGGGTTAGGGAACGGGGACGGTTTGGGGTACAACTTAGGGTATGACAACAGTTTAGGGTGAGCGTACATGTTAGGGTACGGGTTAGTGTTAGCGTACAGGTTAGGATGAGGGGACGGGTTAGGGTAAGGCTTCGGGTAAGGGTTAGGGTTAGGGTTAGGGGACAGGGACAGGTACGGATTAGGGTACAGTTTAGGGTACAACAACGGTTGAGGGTGAGCGTACGTGTTAGGGTAAGTGTTAGTGTTAGCGTACGGGTTAGGATTAGGGGGCGTGTTAGGGTAAGGCTTCGGGTAACGGTTAGGGTTAGGGTAAGGTGACGGGGCGGTTTAGGGTACAGGTTAGGGTACGACAACGGTTTAGGTTGAGCGTACGTGTTAGGGTACGGGTTAGGGTTAGCGTACGGGTTACGATTAGGGGACGGGTTACGGGAAGGCTTCGGGTAAGTGTTAGGGTTAGGGTTAGGGCTAGAGTTAGGGGACGGGGACGGTTTAGGGTACAGGTTAGGGTACGACAATGGTTTAGGGTGAGCATACGTGTTAGGGTACGTGTTAGTGTTAGCGCACGTGTTAGGATTAGGGGACGGGTTAGGGTAAGGCTTTCGGTAACGCTTAGGGTTAGGGTTAGGGGATGGGGACGGGGACGGTTTAGGGTATAGGTTAGGGTACGACAACGGTTTAGGGTGAGCATACGTGTTAGGATACGGGTTAGTGTTTGCGTACGGTTAAGGATTAGGGGACGGGTTAGTGTAAGGCTTCGGGTAAGTGTTAGGGTTAGGGTTAGGGGACGGGGATGGGGAAGTTTTAGGGTACAGGTTAGGGTACGACAACAGTTTAGGGTGAGCGTACGTGTTAGGGCATGGGTTACTGTTAGAGTACGGGTTAGGATTAGGGGACGGGTTAGGGTAAGGCTTCGGGTAAGTGTTAGGGTTAGGGTTAGGGTTAGGGTTAGGGGATGGGGACGGTTTAGTGTACAGGTTAGGGTACGACAACGCTTTAGGGTGAGCGTACGTGTTAGGGTACGGGTTAGTGTTAGCGTACGGGTTAGGATTAGGGGACGGTTTAGCTTAAGGCTTCGGGTAAGTATTAGGGTTAGGGTTAGGGGACGGGGACGGGGACGGTTTAGGGTATAGGTTAGGGTACGACAACGGTTTAGGGTGAGCATACGTGTTAGGATACGGGTTAGTGTTAGCGTACGGTTAAGGATTAGGGGACGGGTTAGTGTAAGGCTTCAGGTAAGTGTTAGGGTTAGGGTTAGGGGACGGGGATGGGGAAGTTTTAGGGTACAGGTTAGGGTACGACAACTGTTTAGGGTGAGCGTACGTGTTAGGGTATGTGTTAGTGTTAGCGTACCGGTTAGGATTAGGGGACGGTTTAGGGTAAGGCTTCGGGTAAGTGTTAGGGTTAGGGTTAGGGTTACGGTTAGGGTTAGGGTACGGGGAAGATTTAGGGTACAGGTTTGTGTACGACAACTGTTTATGGTGAGCGTATGTGTTAGTGTACAGTTTAGTGTTAGCGTATGGCTTAGGATTAGGGGACGGGTTAGGGTAAGGCTTCGGGTAAGGGTTAGGGTTAGGGTTAGGGTTAGGGTTAGGGTATGGGGACGGTTTAGGGTACAGGTTAGGATACGACAACTGTTTAGGTTGAGCGTACGTGTTAGGTTAAGGGTTAGTGTTAGCGTACGGGTTAGGATTAGGAGACGGGTTAGGGTAAGGCTTCGGGTAAGGGTTAGGGTTAGGGGACGGGGACGGTTAAGGGTACAGCTTAGGGTATGACAACGTTTTAGGGTGAGTGTACGTGTTAGGGTACGGGTTAGTTTTAGCGTACGGGTTACGATTATTGGACGGGTTAGGGTAAGGCTTCGGGTAAGGGTTAGGTTTAGGGTTAGGGTTAGTGTTAGGGGACGGGGACGGTTTAGGGTATAGGTTAGGGTACGACAACTGTTTAGGTTGAGCGTATGTGTTAGGGTACGGGTTAGAGTTAGCGTATGGGTTATGATTAGGGGACGGGTTAGGGTAAGTCTTTGGGTAAGTGTTAGGGTTAGGGTTAGGGGACGGGGACGGTTTAGGGTACAGTTTAGGGTATAACCACGGTTTAGGGTGAGCGTACGTGTTAGGGTACGGGTTATTGTTAGCGTACGGGTTAGGATTAGGGGACGGGTTAGGGTAAGGCTTCGGGTAAGGGTTAGGGTTAGGGTTAGGGGACGGGTACGGTTTAGTGTTCAGGTTAGGGTACGACAACGGTTTAGGGTGAGAGTACGGGTTAGTGTTAGCGTACGGGTTAGGATTATGGGAGGGATTAGGGAAAAGCTTTGGGTAAGGGTTAGAGTTAGGGTTAGGGTTAGGGCACAGGGACAGTTTAGGGTACGAAAACAGTTTAGGGTGAGCGTACGTGTTAGGGCAAGTTTTAGTGTTAGCGTACGGGTTAGGATTAGGGGACGGGTTAGGGTAAGGCTTCGGGTAAGTGTTAGGGTTAGGGTTAGAGTTAGGGTTAGTGTTAGGGTTATGGGATGGGGATGGTTCAGGATACAGGTTAGGGTAGGACAGCGGTTTAGGGTGAGGGCACGTGTTAGGATATGGGTGAGTGTTAGCGTACGGGTTAGGATTAGGGGACGGGTTAGGGTAAGGCTTCTGGTAAGGGTTAGGGTTAGGGTTAGGGTTAGGGTTAGGGGACAGGGACTGTTTAGGATACAGGTTAGCGTACGACAACGGTTTAGGGTGAGCTTACATGTTAGGGTACGGTTTAGTGTTAGCATACTTGTTGGGATTACGGCACGGTTTAGGATAAGGCTTCGGGTAAGGGTTACGGTTAGGGTTATGGTTAGGTTTAGGGTTAGGTTTAGGGGATGGGGACGGTTTAGGGTACAGGTTAGGGTACGACAACGGTTTAAGGTGTGATTACATATTACGGTATGGGTTAGGGTTAGCGTACGGGTTAGGATTAGGGGACGGTTTAGGGGAAGGCTTCTGGTACGTGTTAGGGTTAGGGTTAGGGGACGGGGACGGTTTAGGGTACAGGTAAGGGTACAACAACGGTTAAGGGTGAGCGTACCTGTTAGGGTACGGGTCAGAGTTATCGTACAGGTTAAGATTAGGGGACGGGTTAGGGTAAGGCTTCGGGTAAGGGTTAGGGTTAGGGTTAGGGTTAGGGGACGGGGACGGTTTAGGGTACAGGTTAGCGTACAACAACGGTTTAGGGTGAGCGTAAATATTAGGGCACGGGTTAGTGTTAGCGTACGGTTTCGGATTACTGGACGGGTTAGGTTAAGGCTTCGGGTAAGGGCTGGGTTAGGGTTAGGGTTAGGGGACGGGGACGGTTTAGGGTACAGGTTAGGGTATGACAAAGTTTTAGGGTGAGCATACGTGTTAGGGCACGGGTTAGTGTTAGCGTATGGGTTAGGAATAGTGGACAGGTTAGGGTAAGTCTTCGGGTAAGGGTTAGGTTTACGGTTAGGGTTAGGGTTAGGGTTAGGGGATGGGGATGCTTTAGCGTACAGGTTAGGGTACGACAAGGGTTTAGGGTGAGCGTACGTGTTAGGGTAGAGGTTAGTGTTAGCGTACGGGTTAGGATTAGGGGACGGGTTAGGGTAAGGCTTCGGGTAAGGGTTAGGGTTAGGGGTCGGGGATGGTTTACGGTACAGGTTAGGGTACGACAACGATTTAGGGTGAGCATACGTGTTAGGGTACGGGTTAGTGTTAGCGTACGGGTTAGGATTAGGGGACGGGTTAGGGTAGGGTTTCGGGTAAGGGTTAGGTTTAGTGTTATGGTTAGGGTTAGGGTTAGGGGACGGGGACGGTTTAGGGTACAGGTTAGGGTATGACAACGGTTTAGGGTGAGCGTACGTGTTAGGGTACAGTTTAGTGTTAGCGTTTGGGTTAGGATTAGGGGACGGGTTAGGGTAAGGCTTCGGGTAAGGGTTAGGGTTAGGGTTAGGGTTAGGGGACAGGCCCGGTTTAGGGTACAGGTTAGGGTACGACAACGGTTTAAAGTGAACATACGTCTTAGCGTATGGCTTAGTGTTAGCGTACGGTTTCGGATTAGGGGACGGGTTACGGTAAGGCTTCGGGTAAGGGTTAGGGTTAGGGTTAGGGTTAGGGTTAATGTTTGGGTTAGGGGATGGGGACGGTTTAGGGTACAGGTTAGGTTACGACAATGGTTTAGGGTGAACGTAAGTGTTAGGGTATGGGTTAGTGTTAGCTTACGGGTTAGTATTAGGGGATGGGTTAGGGTAAGGCTTCGGGTAAGGGTTAGGGTTAGTTATGGGTTAGGGTTAGAGTTAGGGGTCGGGGACCGTTTAGGGTACAGGTTAGTGTACGACAACGGTTTAGTTTGAGTGTACGAGTTAGGGTACGGGTTAGTGTTAGTGTACGGCTTAGGATTAGGGGACGGTTTAGGGTAAGGCTTCGGGTAATGGTTAGGGTTAGGGTTAGGGTTAACGTTAGGGTTAGGGGACGGGGACGTTTTAGGGTACAGGTTAACGTACATCAACGGTTTAGGGTGAGCGTACATGTTAGGGCACGGGTTAGTGTTAGCGTACGGGTTAGGATTAGAGGACGGGTTAGGGTAAGGTTTCAGGTAAGGTTTAAGATTAGGGTTAGGGGACGGGGACGTTTTAGGGTACAGGTTAGGGTATGACAACGTTTTAGGGTGAGAGTACGTGTTAGGGTACAGGTTAGTGTTAGCATACGGGTTAGGATTAGTGGATGGGTTAGGGTAAGGCTTCGGTTATGGGTTAGGTTTAGGGTTAGGGTTAGGGTTAGGGTTAGGTGACGGGGACGTTTTAGGGTACAGGTTAGGGTACGACAACGGTTTAGGGTGAGTGTACGTGTTAGGGTATGGCTTAGGGTTAGCGTACGGGTTAGGTTTAGGGGACGGGTTAGGGTAAGTCTTCGGGTAAGGGTTAGGGTTAGGGTTAGTGTTAGGGTTAGGGGACGGGACCGGTTTAGGGTACAGGTTAGGGTACGACAACGGTTTAAAGTGAACGTATGTGTTAGGGTACGGGTTAGTGTTAGCATACGGGTTAGGATTAGGGGACGGGTTAGGGTAAGGCTTCGGGTAAGGTTTAGGGTTAGGTTTAGGATTAGGGTTAAGGTTTGGGTTAGGGGATGGGGACGGTTTAGGGTATAGGTCAGGTTATGACAATGGTTTAGTGTGAACGTAAGTGTTAGGGTACGGGTTAGTGTTAGCGTACGGGTTAGGATTAAGGGACGGGTTAGGGTAAAGTTTCGGGTAAGGGTTAGAGTTAGTTATGGGTTAGGGTTAGAGTTAGGGGACGGGGACGGTTTAGGGTACAGGTTAGTGTATGACAACAGTTTAGGGTGATTGAACGTGTTAGGGTACGGGTTAGTGTTAGTGTACGGGTTAGGATTAGGGGACGGTTTAGGGTAAGGCTTCGGGTAAGGGTTAGGGCTAGGGTTAGGGGACGGGGACAGTTTAGGGTACAGGTTAGGGTACGACAAATATTTAGGGTGAGCGTACATGTTAGCATACAGTTTAGTGTTAGCGTACGTGTTAGGATTAGGGGACGGTTTACGGTAAGGCTTCGGGTAAGGGTTAGGGTTAGGGTTAGGGTTAGGGGATGGGGACGCGTTAGGGTACAGGTTAGGGTACGACAACGTTTTAGGGTGAGCGTACGTGTTATGGCACGGGTTAGTGTTAGCGTACGGGTTAGGATTATGGACGGGTTAGGGTAAGTCTTCGGGTAAGGGTTAGGTTTAGGGTTAGGGTTAGGGTTAGGGTTAGGGGACAGGGACGCTTTAGGGTAGAGGTTAGGGTACGACAAGGGTTTAGGGTGAGCGTACGTGTTAGGGTACATGTTAGTGTTAGCGTACGGGTTAGGATTAGGGGACGTGTTAGGGTAAGGCTTCAGGTAAGGGTTAGGTTTAGTGTTATGGTTAGGGTTAGGGTTAGGGGACGGGGACGGTTTAGGGTACAGGTTAGGGTACGACAACGGTTTAGGGTGAGCGTACGTGTTAGGGTACAGTTTAGTGTTAGCGTATGGGTTAGGATTAGGGGACGGGTTAGGGTAAGGCTTCGGGTAAGGGTTAGGGTTAGGGTTAGGGTTAAGGGATGGGGCCGGTTTAGGGTACACGTTAGGGTACGACAACGGTTTAAAGTGAACATACGTGTTAGGGTACGGGTTAGAGTTAGGCGTGCGGGTTAGGATTAGGGGACGGGTTAGGGTAAGGATTCGGGTAAGGGTTAGGGTTAGGGTTAGGGTGAGGGTTAAGGTTTGGGTTAGGGGATGGGGCGGTTTAGGGTACAGGTTAGGTTACGACAATGGTTTATGTTGAACATAAGTGTTAGGGTACGGGTTAGTGTTAGATTACGGGTTAGGATTAGGGGACGGGTTAGGGTAAGGCTTCGGGTAAGGGTTAGGTTTAGGGTTAGGGTTAGGGTTAGGTTTAGGGGACTGGGACAGTTTAGGGTACAGATTAGGGTACGACAAATGTTTAGGGTGAGCGTACGTGTTACGGTACAGGTTAGTGTTAGCGTACGGTTTAGGATTAGGGGACGGGTTAGGGTAAGGCTTCGGGTAAGGATTAGGGTTAGGGTTAGGGTTAGGGTTAGGGGACGGGGATGGGGCGGGGACGGTATAGGGTAGAGGTTAGGGTACGACAACGGTTTAGGGTGAGCGTACGTGTTAAGTTACGGGTTAGTGTTAACGTACGTGTTAGGATTAGGGGACGGGTTAGGGTAAGACTTCGGGGAAGGGTTATTGTTAGGGTTAGGGTTAGGGGACGGGGACGGTTTAGGGTACAGGTTAGGGTACGACAAAGGTTTAGGGTGAGCGTACATGTTAGCGTACAGGTTAGTGTTAGCGTACGGGTTAGGATTAATGGACAGTTTAGGGTAAGGCTTCGGGTAAGGGTTAGGGTTACGGTTAGGGTTAGGTTTAGGATTAGGGGAAGGGGACGGTTTAGAATACAGGTTAGTGTACGACAACGTTTTAGGGTGAGGGTACGTGTTAGGGCACGGGTTAGTGTTAGCGTACGGTTTAGGATTAGTGGATGGTTTAGTGTAAGGCTTCGGGTAAGGGTTAGGGTAAGGGTTAGGGTTAGGGTTAGGGGACGGGGACGGGGACGGTTTAGGGTACAGGTTAGTGTACGACAACGGTTTAGGTTGAGCATACGTGATAGGGCACAGTTTAGTGTTAGCGTACGGGTTAGGATTAGGGGACGGTTTAGTGTAAGGCTTCGGGTAAGGGTTAGGGTTAGGGTTAGGGTTAGGGGTTCGGGGACGATTGAGTGTACAGGTTAGGGTACGACAACGGTTTAGGTTGAGCGTACGTTTTAGGGCAAGGGTTAGTGTTAGAGTACGGGTTAGGATTAGGGGACGGGTTAGGGTAAGGCTTCGGGTAAGGGGTAGGGTTAGGGTTAGGGTTAGGGTTACGGTTATTGTACGGGGACGGTTTAGGGTACAGGTTAGTGTACGACAACGGTTTAGGTTGAGCGTACGTTTTAGGGCAAGGGTTAGTGTTAGCGTACGGGTTAGGATTAGGGGACGGGTTAGGGTAAGGCTTCGGATAAGGGTTAGGTTTAGGGTTAGGGTTAGGGTTAGGGGACGGGGATGGTTTAGGGTACGGGTTAGTTTACGACAACGGTTTAGGGTGAGCGTATGTGTTAGGGTACGGGTTAGTGTTAGCGTACGGGTTAGGATTATGGGACAGGTTAGGTTAAGACTTCTGGTAAGGGTTGTTGTTAGGGTTAGGGTTAGGGGACGGGGATGGTTTAGGGTACAGGTTAGGGTACGACAACGGTTTAGGGTGAGCATACGTGATAGGGCATAGTATAGTGTTAGCGTACGGGTTAGCATTAGGGGACGGGTTAGGGTAAGGCTTCGGGTAAGGGTTAGGGTTAGGGTTAGCGGACGGGGATGGTTTAGGGTCCAGGTTAGTGTATGCCAACGTTTTAGGGTGAGTGTACGTGTTAGAGTACGGGTTAGTGTTAGCGTACGGGTTAGGATTAGTGGACGGGTTAGCGTAAGGCTTCGGGTAAGGGTTAGGTTTAGGGTTAGGGTTAGGGTTAGTTTTAGTGCACTGGGACGGTTTAGGGTACAGATTAGGGTACGATAAAGTTTTAGGGTGAGCGTACGTGTTACGGTACAGGTTAGTGTTAGCGTACGGGTTAGGATTAGGGGACGGGTTAGGTTAAGGCTTCGGGTAAGGGTTAGGGTTAGGGTTAGGGTTAGGGTTAGGGGACGGGGACGGGTCGGGGACGGTATAGGGTAGAGGTTAAGGTACGACAATGGTTTAGGGTGAGCGTACGTGTTATGTTACAGGTTAGTGTTAGCGTACATGTTAGGATTAGGGGACGGGTTAGGGTAAGACTTCGGGGAAGGGTTATTGTTAGGGTTAGGGTTAGGGGACAGGGACGGTTTAGGGTACAGGTTAGGGTACGACAAAGGTTTATGGTGGGCGTACATGTTAGCGTACAGGTTAGTGTTAGCTTACGGGTTAGGATTAGGGGACGGTTTAGGGTAAGGCTTCAGGTAAGGGTTAGGGTTAGGATTAGGGTTAGGTTTAGGGTTAGGATTAGGGTTAGGGTTAGGGTTAGGATTAGGGGACGGGGATGGTTTAGAGTACAGGTTAGGGTACGACAACGTTTTGGGGTGAGCGTACGTGTTAGGGCACGGGTTATTGTTAGCGTACGGGTTAGGATTAGGGGACGGTTTAGGGTAAGGCTTCGGGTAAGTGTTAGGGTAAGGGTTAGTGTTAGGGTTAGGGTTAGGGTATGGGGACGGTTTAGGGTACAGGTTAGTGTACGACAAAGGTTTAGCGTGAGCATACATGATAGGGCACAGTTTAGTGTTAGCGTACGGGTTAGGATTAGGTGACGGGGTAGTGGAAGGGTTCGGGTAAGGGTTAGGGTTAGGGTTAGGGTTAGGGGTCGGGGACGGCTTAGGGTACAGTTTAGGGTACGAGAACGGTTTAAGGTGAGCGTACGTGTTAGGGTACGGGTTAGTGTTAGTGTACGGGCTAGGATTAGGGGACGGGTTAGGGTAAGGCTTCGCGTAAGTGTTAGGTTTAGGGTTAGGGTTAGGGTTAAGGTTAGGGTTAGGGGATGGGGACGGTTTCGGGTACAGTTTAGTTTACGAAAATGGTTTAGGGTGAACGTACATGTTAGGGTATGCGTTAGTGTTAGCGTACGGGTTAGGATTAGGGGATGGGTTAGGGTAAGGCTTCGGTTAAGGGTTAGTGTTAGGTATGGGTTAGGGTTAGGGTTAGGAGACGGGGACGATTTAGGGTATAGGTTAGGGTACGACAACGCTTTAGGGTGAGCGTGCGTGTTAGGGTATGGGTTAGTGTTAGCCTACGGGTTAGGATTAGAGTACGGTTTAAGGTAAGGCTTCGGGTAAGGGTTAGGGTTTGGGTTAGTGTTAGGGTTAGGGGACGGGACCGGTTTAGGGTACAGGTTAGGGTACGACAACGGTTTAAAGTGAACGTATGTGTTAGGGTACGGGTTAGTGTTAGCATACGGGTTAGGATTAGGGGACGGGTTAGGGTAAGGCTTCGGGCAAGGTTTAGGGTTAGGTTTAGGATTAGGGTTAAGGTTTGGGTTAGGGGATGGGGACGGTTTAGGGTATAGGTCAGGTTATGACAATGGTTTAGTGTGAACGTAAGTGTTAGGGTACGGGTTAGTGTTAGCGTACGGGTTAGGATTAAGGGACGGGTTAGGGTAAAGTTTCGGGTAAGGGTTAGGGTTAGTTATGGGTTAGGGTTAGAGTTAGGGGACGGGGACGGTTTAGGGTACAGGTTAGTGTATGACAACAGTTTAGGGTGATTGAACGTGTTAGGGTACGGGTTAGTGTTAGTGTACGGGTTAGGATTAGGGGACGGTTTAGGGTAAGGCTTCGGGTAAGGCTTAGGGTTCGGATTAGGGTTAGGGTTAGGGGTTCGGGGACGATTGAGTGTACAGGTTAGGGTACGACAACGGTTTAGGTTGAGCGTACGTTTTAGGGCAAGGGTTAGTGTTAGAGTACGGGTTAGGATTAGGGGACGGGTTAGGGTAAGGCTTCGGGTAAGGGGTAGGGTTAGGGTTAGGGTTAGGGTTACGGTTATTGTACGGGGACGGTTTAGGGTACAGGTTAGTGTACGACAACGGTTTAGGTTGAGCGTACGTTTTAGGGCAAGGGTTAGTGTTAGCGTACGGGTTAGGATTAGGGGACGGGTTAGGGTAAGGCTTCGGATAAGGGTTAGGTTTAGGGTTAGGGTTAGGGTTAGGGGACGGGGATGGTTTAGGGTACGGGTTAGTTTACGACAACGGTTTAGGGTGAGCGTATGTGTTAGGGTACGGGTTAGTGTTAGCGTACGGGTTAGGATTATGGGACAGGTTAGGTTAAGACTTCTGGTAAGGGTTGTTGTTAGGGTTAGGGTTAGGGGACGGGGATGGTTTAGGGTACAGGTTAGGGTACGACAACGGTTTAGGGTGAGCATACGTGATAGGGCATAGTATAGTGTTAGCGTACGGGTTAGCATTAGGGGACGGGTTAGGGTAAGGCTTCGGGTAAGGGTTAGGGTTAGGGTTAGCGGACGGGGATGGTTTAGGGTCCAGGTTAGTGTATGCCAACGTTTTAGGGTGAGTGTACGTGTTAGAGTACGGGTTAGTGTTAGCGTACGGGTTAGGATTAGTGGACGGGTTAGCGTAAGGCTTCGGGTAAGGGTTAGGTTTAGGGTTAGGGTTAGGGTTAGTTTTAGTGCACTGGGACGGTTTAGGGTACAGATTAGGGTACGATAAAGTTTTAGGGTGAGCGTACGTGTTACGGTACAGGTTAGTGTTAGCGTACGGGTTAGGATTAGGGGACGGGTTAGGTTAAGGCTTCGGGTAAGGGTTAGGGTTAGGGTTAGGGTTAGGGTTAGGGGACGGGGACGGGTCGGGGACGGTATAGGGTAGAGGTTAAGGTACGACAATGGTTTAGGGTGAGCGTACGTGTTATGTTACAGGTTAGTGTTAGCGTACATGTTAGGATTAGGGGACGGGTTAGGGTAAGACTTCGGGGAAGGGTTATTGTTAGGGTTAGGGTTAGGGGACAGGGACGGTTTAGGGTACAGGTTAGGGTACGACAAAGGTTTATGGTGGGCGTACATGTTAGCGTACAGGTTAGTGTTAGCTTACGGGTTAGGATTAGGGGACGGTTTAGGGTAAGGCTTCAGGTAAGGGTTAGGGTTAGGATTAGGGTTAGGTTTAGGGTTAGGATTAGGGTTAGGGTTAGGGTTAGGATTAGGGGACGGGGATGGTTTAGAGTACAGGTTAGGGTACGACAACGTTTTGGGGTGAGCGTACGTGTTAGGGCACGGGTTATTGTTAGCGTACGGGTTAGGATTAGGGGACGGTTTAGGGTAAGGCTTCGGGTAAGTGTTAGGGTAAGGGTTAGTGTTAGGGTTAGGGTTAGGGTATGGGGACGGTTTAGGGTACAGGTTAGTGTACGACAAAGGTTTAGCGTGAGCATACATGATAGGGCACAGTTTAGTGTTAGCGTACGGGTTAGGATTAGGTGACGGGGTAGTGGAAGGGTTCGGGTAAGGGTTAGGGTTAGGGTTAGGGTTAGGGGTCGGGGACGGCTTAGGGTACAGTTTAGGGTACGAGAACGGTTTAAGGTGAGCGTACGTGTTAGGGTACGGGTTAGTGTTAGTGTACGGGCTAGGATTAGGGGACGGGTTAGGGTAAGGCTTCGCGTAAGTGTTAGGTTTAGGGTTAGGGTTAGGGTTAAGGTTAGGGTTAGGGGATGGGGACGGTTTCGGGTACAGTTTAGTTTACGAAAATGGTTTAGGGTGAACGTACATGTTAGGGTATGCGTTAGTGTTAGCGTACGGGTTAGGATTAGGGGATGGGTTAGGGTAAGGCTTCGGTTAAGGGTTAGTGTTAGGTATGGGTTAGGGTTAGGGTTAGGAGACGGGGACGATTTAGGGTATAGGTTAGGGTACGACAACGCTTTAGGGTGAGCGTGCGTGTTAGGGTATGGGTTAGTGTTAGCCTACGGGTTAGGATTAGAGTACGGTTTAAGGTAAGGCTTCGGGTAAGGGTTAGGGTTTGGGTTAGTGTTAGGGTTAGGGGACGGGACCGGTTTAGGGTACAGGTTAGGGTACGACAACGGTTTAAAGTGAACGTATGTGTTAGGGTACGGGTTAGTGTTAGCATACGGGTTAGGATTAGGGGACGGGTTAGGGTAAGGCTTCGGGCAAGGTTTAGGGTTAGGTTTAGGATTAGGGTTAAGGTTTGGGTTAGGGGATGGGGACGGTTTAGGGTATAGGTCAGGTTATGACAATGGTTTAGTGTGAACGTAAGTGTTAGGGTACGGGTTAGTGTTAGCGTACGGGTTAGGATTAAGGGACGGGTTAGGGTAAAGTTTCGGGTAAGGGTTAGGGTTAGTTATGGGTTAGGGTTAGAGTTAGGGGACGGGGACGGTTTAGGGTACAGGTTAGTGTATGACAACAGTTTAGGGTGATTGAACGTGTTAGGGTACGGGTTAGTGTTAGTGTACGGGTTAGGATTAGGGGACGGTTTAGGGTAAGGCTTCGGGTAAGGGTTAGGGCTAGGGTTAGGGGACGGGGACAGTTTAGGGTACAGGTTAGGGTACGACAAATATTTAGGGTGAGCGTACATTTTAGCATACAGTTTAGTGTTAGCGTACGTGTTAGGATTAGGGGACGGTTTACGGTAAGGCTTCGGGTAAGGGTTAGGGTTAGGGTTAGGGTTAGGGGATGGGGACGCGTTAGGGTACAGGTTAGGGTACGACAACGTTTTAGGGTGAGCGTACGTGTTATGGCACGGGTTAGTGTTAGCGTACGGGTTAGGATTATGGACGGGTTAGGGTAAGTCTTCGGGTAAGGGTTAGGTTTAGGGTTAGGGTTAGGGTTAGGGTTAGGGGACAGGGACGCTTTAGGGTAGAGGTTAGGGTACGACAAGGGTTTAGGGTGAGCGTACGTGTTAGGGTACATGTTAGTGTTAGCGTACGGGTTAGGATTAGGGGACGTGTTAGGGTAAGGCTTCAGGTAAGGGTTAGGTTTAGTGTTATGGTTAGGGTTAGGGTTAGGGGACGGGGACGGTTTAGGGTACAGGTTAGGGTACGACAACGGTTTAGGGTGAGCGTACGTGTTAGGGTACAGTTTAGTGTTAGCGTATGGGTTAGGATTAGGGGACGGGTTAGGGTAAGGCTTCGGGTAAGGGTTAGGGTTAGGGTTAGGGTTAAGGGATGGGGCCGGTTTAGGGTACACGTTAGGGTACGACAACGGTTTAAAGTGAACATACGTGTTAGGGTACGGGTTAGAGTTAGGCGTGCGGGTTAGGATTAGGGGACGGGTTAGGGTAAGGATTCGGGTAAGGGTTAGGGTTAGGGTTAGGGTGAGGGTTAAGGTTTGGGTTAGGGGATGGGGCGGTTTAGGGTACAGGTTAGGTTACGACAATGGTTTATGTTGAACATAAGTGTTAGGGTACGGGTTAGTGTTAGATTACGGGTTAGGATTAGGGGACGGGTTAGGGTAAGGCTTCGGGTAAGGGTTAGGTTTAGGGTTAGGGTTAGGGTTAGGTTTAGGGGACTGGGACAGTTTAGGGTACAGATTAGGGTACGACAAATGTTTAGGGTGAGCGTACGTGTTACGGTACAGGTTAGTGTTAGCGTACGGTTTAGGATTAGGGGACGGGTTAGGGTAAGGCTTCGGGTAAGGATTAGGGTTAGGGTTAGGGTTAGGGTTAGGGGACGGGGATGGGGCGGGGACGGTATAGGGTAGAGGTTAGGGTACGACAACGGTTTAGGGTGAGCGTACGTGTTAAGTTACGGGTTAGTGTTAACGTACGTGTTAGGATTAGGGGACGGGTTAGGGTAAGACTTCGGGGAAGGGTTATTGTTAGGGTTAGGGTTAGGGGACGGGGACGGTTTAGGGTACAGGTTAGGGTACGACAAAGGTTTAGGGTGAGCGTACATGTTAGCGTACAGGTTAGTGTTAGCGTACGGGTTAGGATTAATGGACAGTTTAGGGTAAGGCTTCGGGTAAGGGTTAGGGTTACGGTTAGGGTTAGGTTTAGGATTAGGGGAAGGGGACGGTTTAGAATACAGGTTAGTGTACGACAACGTTTTAGGGTGAGGGTACGTGTTAGGGCACGGGTTAGTGTTAGCGTACGGTTTAGGATTAGTGGATGGTTTAGTGTAAGGCTTCGGGTAAGGGTTAGGGTAAGGGTTAGGGTTAGGGTTAGGGGACGGGGACGGGGACGGTTTAGGGTACAGGTTAGTGTACGACAACGGTTTAGGTTGAGCATACGTGATAGGGCACAGTTTAGTGTTAGCGTACGGGTTAGGATTAGGGGACGGTTTAGTGTAAGGCTTCGGGTAAGGGTTAGGGTTAGGGTTAGGGTTAGGGGTTCGGGGACGATTGAGTGTACAGGTTAGGGTACGACAACGGTTTAGGTTGAGCGTACGTTTTAGGGCAAGGGTTAGTGTTAGCGTACGGGTTAGGATTAGGGGACGGGTTAGGGTAAGGCTTCAGGTAAGGGGTAGGGTTAGGGTTAGGGTTAGGGTTACGGTTATTGTACGGGGACGGTTTAGGGTACAGGTTAGTGTACGACAACGGTTTAGGTTGAGCGTACGTTTTAGGGCAAGGGTTAGTGTTAGCGTACGGGTTAGGATTAGGGGACGGGTTAGGGTAAGGCTTCGGATAAGGGTTAGGTTTAGGGTTAGGGTTAGGGTTAGGGGACGGGGATGGTTTAGGGTACGGGTTAGTTTACGACAACGGTTTAGGGTGAGCGTATGTGTTAGGGTACGGGTTAGTGTTAGCGTACGGGTTAGGATTATGGGACAGGTTAGGTTAAGACTTCTGGTAAGGGTTGTTGTTAGGGTTAGGGTTAGGGGACGGGGATGGTTTAGGGTACAGGTTAGGGTACGACAACGGTTTAGGGTGAGCATACGTGATAGGGCATAGTATAGTGTTAGCGTACGGGTTAGCATTAGGGGACGGGTTAGGGTAAGGCTTCGGGTAAGGGTTAGGGTTAGGGTTAGCGGACGGGGATGGTTTAGGGTCCAGGTTAGTGTATGCCAACGTTTTAGGGTGAGTGTACGTGTTAGAGTACGGGTTAGTGTTAGCGTACGGGTTAGGATTAGTGGACGGGTTAGCGTAAGGCTTCGGGTAAGGGTTAGGTTTAGGGTTAGGGTTAGGGTTAGTTTTAGTGCACTGGGACGGTTTAGGGTACAGATTAGGGTACGATAAAGTTTTAGGGTGAGCGTACGTGTTACGGTACAGGTTAGTGTTAGCGTACGGGTTAGGATTAGGGGACGGGTTAGGTTAAGGCTTCGGGTAAGGGTTAGGGTTAGGGTTAGGGTTAGGGTTAGGGGACGGGGACGGGTCGGGGACGGTATAGGGTAGAGGTTAAGGTACGACAATGGTTTAGGGTGAGCGTACGTGTTATGTTACAGGTTAGTGTTAGCGTACATGTTAGGAATAGGGGACGGGTTAGGGTAAGACTTCGGGGAAGGGTTATTGTTAGGGTTAGGGTTAGGGGACAGGGACGGTTTAGGGTACAGGTTAGGGTACGACAAAGGTTTATGGTGGGCGTACATGTTAGCGTACAGGTTAGTGTTAGCTTACGGGTTAGGATTAGGGGACGGTTTAGGGTAAGGCTTCAGGTAAGGGTTAGGGTTAGGATTAGGGTTAGGTTTAGGGTTAGGATTAGGGTTAGGGTTAGGGTTAGGATTAGGGGACGGGGATGGTTTAGAGTACAGGTTAGGGTACGACAACGTTTTGGGGTGAGCGTACGTGTTAGGGCACGGGTTATTGTTAGCGTACGGGTTAGGATTAGGGGACGGTTTAGGGTAAGGCTTCGGGTAAGTGTTAGGGTAAGGGTTAGTGTTAGGGTTAGGGTTAGGGTATGGGGACGGTTTAGGGTACAGGTTAGTGTACGACAAAGGTTTAGCGTGAGCATACATGATAGGGCACAGTTTAGTGTTAGCGTACGGGTTAGGATTAGGTGACGGGGTAGTGGAAGGGTTCGGGTAAGGGTTAGGGTTAGGGTTAGGGTTAGGGGTCGGGGACGGTTTAGGGTACAGTTTAGGGTACGAGAACGGTTTAAGGTGAGCGTACGTGTTAGGGTACGGGTTAGTGTTAGTGTACGGGCTAGGATTAGGGGACGGGTTAGGGTAAGGCTTCGCGTAAGTGTTAGGTTTAGGGTTAGGGTTAGGGTTAAGGTTAGGGTTAGGGGATGGGGACGGTTTCGGGTACAGTTTAGTTTACGAAAATGGTTTAGGGTGAACGTACATGTTAGGGTATGCGTTAGTGTTAGCGTACGGGTTAGGATTAGGGGATGGGTTAGGGTAAGGCTTCGGTTAAGGGTTAGTGTTAGGTATGGGTTAGGGTTAGGGTTAGGAGACGGGGACGATTTAGGGTATAGGTTAGGGTACGACAACGCTTTAGGGTGAGCGTGCGTGTTAGGGTACGGGTTAGTGTTAGCCTACGGGTTAGGATTAGAGTACGGTTTAAGGTAAGGCTTCGGGTAAGGGTTAGGGTTAGGGTTAGGGGACGGGGACGGTTTAGGGTACAGGTTAGGTTTACGACAACGGTTTAGGATGAGCGTACGTGTTAGGGTATGGGTAAGTGTTAGCGTACGGGTTAGGATTATGGGACGGGTTAGGTTAAGACTTCTGGTAAGGGTTATTGTTAGGGCTGGGGTTAGGGGACGGGGACGGTTTAGGGTACAGGTTAGGGTACGACAACGGTTTAGGGTGAGCGTACGTGTTAGGGTACGCGTTAGTGTTAGCGTACGGATTAGGATTAGGGGACGGGTTAGGGTAAGGCTTCGGGTAAGGGTTAGGGTTAGGGTTAGGGGATGGGAAAGGTTTAGGTTACAGATTAGTGTATGACAACGTTTTAGTGTGAGTGTACGTTTTAGAGTACGGGTTAGTGTTAGCGTACGGGTTAGGATTAGTGGACGGGTTAGGGTAAGGCTTTGGGTAAGGGTTAGGTTTAGGGTTCGGGTTAGGGTTAGGGTTAGGGAATGGGGACGGTTGAGGGTACAGGTTAGGGTATGAGAAGGGTTTAGGGTGAGCGTAAGTGTTAGGGTACAGGTTAGTGTTAGCGTTCGGGTTAGGATTAGGGGACGGGTTAGTGTAAGGCTTCGGGTAAGGGTTAGGGTTAGGGTTGGGTTATGGTTAGGGTTAGGGGACGGGGACGGTTTAGGGTACAGCTTAGGGTACGACAACGGTTTAGAGTGAGCATATGTTTTAGGGTGCGGGTTAGTGTTAGCATACGGGTTAGGATTAGGGTATGGGTTAGGGTAAGGCTTCGGGTAAGGCTTGGGGTTAGAGTTAGGGTTAAGGTTAGGGTTAGGCGACGGGGACGGTTTAGGGTACAGGTTAGGGTACGACAACGGTTTAGGTTGAGCCTTCGTGTTAGGGTACGGGTTAGTGTTAGCGTACGGGATAGGATTATGGGACGGGTTAGGGTAAGGCTTCGGGTAAGGTTTAGGGTTAGGGTTAGGGTTAGGGTTAGGGTTAGGGTTAGGGGATGGGGACTGTTTAGTGTAGAGGTTAGTGTACGACATAGGTTTAGGGTGAGCATACGTGTTAGGGTACGGGTTAGTGTTATCGTACGGGTTAGGATTAGGGGACGGGATAGGGTAAGGCTTCAGGTAAGGGTTAGGGTTAGGGTTAGGGTTAGGGTTAGGGTTAGGGTTAGGGGACTGGGACCGTTTATGGTACATGTTAGGGTACGACAACGGTTTAGGGTGAGCGTATGTTTTAGGGTACGGTTTAGTGTTAGCGTACGGGTTAGGATTATGGGACGGGTTAGGGTAAGGCTTCGGGTAAGGGGCAGGGTTAGGGTTAGGGTTAGGGTTACGGTTATTGTACGGGGACGGTTTAGGGTACAGGTTAGTGTACGACAACGGTTTAGGTTGAGCGTACGTTTTAGGGCAAGGGTTAGTGTTAGCGTACGGGTTAGGATTATGGGACGGGTTAGGTTAAGACTTCTGGTAAGGGTTATTGTTAGGGTTAGGGTTAGGGGACGGGGACGGTTTAGGGTACAGGTTAGGGTACGACAACGGTTTAGGGTGAGCGTACATGTTAGCGTACAGGTTAGTGTTAGCGTACGGGTTAGGATTAAGGGACGGTTTAGGGTAAGGTTTCGGGTAAGGTTTAGGGTTAGGGTTAGGGTTAGGATTAGGGGACGGGGACGGTTTAGAGTTCAGGTCAGGTTACGACAACGTTTTAGGGTGAGCGTTCGTGTTAGGGCACGGGTTAGTGTTAGCGTACCGGTTAGGATTAGGGGACGGTTTAGGGTAAGCCTTCTGGTAAGGGTTAGGGTAAGGGTTAGGGTTAGGGTTAGGGTTAGGGGACGGGGACGGTTTAGGGTACAAGTTAGTGTACAACAACGGTTTAGGGTGAGCATACGTGATAGGGCATAGTATAGTGTTAGCGTACGGGTTAGCATTAGGGGATGGGTTAGTGTAAGGCTTCGGGTAAGGGTTAGGGTTAGGGTTAGGGGTCGGGGACGGTTTAGGGTACAGTTTAGGGTACGACGACGGTTTAGCGTGAGCGTACATGTTACGGTACAGGTTAGTGTTAGCGTACGAGTTAGGATTAGGGGACGGGTTAGGGTAAGGCTTTGGGTTAGGGTTAGGGTTAGTGTTAGAGTTAGGGATAGGGGACGGGTACGGTTTAGGGTACAGGTTAGGGTACGACAACGGTTTAAGTTGCGCATACGTGTTAGGGTACGGGTTAATGTTAGCGTACGGGTTAGGATTAGGGGACGGTGAGAGTAAGGCGTCGGGTAAGGGTTAGGGTTAGGGGTAGGGTTAGGGTTAAGGTTAGGGTTAGGGGATGGGGATGGTTTAGGGTACAGTTTAGGTTACGACAATGGTTTAGGTTGAACATATGTGTTAGGGACCGGGTAGTGTTACCATACGGGTTAGGATTAGGGGATGGGTTAGGGTAAGGCTTTGGGTAAGGGTTAGTGTTAGGTATGGGTTAGGGTTAGGGTTAGGGGACGGGGACGGTTTAGGGTACAGGTTAGTGTACAACAACGCTTTAGGGTGAGCGTACGTGTTAGCGCACGGGTTAGTGTTAGCGTACCGGTTAGGATTAGGGGACGGTTTAGGGTAAGCCTTCTGGTAAGGGTTAGGCTAAGGGTTAGGGTTAGGGTTAGGGTTAGGGGACGGGGACGGTTTAGGGTACAAGTTAGTGTACGACCACGGTTTAGGGTGAGCATACGTGATAGGGCATAGTTTAGTGTTAGCGTACGGGTCAGGATTTGGGGACGGGTTAGTGTAAGGCTTCGGGTAAGGGTTAGGGTTATGGTTAGGGTTAGGGGTCGGGGACGGTTTAGGGAACAGTTTAGGGTACGACGACGGTTTAGGGTGAGCGTACATGTTAGGGTACAGGTTAGTGTTAGCGTACGAGTTAGGATTAGGGGACGGGTTAGGGTAAGGCTTCGGGTTAGGGTTAGGGTTAGGGTACAGGTACGGTTTAGGGTACATGTTAGGGTACAACAACGTTTTAAGTTGCGCGTACGTGTTAGGGTATGGGTTAGTGTTAGTGTACGGGTTAGGATTAGGGGACGGGTGAGAGTAAGGCTTCGGGTAAGGGTTAGGGTTAGGGGTAGGGTTAGGGTTAAGGTTAGGGTTAGGGGATGGGGATGGTTTAGGGTACAGTTTAGTTTACGACAATGGTTTAGGTTGAACGTACGTGTTAGGGTACGGGTTAGTGTTACCGTACGGGTTAGGATTAGGGGTGGGTTAGGGTAAGGCGTCGGGTAAGGGTTAGTGTTAGGTATGGGTTAGGGTTAGGGTTAGGGGACGGGGACGGTTTAGGGTACAGGTTAGGGTACAACAACGCTTTAGGGTGAGCGTACGTGTTAGGGTACGGGTTAGTGTTAGTGTACGGGTTAGGATTAGAGGACGGTTTAGGTTAAGGCTTCGGGTAAATGTTAGGGTTAGGGTTAGGGTTAGGGTTAGGGGAAGGGGACGGTTTAGGGTACAGGTTAGAGTTACGACAACGGTTTAGGATGAGCATACGTTTTGGGGTACGGGAAACAGTTAGTGTACGGGTAAGGCTTCGGGTAAGGGTTAGTGTTAGGGTTAGGGGACAGGGAAGGGGACGGGGACGGTTTAGTGTACAGGTTAGGGTACGACAACAGTTCAGGGTGAGCGTACTTGTTAGGGTATGTTTTAGTGTTAGCTTATGGATTAGGATTAAGGGATGGTTTAGAGTAAGGCTTCGGTTAAGGGTTAGGTTAAGGGTTAGGGGACGGGGACGGTTTAGGGTACAGGTTAGTGTTCGATAACGTTTCAGTGTGAGCGTACGTGTTAGGGTACAGCTTAGTGTTAGCGTACGGGTTAGGATTAATGGACGGGTTAGGGTAAGGCTTCGGGTAAGTGTTAGGGTTAAGTTTAAGGTTAGGAGACGGAGACGGTTTAGGGTACAAGTTAGGGTGTGACCACGGTTTAGGGTGAGTGTACGTGTTAGGGTATGGGTTAGGGTTAGCATACGGTTTAGGTTTAGGGGATGGGTTAGGGGAAGGCTTCAGGTAAGGGTTAGGGTTAGGGTTAGGGTTAGGGGACGGTGACGGTTTAGGGTACAGGTTAGGGTTCCACAACGGTTTAGGGCGAGCCTACGTGTTAGGGTACAGGTTAGTGTTAGCGTACGGGTTAGTATTAGGGGACGGGTTAGGGTAAGGCTTCGGGAAAGGGTTAGGGTTAGGGTTAGTGTTAGGGGACGGGGACGGTTTAGGGTACAGGTTAGGGTACGACAACGGTTTAAAGTGAGCGTACGTGTTAGGGTACGGGTAAGGGTTAGCGTACGGGTTAGGATTAGGGGACGGTTTAGGGTAGAGTTTAGTGTACGACGAAGTTTTAAGGTGAGCGTACGTGTTAGGGCTCGGGTTAGTGTTTGCGTACGGGTTAGGATTAGGGGACGGGTTAGGGTAAGGCTTCGGGTAAGGGTTAGGTTTTGGGTTAGGGTTTGGGTTAGGGGACGGGGACGGGTTAGGGTACAGTTTAGGGTACGACAAAGGTTTAGGGTGAGCGTACGTGTTAGGGTACATGTTTGTGTTAGTGTACGGGTTAGAATTAGTGGACGGGTTAGGGTAAGACTTCGGGTAAGGGTTAGGGTTAGGTATGGGTTAGGGTTAGGCTTAGGGGACGGAGAAGGTTTAGGGTACAGGTTCGGGTACGACAAAGGTTTAGGGTGAGCGTACGTGTTAGGGTACTGGTTAGTGTTAGCGTACGGGTTAGGATTAGGGGACGGGTTAGGGTAAGGCTTCGGGTAAGGGGTAGGTTTAGGGTTAGGTTTAGGTTTAGGGTTATTGTACGGGGTCGGTTTAGGGTACAGGTTAGGGTACGACAATCATTTAGGTTGAGCGTACGTGTTAGGGCAAGGTTTAGTTTTAGCGTACGGGTTACGATTAGGGGACGGGTTAGGGTAAGGCTTCGGGTAAGGCTTAGGTTTAGGGTTAGGGTTAGGGTTAGCGTCAGGGAACGGGGACAGTTTAGGGTATAGGTTAGGGTACGACAACGGTTTAGGGTGAGCGTACGTGTTAGGGTACGGATTGGTGTTAGCGTACGGATTAGGATTAGGGGACGGGTTAGGGTAAGGCTTCGGGTAAGGGTTAGGGTTACGGTTAGGGTTAGGTGACGGGGACCGTTTAGGGTACAGGTTAGGGTACAACAAAGTTTTAGGGTGAGCGTACATGTTAGCGTAAAGGTTAGTGTTAGCGTACGGGTTAGGATTATGGGACAGTTTAGGGTAAGGCTTCGGGTAAGGGTTAGGGTTAGGGATACGGTTAGGGTTAGGGTTAGGATTAGGGGAAGGGGACGGTTTAGAATACAGGTTAGGGTACGACAACGCTTTAGGGTGAGGGTACGTGTTAGGGCATGGGTTAGTGTTAGCGTACGGTTTAGGATTACTGGACGGGATAGGGTAAGACTTCGGTAAGGGTTAGGTTTAGGATTAGGGTTAGGGTTAGGGTTAGGGGACGGGGACGGTTTAGGGTACAGGTTACGTTACGACAAAGATTTAGCGTGAGCGTACGTGTTAGTGTACAACTTAGTGTTAGCGTACGGTTTAGGATTAGGGGACGGTTTAGGGTAAGGCTTCGGGTAAGTGTTAGGGTTAGGGGATGGGGATGGTTTAGGGTACAGGTTAGGGTAGGACAAGGGTTTAGGGTGAGCATACGTGTTAGGGTACAGGTTAGTGCTAGCGTATGGGTTAGGATTAGGGGACGGGTTATGGTAAGGCTTCGGGTAAGGCTTAGGGATAGGGTTAGGGTTAGGGTTAGGGGATGGGGACGGGGACGGTTTAGGGTACGACAACTGTTTAGGGTGAGCGTACGTGTTAGGACACTGGTTAGTGTTAGCGTACGGGTTAGGATTAGGGGACGGGTTAGGGTAAGAATTCAGGTAAGTTTTAGGGTTAGGGTTAGGGTTGGGGGACGGGGAGCGTTTAGGGTATAGCTTAGGGTACGAAAACGGTTTAGGGTGAGCGTACGTGTTAGGGTACGGGTTAGAGTTAGCGTACGGGTTAGGATTAGGGGACGGTTTAGGGTAAGGCTTTGGGTAAGGGTTAGGGTTAGGGTTAGGGTTAACGTTAGGGGACGGGGACGGTTTAGGATACACGTTAGCATACAACAACGGTTTAGGGTGAGCGTACGTGTTAGGGCACGGGTTAGTGTTAGCGTACGGGTTAGGAGTAGTGGACGGGTTAGGATAAGGATTCGGGTAAGGGTTAGGGTTAGGGTTATGGGACAGGGACGGTTTAGGGTACAGGTTAGGGTATGACAACGTTTTAGGGCGACTGTACGTGTTAGGGTACGGGTTAGTGTTAGCGTATGTGTTAGGATTAGTGGATGGGTTAGGGTAAGGATTCGGGTAAGGGTGAGGTTTAGGTTTAGGGTTAGGGTTAGCAGACGGGGACGGTTTAGTGTACAGGTTAGCGTACAACAACGTTTTAGGGTGAGCGTGTGTGTTAGGGTACAGGTTAGTGTTAGCGTACGGTTTAGGATTAGGGGACGCGTTAGGGTAAGGCTTCGGGTAAGGGTTAGGTTTAGTGTTAGGGTTAGGGTTAGGGTTAGGGGACGGGGATGGTTTAGGGTACAGGTTATGGTACGACAACTGTTTAGGGTGAGCCTAAGTGTTAGTGTACGGTTTAGTGTTAGCGTACGGGTTAGGATTAGGGCACGGGTTAGGGTAAGGCTTCGGGTAAGGCTTAGGGTTAGGGTTAGTGTTAGGGTTAGGGTTAAGGGGCGGGGACGGTTTAGGGTACAGGTTAGGGTACGACAACGGTTTAGGGTGAGAGTATGTGTTAGGGTACGTGTTAGTGTTAGCGTACGGGTTCGGGTTAGGGTAAGGCTTCGGGTAAGGTTTAGGGATAGGGTTAGGGTTAGGGGACGGGGACAGTTTAGCGTACAGGTTAGTGTACGACATCGGTTTAGGGTGAGCGTACGTGTTAGGGTACGTGTTAGTGTTAGCGTACGGGTTAGGATTAGGGGACGGGTTAGGGTAAGGCTTCGGGTAAGCGTTAGTGTTAGGGATAGGGTTAAGGTTAGGGGACGGGGACAGTTTAGTATTCACGTTAGGGTACGACAACGGTTAAGGGTGAGTGTACGTGTTAGGGTACGGGTTAATGGTAGCGTACTGTTTAGGATTAGCGGACGGGTTAGGGTAAGGCTTCGGGTAAGGGTTAGGTTTAGGGTTAGGGGACAGGGAAGGGGGCGGGGACGGTTTAGTGTACAGGTTAGGGTACGACAACAGTTTAGAGTGAGCGTACTTGTTAGGGTATGGTTTAGTGTTAGCTTACAGGTTAGGATTAAGGGACGGTTTAGGGTAAGGCTTCGGGTAAGTGTTAGTTTAAGGGTTAGGGGACGGGGACGGTTTAGGGTACAGGTTAGTGTACGATAACGTTTCCGTGTGAGCGTACGTGTTAGGGTACGGGTTAGTCTTAGCGTACGGGTTAGGATTAGGAGACGGGTTAGGGTAAGGCGGGTAATTGTTAGGGTTAAGATTAAGGTTAGGAGACGAAGACGGTTTAGGGTTCAAGTTAGGGTACGACAACGGTTTAAGGTGAGTGTACGTGTTAGGGTATGGGTTAGGGTTAGCGTACGGGTTAGGATTAGGGGACGGGTTACGGGAAGGCTTCGGGTAAGTGTTAGGGTTAGGGTTAGGGTTAGGGGACGGGGACGGTTTAGGGTACAGGTTAGGGTTCGACAATGGTTTAGGGTGAGCGTACGTGTTAGGGTACAGGTTAGTGTTAGCGTACGGGTTAGTATTAGGAGACGGGTTAGGGTAAGGCTTCGGGTAAGGGTTAGGGTTAGGGTTAGGGTTAGGGTTAGGGGACGGGGACGGCTTAGGGTACAGGTTAGGGTACGACAACGGTTTAAGGTGAGCGTACGTGTTAGGGTACGGTTTAGTGTTAGCGTACGGGTTAGGATTAGGGGACGGGTTAGGGTAAGGCTTCGGCTAAGGGTTAGGGTTAGGTGTGGGTTAGGGTTAGGGTTAGGGGACGGGGACGGTTTAGGGTACAGGTTAGTGTATGACAACGGTTTAGGGTGAGCGTACGTGTTAGGTTACAGGTCAGTGTTCGCGTACGGGTTAGGATTAGGGGACGGTTTAGTGTAAGGCTTCGGGTAAGGGTTAGGGTTAGGGTTAGGGTTAGTGGACAGGGACGGTGACGGTTTAGGGTACAGGTTAGGGTTACGACAACGGTTTAGGGTGAGCGTACGTGTTAGGGTACGTGTTAGTGTTAGCGTACGGGTTAGGATTAGGGGACGGGTTAGGGTAAGGCTTCGGGTAAGGGTTAGGGTTAGGGATAGGGTTACGTTTAGGGCACGGGGACGGATTCGGGTACACGTTAGGGTACAACAACGGTTAAGGGTGAGCGTACGTGTTAGGGTACGGCTTAGTGTTAGTGTATGGTTTAGGATTAGCGGGCGGGTTAGTGTAAGGCTTCGGGTAAGGGTTAGGGTTAGGGTTAGGGGACAGGGAAGGGGACGGGGATGGTTCAATGTACAGGTTAGGGTACGGCAACGGTTTAGGGTGAGCGTACTTGTTAGGGTATGGTTTAGTGTTAGCGTACGGGTTAGGATTAGGGGATGGTTTAGTGTAAGGCTTCGGGTAAGGGTTAGGGTAAGGTTTAGGGGACGGGGACGGTTTCGGGTACAGGTTAGTGTACGAAAACGTTTCAGGGTGAGCGTACGTGTTAGGGTACGGGTTAGTGTTATCGTACGGGTTAGGATTAGGGGACGGGTTAGGGTAAGGCTTCGCGTAGGTGTTAGTGTTAAGGTAAAGGTTAGGAGACGGAGACAGTTAAGGGTACAAGTTAGGGTACGACAACGGTTTAGAGTCAGCGTACGTGTTAAGGTATGTGTTAGGGTTAGCGTTCGGGTTAGGATTAGGGGACGGGTTAGGGAAAGGCTTCGGGTAAGTGTTAGGGTTCGGGTTAGGGTTAGGGGACGGGGACGGTTTAGGGTAAAGGTTAGGGTACGACAACAGTTAAGTGTGAGCGTACGTGTTAGGGCACGGTTTAGTGTTAGCGTACGGGTTAGGATTAGGGGACGGGTTAGTGTAAGGCTTCGGGTAAGTGTTAGGGTTTGGGTTAGGATTCGGTTTAGGGTACGGGGATGGGGACGGTTTAGGGTACAGGTTAGGGTTCGACAAAGGTTTAGGGTGAGCGTACGTGTTAGGGTACGTGTTAGTGTTAGCGTACGGGTTAGGATTAGGGGACGGGTTATGGTAAGGCTTAGGGTAAGGCTTAGGGTTAGGTATCGGATAGGGTTAGGGTTAGGGGACGGAGACGGTTTAGGGTACAGGTTAGGGCTCGACAACGGATTAGGGTGAGCGTACATGTTAGGGTACGGGTTAGTGTTAGCGTACGGGTTAGGATTAGGGGACGTGTTAGTGTAAGGCTTCGGGTAAAGGTTAGGGTTAGGGTTAGGTTTAGGGTTAGGGGATGGGGATGGGGACGGTTTAGGGTACAGGAAACGGTACGACAATAGTTTAGGGTGAGCCTAGGTGTTAGGGTACGGGTTAGTGTTAGCGTACGGGTTAGGATTATGGGACTGGTTAGTGTATGGCTTCGGGTAAGGGTTAGGGTTAGGGTTAGGGTTATTGTACGGGGACGGTTTAGGGTACAGTTTAGGGTACGAAAACGGTTTAGGTTGAGCGTACGTGTTAGAGAAAGGGTTAGTGTTAGCGTATCGGTTAGGATTAGGGGACGGGTTAGGGTAAAGCTTCGGGTAAGGTTTAGGTTTAGGGTTAGGGTTAGGTTTAGGTTTAGGGGACGGGGACGGTTTAGGCTACAGGTTAGAGTACGACAACGGTTTAGGTTGAGCGTACCTGTTAGGGTACGGGTTAGTGTTAGCGTACGGGTTAGGATTAGGGGACGGGTTAGGGTAAGACTTCGGGTAAGGTTTATGGTTAGGGTTAGGGTTAGGGGACGGGGACGGTTTAGGGTACACGTTAGCGTACGACAACGGTTTAGGGTTAGCGTATGTGTTAGGGCACGGGTTAGTGTTAGCGTACGGGTTAGGATTAGTGCACGTGTTAGGGTAAGGCTTCGGGTAAGGGTTAGGGTTAGGGTTAGGGGACGGGGACGGTTTAGGGTACAGGTTACGGTATGACAACGTTTTAGGGTGAGTGTACATGTTAGGGTACAGGTTAGTGTTAGTGTACGGGTTAGGATTAGTGGACGGGTTAGGGTAAGGCTTCGGGTAAGGGTTAGGTTTAGGGTTAAGGTTAGGGTTAGGGGACGGGGAAGGTTTAGGGTACAGGTTAGGGTACGACAATGGTTTAGGATGAACATACGTTTTAGGGTGCGGGTGAGTGTTAGAGTACGGGTTAGGATTAGGGGACGGCTTAGGGTAAGGCTTCGGGTAAGGCTTGGGTTTAGGGTTAGGGTTAGGGTTAGGGTACGGGGACGGTGACGGTTTAGGGTACAGGTTAGGATACGACAATGGTTTAGGTTGAGGGTACGTGTTAGGGCACCATTTAGTGTTAGCGTACGGCTTAGGATTAGGGGACGGGTTAGTGTAAGGCTTCGGGTAAGGGTAAAGTTTAGGGTTTGTTTTAGGGTTAGGGTTAAGGGACGGGGACGGTTTATGGTACAGGTTAGGGTACGACAACGTTTTAAGGTGAGCGTACATGTTAGGTTATGGGTTAGGGTTAGCGTACGGGTTAGGATTAGGGGACGGGTTAGGGCAAGGCTTCGGGTAAGTGTTAGGGTTAGGGTTAGGGTTAGGGTTAGGGGACGGGGACGATTTAGGGTACAGGTTAGTGTACGACAACGTGTTAGTGTTAGCGTACGAGTTAGGATTAGGGAACAGGTTAGGGTAAGGCTTCGGGTAAGGGTTAGGTTTAGAGTTAGGGTTGGGGACGGTGACGGTTTAGGGTACACGTTAGGGTACGACAACAGTTTAGGTTGAGCGTACATGTTAGGGTACGGGTTAGTGTTAGCGTACGGGTTAGGATTAGCGGACGGGTTAGGGTAAGGCTTCGGGTAAGGGTTAGGGTTAGGGTTAGGGTTAGGGGACGGGGACGGTTTAGGGTACAGGTTAGGGTACGACAACGGTTAAGGGTGAGCGTACGTGTTAGGGCACGGTTTAGTGTTAGCCTACGGGTTAGGATTAGGGGACGGGTTAGGGTAAGGCTTCGGGTAAGGCTTAGGGTTCGGATTAGGGTTAGGGTTAGGGGACTGGGACGGTTTAGGGTACATGTTAGGGTACGACAACGGTTTAGGGTGAGCGTACGTGTTAGGGCACGGGTTAGTGTTAGCGTACAGTTTAGGATTAGGGGACGGGTTAGGGTAAGACTTCGGGTAAGGGATAGGCTTAGGGTTAGGTTTAGGGGACGGGGATGGTTTAGGGTACATTTTAGGGTACGACAACGGTTAGGGTCAGCGTACGTGTTAGGGTATGGTTTAGAGTTAGTGTACGGGTTAGGATTAGGTGACGGTTTAGGGTAAGGCTTCGGGTAAGGGTTAGGGTTAGGGTTAGGGTTAAGGTTATGGTTAGGGAATGGGGACGGTTTAGGGTACAGGTAAGCGTACGACAACGATTTAGGGTGAGCGTACATATTAGGGCACGGGTTAGTGTTAGCGTACGGGTTAGGATTAGTGGACGGGTTAGGGTAAGGCTTCGGGTAAGGGTTAGGTTTAGGGTTAGGGGACGGGGACGTTTTAGGTTACAGTTTAGGGTATAACAACGTTTTAGTGTGAGTGTACGTGTTAGGGTACGGGTTAGTGTTAGCGTACGGGTTAGGATTAGGGGACAACTTAGGGTAAGGCTTCGGGTAAGGTTTAGGGTTAGGGTTAGGGTTAGGGGACGGGGACCGTTTAGCTTACAGGTTACGGTAAGACAACAGTTTATGTTGAGCGTTCGTGTTAGGGTATGTCTTAGTGTTAGCGTACGGGTTAGGATTAGGGGACGGGTCAGGGTAAGGCATCGGGTAAGGCTTAGGGTTACGGTTAGGGGACGGGGATGGTTTAGGGTACAGGTTAGGGCACGACAACGCTTTAGGGTGAGCGTACGTGTTAGGGTACCGGTTAGTGTTAGCATATGGGTTAGGATTAGAGTACGGTTTAGGGTAAGGCTTCGGGTAAGAGGGTTAGGGTTAGGGTTAGGGGACGGGGATGGTTTAGGGTACAGGTTAGGGTTACGACAACGGTTTTGGATGAGCGTAAGTTTTAGGGTACGGGTAAGAGTTAGCGTAAGGGTTAGGATTAGGCAACGGGTTAGGGTAAGGCTTCGGGTAAGGGTTAGGTTTAGGGTTAGGGTTAGTGTTAGGTGACGGGACGGGGACGGTTTAGGGTAAAGGTTAGCGTACAACAACGGTTTAGAGTGAGCCTACGTGTTAGGGCACGGGTTAGTGTTAGCGAATGGGTTAGGATTAGTGGACGGGCTAGGGTAAGGCTTCGGGTAAGGGTTAGGGTTAGGGTTAGGGGACGGGGACGGTTTAGGGTACAGGTTAGGGTATGATAACGTTTTAGGGTGAGTGTACGTATTAGAGTACGGGTTAGTGTTAGCGTACGGGTTAGGATTAGTGGACGGGTTAGGGTAAGGCTTCGGGTAAGCGTTAGGTTTAGGGTTAGCGTTAGGGTTAGGGGACAGGGACGGTTTAGGGTAGAGTTTAGGGTACAACAGCGGTTTAGGGTGAGCATACGTGTTAGGGTACGGGTTAGTGTTAGCGTACGGTTTAGGATTAGGGGAAGGGTTAGGGTAAGACTTCGGGGAAGGGTTATTGTTAGGGTTAGGGTTAGGGGACGGGGACGGTTTAGGGTTCAGGTTAGGGTATGACAACGGTTTAGGTTGAGCGTATGTGGTAGGGTACGGGTTAGGAATAGAGGACGGGTTAGGGTAAGGCTTCGGTTAAGGGTTAGGGTTAGGGTTAGGGTTAGGGGACGGGGACGGTTCAGGGCACAGGTTAGGGTACGACAAAGGTTTAGGGTGAGTGTACATGTTAGCATACAGGTTAGTGTTAGCGTACCGGTTAGGATTAGGGGATGGTTTAGGGTAAGGTTTCGGGTAAGGGTTAGTGTTAGGGTTAGGATTAGGGGACGGGGATGGTTTAGAGTACAGGTTAGGGTACGACAACCTTTAGGGTGACCGTACGTGTTAGGGCACGGGTTAGAGTTAGCGTACGGTTTAGGATTAGGGGACGGTTTAGGGTAAGGCTTCGGGTAAGGGTTAGGGTTAGGATTAGGGGAAGGGGATGGGGACGGGGACGGGGACGGTTTAGGGTACAGGTTAGTGTACGACAAAGGTTTAGGGTGAGCGTACGTGCTAGGGTACGTTTTAGTTTTAGCGTACGGTTTAGGATTAGAGGACCGGTTAGGGTAAGGCTTCGGGTAAGGGTTAGGGTTAGGATTAGGTTTAGGATTAGTGTTAGGATACGGGGAAGGTTTAGGGTACAGGTTTGTGTACGACAACGGTTTAGGGTGAGCGTATGTGTTAGTGAACAAGTTAGTGTTAGCGTATGGGTTAGGATTAGGGGAAGGGTTAGGGTAAGGCTTCGGGTAAGGTTTAGGGTTAGGGTTAGGTTTAGGGGACGGGGACTGTTTAGGGTACATGTTAGGGTACGACAATGTTTTAGGGGGAGCGTACGTGTTAGGGTACGGTTTAGTGTTCGCGTACTGGTTAGGATTAAGGGACGGGTTAGGGTAAGGCTTCGGGTAAGGGTTACAGTTAGGGTTATGGTTAGGGTTAGGGTTAGGGTTAGGGGACGGGGACGGGGACAGTTTAGGGTACAGGTTAGGGTACGAAAACGGTTTAGGTTTAGTGTACGTGTTAGGGTATGGCTTAGTGTTACCGTACGGGTTAGGATTAGGGGACGGGTTAGGGTAAAGCTTCGGGTAAGGGTTAGGGTTAGGGTTAGGGGACGGGGTCGGTTTAGGGAACAGGTTAGGGTACGACAACGGTTTAGGGTGAGAGTACGTGGTACGGTACGGGTTAGTGTTAGCGTATGGGTTAGGATTAGGGGACGGGTTAGGGTAAGGCATCGGGTAAGGGTATGTGTTAGGTTTAGGGTTAGGGGACGGGGACGGGGATGGTTTAGGGTACAGGTTAGGGTACGACAAAGTTTAGTGTGAGCGTACGTGTTAGGGCACGGGTTAGTGTTAGCGTACGGGTTAGGATTAGGGGACGGGTTAGGGAAAGGCTGCGGGTAAGGGTTAGGGTTAGGGTTAGGGGACGGGGACCGGTACGGATTAGGGTACAGGTTAGGGTACGACAACGGTTTAGGGTGAGCGTACATGTTAGGGTAAGGGTTAGTGTTAGCGTAAGGGTTAGGATTAGGGTACGGGTTAGGGTAAGGCTTCGTGTAAGGTTTAGGGTTAGGGTTAGGGTTAGAGGACAGGGTGGTTTAGGGTACAGGTTAGGGTACGACAACGGTTTAGGGTGAGCGTATGTGTTAGGGTACGGGTTAGGGTTAGCGTACGGGTTAGGATTAGGGGACGGGTTAGGGGAAGGCTTCGGGTAAGTGTTAGGTTTAGGGTTAGGGCTAGGGTTAGGGGACGGGGACGGTTTAGGGTACAGGTTAGGGTACGACAACGGTTTACGGTGAGGATACGTGTTAGGGTATGGTTTAGTGTTAGCTTACACGTTAGGATTAGCGGACGGGTTAGGGTAAGGCTTTGGGTAAGGCTTAGGGTAAGGGTTAGGGTTAGCGTCGGGGGCTGGGGACTGTTTAGGGTACAGGATAGGGTATGACAACGCTTTAGGCTGAGGTTACGTGTTAGGGCACGGGTTACTGTTAGAGTACGTGTTAGGATTAGGGGACGGGTTAGGGTAAGGCTTCGGGTAAGTGTTAGGGTTAGGGTTAGGGTTAGGGGACGGGGACGGGGACGGGGACGGTTTAGGGTACAGGTTAGTGTACGACAAAGGTTTAGGGTGAGCGTACGTGCTAGGGTACGTTTTAGTTTTAGCGTACGGTTTAGGATTAGAGGACCGGTTAGGGTAAGGCTTCGGGTAAGGGTTAGGGTTAGGATTAGGTTTAGGATTAGTGTTAGGATACGGGGAAGGTTTAGGGTACAGGTTTGTGTACGACAACGGTTTAGGGTGAGCGTATGTGTTAGTGAACAAGTTAGTGTTAGCGTATGGGTTAGGATTAGGGGAAGGGTTAGGGTAAGGCTTCGGGTAAGGTTTAGGGTTAGGGTTAGGTTTAGGGGACGGGGACTGTTTAGGGTACATGTTAGGGTACGACAATGTTTTAGGGGGAGCGTACGTGTTAGGGTACGGTTTAGTGTTCGCGTACTGGTTAGGATTAAGGGACGGGTTAGGGTAAGGCTTCGGGTAAGGGTTACAGTTAGGGTTATGGTTAGGGTTAGGGTTAGGGTTAGGGGACGGGGACGGGGACAGTTTAGGGTACAGGTTAGGGTACGAAAACGGTTTAGGTTTAGTGTACGTGTTAGGGTATGGCTTAGTGTTACCGTACGGGTTAGGATTAGGGGACGGGTTAGGGTAAAGCTTCGGGTAAGGGTTAGGGTTAGGGTTAGGGGACGGGGTCGGTTTAGGGAACAGGTTAGGGTACGACAACGGTTTAGGGTGAGAGTACGTGGTACGGTACGGGTTAGTGTTAGCGTATGGGTTAGGATTAGGGGACGGGTTAGGGTAAGGCATCGGGTAAGGGTATGTGTTAGGTTTAGGGTTAGGGGACGGGGACGGGGATGGTTTAGGGTACAGGTTAGGGTACGACAAAGTTTAGTGTGAGTGTACGTGTTAGGGCACGGGTTAGTGTTAGCGTACGGGTTAGGATTAGGGGACGGGTTAGGGAAAGGCTGCGGGTAAGGGTTAGGGTTAGGGTTAGGGGACGGGGACCAGTACGGATTAGGGTACAGGTTAGGGTACGACAACGGTTTAGGGTGAGCGTACATGTTAGGGTAAGGGTTAGTGTTAGCGTAAGGGTTAGGATTAGGGTACGGGTTAGGGTAAGGCTTCGTGTAAGGTTTAGGGTTAGGGTTAGGGTTAGAGGACAGGGTGGTTTAGGGTACAGGTTAGGGTACGACAACGGTTTAGGGTGAGCGTATGTGTTAGGGTACGGGTTAGGGTTAGCGTACGGGTTAGGATTAGGGGACGGGTTAGGGGAAGGCTTCGGGTAAGTGTTAGGTTTAGGGTTAGGGCTAGGGTTAGGGGACGGGGACGGTTTAGGGTACAGGTTAGGGTACGACAACGGTTTACGGTGAGCATACGTGTTAGGGTATGGTTTAGTGTTAGCGTACACGTTAGGATTAGCGGACGGGTTAGGGTAAGGCTTTGGGTAAGGCTTAGGGTAAGGGTTAGGGTTAGCGTCGGGGGCTGGGGACTGTTTAGGGTACAGGATAGGGTATGACAACGCTTTAGGCTGAGGTTACGTGTTAGGGCACGGGTTACTGTTAGAGTACGTGTTAGGATTAGGGGACGGGTTAGGGTAAGGCTTCGGGTAAGTGTTAGGGTTAGGGTTAGGGTTAGGGGACGGGGACGGGGACGGGGACGGTTTAGGGTACAGGTTAGTGTACGACAAAGGTTTAGGGTGAGCATACGTGTTAGGGTAAGGGTTAGTGTTAGCATACGGGTTAGGATTATGGGACGGTTTAAGGTAAGGCTTCAGGTAAGGGTTAGGGTTAAGGTTAGGGTTAGGGTTAGGGAATGGGGACGGTTTAGGGTACAGGTTAGGGTACAACAATGGGTTAGTGTGAGCGTACGTGTTAGGGTACGGTTTAGTGTTAGCGTTTGGCTTAGGATTACGGGACGGGTTAGGGTAAGGCTTTGGGAAAGGGTTAGGGTTAGGGTTAGGGTTAGGGTTAGGGTTAGGGGATGGAGAAGGGGAAGGTTTAGGGTACAGGTTTGGGTACGACAAAGGTTTAGGGTGAGCGTACGTGTTAGGTTAAGGGTTAGTGTTAGCGTACGGGTTAGGATTAGGGGACGGGTTAGGTAAGGCTTCATGTAAGGGTTAAGTTTAAGGTTAGGGTTCGGGTTAGGGGACGGGGACGGTTTAGGGTACAGGTTAGGGTACAACAGCAGTTTAGTGTGAGCGTACATGTTAGGGTACGTGTAAGTGTTTGCGTACGGGTTAGGATTACGGGACGGGTTAGGGTAAGGCTTCGGGAAAGGGTTATGGTTAGGGTTAGGGTTAGGGTTAGCGTTAGAGGACGGGGACAGTTTATGGTACAGGTGAGGCTATGACAACGGTTTAGGGTGAGCGTACGTGTTAGGGTATGGTTCAGTGTTAGCGTACGGGTTAGGAGTAGGGGACAGGTTAGGGGAAGGCTTCGGGTAAGGGTTAGGTTTAGGGTTAGGGTTAGGGGATGGGGACGGTTTAGGGTACAGTTTAGGGTACGACAACTGTTTAGGGTGAGCGTACGTGTTAGGGTACGGTTTAGGGTTAGCGTACGGGTTAGGATTAGGGGACGGGTTAGGGGAAGGCTTCGGGTAAGTGTTAGGATTAGGGTTAGGGCTAGGGTTAGGGGACGGGGACGGTTTAGTGTACAGGTTAGGGTACGACAACGGTTTAGGGTGAGCATACGTGTTAGGGTACGGGTTAGTGTTAACGTAAGTGTTAGGATTAGGGGACGGGTTAGGGTAAGGCTTCGGGTAAGTGTTAGGATTAGGGTTAGGGTTAGGGTTAGTGGACGGGGACGGGGACGGTTTAGGGTACTGGTTAGAGCACGACAATGCTTTAGGGTGAGCGTACGTTTTAGGGTAATGGTTAGTGTTAGCGTACGGGTTAGGATTAGGGGACGGGTTAAGGTAAGGCTTCGGGTAAGGGTTAGGGTTAGGGTTAGGGTTAGGGGACGGGGACGGGGACGGGGACGGTTTAGGGCACAGGTTAGGGTACGACAACTCTTTAGGGTAAGCATAAGTGTTAGGGTACGTGTTAGTGTTAGCGTAAGGTTTAGGATTAGGGGACGGGTTATGGTAAGGCTTCGGGTAGGGGTTAGGGTTAGGATCAGGGTTAGGGTTAGGGTTAGGGTTAGGGTTAGGGGATGGGGACGGTTTAGGGTACAGGTTAGGGTACGACAACGGTTTAGGGTGAGCGTACATGTTAGGGTACGGGTGAGAGTTAGCGTACGGGTTAGGATTAGGGGACGTGTTAGTGTAAGGCTTCGCGTAAGTGTTAGGGTTAGGGTTAGGGTTAGCGTTAGTGTTAGGGGATGGGGACGGTTTAGAGTACAGGTTAGAGTACGACAACGGTTTAGGGTGACGGTACGTGTTAGGTTAGGGTTAGTGTTAGCGTGCGGTTTAGGATTAGAGGACGGGTTAGGGTAAGGCTTCGGGTAAGTGTTACGTTTAGGGTTAGGGTTAGGGTTAGGGGACGGGGACGGCTTAGGGTACAGGTTAGGGTACAACAACGTATTATGGTGAGCATACATGTTAGGTTACGTGTTAGTGTTAGCGTACGGGTTAGGATTATGGGAAGGATTAGGGTAAGGCTACAGGTAAGCGTTAGGGTTAGGGTTAGGGACAGGGTTAGGGTACTGGGACAGTTTAGGGTACAGGTTAGGGTACGACAACGGTTTAGGGTGAGCGTACGTGTTAGGGCAAGGTTTAGTGTTAGCGTACGGGTTAGGATTAGGGGACCGGTTAGGGTAAGGCTTCGGGTAAAATTTAGGTTTAGGGCTAGGGTTAGGTTTAGGGATAGGGGACGGGGGCGGTTTATGGTACAGGTTAAGATACGACAACGGTTTAGGGTGAGCATACGTTTTAGGGTACGGGTTAGTGTTAGCGTACAGTTTAGGATTAGGGGACGGGGTAGGGTAAGGCTTCGGGTAAGGGTTAGGGTTAGGGTTAGGGATAGGGTTAGTGTTAGGGGACGGGGACGTTTTAGGGTACAGGTTAGGGTACGACAAAGTTTTAGGCTGAGTGTACGTGGTAGGGTATGGGTTAGTGTTAGCGTACGGGTTAGGATTAGGGGACAGTTTAGGGTAAGGCTTCGGGTAAGGTTTAGGGTTAGGGTTAGGGTTAGGGTTAGGGTTAGGCGATGGGGACGGTTTAGGGTACAGGTTAGGTTACGACAAGGGTTTAGGGTGAACCTACGTGTTATGGTATGGGTTAGTGTTAGCGTATGGGTTAGGATCAGGAGATGGGTTACGTTAAGGCTTCGGATAAGTGTTAGGGTTAGGTATGGCTTAGGGTTAGGGTTAGGGGACGGGGACGGTTTAGGGTACAGGTTAGGGTACGACAACGGTTTAGGGTGAGCATACGTGTTAGGGAACGGGTTAGTGTTAGGGTACGGGTTAGGATTAAGGGACGGTTTAGGGTAAGGCTTCAGGTAAGGGCTAGGGTTAGGGTTAGGGTTAGGGTTAGGGGACAGGGACGGTTTAGGGTACAGGTTAGGATTACGACAACGGTTTAGAGTGAGCCTACGTGTTAGGGTACGGGGTAGTGTTAGCGTACGGGTTAGGATTAGGGGACGGGTTAGGGTAAGGCTTCGGGTAAGGGTTCGGGTTAGGGTTAGGGTTAGCGTTAGGGTATGGGGAGGGTTTAGGGTAGAGGTTAGGGTACGACAACAGTTTAGGGTGAGTGTACGTGTTAGGGTATGGGTTAGTGTTAGCGTACAGGTTAGGATTAAGGGACGGGTTAGGTAAGGCTTCGGGTAAGGGTCAGGGTTAGGGTTAGGGGACGGGGACGGTTTAGGGTACAGGTTAGGGTACGACAACGGATTAGGGTGAGCCTAAGTGTTAGGGTACGGGTTAGTGTTAGCGTAAGGGTTAGGATTAGGGGACGGGTTAGGGTAAGGCTTCGGGTAAGGGTTAGGGTTAGGGTTAGGGTTAGGGTTAGTTGACGGGGACGGGTACGGTTTAGGGTACAGGTTATGGCACGATAACGGTTTATGATGGACGTACGTGTTAGGGCACGGGTTAGTGTTAGCGTACGGGTTAGGATTAGGGGACGGGTTAGGGTAAGGCTTCGGGTAAGTGTTAGAGTTAGGGTTAGGGTTAGGGGATGGGGAAGGGAACGGAGAGGGTTTAGGGTACAGGTTAGGGTATGACAACGGTTTATGGTGATCGTACGTGTTAGGGCACGGGTTAGTGTTAGCGTACGGGTTAGGATTATGGGACGGGTTAGTGTAAGGCTTCGGGTAAAGGTTAGGTTGAGTGTTAGGGTTAGGGTTAAGGTTAGGGGAAGGGGACAGTTTAGGGTACAGGTTAGTGTAAGACAACTGTTTAGTGTGAGCGTACGTGTTAGGGTACGGGTTAGAGTTAGCGTACGGGTTAGGATTAGGCGACGGGTTAGGGAAAGGCTTCACGTAAGGGTTAGGTTTAGGGTTAGGGTTAGCGTTAGTGTTAGGGGACAGGGACGATTTAGGGTACAGGTTAGGGTACGACAACGGTTTAGGGTGAGCGTACATGTTAGGGTACGGGTTAGTGTTAGCATACGGGTTCAGATTAGGGGACGGGTTAGGGTAAGGCTTCGGGTAAGTGTTATTGTTAGGGTTAGGGTTACGGTTAGGGAACGGGGACGGTTTAGCGTACAGGTTAGTGTACGACAACGGTTTAGGGTGAGCGTATGTGTTAGGGTACGGGTTAGTGTTAGTGTACGGGTTAGGAAGAGGGGACGGGTTAGGGTAAGGCTTCGGGTAAGGGTTAGGGTTATGGTTAGGGTTAGGGTTAGTGGACGGGGATGGTTTAGGTTACAGGTTAGGGTACGACAACGTTTGACGGTGAGCCGGCGTGTTGGGGTTCGGCTTAGTGTTAGCATACGGGTTAGGATTAGGAGACGGGTTAGTGTAAGGCTTCGGGCAAGGGTTAGAGTTATGGTTAGGGTTAGGGGACGGCGAAGGGAATGGAGACGGTTTAGGGTACAGATTAGGGTACGAAAACGGTTTAGGATGAGCGTACGTGTTAGGGCACGGGTTAATGTTAGCGTATGGGTTAGGATTAGGGGACAGGTTAGGGTAAGGCTTTGGGTAAGGGTTAGGGATAGGGTTAGGGTTAGGTTTAGGGGATGGGGACGGTTTAGGGTACAGGTTAGGGTAGGACATCGGTTTAGGTTGATCGTACGTGTTAGGGCACGCGTTAGTGTTAGCGTAAGGTTTAGGGTTAGGGGACGGGTTAGTGTAAGGCTTCAGGTAAGAGTTAGGTTTAGGGTTACGGTTAGGGTTAGGGGACGGGGACGGTTTAGGGTACAGGTTAGGGTACGACAATGATTTAGGTTGAGCGTACGTGTTAGGGTACAGGTTAGTGTAAGCATACGGGTTAGGATTAGGGGACGGTTTAGGGTAAGGCTTGGGTAAGGGTTAGTGTTAGGGTTAGGTTTACGGTTAGGGTTAGGGTTAGAGTTAGGGTTAGGGGACGGGGACGGTTTAGGGTACAGGTTAGGGTACGACAACGCTTTAGGTTGAGCGTACGTGTTCGGGCATGGGTTAGTGTTAGCGTACAGATTACGATTAGGGGTCGGGTTAGGGTAAGTCTTTGGTAAGGGTTAGGGTTAGGGTTAGGGTTAGGGTTATGGTTAGCGTTAGGGTATGGGGACTGTTCAGGGTACAGGTTAGGGTAGGACAACAGTTTAGGGTGAGCGTACGTGTTAGGGTACGGGTTTGTGTTAGCGTACGGGTTAGGATTAGGGGACGGGTTAGGGTAAGGCCTCGTGTAAGGGTTAGGTTTAGGGTTATGGTTAGGGTTAGGGGACGGGGACGTTTTAGGGTACACGTTAGGGTACGACAACGGTTTAGGGTGAGCGTACGTGTTAGGGTATGGGTTACTGTTAGCGTACGGGTTAGGATTAGCGGACGGGTTAGGGTAAGGGTTAGGGTTAGGATTAGGGTTTGGGTTAGGGTTAGGGGACGGTTTAGGGTAAAGGTTAGGGTACGGCAACGGTTTAGGGTGAGCGTACATTTTAGGGTGTTTTAGTGTTATCGTACGGCTTAGGATTAGGGGACGCGTTAGTGTAAGGCTTCGGGTAAGGGTTAGGTTTAGGATTAGGGTTAGGGTTAGGGGACGGGACGCTTTAGGGTACAGGTTATGGTACGACAACACTTTAGGGTGAGCATACGTGTTAGGGCACGGGTTAGTGTTAGCCTACGTGTTAGGATTAGGGGACGGGTTAGTGTAAGGCTTCGGGTAAGGGTTAGGGTTAGGGTTAGGGTTAGGGTTAGGGGACGGGGACGGTTTAGGGTACAGGTTAGGGTACGACAATGGTTTAGGGTGAGTGTACGTGTTAGGGTACGGGTTAGCATTAGGGAACGCTTTAGGGTAAGGCTTTGGGTAAGGGTTAGGTTTAGGGTTAGTGTTAGTGTTAGGGGATGGGGACGGTTTAGGGTACAGGTTAGGGTACGACAACGGTTTAGGGTGAGCGTACATGTTAGGGTACACGTTAGTGTTAGCGCACGGGTTAGGATTAGGGAACGGTTTAGTGTAAGGCTTCGGGTAAGGTTTAGGTTTAGGGTTAGTCTTAGGGTTAGGGGATGGGGACGGTTTAGGGTACAGGTTAGGGTACGACAACGGTTTAGGGTGAGCGTACGTGTTAGGGTACGGCTTAGTTTTAGCGTACAGGTTAGGATTAGGGGACGGGTTAGGGTAAGGCTTCGGGTAAGGGTTAGGGTTAGGGTGAGGGCTAGGGGATGGGGACGGTTTAGGGTACAGATTAGGGTATGACAACTCTTTACGGTGAGCGTATGTGTTAGGGTATGGGTTAGGGTTAGCGTAAGGGTTAGGATTAGGGGACGGGTTAGGGGAAGGCTTCGGGGAAGTGTTAGTGTTAGGGATAAGGGTAGGCGATGGGGACGGTTTACGGTACAGGTTAGGGTACGACAACGGTTTAGGGTGAACGTACGTGTTAGGGTTCGGGTTAGTGTTAGCGTACGGGTTAGGATTTGGGGACGGGTTAGGTTAAGGCTTCGGATAAGGGTTAGGGTTAAGGTTAAGGGACAGGGACGGTTAAGGGTACAGGTTAGGGTATGACGACAGTTTAGGGTGAGTGTACGTGGTAGGGTATGGAATAGTGTTAGCATACGGGTTAGGATAAGGGGATGTGTTAGTGTAAGGCTTCGCGTAAGGGTTACGGTTAGGGTTAGGGGACGGGGACGGGGAAGTTTTAGGGTACAGGTTAGCGTACGACAATGGTATAGGGTTAGCATACGTGTTAGGTTACGGGTTATTGTTAGCGTACGGGTTAGGATTAGGGGATGGGTTAGGAGAAGCCTTTGGTTAAGGGTTAGGGTAAGGGTTAGGGAACGGGGATGGTTTAGGTTACTGGTTAGGGTACGACAATGGTTTAGGGTGAGCGTACGTATTAGGGCACTGGTTACTGTTAGCGTACGGTTTAGGATTAGGGGACGGGCTACGTTAAGGCTTCGGGTTAGGGTTAGGGTTAGGGGACGGGGACGGTTTAGGGTACAGTTTAGTGTACGAAAACGGTTTAGGGTGAGCCTTCGTGTTAGGGTACGGGCTAGTGTTAGCGAACGGGATCGGATTAGGGTACAGGTTAGTGTAAGGCTTCGGGTAAGTTTTAGGTTTAGCGTTTTTGATAGGTTTAGGGGACGGGGACATTTTAGGGTACAGGTTAGGGTACGACAACGGATTAGGGTGAGCGTACATGTTAGGGTACGGGTTAGTGTTAGCGTACGGGTTAGGATTAGGGGACGAGTTAGTGTAAGTCTTCGGGTAAGTGTTAGGGTTAGGTTTAGTGTTAGGGGACATTGACGGGGATGGTTTAGGATACAGGTTAGGGTACGACAACGGTTTAGGGTGAGCATACGTGTTAGGGTACGGGTTAGTGTTAGTGTACGTGTTAGGATTAGGGGACGGGTTAGGGTAAGGCTTCGGGTAAGGGTTAGGGTTAGGGTTAGAGTTAGGGTTAGTGTTAGGGTTATGGGATGGGGATGGTTTAGGATACAGGTTAGGGTAGGACAGCGGTTTAGGGTGAGGGCACGTGTTAGGATATGGGTGAGTGTTAGCGTACGGGTTAGGATTAGGGGACGGGTTAGGGTAAGGCTTCTGGTAAGGGTTAGGGTTAGGGTTAGGGTTAGGGTTAGGGGACAGGGACTGTTTAGGATACAGGTTAGCGTACGACAACGGTTTAGGGTGAGCTTACATGTTAGGGTATGGTTTAGTGTTAGCATACTGGTTGGGATTACGGCACGGTTTAGGATAAGTCTTCGGGTAAGGGTTACGGTTAGGGTTATTGTTAGGTTTAGGGTTAGGTTTAGGGGATGGGGACGGTTTAGGGTACAGGTTATGGTACGACAACGGTTTAGGGTGAGCGTACGTGTTAGGGAACGGGTTAGTGTTAGCGTACGGGTTAGGATTATGGGACCGGTTAGGGTAAGGCTTCGGGTAATGGTTAGGGTTAGGGTTAGGGTTAGTGTACGGGGACGGTTTAGGGTACAGGTTGGGTTACGAAAACTGTTTAGGGTGAGCGTACGTGTTAGGGTACGGATTATTGTTAGCGTATGGATTAGGATTAGGGGACGGGTTATGGTAAGGCTCCGGGTAAGGGTTAGGTTTAGGATTAGGGGACGGGGACGGGGACGGGGACGGTTAGGGAACGACAACGGTTTAGGGTGAAGGTTCGTTTTAGGGTACGGGTTAGTGTTAGCTTACGGGTTAGGATTAGGGGACGGTATAGGGTCAGGCTTCGGTTAAGGGTTAGGGTTAGGGTTAGGGGACGGGGACGAGAACGGTGTAGGGTACAGGTTAGGGTACGACAAAGCTTTAGGGTGAGCGTACGTGTTAGTGTACTGTTTAGTGTTAGAGTATGGATTAGGATTAGGGGAAGGTTTAGGGTAAGGCTTCGGATAAGTTTTAGTGTTAGGGTTAGGGATAGGGTTAGGGTTAAGGGTCGGGGACGGTATAGGGTACAGGGTAGGGTATGACAACGGTTTAGGGTGAGCATACGTGTTAGGGTACGGCTTAGTTTTAGCGTACAGGTTAGGATTAGGGGACGGGTTAGGGTAAGGCTTCGGGTAAGGTTTAGGGTTAGGGTTAGGGTTAGGGGACGGGGACGGTTTAGGGTACAGGTTAGAGTACGACAACGGTTTAGGGTGAGCTACCTGTTAGGGTACGGGTTAGGGTTAGCATACGGGTTAGGATTAGGGGACGGTTTAGGGTAAGGCTTCGGGTAAGGGTTAGGGTTAGGGTTAGGGTTAGGGAACGGGGACGGTTTGGGGTACAACTTAGGGTATGACAACAGTTTAGGGTGAGCGTACATGTTAGGGTACGGGTTAGTGTTAGCGTACAGGTTAGGATGAGGGGACGGGTTAGGGTAAGGCTTCGGGTAAGGGTTAGGGTTAGGGTTAGGGGACAGGGACAGGTACGGATTAGGGTACAGTTTAGGGTACAACAACGGTTGAGGGTGAGCGTACGTGTTAGGGTAAGTGTTAGTGTTAGCGTACGGGTTAGGATTAGGGGGCGTGTTAGGGTAAGGCTTCGGGTAACGGTTAGGGTTAGGGTAAGGTGACGGGGCGGTTTAGGGTACAGGTTAGGGTACGACAACGGTTTAGGTTGAGCGTACGTGTTAGGGTACGGGTTAGGGTTAGCGTACGGGTTACGATTAGGGGACGGGTTACGGGAAGGCTTCGGGTAAGTGTTAGGGTTAGGGTTAGGGCTAGAGTTAGGGGACGGGGACGGTTTAGGGTACAGGTTAGGGTACGACAATGGTTTAGGGTGAGCATACGTGTTAGGGTACGTGTTAGTGTTAGCGCACGTGTTAGGATTAGGGGACGGGTTAGGGTAAGGCTTTCGGTAACGCTTAGGGTTAGGGTTAGGGGATGGGGACGGGGACGGTTTAGGGTATAGGTTAGGGTACGACAACGGTTTAGGGTGAGCATACGTGTTAGGATACGGGTTAGTGTTTGCGTACGGTTAAGGATTAGGGGACGGGTTAGTGTAAGGCTTCGGGTAAGTGTTAGGGTTAGGGTTAGGGGACGGGGATGGGGAAGTTTTAGGGTACAGGTTAGGGTACGACAACAGTTTAGGGTGAGCGTACGTGTTAGGGCATGGGTTACTGTTAGAGTACGGGTTAGGATTAGGGGACGGGTTAGGGTAAGGCTTCGGGTAAGTGTTAGGGTTAGGGTTAGGGTTAGGGTTAGGGGATGGGGACGGTTTAGTGTACAGGTTAGGGTACGACAACGCTTTAGGGTGAGCGTACGTGTTAGGGTACGGGTTAGTGTTAGCGTACGGGTTAGGATTAGGGGACGGTTTAGCTTAAGGCTTCGGGTAAGTATTAGGGTTAGGGTTAGGGGACGGGGACGGGGACGGTTTAGGGTATAGGTTAGGGTACGACAATGGTTTAGGGTGAGCATACGTGTTAGGATACGGGTTAGTGTTAGCGTACGGTTAAGGATTAGGGGACGGGTTAGTGTAAGGCTTCAGGTAAGTGTTAGGGTTAGGGTTAGGGGACGGGGATGGGGAAGTTTTAGGGTACAGGTTAGGGTACGACAACTGTTTAGGGTGAGCGTACGTGTTAGGGTACGTGTTAGTGTTAGCGTACCGGTTAGGATTAGGGGACGGTTTAGGGTAAGGCTTCGGGTAAGTGTTAGGGTTAGGGTTAGGGTTACGGTTAGGGTTAGGGTACGGGGAAGATTTAGGGTACAGGTTTGTGTACGACAACTGTTTATGGTGAGCGTATGTGTTAGTGTACAGTTTAGTGTTAGCGTATGGCTTAGGATTAGGGGACGGGTTAGGGTAAGGCTTCGGGTAAGGGTTAGGGTTAGGGTTAGGGTTAGGGTTAGGGTATGGGGACGGTTTAGGGTACAGGTTAGGATACGACAACTGTTTAGGTTGAGCGTACGTGTTAGGTTAAGGGTTAGTGTTAGCGTACGGGTTAGGATTAGGAGACGGGTTAGGGTAAGGCTTCGGGTAAGGGTTAGGGTTAGGGGACGGTGACGGTTAAGGGTACAGCTTAGGGTATGACAACGTTTTAGGGTGAGTGTACGTGTTAGGGTACGGGGTAGTTTTAGCGTACGGGTTACGATTATTGGACGGGTTAGGGTAAGGCTTCGGGTAAGGGTTAGGTTTAGGGTTAGGGTTAGTGTTAGGGGACGGGGACGGTTTAGGGTATAGGTTAGGGTACGACAACTGTTTAGGTTGAGCGTATGTGTTAGGGTATGGGTTAGAGTTAGCGTATGGGTTATGATTAGGGGACGGGTTAGGGTAAGTCTTTGGGTAAGTGTTAGGGTTAGGGTTAGGGGACGGGGACGGTTTAGGGTACAGTTTAGGGTATAACCACGGTTTAGGGTGAGCGTACGTGTTAGGGTACGGGTTATTGTTAGCGTACGGGTTAGGATTAGGGGACGGGTTAGGGTAAGGCTTCGGGTAAGGGTTAGGGTTAGGGTTAGGGGACGGGTACGGTTTAGTGTTCAGGTTAGGGTACGACAACGGTTTAGGGTGAGAGTACGGGTTAGTGTTAGCGTACGGGTTAGGATTATGGGAGGGATTAGGGAAAAGCTTTGGGTAAGGGTTAGAGTTAGGGTTAGGGTTAGGGCACGGGGACAGTTTAGGGTACGAAAACAGTTTAGGGTGAGCGTACGTGTTAGGGCAAGTTTTAGTGTTAGCGTACGGGTTAGGATTAGGGGACGGGTTAGGGTAAGGCTTCGCGTAAGTGTTAGGCTTAGGGTTAGGGTTAGGGTTAGGGTTGGGGACGGGGACGGTTTAGGGTACAGGTTAGGGTACAACAACGGTTTAGGGTGAGCGTAAGTGTTAGCGTACGGTTTAGTGTTAGCGTACGGGTTAGGATTAGGGGATGGGTTAGGGTAAGGCTTCGGTTAAGGGTAAGGGTTAAGGTTAGGGTTGGGGGACGGGGATGGTTTAGGGTACACGTTAGGTTACGACAACGGTTTAGGGTGAGTGTACGTGTTAGGGTACGGGTTAGTGTTAGCGTACGGGTTAGGATTAGGGGACGGGTTAGGGTAAGGCTTCGTGTAAGGGTTAGGTTTAGGGTTATGGTTAGGGTTAGGGGACGGTTACGGTTTAGTGTTTAGGTTAGGGTACGACAATGGTTTAGGGTGAGCGTACGTGTTAGGGTATGGATTAGTGTTAGTATACGGGTTAGGAATAGGGGACGGGTTAGGGTAAGGCTCCGGGTAAGGGTTAGGGTTAGGGTTAGGGTGAGGGGACGGTGACGGTTTAGGGTACAGGTTAGTGTTCGCCAATGATTTAGGGTGAGCGTACGTGTTAGGGTACGGCTTAGTGTTAGTGTACGGGTTAGGATTAGGGGACGGTTTAGGTTAAGGCTTCGGGTAAGTGTTAGGGTTAGGGTTAGGGGACGGGGACGGGGACGTTGACGGGGACGGTTTAGGGTATACGTTAGGGTCCGACAACGGTTTAGGGTGAGCATACGTGTTAGGGTACGGGCTAGTGTTAGCTTACCGGTTAGGATTATGGGACGGTTTAGGGTAAGGCTTCGAGTAAGTTTTAGGGTTAGGGTTAGGGTTACGGTTAGGGTTAGGGTACGGGGAAGGTTTAGGGTACAGGTTTGTGTACGACAACGGTTTAGGGTGAGCGTATGTGTTAGTGTACAGTTTAGTGTTAGCGTACGGGTTAGGATTAGGGGACGGGTTAGGGTAAGGCTTCGGGTAAGGGTTAGGGTTAGGGTTAGAGTTAGGGTTAGTGTTAGGGTTATGGGATGGGGATGGTTTAGGATACAGGTTAGGGTAGGACAGCGGTTTAGGGTGAGGGCACGTGTTAGGATATGGGTGAGTGTTAGCGTACGGGTTAGGATTAGGGGACGGGTTAGGGTAAGGCTTCTGGTAAGGGTTAGGGTTAGGGTTAGGGTTAGGGTTAGGGGACAGGGACTGTTTAGGATACAGGTTAGCATACGACAACGGTTTAGGGTGAGCTTACATGTTAGGGTACGGTTTAGTGTTAGCATACTTGTTGGGATTACGGCACGGTTTAGGATAAGGCTTCGGGTAAGGGTTACGGTTAGGGTTATGGTTAGGTTTAGGGTTAGGTTTAGGGGATGGGGACGGTTTAGGGTACAGGTTAGGGTACGACAACGGTTTAAGGTGTGATTACATATTAGGGTATGGGTTAGGGTTAGCGTACGGGTTAGGATTAGGGGACGGTTTAGGGGAAGGCTTCTGGTACGTGTTAGGGTTAGGGTTAGGGGACGGGGACGGTTTAGGGTACAGGTAAGGGTACAACAACGGTTAAGGGTGAGCGTACCTGTTAGGGTACGGGTCAGAGTTATCGTACAGGTTAAGATTAGGGGACGGGTTAGGGTAAGGCTTCGGGTAAGGGTTAGGGTTAGGGTTAGGGTTAGGGGACGGGGACGGTTTAGGGTACAGGTTAGCGTACAACAACGGTTTAGGGTGAGCGTAAATATTAGGGCACGGGTTAGTGTTAGCGTACGGTTTCGGATTACTGGACGGGTTAGGTTAAGGCTTCGGGTAAGGGCTGGGTTAGGGTTAGGGTTAGGGGACGGGGACGGTTTAGGGTACAGGTTAGGGTATGACAAAGTTTTAGGGTGAGCATACGTGTTAGGGCACGGGTTAGTGTTAGCGTATGGGTTAGGAATAGTGGACAGGTTAGGGTAAGTCTTCGGGTAAGGGTTAGGTTTACGGTTAGGGTTAGGGTTAGGGTTAGGGGATGGGGATGCTTTAGCGTACAGGTTAGGGTACGACAAGGGTTTAGGGTGAGCGTACGTGTTAGGGTAGAGGTTAGTGTTAGCGTACGGGTTAGGATTAGGGGACGGGTTAGGGTAAGGCTTCGGGTAAGGGTTAGGGTTAGGGGTCGGGGATGGTTTACGGTACAGGTTAGGGTACGACAACGATTTAGGGTGAGCATACGTGTTAGGGTACGGGTTAGTGTTAGCGTACGGGTTAGGATTAGGGGACGGGTTAGGGTAGGGTTTCGGGTAAGGGTTAGGTTTAGTGTTATGGTTAGGGTTAGGGTTAGGGGACGGGGACGGTTTAGGGTACAGGTTAGGGTATGACAACGGTTTAGGGTGAGCGTACGTGTTAGGGTACAGTTTAGTGTTAGCGTATGGGTTAGGATTAGGGGACGGGTTAGGGTAAGGCTTCGGGTAAGGGTTAGGGTTAGGGTTAGGGTTAGGGGACAGGCCCGGTTTAGGGTACAGGTTAGGGTACGACAACGGTTTAAAGTGAACGTACGTCTTAGCGTATGGCTTAGTGTTAGCGTACGGTTTCGGATTAGGGGACGGGTTACGGTAAGGCTTCGGGTAAGGGTTAGGGTTAGGGTTAGGGTTAGGGTTAATGTTTGGGTTAGGGGATGGGGACGGTTTAGGGTACAGGTTAGGTTACGACAATGGTTTAGGGTGAACGTAAGTGTTAGGGTATGGGTTAGTGTTAGCTTACGGGTTAGTATTAGGGGATGGGTTAGGGTAAGGCTTCGGGTAAGGGTTAGGGTTAGTTATGGGTTAGGGTTAGAGTTAGGGGTCGGGGACCGTTTAGGGTACAGGTTAGTGTACGACAACGGTTTAGTTTGAGTGTACGAGTTAGGGTACGGGTTAGTGTTAATGTACGGCTTAGGATTAGGGGACGGTTTAGGGTAAGGCTTCGGGTAATGGTTAGGGTTAGGGTTAGGGTTAACGTTAGGGTTAGGGGACGGGGACGTTTTACGTTCAGGTTAACGTACATCAACGGTTTAGGGTGAGCGTACATGTTAGGGCACGGGTTAGTGTTAGCGTACGGGTTAGGATTAGAGGACGGGTTAGGGTAAGGTTTCGGGTAAGGTTTAAGATTAGGGTTAGGGGACGGGGACGTTTTAGGGTACAGGTTAGGGTATGACAACGTTTTAGGGTGAGAGTACGTGTTAGGGTACAGGTTAGTGTTAGCATACGGGTTAGGATTAGTGGATGGGTTAGGGTAAGGCTTCGGTTATGGGTTAGGTTTAGGGTTAGGGTTAGGGTTAGGGTTAGGTGACGGGGACGTTTTAGGGTACAGGTTAGGGTACGACAACGGTTTAGGGTGAGTGTACGTGTTAGGGTATGGCTTAGGGTTAGCGTACGGGTTAGGTTTAGGGGACGGGTTAGGGTAAGTCTTCGGGTAAGGGTTAGGGTTAGGGTTAGTGTTAGGGTTAGGGGACGGGACCGGTTTAGGGTACAGGTTAGGGTACGACAACGGTTTAAAGTGAACGTATGTGTTAGGGTACGGGTTAGTGTTAGCATACGGGTTAGGATTAGGGGACGGGTTAGGGTAAGGCTTCGGGTAAGGTTTAGGGTTAGGTTTAGGATTAGGGTTAAGGTTTGGGTTAGGGGATGGGGACGGTTTAGGGTATAGGTCAGGTTATGACAATGGTTTAGTGTGAACGTAAGTGTTAGGGTACGGGTTAGTGTTAGCGTACGGGTTAGGATTAAGGGACGGGTTAGGGTAAAGTTTCGGGTAAGGGTTAGGGTTAGTTATGGGTTAGGGTTAGAGTTAGGGGACGGGGACGGTTTAGGGTACAGGTTAGTGTATGACAACAGTTTAGGGTGATTGAACGTGTTAGGGTACGGGTTAGTGTTAGTGTACGGGTTAGGATTAGGGGACGGTTTAGGGTAAGGCTTCGGGTAAGGGTTAGGGCTAGGGTTAGGGGACGGGGACAGTTTAGGGTACAGGTTAGGGTACGACAAATATTTAGGGTGAGCGTACATGTTAGCATACAGTTTAGTGTTAGCGTACGTGTTAGGATTAGGGGACGGTTTACGGTAAGGCTTCGGGTAAGGGTTAGGGTTAGGGTTAGGGTTAGGGGATGGGGACGCGTTAGGGTACAGGTTAGGGTACGACAACGTTTTAGGGTGAGCGTACGTGTTATGGCACGGGTTAGTGTTAGCGTACGGGTTAGGATTATGGACGGGTTAGGGTAAGTCTTCGGGTAAGGGTTAGGTTTAGGGTTAGGGTTAGGGTTAGGGTTAGGGGACAGGGACGCTTTAGGGTAGAGGTTAGGGTACGACAAGGGTTTAGGGTGAGCGTACGTGTTAGGGTACATGTTAGTGTTAGCGTACGGGTTAGGATTAGGGGACGTGTTAGGGTAAGGCTTCAGGTAAGGGTTAGGTTTAGTGTTATGGTTAGGGTTAGGGTTAGGGGACGGGGACGGTTTAGGGTACAGGTTAGGGTACGACAACGGTTTAGGGTGAGCGTACGTGTTAGGGTACAGTTTAGTGTTAGCGTATGGGTTAGGATTAGGGGACGGGTTAGGGTAAGGCTTCGGGTAAGGGTTAGGGTTAGGGTTAGGGTTAAGGGATGGGGCCGGTTTAGGGTACACGTTAGGGTACGACAACGGTTTAAAGTGAACATACGTGTTAGGGTACGGGTTAGAGTTAGGCGTGCGGGTTAGGATTAGGGGACGGGTTAGGGTAAGGATTCGGGTAAGGGTTAGGGTTAGGGTTAGGGTGAGGGTTAAGGTTTGGGTTAGGGGATGGGGCGGTTTAGGGTACAGGTTAGGTTACGACAATGGTTTATGTTGAACATAAGTGTTAGGGTACGGGTTAGTGTTAGATTACGGGTTAGGATTAGGGGACGGGTTAGGGTAAGGCTTCGGGTAAGGGTTAGGTTTAGGGTTAGGGTTAGGGTTAGGTTTAGGGGACTGGGACAGTTTAGGGTACAGATTAGGGTACGACAAATGTTTAGGGTGAGCGTACGTGTTACGGTACAGGTTAGTGTTAGCGTACGGTTTAGGATTAGGGGACGGGTTAGGGTAAGGCTTCGGGTAAGGATTAGGGTTAGGGTTAGGGTTAGGGTTAGGGGACGGGGATGGGGCGGGGACGGTATAGGGTAGAGGTTAGGGTACGACAACGGTTTAGGGTGAGCGTACGTGTTAAGTTACGGGTTAGTGTTAACGTACGTGTTAGGATTAGGGGACGGGTTAGGGTAAGACTTCGGGGAAGGGTTATTGTTAGGGTTAGGGTTAGGGGACGGGGACGGTTTAGGGTACAGGTTAGGGTACGACAAAGGTTTAGGGTGAGCGTACATGTTAGCGTACAGGTTAGTGTTAGCGTACGGGTTAGGATTAATGGACAGTTTAGGGTAAGGCTTCGGGTAAGGGTTAGGGTTACGGTTAGGGTTAGGTTTAGGATTAGGGGAGGGGGACGGTTTAGAATACAGGTTAGTGTACGACAACGTTTTAGGGTGAGGGTACGTGTTAGGGCACGGGTTAGTGTTAGCGTACGGTTTAGGATTAGTGGATGGTTTAGTGTAAGGCTTCGGGTAAGGGTTAGGGTAAGGGTTAGGGTTAGGGTTAGGGGACGGGGACGGGGACGGTTTAGGGTACAGGTTAGTGTACGACAACGGTTTAGGTTGAGCATACGTGATAGGGCACAGTTTAGTGTTAGCGTACGGGTTAGGATTAGGGGACGGTTTAGTGTAAGGCTTCGGGTAAGGGTTAGGGTTAGGGTTAGGGTTAGGGGTTCGGGGACGATTGAGTGTACAGGTTAGGGTACGACAACGGTTTAGGTTGAGCGTACGTTTTAGGGCAAGGGTTAGTGTTAGCGTACGGGTTAGGATTAGGGGACGGGTTAGGGTAAGGCTTCGGGTAAGGGGTAGGGTTAGGGTTAGGGTTAGGGTTACGGTTATTGTACGGGGACGGTTTAGGGTACAGGTTAGTGTACGACAACGGTTTAGGTTGAGCGTACGTTTTAGGGCAAGGGTTAGTGTTAGCGTACGGGTTAGGATTAGGGGACGGGTTAGGGTAAGGCTTCGGATAAGGGTTAGGTTTAGGGTTAGGGTTAGGGTTAGGGGACGGGGATGGTTTAGGGTACGGGTTAGTTTACGACAACGGTTTAGGGTGAGCGTATGTGTTAGGGTACGGGTTAGTGTTAGCGTACGGGTTAGGATTATGGGACAGGTTAGGTTAAGACTTCTGGTAAGGGTTGTTGTTAGGGTTAGGGTTAGGGGACGGGGATGGTTTAGGGTACAGGTTAGGGTACGACAACGGTTTAGGGTGAGCATACGTGATAGGGCATAGTATAGTGTTAGCGTACGGGTTAGCATTAGGGGACGGGTTAGGGTAAGGCTTCGGGTAAGGGTTAGGGTTAGGGTTAGCGGACGGGGATGGTTTAGGGTCCAGGTTAGTGTATGCCAACGTTTTAGGGTGAGTGTACGTGTTAGAGTACGGGTTAGTGTTAGCGTACGGGTTAGGATTAGTGGACGGGTTAGCGTAAGGCTTCGGGTAAGGGTTAGGTTTAGGGTTAGTTTTAGTGCACTGGGACGGTTTAGGGTACAGATTAGGGTACGATAAAGTTTTAGGGTGAGCGTACGTGTTACGGTACAGGTTAGTGTTAGCGTACGGGTTAGGATTAGGGGACGGGTTAGGTTAAGGCTTCGGGTAAGGGTTAGGGTTAGGGTTAGGGTTAGGGTTAGGGGACGGGGACGGGGCGGGGACGGTATAGGGTAGAGGTTAAGGTACGACAATGGTTTAGGGTGAGCGTACGTGTTATGTTACAGGTTAGTGTTAGCGTACATGTTAGGATTAGGGGACGGGTTAGGGTAAGACTTCGGGGAAGGGTTATTGTTAGGGTTAGGGTTAGGGGACAGGGACGGTTTAGGGTACAGGTTAGGGTACGACAAAGGTTTATGGTGGGCGTACATGTTAGCGTACAGGTTAGTGTTAGCTTACGGGTTAGGATTAGGGGACGGTTTAGGGTAAGGCTTCAGGTAAGGGTTAGGGTTAGGATTAGGGTTAGGTTTAGGGTTAGGATTAGGGTTAGGGTTAGGGTTAGGATTAGGGGACGGGGATGGTTTAGAGTACAGGTTAGGGTACGACAACGTTTTGGGGTGAGCGTACGTGTTAGGGCACGGGTTATTGTTAGCGTACGGGTTAGGATTAGGGGACGGTTTAGGGTAAGGCTTCGGGTAAGTGTTAGGGTAAGGGTTAGTGTTAGGGTTAGGGTTAGGGTATGGGGACGGTTTAGGGTACAGGTTAGTGTACGACAAAGGTTTAGCGTGAGCATACATGATAGGGCACAGTTTAGTGTTAGCGTACGGGTTAGGATTAGGTGACGGGGTAGTGGAAGGGTTCGGGTAAGGGTTAGGGTTAGGGTTAGGGTTAGGGGTCGGGGACGGTTTAGGGTACAGTTTAGGGTACGAGAACGGTTTAAGGTGAGCGTACGTGTTAGGGTACGGGTTAGTGTTAGTGTACGGGCTAGGATTAGGGGACGGGTTAGGGTAAGGCTTCGCGTAAGTGTTAGGTTTAGGGTTAGGGTTAGGGTTAAGGTTAGGGTTAGGGGATGGGGACGGTTTCGGGTACAGTTTAGTTTACGAAAATGGTTTAGGGTGAACGTACATGTTAGGGTATGCGTTAGTGTTAGCGTACGGGTTAGGATTAGGGGATGGGTTAGGGTAAGGCTTCGGTTAAGGGTTAGTGTTAGGTATGGGTTAGGGTTAGGGTTAGGAGACGGGGACGATTTAGGGTATAGGTTAGGGTACGACAACGCTTTAGGGTGAGCGTGCGTGTTAGGGTATGGGTTAGTGTTAGCCTACGGGTTAGGATTAGAGTACGGTTTAAGGTAAGGCTTCGGGTAAGGGTTAGGGTTAGGGTTAGGGGACGGGGACGGTTTAGGGTACAGGTTAGGTTTACGACAACGGTTTAGGATGAGCGTACGTGTTAGGGTATGGGTAAGTGTTAGCGTACGGGTTAGGATTATGGGACGGGTTAGGTTAAGACTTCTGGTAAGGGTTATTGTTAGGGCTGGGGTTAGGGGACGGGGACGGTTTAGGGTACAGGTTAGGGTACGACAACGGTTTAGGGTGAGCGTACGTGTTAGGGTACGCGTTAGTGTTAGCGTACGGATTAGGATTAGGGGACGGGTTAGGGTAAGGCTTCGGGTAAGGGTTAGGGTTAGGGTTAGGGGATGGGAAAGGTTTAGGTTACAGATTAGTGTATGACAACGTTTTAGTGTGAGTGTACGTTTTAGAGTACGGGTTAGTGTTAGCGTACGGGTTAGGATTAGTGGACGGGTTAGGGTAAGGCTTTGGGTAAGGGTTAGGTTTAGGGTTCGGGTTAGGGTTAGGGTTAGGGAATGGGGACGGTTGAGGGTACAGGTTAGGGTATGAGAAGGGTTTAGGGTGAGCGTAAGTGTTAGGGTACAGGTTAGTGTTAGCGTTCGGGTTAGGATTAGGGGACGGGTTAGTGTAAGGCTTCGGGTAAGGGTTAGGGTTAGGGTTGGGTTATGGTTAGGGTTAGGGGACGGGGACGGTTTAGGGTACAGCTTAGGGTACGACAACGGTTTAGAGTGAGCATATGTTTTAGGGTGCGGGTTAGTGTTAGCATACGGGTTAGGATTAGGGTATGGGTTAGGGTAAGGCTTCGGGTAAGGCTTGGGGTTAGAGTTAGGGTTAAGGTTAGGGTTAGGCGACGGGGACGGTTTAGGGTACAGGTTAGGGTACGACAACGGTTTAGGTTGAGCCTTCGTGTTAGGGTACGGGTTAGTGTTAGCGTACGGGATAGGATTATGGGACGGGTTAGGGTAAGGCTTCGGGTAAGGTTTACGGTTAGGGTTAGGGTTAGGGTTAGGGTTAGGGTTAGGGGATGGGGACTGTTTAGTGTAGAGGTTAGTGTACGACATAGGTTTAGGGTGAGCATACGTGTTAGGGTACGGGTTAGTGTTATCGTACGGGTTAGGATTAGGGGACGGGATAGGGTAAGGCTTCAGGTAAGGGTTAGGGTTAGGGTTAGGGTTAGGGTTAGGGTTAGGGTTAGGGGACTGGGACCGTTTATGGTACATGTTAGGGTACGACAACGGTTTAGGGTGAGCGTATGTTTTAGGGTACGGTTTAGTGTTAGCGTACGGGTTAGGATTATGGGACGGGTTAGGGTAAGGCTTCGGGTAAGGGGCAGGGTTAGGGTTAGGGTTAGGGTTACGGTTATTGTACGGGGACGGTTTAGGGTACAGGTTAGTGTACGACAACGGTTTAGGTTGAGCGTACGTTTTAGGGCAAGGGTTAGTGTTAGCGTACGGGTTAGGATTATGGGACGGGTTAGGTTAAGACTTCTGGTAAGGGTTATTGTTAGGGTTAGGGTTAGGGGACGGGGACGGTTTAGGGTACAGGTTAGGGTACGACAACGGTTTAGGGTGAGCGTACATGTTAGCGTACAGGTTAGTGTTAGCGTACGGGTTAGGATTAAGGGACGGTTTAGGGTAAGGTTTCGGGTAAGGTTTAGGGTTAGGGTTAGGGTTAGGATTAGGGGACGGGGACGGTTTAGAGTTCAGGTCAGGTTACGACAACGTTTTAGGGTGAGCGTTCGTGTTAGGGCACGGGTTAGTGTTAGCGTACCGGTTAGGATTAGGGGACGGTTTAGGGTAAGCCTTCTGGTAAGGGTTAGGGTAAGGGTTAGGGTTAGGGTTAGGGTTAGGGGACGGGGACGGTTTAGGGTACAAGTTAGTGTACAACAACGGTTTAGGGTGAGCATACGTGATAGGGCATAGTATAGTGTTAGCGTACGGGTTAGCATTAGGGGATGGGTTAGTGTAAGGCTTCGGGTAAGGGTTAGGGTTAGGGGTCGGGGACGGTTTAGGGTACAGTTTAGGGTACGACGACGGTTTAGCGTGAGCGTACATGTTACGGTACAGGTTAGTGTTAGCGTACGAGTTAGGATTAGGGGACGGGTTAGGGTAAGGCTTTGGGTTAGGGTTAGGGTTAGTGTTAGAGTTAGGGATAGGGGACGGGTATGGTTTAGGGTACAGGTTAGGGTACGACAACGGTTTAAGTTGCGCATACGTGTTAGGGTACGGGTTAATGTTAGCGTACGGGTTAGGATTAGGGGACGGTGAGAGTAAGGCGTCGGGTAAGGGTTAGGGTTAGGGGTAGGGTTAGGGTTAAGGTTAGGGTTAGGGGATGGGGATGGTTTAGGGTACAGTTTAGGTTACGACAATGGTTTAGGTTGAACATATGTGTTAGGGACCGGGTAGTGTTACCATACGGGTTAGGATTAGGGGATGGGTTAGGGTAAGGCTTTGGGTAAGGGTTAGTGTTAGGTATGGGTTAGGGTTAGGGTTAGGGGACGGGGACGGTTTAGGGTACAGGTTAGTGTACAACAACGCTTTAGGGTGAGCGTACGTGTTAGCGCACGGGTTAGTGTTAGCGTACCGGTTAGGATTAGGGGACGGTTTAGGGTAAGCCTTCTGGTAAGGGTTAGGCTAAGGGTTAGGGTTAGGGTTAGGGTTAGGGGACGGGGACGGTTTAGGGTACAAGTTAGTGTACGACCACGGTTTAGGGTGAGCATACGTGATAGGGCATAGTTTAGTGTTAGCGTACGGGTCAGGATTTGGGGACGGGTTAGTGTAAGGCTTCGGGTAAGGGTTAGGGTTATGGTTAGGGTTAGGGGTCGGGGACGGTTTAGGGAACAGTTTAGGGTACGACGACGGTTTAGTGTGAGCGTACATGTTAGGGTACGGGTTAGTGTTAGCGTACGAGTTAGGATTAGGGGACGGGTTAGGGTAAGGCTTCGGGTTAGGGTTAGGGTTAGGGTACCGGTACGGTTTAGGGTACATGTTAGGGTACAACAACGTTTTAAGTTGCGCGTACGTGTTAGGGTATGGGTTAGTGTTAGTGTACGGGTTAGGATTAGGGGACGGGTGAGAGTAAGGCTTCGGGTAAGGGTTAGGGTTAGGGGTAGGGTTAGGGTTAAGGTTAGGGTTAGGGGATGGGGATGGTTTAGGGTACAGTTTAGTTTACGACAATGGTTTAGGTTGAACGTACGTGTTAGGGTACGGGTTAGTGTTACCGTACGGGTTAGGATTAGGGGTGGGTTAGGGTAAGGCGTCGGGTAAGGGTTAGTGTTAGGTATGGGTTAGGGTTAGGGTTAGGGGACGGGGACGGTTTAGGGTACAGGTTAGGGTACAACAACGCTTTAGGGTGAGCGTACGTGTTAGGGTACGGGTTAGTGTTAGCGTACGGGTTAGGATTAGAGGACGGTTTAGGTTAAGGCTTCGGGTAAATGTTAGGGTTAGGGTTAGGGTTAGGGTTAGGGGAAGGGGACGGTTTAGGGTACAGGTTAGAGTTACGACAACGGTTTAGGATGAGCATACGTTTTGGGGTACGGGAAACAGTTAGTGTACGGGTAAGGCTTCGGGTAAGGGTTAGTGTTAGGGTTAGGGGACAGGGAAGGGGACGGGGACGGTTTAGTGTACAGGTTAGGGTACGACAACAGTTCAGGGTGAGCGTACTTGTTAGGGTATGTTTTAGTGTTAGCTTATGGATTAGGATTAAGGGATGGTTTAGAGTAAGGCTTCGGTTAAGGGTTAGGTTAAGGGTTAGGGGACGGGGACGGTTTAGGGTACAGGTTAGTGTTCGATAACGTTTCAGTGTGAGCGTACGTGTTAGGGTACAGCTTAGTGTTAGCGTACGGGTTAGGATTAATGGACGGGTTAGGGTAAGGCTTCGGGTAAGCGTTAGGGTTAAGTTTAAGGTTAGGAGACGGAGACGGTTTAGGGTACAAGTTAGGGTGTGACCACGGTTTAGGGTGAGTGTACGTGTTAGGGTATGGGTTAGGGTTAGCATACGGTTTAGGTTTAGGGGATGGGTTAGGGGAAGGCTTCAGGTAAGGGTTAGGGTTAGGGTTAGGGTTAGGGGACGGGGACCAGTACGGATTAGGGTACAGGTTAGGGTACGACAACGGTTTAGGGTGAGCGTACATGTTAGGGTAAGGGTTAGTGTTAGCGTAAGGGTTAGGATTAGGGTACGGGTTAGGGTAAGGCTTCGTGTAAGGTTTAGGGTTAGGGTTAGGGTTAGAGGACAGGGTGGTTTAGGGTACAGGTTAGGGTACGACAACGATTTAGGGTGAGCGTATGTGTTAGGGTACGGGTTAGGGTTAGCGTACGGGTTAGGATTAGGGGACGGGTTAGGGGAAGGCTTCGGGTAAGTGTTAGGTTTAGGGTTAGGGCTAGGGTTAGGGGACGGGGACGGTTTAGGGTACAGGTTAGGGTACGACAACGGTTTACGGTGAGCATACGTGTTAGGGTATGGTTTAGTGTTAGCGTACACGTTAGGATTAGCGGACGGGTTAGGGTAAGGCTTTGGGTAAGGCTTAGGGTAAGGGTTAGGGTTAGCGTTGGGGGCTGGGGACTGTTTAGGGTACAGGATAGGGTATGACAACGCTTTAGGCTGAGGTTACGTGTTAGGGCACGGGTTACTGTTAGAGTACGTGTTAGGATTAGGGGACGGGTTAGGGTCAGGCTTCGGGTAAGTGTTAGGGTTAGGGTTAGGGTTAGGGGACGGGGACGGGGACGGGGACGGTTTAGGGTACAGGTTAGTGTACGACAAAGGTTTAGGGTGAGCGTACATGTTAGGGTAACGGTTAGTGTTAGCATACGGGTTAGGATTAGGGGACGGTTTAAGGTAAGGCTTCAGGTAAGGGTTAGGGTTAAGGTTAGGGTTAGGGTTAGGGGATGGGGACGGTTTAGGGTACAGGTTAGGGTACAACAATGGGTTAGTGTGAGCGTACGTGTTAGGGTACGGTTTAGTGTTAGCGTATGGCTTAGGATTACGGGACGGGTTAGGGTAAGGATTTGGGAAAGGGTTAGGGTTAGGGTTAGGGTTAGGGTTAGGGTTAGGGGACGGAGAAGGGGAAGGTTTAGGGTACAGGTTTGGGTACGACAAAGGTTTAGGGTGAGCGTACGTGTTAGGTTAAGGGTTAGTGTTAGCGTACAGGTTAGGATTAGGGGACGGGTTAGGTAAGGCTTCATGTAAGGGTTAAGTTTAAGGTTAGGGTTCGGGTTAGGGGACGGGGACGGTTTAGGGTACAGGTTAGGGTACAACAGCAGTTTAGTGTGAGCGTACATGTTAGGGTATGTGTAAGTGTTTGCGTACGGGTTAGGATTACGGGACGGGTTAGGGTAAGGCTTCGGGAAAGGGTTATGGTTATGGTTAGGGTTAGGGTTAGCGTTAGAGGACGGGGACAGTTTATGGTACAGGTGAGGCTATGACAACGGTTTAGGGTGAGCGTACGTGTTAGGGTACGGTTCAGTGTTAGCGTACGGGTTAGGAGTAGGGGACAGGTTAGGGGAAGGCTTCGGGTAAGGGTTAGGTTTAGGGTTAGGGTTAGGGGATGGGGACGGTTTAGGGTACAGTTTAGGGTACGACAACTGTTTAGGGTGAGCGTACGTGTTAGGGTACGGTTTAGGGTTAGCGTACGGGTTAGGATTAGGGGACGGGTTAGGGGAAGGCTTCGGGTAAGTGTTAGGATTAGGGTTAGGGCTAGGGTTAGGGGACGGGGACGGTTGAGTGTACAGGTTAGGGTACGACAACGGTTTAGGGTGAGCATACGTGTTAGGGTACGGGTTAGTGTTAACGTAAGTGTTAGGATTAGGGGACGGGTTAGGGTAAGGCTTCGGGTAAGTGTTATGATTAGGGTTAGGGTTAGGGTTAGTGGACGGGGACGGGGACAGTTTAGGGTACTGGTTAGAGCACGACAATGCCCTAGGGTGAGCGTACGTGTTAGGGTAATGGTTAATGTTAGCGTACGGGTTAGGATTAGGGGACGGGTTAAGGTAAGGCTTCGGGTAAGGGTTAGGGTTAGGGTTAGGGGACGGGGACGGGGACGGGGACGGTTTAGGGCACAGGTTAGGGTACGACAACTCTTTAGGGTAAGCATAAGTGTTAGGGTACGTGTTAGTGTTAGCGTAAGGTTTAGGATTAGGGGACGGGTTATGGTAAGGCTTCGGGTAGGGGTTAGGGTTAGGATCAAGGTTAGGGTTAGGGTTAGGGTTAGGGTTTGGAGATGGGGACGGTTTAGGGTACAGGTTAGGGTATGACAACGGTTTAGGGTGAGCGTACATGTTAGGGTACGGGTGAGAGTTAGCGTACGGGTTAGGATTAGGGGACGGGTTAAGGTAAGGCTTCGGGTAAGGGTTAGGGTTAGGGTTAGGGGACGGGGACGGGGACGGGGACGGTTTAGGGCACAGGTTAGGGTACGACAACTCTTTAGGGTAAGCATAAGTGTTAGGGTACGTGTTAGTGTTAGCGTAAGGTTTAGGATTAGGGGACGGGTTATGGTAAGGCTTCGGGTAGGGGTTAGGGTTAGGATCAAGGTTAGGGTTAGGGTTAGGGTTAGGGTTTGGAGATGGGGACGGTTTAGGGTACAGGTTAGGGTATGACAACGGTTTAGGGTGAGCGTACATGTTAGGGTACGGGTGAGAGTTAGCGTACGGGTTAGGATTAGGGGACGTGTTAGTGTAAGGCTTTGCGTAAGTGTTAGGGTTAGGGTTAGGGTTAGCGTTAGTGTTAGGGGATGGGGACGGTTTAGAGTACAGGTTAGAGTATGACAACGGTTTAGGGTGACGGTACGTGTTAGGTTAGGGTTAGTGTTAGCGTGCGGTTTAGGATTAGAGGACGGGTTTGGGTAAGGCTTCGGGTAAGGGTTAGGGTTAGGGTTAGGGTTAGGGTTAGGTGACGGGGACTGTTTAGGGTACAGGTTATGGTACGACAACGTTTTAGGGTGAGCGTATGTGTTAGGACACGGGTTAGTGTTAGCGTACGGTTTAGGATTAGGAGACGGGTTAGGGTAAGGCTTCGGGTAAGGGTTAGGGTTAGGGTTAGGGTTAGGGTTAGGGGACCGGGGCGGTTTAGGGTACGGGTTATGGTACGAAAATGGTTTAGGGTGAGCGTATGTGTTAGGGCATGGGTTAGTGTGAGCGTACGGGTTAGGATTAGGGGACGGGTTAGGGCAAGGGTTCTTGTAAGGGTTAGGGTTAGGTTTAGGGTTAGGGGACGGGGACGGTTTAGGGTACAGGTTAGTGTACGAAAATGGTTTAGGGTGAGCGTACGTGTTAGGGAATGAGTTAGTGTTAACGTACGGGTTAGGTTTAGTGGACGGGTTAGGGTAAGGCTTCGGGTAAGTGTTACGTTTAGGGTTAGGGTTAGGGTTAGGGGACGGGGACGGCTTAGGGTACAGGTTAGGGTACAACAACGTATTATGGTGAGCATACATGTTAGGTTACGTGTTAGTGTTAGCGTACGGGTTAGGATTATGGGAAGGATTAGGGTAAGGCTACAGGTAAGCGTTAGGGTTAGGGTTAGGGACAGGGTTAGGGTACTGGGACAGTTTAGGGTACAGGTTAGGGTACGACAACGGTTTAGGGTGAGCGTACGTGGTAGGGCAAGGTTTAGTGTTAGCGTACGGGTTAGGATTAGGGGACCGGTTAGGGTAAGGCTTCGGGTAAAATTTAGGTTTAGGGCTAGGGTTAGGTTTAGGGATAGGGGACGGGGGCGGTTTATGGTACAGGTTAAGATACGACAACGGTTTAGGGTGAGCATACGTTTTAGGGTACGGGTTAGTGTTAGCGTACAGTTTAGGATTAGGGGACGGGGTAGGGTAAGGCTTCGGGTAAGGGTTAGGGTTAGGGTTAGGGATAGGGTTAGTGTTAGGGGACGGGGACGTTTTAGGGTACAGGTTAGGGTATGACAAAGTTTTAGGCTGAGCGTACGTGGTAGGGTATGGGTTAGTGTTAGCGTACGGGTTAGGATTAGGGGACAGTTTAGGGTAAGGCTTCGGGTAAGGTTTAGGGTTAGGGTTAGGGTTAGGGTTAGGGTTAGGCGATGGGGACGGTTTAGGGTACAGGTTAGGTTACGACAAGGGTTTAGGGTGAACCTACGTGTTATGGTATGGGTTAGTGTTAGCGTATGGGTTAGGATCAGGAGATGGGTTACGTTAAGGCTTCGGGTAAGTGTTAGGGTTAGGTATGGCTTAGGGTTAGGGTTAGGGGACGGGGACGGTTTAGGGTACAGGTTAGGGTACGACAACGGTTTAGGGTGAGCATACGTGTTAGGGAACGGGTTAGTGTTAGGGTACGGGTTAGGATTAGGGGACGGTTTAGGGTAAGGCTTCAGGTAAGGGCTAGGGTTAGGGTTAGGGTTAGGGTTAGGGGACAGGGACGGTTTAGGGTACAGGTTAGGATTACGACAACGGTTTAGAGTGAGCCTACGTGTTAGGGTACGGGGTAGTGTTAGCGTACGGGTTAGGATTAGGGGACGGGTTAGGGTAAGGCTTCGGGTAAGGGTTCGGGTTAGGGTTAGGGTTAGCGTTAGGGTATGGGGAGGGTTTAGGGTAGAGGTTAGGGTACGACAACAGTTTAGGGTGAGTGTACGTGTTAGGGTACGGGTTAGTGTTAGCGTACAGGTTAGGATTAAGGGACGGGTTAGGTAAGGCTTCGGGTAAGGGTCAGGGTTAGGGTTAGGGGAAGGGGACGGTTTAGGGTACAGGTTAGGGTACGACAACGGATTAGGGTGAGCCTAAGTGTTAGGGTACGGGTTAGTGTTAGCGTAAGGGTTAGGATTAGGGGACGGGTTAGGGTAAGGCTTCGGGTAAGGGTTAGGGTTAGGGTTAGGGTTAGGGTTAGTTGACGGGGACGGGTACGGTTTAGGGTACAGGTTATGGCACGATAACGGTTTATGATGGACGTACGTGTTAGGGCACGGGTTAGTGTTAGCGTACGGGTTAGGATTAGGGGACGGGTTAGGGTAAGGCTTCGGTTAAGGGTTAGAGTTAGGGTTAGGGTTAGGGGACGGGGAAGGGAACGGAGAGGGTTTAGGGTACAGGTTAGGGTATGACAACGGTTTATGGTGATCGTACGTGTTAGGGCACGGGTTAGTGTTAGCGTACGGGTTAGGATTATGGGACGGGTTAGTGTAAGGCTTCGGGTAAAGGTTAGGTTGAGTGTTAGGGTTAGGGTTAAGGTTAGGGGAAGGGGACAGTTTAGGGTACAGGTTAGTGTAAGACAACTGTTTAGTGTGAGCATACGTGTTAGGGTACGGGTTAGAGTTAGCGTACGGGTTAGGATTAGGCGACGGGTTAGGGAAAGGCTTCGCGTAAGTGTTAGGTCTAGGGTTAGGGTTAGCGTTAGTGTTAGGGGACAGGGACGATTTAGGGTACAGGTTAGGGTACGACAACTGTTTAGGGTGAGCGTACATGTTAGGGTACGGGTTAGTGTTAGCATACGGGTTCAGATTAGGGGACGGGTTAGGGTAAGGCTTCGGGTAAGTGTTATTGTTAGGGTTAGGGTTACGGTTAGGGAACGGGGACGGTTTAGCGTACAGGTTAGTGTACGACAACGGTTTAGGGTGAGCGTATGTGTTAGGGTACGGGTTAGTGTTAGTGTACGGGTTAGGAAGAGGGGACGGGTTATGGTAAGGCTTCGGGTAGGGGTTAGGGTTAGGATCAGGGTTAGGGTTAGGGTTACGGTTAGGGTTAGGGGACGGGGACGGTTTAGGGTACAGGTTAGGGTACGACAATGATTTAGGTTGAGCGTACGTGTTAGGGTACAGGTTAGTGTAAGCATACGGGTTAGGATTAGGGGACGGTTTAGGGTAAGGCTTGGGTAAGGGTTAGTGTTAGGGTTAGGTTTAGGGTTAGGGTTAGGGTTAGAGTTAGGGTTAGGGGACGGGGACGGTTTAGGGTACAGGTTAGGGTACGACAACGCTTTAGGTTGAGCGTACGTGTTAGGGCATGGGTTAGTGTTAGCGTACAGATTACGATTAGGGGTCGGTTTAGGGTAAGTCTTTGGTAAGGGTTAGGGTTAGGGTTAGGGTTAGGGTTATGGTTAGCGTTAGGGTATGGGGACTGTTCAGGGTACAGGTTAGGGTAGGACAACAGTTTAGGGTGAGCGTACGTGTTAGGGTACGGGTTTGTGTTAGCGTACGGGTTAGGATTAGGGGACGGGTTAGGGTAAGGCCTCGTGTAAGGGTTAGGTTTAGGGTTATGGTTAGGGTTAGGGGACGGGGACGTTTTAGGGTACACGTTAGGGTACGACAACGGTTTAGGGTGAGCGTACGTGTTAGGGTATGGGTTACTGTTAGCGTACGGGTTAGGATTAGCGGACGGGTTAGGGTAAGGGTTAGGGTTAGGATTAGGGTTTGGGTTAGGGTTAGGGGACGGTTTAGGGTAAAGGTTAGGGTACGGCAACGGTTTAGGGTGAGCGTACATTTTAGGGTGTTTTAGTGTTATCGTACGGCTTAGGATTAGGGGACGCGTTAGTGTAAGGCTTCGGGTAAGGGTTAGGTTTAGGATTAGGGTTAGGGTTAGGGGACGGGACGCTTTAGGGTACAGGTTATGGTACGACAACGCTTTAGGGTGAGCGTACGTGTTAGGGCACGGGTTAGTGTTAGCCTACGTGTTAGGATTAGGGGACGGGTTAGTGTAAGGCTTCGGGTAAGGGTTAGGGTTAGGGTTAGGGTTAGGGTTAGGGGACGGGGACGGTTTAGGGTACAGGTTAGGGTACGAAAACGGTTTAGGGTGAGTGTACGTGTTAGGGTACGGGTTAGCATTAGGGAACGCTTTAGGGTAAGGCTTTGGGTAAGGGTTAGGTTTAGGGTTAGTGTTAGTGTTAGGGGATGGGGACGGTTTAGGGTACAGGTTAGGGTACGACAACGGTTTAGGGTGAGCGTACATGTTAGGGTACACGTTAGTGTTAGTGCACGGGTTAGGATTAGGGAACGGTTTAGGGTAAGGCTTCGGGTAAGGTTTAGGTTTAGGGTTAGTCTTAGGGTTAGGGGATGGGGACGGTTTAGTGTACAGGTTAGGGTACGACAACGGTTTAGGGTGAGCGTACGTGTTAGGGTACGGCTTAGTTTTAGCGTACAGGTTAGGATTAGGGGACGGGTTAGGGTAAGGCTTCGGGTAAGGGTTAGGGTTAGGGTGAGGGCTAGGGGATGGGGACGGTTTAGGGTACAGATTAGGGTATGACAACTCTTTACGGTGAGCGTATGTGTTAGGGTATGGGTTAGGGTTAGCGTAAGGGTTAGGATTAGGGGACGGGTTAGGGGAAGGCTTCGGGGAAGTGTTAGTGTTAGGGATAAGGGTAGGGGATGGGGACGGTTTACGGTACAGGTTAGGGTACGACAACGGTTTAGGGTGAACGTACGTGTTAGGGTTCGGGTTAGTGTTAGCGTACGGGTTAGGATTTGGGGACGGGTTAGGTTAAGGCTTCGGATAAGGGTTAGGGTTAAGGTTAAGGGACAGGGACGGTTAAGGGTACAGGTTAGGGTATGACAACAGTTTAGGGTGAGTGTACGTGGTAGGGTATGGAATAGTGTTAGCATACGGGTTAGGATAAGGGGATGTGTTAGTGTAAGGCTTCGCGTAAGGGTTACGGTTAGGGTTAGGGGACGGGGACGGGGAAGTTTTAGGGTACAGGTTAGCGTACGACAATGGTATAGGGTTAGCATACGTGTTAGGTTACGGGTTATTGTTAGCGTACGGGTTAGGATTAGGGGATGGGTTAGGAGAAGCCTTCGGTTAAGGGTTAGGGTAAGGGTTAGGGAACGGGGATGGTTTAGGTTACTGGTTAGGGTACGACAATGGTTTAGGGTGAGCGTACGTATTAGGGCACTGGTTACTGTTAGCGTACGGTTTAGGATTAGGGGACGGGCTACGTTAAGGCTTCGGGTTAGGGTTAGGGTTAGGGGACGGGGACGGTTTAGGGTACAGGTTAGTGTACGAAAACGGTTTAGGGTGAGCCTTCGTGTTAGGGTACGGGCTAGTGTTAGCGAACGGGATCGGATTAGGGTACAGGTTAGTGTAAGGCTTCGGGTAAGTTTTAGGTTTAGCGTTTTTGATAGGTTTAGGGGACGGGGACATTTTAGGGTACAGGTTAGGGTACGACAACGGATTAGGGTGAGCGTACATGTTAGGGTACGGGTTAGTGTTAGCGTACGGGTTAGGATTAGGGGACGAGTTAGTGTAAGTCTTCGGGTAAGTGTTAGGGTTAGGTTTAGTGTTAGGGGACATTGACGGGGATGGTTTAGGATACAGGTTAGGGTACGACAACGGTTTAGGGTGAGCATACGTGTTAGGGTACGGGTTAGTGTTAGTGTACGTGTTAGGATTAGGGGACGGGTTAGGGTAAGGCTTCGGGTAAGGGTTAGGGTTAGGGTTAGAGTTAGGGTTAGTGTTAGGGTTATGGGATGGGGATGGTTTAGGATACAGGTTAGGGTAGGACAGCGGTTTAGGGTGAGGGCACGTGTTAGGATATGGGTGAGTGTTAGCGTACGGGTTAGGATTAGGGGACGGGTTAGGGTAAGGCTTCTGGTAAGGGTTAGGGTTAGGGTTAGGGTTAGGGTTAGGGGACAGGGACTGTTTAGGATACAGGTTAGCGTACGACAACGGTTTAGGGTGAGCTTACACGTTAGGGTATGGTTTAGTGTTAGCATACTGGTTGGGATTACGGCACAGTTTAGGATAAGTCTTCGGGTAAGGGTTACGGTTAGGGTTATTGTTAGGTTTAGGGTTAGGTTTAGGGGATGGGGACGGTTTAGGGTACAGGTTATGGTACGACAACGGTTTAGGGTGAGCGTACGTGTTAGGGAACGGGTTAGTGTTAGCGTACGGGTTAGGATTATGGGACCGGTTAGGGTAAGGCTTCGGGTAATGGTTAGGGTTAGGGTTAGGGTTAGTGTACGGGGACGGTTTAGGGTACAGGTTGGGTTACGAAAACTGTTTAGGGTGAGCGTACGTGTTAGGGTACGGATTATTGTTAGCGTATGGATTAGGATTAGGGGACGGGTTATGGTAAGGCTCCGGGTAAGGGTTAGGTTTAGGATTAGGGGACGGGGACGGGGACGGGGACGGTTAGGGAACGACAACGGTTTAGGGTGAAGGTTCGTTTTAGGGTACGGGTTAGTGTTAGCTTACGGGTTAGGATTAGGGGACGGTATAGGGTCAGGCTTCGGTTAAGGGTTAGGGTTAGGGTTAGGGGACGGGGACGAGAACGGTGTAGGGTACAGGTTAGGGTACGACAAAGCTTTAGGGTGAGCGTACGTGTTAGTGTACTGTTTAGTGTTAGAGTATGGATTAGGATTAGGGGAAGGTTTAGGGTAAGGCTTCGGATAAGTTTTAGTGTTAGGGTTAGGGATAGGGTTAGGGTTAAGGGTCGGGGACGGTATAGGGTACAGGGTAGGGTATGACAACGGTTTAGGGTGAGCATACGTGTTAGGGTACGGCTTAGTTTTAGCGTACAGGTTAGGATTAGGGGACGGGTTAGGGTAAGGCTTCGGGTAAGGTTTAGGGTTAGGGTTAGGGTTAGGGGACGGGGACGGTTTAGGGTACAGGTTAGAGTACGACAACGGTTTAGGGTGAGCTACCTGTTAGGGTACGGGTTAGGGTTAGCGTACGGGTTAGGATTAGGGGACGGGTTAGGGTAAGGCTTCGGGTAAGGGTTAGGGTTAGGGTTAGGGTTAGGGAACGGGGACGGTTTGGGGTACAACTTAGGGTATGACAACAGTTTAGGGTGAGCGTACATGTTAGGGTACGGGTTAGTGTTAGCGTACAGGTTAGGATGAGGGGACGGGTTAGGGTAAGGCTTCGGGTAAGGGTTAGGGTTAGGGTTAGGGGACAGGGACAGGTACGGATTAGGGTACAGTTTAGGGTACAACAACGGTTGAGGGTGAGCGTACGTGTTAGGGTAAGTGTTAGTGTTAGCGTACGGGTTAGGATTAGGGGGCGTGTTAGGGTAAGGCTTCGGGTAAGGGTTAGGGTTAGGGTAAGGTGACGGGGCGGTTTAGGGTACAGGTTAGGGTACGACAACGGTTTAGGTTGAGCGTACGTGTTAGGGTACGGGTTAGGGTTAGCGTACGGGTTACGATTAGGGGACGGGTTACGGGAAGGCTTCGGGTAAGTGTTAGGGTTAGGGTTAGGGCTAGAGTTAGGGGACGGGGACGGTTTAGGGTACAGGTTAGGGTACGACAATGGTTTAGGGTGAGCATACGTGTTAGGGTACGTGTTAGTGTTAGCGCACGTGTTAGGATTAGGGGACGGGTTAGGGTAAGGCTTTCGGTAACGCTTAGGGTTAGGGTTAGGGGATGGGGACGGGGACGGTTTAGGGTATAGGTTAGGGTACGACAACGGTTTAGGGTGAGCATACGTGTTAGGATACGGGTTAGTGTTTGCGTACGGTTAAGGATTAGGGGACGGGTTAGTGTAAGGCTTCGGGTAAGTGTTAGGGTTAGGGTTAGGGGACGGGGATGGGGAAGTTTTAGGGTACAGGTTAGGGTACGACAACAGTTTAGGGTGAGCGTACGTGTTAGGGCATGGGTTACTGTTAGAGTACGGGTTAGGATTAGGGGACGGGTTAGGGTAAGGCTTCGGGTAAGTGTTAGGGTTAGGGTTAGGGTTAGGGTTAGGGGATGGGGACGGTTTAGTGTACAGGTTAGGGTACGACAACGCTTTAGGGTGAGCGTACGTGTTAGGGTACGGGTTAGTGTTAGCGTACGGGTTAGGATTAGGGGACGGTTTAGCTTAAGGCTTCGGGTAAGTATTAGGGTTAGGGTTAGGGGACGGGGACGGGGACGGTTTAGGGTATAGGTTAGGGTACGACAACGGTTTAGGGTGAGCATACGTGTTAGGATACGGGTTAGTGTTAGCGTACGGTTAAGGATTAGGGGACGGGTTAGTGTAAGGCTTCAGGTAAGTGTTAGGGTTAGGGTTAGGGGACGGGGATGGGGAAGTTTTAGGGTACAGGTTAGGGTACGACAACTGTTTAGGGTGAGCGTACGTGTTAGGGTACGTGTTAGTGTTAGCGTACCGGTTAGGATTAGGGGACGGTTTAGGGTAAGGCTTCGGGTAAGTGTTAGGGTTAGGGTTAGGGTTACGGTTAGGGTTAGGGTACGGGGAAGATTTAGGGTACAGGTTTGTGTACGACAACTGTTTATGGTGAGCGTATGTGTTAGTGTACAGTTTAGTGTTAGCGTATGGCTTAGGATTAGGGGACGGGTTAGGGTAAGGCTTCGGGTAAGGGTTAGGGTTAGGGTTAGGGTTAGGGTTAGGGTATGGGGACGGTTTAGGGTACAGGTTAGGATACGACAACTGTTTAGGTTGAGCGTACGTGTTAGGTTAAGGGTTAGTGTTAGCGTACGGGTTAGGATTAGGAGACGGGTTAGGGTAAGGCTTCGGGTAAGGGTTAGGGTTAGGGGACGGGGACGGTTAAGGGTACAGCTTAGGGTATGACAACGTTTTAGGGTGAGTGTAAGTGTTAGGGTACGGGTTAGTTTTAGCGTACGGGTTACGATTATTGGACGGGTTAGGGTAAGGCTTCGGGTAAGGGTTAGGTTTAGGGTTAGGGTTAGTGTTAGGGGACGGGGACGGTTTAGGGTATAGGTTAGGGTACGACAACTGTTTAGGTTGAGCGTATGTGTTAGGGTACGGGTTAGAGTTAGCGTATGGGTTATGATTAGGGGACGGGTTAGGGTAAGGCTTTGGGTAAGTGTTAGAGTTAGGGTTAGGGGACGGGGACGGTTTAGGGTACAGTTTAGGGTATAACCACGGTTTAGGGTGAGCGTACGTGTTAGGGTACGGGTTATTGTTAGCGTACGGGTTAGGATTAGGGGACGGGTTAGGGTAAGGCTTCGGGTAAGGGTTAGGGTTAGGGTTAGGGGACGGGTACGGTTTAGTGTTCAGGTTAGGGTACGACAACGGTTTAGGGTGAGAGTACGGGTTAGTGTTAGCGTACGGGTTAGGATTATGGGAGGGATTAGGGAAAAGCTTTGGGTAAGGGTTAGAGTTAGGGTTAGGGTTAGGGCACGGGGACAGTTTAGGGTACGAAAACAGTTTAGGGTGAGCGTACGTGTTAGGGCAAGTTTTAGTGTTAGCGTACGGGTTAGGATTAGGGGACGGGTTAGGGTAAGGCTTCGCGTAAGTGTTAGGCTTAGGGTTAGGGTTAGGGTTAGGGTTGGGGACGGGGACGGTTTAGGGTACAGGTTAGGGTACAACAACGGTTTAGGGTGAGCGTAAGTGTTAGCGTACGGTTTAGTGTTAGCGTACGGGTTAGGATTAGGGGATGGGTTAGGGTAAGGCTTCGGTTAAGGGTTAGGGTTAAGGTTAGGGTTGGGGGACGGGGATGGTTTAGGGTACACGTTAGGTTACGACAACGGTTTAGGGTGAGTGTACGTGTTAGGGTACGGGTTAGTGTTAGCGTACGGGTTAGGATTAGGGGACGGGTTAGGGTAAGGCTTCGTGTAAGGGTTAGGTTTAGGGTTATGGTTAGGGTTAGGGGACGGTTACGGTTTAGTGTTTAGGTTAGGGTACGACAATGGTTTAGGGTGAGCGTACGTGTTAGGGTATGGATTAGTGTTAGTATACGGGCTAGGAATAGGGGACGGGTTAGGGTAAGGCTCCGGGTAAGGGTTAGGGTTAGGGTTAGGGTGAGGGGACGGTGACGGTTTAGGGTACAGGTTAGTGTTCGCCAATGATTTAGGGTGAGCGTACGTGTTAGGGTACGGCTTAGTGTTAGCGTACGGGTTAGGATTAGGGGACGGGTTAGGTTAAGGCTTCGGGTAAGTGTTAGGGTTAGGGTTAGGGTTAGGGGACGGGGACGTTGATGGGGACGGTTTAGGGTATACGTTAGGGTCCGACAACGGTTTAGGGTGAGCATACGTGTTAGGGTACGGGCTAGTGTTAGCGTACCGGTTAGGATTATGGGACGGTTTAGGGTAAGGCTTCGAGTAAGTTTTAGGGTTAGGGTTAGGGTTACGGTTAGGGTTAGGGTACGGGGAAGGTTTAGGGTACAGGTTTGTGTACGACAACGGTTTAGGGTGAGCGTATGTGTTAGTGTACAGTTTAGTGTTAGCGTACGGGTTAGGATTAGGGGACGGGTTAGGGTAAGGCTTCGGGTAAGGGTTAGGGTTAGGGTTAGAGTTAGGGTTAGTGTTAGGGTTATGGGATGGGGATGGTTTAGGATACAGGTTAGGGTAGGACAGCGGTTTAGGGTGAGGGCACGTGTTAGGATATGGGTGAGTGTTAGCGTACGGGTTAGGATTAGGGGACGGGTTAGGGTAAGGCTTCTGGTAAGGGTTAGGGTTAGGGTTAGGGTTAGGGTTAGGGGACAGGGACTGTTTAGGATACAGGTTAACGTACGACAACGGTTTAGGGTGAGCTTACATGTTAGGGTACGGTTTAGTGTTAGCATACTTGTTGGGATTACGGCACGGTTTAGGATAAGGCTTCGGGTAAGGGTTACGGTTAGGGTTATGGTTAGGTTTAGGGTTAGGTTTAGGGGATGGGGACGGTTTAGGGTACAGGTTAGGGTACGACAACGGTTTAAGGTGTGATTACATATTAGGGTATGGGTTAGGGTTAGCGTACGGGTTAGGATTAGGGGACGGTTTAGGGGAAGGCTTCTGGTACGTGTTAGGGTTAGGGTTAGGGGACGGGGACGGTTTAGGGTACAGGTAAGGGTACAACAACGGTTAAGGGTGAGCGTACCTGTTAGGGTACGGGTCAGAGTTATCGTACAGGTTAAGATTAGGGGACGGGTTAGGGTAAGGCTTCGGGTAAGGGTTAGGGTTAGGGTTAGGGTTAGGGGACGGGGACGGTTTAGGGTACAGGTTAGCGTACAACAACGGTTTAGGGTGAGCGTAAATATTAGGGCACGGGTTAGTGTTAGCGTACGGTTTCGGATTACTGGACGGGTTAGGTTAAGGCTTCGGGTAAGGGCTGGGTTAGGGTTAGGGTTAGGGGACGGGGACGGTTTAGGGTACAGGTTAGGGTATGACAAAGTTTTAGGGTGAGCATACGTGTTAGGGCACGGGTTAGTGTTAGCGTATGGGTTAGGAATAGTGGACAGGTTAGGGTAAGTCTTCGGGTAAGGGTTAGGTTTACGGTTAGGGTTAGGGTTAGGGTTAGGGGATGGGGATGCTTTAGCGTACAGGTTAGGGTACGACAAGGGTTTAGGGTGAGCGTACGTGTTAGGGTAGAGGTTAGTGTTAGCGTACGGGTTAGGATTAGGGGACGGGTTAGGGTAAGGCTTCGGGTAAGGGTTAGGGTTAGGGGTCGGGGATGGTTTACGGTACAGGTTAGGGTACGACAACGATTTAGGGTGAGCATACGTGTTAGGGTACGGGTTAGTGTTAGCGTACGGGTTAGGATTAGGGGACGGGTTAGGGTAGGGTTTCGCGTAAGGGTTAGGTTTAGTGTTATGGTTAGGGTTAGGGTTAGGGGACGGGGACGGTTTAGGGTACAGGTTAGGGTATGACAACGGTTTAGGGTGAGCGTACGTGTTAGGGTACAGTTTAGTGTTAGCGTATGGGTTAGGATTAGGGGACGGGTTAGGGTAAGGCTTCGGGTAAGGGTTAGGGTTAGGGTTAGGGTTAGGGGACAGGCCCGGTTTAGGGTACAGGTTAGGGTACGACAACGGTTTAAAGTGAACGTACGTCTTAGCGTATGGCTTAGTGTTAGCGTACGGTTTCGGATTAGGGGACGGGTTACGGTAAGGCTTCGGGTAAGGGTTAGGGTTAGGGTTAGGGTTAGGGTTAATGTTTGGGTTAGGGGATGGGGACGGTTTAGGGTACAGGTTAGGTTACGACAATGGTTTAGGGTGAACGTAAGTGTTAGGGTATGGGTTAGTGTTAGCTTACGGGTTAGTATTAGGGGATGGGTTAGGGTAAGGCTTCGGGTAAGGGTTAGGGTTAGTTATGGGTTAGGGTTAGAGTTAGGGGTCGGGGACCGTTTAGGGTACAGGTTAGTGTACGACAACGGTTTAGTTTGAGTGTACGAGTTAGGGTACGGGTTAGTGTTAGTGTACGGCTTAGGATTAGGGGACGGTTTAGGGTAAGGCTTCGGGTAATGGTTAGGGTTAGGGTTAGGGTTAACGTTAGGGTTAGGGGACGGGGACGTTTTACGTTCAGGTTAACGTACATCAACGGTTTAGGGTGAGCGTACATGTTAGGGCACGGGTTAGTGTTAGCGTACGGGTTAGGATTAGAGGACGGGTTAGGGTAAGGTTTCGGGTAAGGTTTAAGATTAGGGTTAGGGGACGGGGACGTTTTAGGGTACAGGTTAGGGTATGACAACGTTTTAGGGTGAGAGTACGTGTTAGGGTACAGGTTAGTGTTAGCATACGGGTTAGGATTAGTGGATGGGTTAGGGTAAGGCTTCGGTTATGGGTTAGGTTTAGGGTTAGGGTTAGGGTTAGGGTTAGGTGACGGGGACGTTTTAGGGTACAGGTTAGGGTACGACAACGGTTTAGGGTGAGTGTACGTGTTAGGGTATGGCTTAGGGTTAGCGTACGGGTTAGGTTTAGGGGACGGGTTAGGGTAAGTCTTCGGGTAAGGGTTAGGGTTAGGGTTAGTGTTAGGGTTAGGGGACGGGACCGGTTTAGGGTACAGGTTAGGGTACGACAACGGTTTAAAGTGAACGTATGTGTTAGGGTACGGGTTAGTGTTAGCATACGGGTTAGGATTAGGGGACGGGTTAGGGTAAGGCTTCGGGTAAGGTTTAGGGTTAGGTTTAGGATTAGGGTTAAGGTTTGGGTTAGGGGATGGGGACGGTTTAGGGTATAGGTCAGGTTATGACAATGGTTTAGTGTGAACGTAAGTGTTAGGGTACGGGTTAGTGTTAGCGTACGGGTTAGGATTAAGGGACGGGTTAGGGTAAAGTTTCGGGTAAGGGTTAGGGTTAGTTATGGGTTAGGGTTAGAGTTAGGGGACGGGGACGGTTTAGGGTACAGGTTAGTGTATGACAACAGTTTAGGGTGATTGAACGTGTTAGGGTACGGGTTAGTGTTAGTGTACGGGTTAGGATTAGGGGACGGTTTAGGGTAAGGCTTCGGGTAAGGGTTAGGGCTAGGGTTAGGGGACGGGGACAGTTTAGGGTACAGGTTAGGGTACGACAAATATTTAGGGTGAGCGTACATGTTAGCATACAGTTTAGTGTTAGCGTACGTGTTAGGATTAGGGGACAGTTTACGGTAAGGCTTCGGGTAAGGGTTAGGGTTAGGGTTAGGGTTAGGGGATGGGGACGCGTTAGGGTACAGGTTAGGGTACGACAACGTTTTAGGGTGAGCGTACGTGTTATGGCACGGGTTAGTGTTAGCGTACGGGTTAGGATTATGGACGGGTTAGGGTAAGTCTTCGGGTAAGGGTTAGGTTTAGGGTTAGGGTTAGGGTTAGGGTTAGGGGACAGGGACGCTTTAGGGTAGAGGTTAGGGTACGACAAGGGTTTAGGGTGAGCGTACGTGTTAGGGTACATGTTAGTGTTAGCGTACGGGTTAGGATTAGGGGACGTGTTAGGGTAAGGCTTCAGGTAAGGGTTAGGTTTAGTGTTATGGTTAGGGTTAGGGTTAGGGGACGGGGACGGTTTAGGGTACAGGTTAGGGTACGACAACGGTTTAGGGTGAGCGTACGTGTTAGGGTACAGTTTAGTGTTAGCGTATGGGTTAGGATTAGGGGACGGGTTAGGGTAAGGCTTCGGGTAAGGGTTAGGGTTAGGGTTAGGGTTAAGGGATGGGGCCGGTTTAGGGTACACGTTAGGGTACGACAACGGTTTAAAGTGAACATACGTGTTAGGGTACGGGTTAGAGTTAGGCGTGCGGGTTAGGATTAGGGGACGGGTTAGGGTAAGGATTCGGGTAAGGGTTAGGGTTAGGGTTAGGGTGAGGGTTAAGGTTTGGGTTAGGGGATGGGGCGGTTTAGGGTACAGGTTAGGTTACGACAATGGTTTATGTTGAACATAAGTGTTAGGGTACGGGTTAGTGTTAGATTACGGGTTAGGATTAGGGGACGGGTTAGGGTAAGGCTTCGGGTAAGGGTTAGGTTTAGGGTTAGGGTTAGGGTTAGGTTTAGGGGACTGGGACAGTTTAGGGTACAGATTAGGGTACGACAAATGTTTAGGGTGAGCGTACGTGTTACGGTACAGGTTAGTGTTAGCGTACGGTTTAGGATTAGGGGACGGGTTAGGGTAAGGCTTCGGGTAAGGATTAGGGTTAGGGTTAGGGTTAGGGTTAGGGGACGGGGATGGGGCGGGGACGGTATAGGGTAGAGGTTAGGGTACGACAACGGTTTAGGGTGAGCGTACGTGTTAAGTTACGGGTTAGTGTTAACGTACGTGTTAGGATTAGGGGACGGGTTAGGGTAAGACTTCGGGGAAGGGTTATTGTTAGGGTTAGGGTTAGGGGACGGGGACGGTTTAGGGTACAGGTTAGGGTACGACAAAGGTTTAGGGTGAGCGTACATGTTAGCGTACAGGTTAGTGTTAGCGTACGGGTTAGGATTAATGGACAGTTTAGGGTAAGGCTTCGGGTAAGGGTTAGGGTTACGGTTAGGGTTAGGTTTAGGATTAGGGGAGGGGGACGGTTTAGAATACAGGTTAGTGTACGACAACGTTTTAGGGTGAGGGTACGTGTTAGGGCACGGGTTAGTGTTAGCGTACGGTTTAGGATTAGTGGATGGTTTAGTGTAAGGCTTCGGGTAAGGGTTAGGGTAAGGGTTAGGGTTAGGGTTAGGGGACGGGGACGGGGACGGTTTAGGGTACAGGTTAGTGTACGACAACGGTTTAGGTTGAGCATACGTGATAGGGCACAGTTTAGTGTTAGCGTACGGGTTAGGATTAGGGGACGGTTTAGTGTAAGGCTTCGGGTAAGGGTTAGGGTTAGGGTTAGGGTTAGGGGTTCGGGGACGATTGAGTGTACAGGTTAGGGTACGACAACGGTTTAGGTTGAGCGTACGTTTTAGGGCAAGGGTTAGTGTTAGCGTACGGGTTAGGATTAGGGGACGGGTTAGGGTAAGGCTTCGGGTAAGGGGTAGGGTTAGGGTTAGGGTTAGGGTTACGGTTATTGTACGGGGACGGTTTAGGGTACAGGTTAGTGTACGACAACGGTTTAGGTTGAGCGTACGTTTTAGGGCAAGGGTTAGTGTTAGCGTACGGGTTAGGATTAGGGGACGGGTTAGGGTAAGGCTTCGGATAAGGGTTAGGTTTAGGGTTAGGGTTAGGGTTAGGGGACGGGGATGGTTTAGGGTACGGGTTAGTTTACGACAACGGTTTAGGGTGAGCGTATGTGTTAGGGTACGGGTTAGTGTTAGCGTACGGGTTAGGATTATGGGACAGGTTAGGTTAAGACTTCTGGTAAGGGTTGTTGTTAGGGTTAGGGTTAGGGGACGGGGATGGTTTAGGGTACAGGTTAGGGTACGACAACGGTTTAGGGTGAGCATACGTGATAGGGCATAGTATAGTGTTAGCGTACGGGTTAGCATTAGGGGACGGGTTAGGGTAAGGCTTCGGGTAAGGGTTAGGGTTAGGGTTAGCGGACGGGGATGGTTTAGGGTCCAGGTTAGTGTATGCCAACGTTTTAGGGTGAGTGTACGTGTTAGAGTACGGGTTAGTGTTAGCGTACGGGTTAGGATTAGTGGACGGGTTAGCGTAAGGCTTCGGGTAAGGGTTAGGTTTAGGGTTAGTTTTAGTGCACTGGGACGGTTTAGGGTACAGATTAGGGTACGATAAAGTTTTAGGGTGAGCGTACGTGTTACGGTACAGGTTAGTGTTAGCGTACGGGTTAGGATTAGGGGACGGGTTAGGTTAAGGCTTCGGGTAAGGGTTAGGGTTAGGGTTAGGGTTAGGGTTAGGGGACGGGGACGGGGCGGGGACGGTATAGGGTAGAGGTTAAGGTACGACAATGGTTTAGGGTGAGCGTACGTGTTATGTTACAGGTTAGTGTTAGCGTACATGTTAGGATTAGGGGACGGGTTAGGGTAAGACTTCGGGGAAGGGTTATTGTTAGGGTTAGGGTTAGGGGACAGGGACGGTTTAGGGTACAGGTTAGGGTACGACAAAGGTTTATGGTGGGCGTACATGTTAGCGTACAGGTTAGTGTTAGCTTACGGGTTAGGATTAGGGGACGGTTTAGGGTAAGGCTTCAGGTAAGGGTTAGGGTTAGGATTAGGGTTAGGTTTAGGGTTAGGATTAGGGTTAGGGTTAGGGTTAGGATTAGGGGACGGGGATGGTTTAGAGTACAGGTTAGGGTACGACAACGTTTTGGGGTGAGCGTACGTGTTAGGGCACGGGTTATTGTTAGCGTACGGGTTAGGATTAGGGGACGGTTTAGGGTAAGGCTTCGGGTAAGTGTTAGGGTAAGGGTTAGTGTTAGGGTTAGGGTTAGGGTATGGGGACGGTTTAGGGTACAGGTTAGTGTACGACAAAGGTTTAGCGTGAGCATACATGATAGGGCACAGTTTAGTGTTAGCGTACGGGTTAGGATTAGGTGACGGGGTAGTGGAAGGGTTCGGGTAAGGGTTAGGGTTAGGGTTAGGGTTAGGGGTCGGGGACGGTTTAGGGTACAGTTTAGGGTACGAGAACGGTTTAAGGTGAGCGTACGTGTTAGGGTACGGGTTAGTGTTAGTGTACGGGCTAGGATTAGGGGACGGGTTAGGGTAAGGCTTCGCGTAAGTGTTAGGTTTAGGGTTAGGGTTAGGGTTAAGGTTAGGGTTAGGGGATGGGGACGGTTTCGGGTACAGTTTAGTTTACGAAAATGGTTTAGGGTGAACGTACATGTTAGGGTATGCGTTAGTGTTAGCGTACGGGTTAGGATTAGGGGATGGGTTAGGGTAAGGCTTCGGTTAAGGGTTAGTGTTAGGTATGGGTTAGGGTTAGGGTTAGGAGACGGGGACGATTTAGGGTATAGGTTAGGGTACGACAACGCTTTAGGGTGAGCGTGCGTGTTAGGGTATGGGTTAGTGTTAGCCTACGGGTTAGGATTAGAGTACGGTTTAAGGTAAGGCTTCGGGTAAGGGTTAGGGTTAGGGTTAGGGGACGGGGACGGTTTAGGGTACAGGTTAGGTTTACGACAACGGTTTAGGATGAGCGTACGTGTTAGGGTATGGGTAAGTGTTAGCGTACGGGTTAGGATTATGGGACGGGTTAGGTTAAGACTTCTGGTAAGGGTTATTGTTAGGGCTGGGGTTAGGGGACGGGGACGGTTTAGGGTACAGGTTAGGGTACGACAACGGTTTAGGGTGAGCGTACGTGTTAGGGTACGCGTTAGTGTTAGCGTACGGATTAGGATTAGGGGACGGGTTAGGGTAAGGCTTCGGGTAAGGGTTAGGGTTAGGGTTAGGGGATGGGAAAGGTTTAGGTTACAGATTAGTGTATGACAACGTTTTAGTGTGAGTGTACGTTTTAGAGTACGGGTTAGTGTTAGCGTACGGGTTAGGATTAGTGGACGGGTTAGGGTAAGGCTTTGGGTAAGGGTTAGGTTTAGGGTTCGGGTTAGGGTTAGGGTTAGGGAATGGGGACGGTTGAGGGTACAGGTTAGGGTATGAGAAGGGTTTAGGGTGAGCGTAAGTGTTAGGGTACAGGTTAGTGTTAGCGTTCGGGTTAGGATTAGGGGACGGGTTAGTGTAAGGCTTCGGGTAAGGGTTAGGGTTAGGGTTGGGTTATGGTTAGGGTTAGGGGACGGGGACGGTTTAGGGTACAGCTTAGGGTACGACAACGGTTTAGAGTGAGCATATGTTTTAGGGTGCGGGTTAGTGTTAGCATACGGGTTAGGATTAGGGTATGGGTTAGGGTAAGGCTTCGGGTAAGGCTTGGGGTTAGAGTTAGGGTTAAGGTTAGGGTTAGGCGACGGGGACGGTTTAGGGTACAGGTTAGGGTACGACAACGGTTTAGGTTGAGCCTTCGTGTTAGGGTACGGGTTAGTGTTAGCGTACGGGATAGGATTATGGGACGGGTTAGGGTAAGGCTTCGGGTAAGGTTTACGGTTAGGGTTAGGGTTAGGGTTAGGGTTAGGGTTAGGGGATGGGGACTGTTTAGTGTAGAGGTTAGTGTACGACATAGGTTTAGGGTGAGCATACGTGTTAGGGTACGGGTTAGTGTTATCGTACGGGTTAGGATTAGGGGACGGGATAGGGTAAGGCTTCAGGTAAGGGTTAGGGTTAGGGTTAGGGTTAGGGTTAGGGTTAGGGTTAGGGGACTGGGACCGTTTATGGTACATGTTAGGGTACGACAACGGTTTAGGGTGAGCGTATGTTTTAGGGTACGGTTTAGTGTTAGCGTACGGGTTAGGATTATGGGACGGGTTAGGGTAAGGCTTCGGGTAAGGGGCAGGGTTAGGGTTAGGGTTAGGGTTACGGTTATTGTACGGGGACGGTTTAGGGTACAGGTTAGTGTACGACAACGGTTTAGGTTGAGCGTACGTTTTAGGGCAAGGGTTAGTGTTAGCGTACGGGTTAGGATTATGGGACGGGTTAGGTTAAGACTTCTGGTAAGGGTTATTGTTAGGGTTAGGGTTAGGGGACGGGGACGGTTTAGGGTACAGGTTAGGGTACGACAACGGTTTAGGGTGAGCGTACATGTTAGCGTACAGGTTAGTGTTAGCGTACGGGTTAGGATTAAGGGACGGTTTAGGGTAAGGTTTCGGGTAAGGTTTAGGGTTAGGGTTAGGGTTAGGATTAGGGGACGGGGACGGTTTAGAGTTCAGGTCAGGTTACGACAACGTTTTAGGGTGAGCGTTCGTGTTAGGGCACGGGTTAGTGTTAGCGTACCGGTTAGGATTAGGGGACGGTTTAGGGTAAGCCTTCTGGTAAGGGTTAGGGTAAGGGTTAGGGTTAGGGTTAGGGTTAGGGGACGGGGACGGTTTAGGGTACAAGTTAGTGTACAACAACGGTTTAGGGTGAGCATACGTGATAGGGCATAGTATAGTGTTAGCGTACGGGTTAGCATTAGGGGATGGGTTAGTGTAAGGCTTCGGGTAAGGGTTAGGGTTAGGGGTCAGGGACGGTTTAGGGTACAGTTTAGGGTACGACGACGGTTTAGCGTGAGCGTACATGTTACGGTACAGGTTAGTGTTAGCGTACGAGTTAGGATTAGGGGACGGGTTAGGGTAAGGCTTTGGGTTAGGGTTAGGGTTAGTGTTAGAGTTAGGGATAGGGGACGGGTACGGTTTAGGGTACAGGTTAGGGTACGACAACGGTTTAAGTTGCGCATACGTGTTAGGGTACGGGTTAATGTTAGCGTACGGGTTAGGATTAGGGGACGGTGAGAGTAAGGCGTCGGGTAAGGGTTAGGGTTAGGGGTAGGGTTAGGGTTAAGGTTAGGGTTAGGGGATGGGGATGGTTTAGGGTACAGTTTAGGTTACGACAATGGTTTAGGTTGAACATATGTGTTAGGGACCGGGTAGTGTTACCATACGGGTTAGGATTAGGGGATGGGTTAGGGTAAGGCTTTGGGTAAGGGTTAGTGTTAGGTATGGGTTAGGGTTAGGGTTAGGGGACGGGGACGGTTTAGGGTACAGGTTAGTGTACAACAACGCTTTAGGGTGAGCGTACGTGTTAGCGCACGGGTTAGTGTTAGCGTACCGGTTAGGATTAGGGGACGGTTTAGGGTAAGCCTTCTGGTAAGGGTTAGGCTAAGGGTTAGGGTTAGGGTTAGGGTTAGGGGACGGGGACGGTTTAGGGTACAAGTTAGTGTACGACCACGGTTTAGGGTGAGCATACGTGATAGGGCATAGTTTAGTGTTAGCGTACGGGTCAGGATTTGGGGACGGGTTAGTGTAAGGCTTCGGGTAAGGGTTAGGGTTATGGTTAGGGTTAGGGGTCGGGGACGGTTTAGGGAACAGTTTAGGGTACGACGACGGTTTAGTGTGAGCGTACATGTTAGGGTACGGGTTAGTGTTAGCGTACGAGTTAGGATTAGGGGACGGGTTAGGGTAAGGCTTCGGGTTAGGGTTAGGGTTAGGGTACCGGTACGGTTTAGGGTACATGTTAGGGTACAACAACGTTTTAAGTTGCGCGTACGTGTTAGGGTATGGGTTAGTGTTAGTGTACGGGTTAGGATTAGGGGACGGGTGAGAGTAAGGCTTCGGGTAAGGGTTAGGGTTAGGGGTAGGGTTAGGGTTAAGGTTAGGGTTAGGGGATGGGGATGGTTTAGGGTACAGTTTAGTTTACGACAATGGTTTAGGTTGAACGTACGTGTTAGGGTACGGGTTAGTGTTACCGTACGGGTTAGGATTAGGGGTGGGTTAGGGTAAGGCGTCGGGTAAGGGTTAGTGTTAGGTATGGGTTAGGGTTAGGGTTAGGGGACGGGGACGGTTTAGGGTACAGGTTAGGGTACAACAACGCTTTAGGGTGAGCGTACGTGTTAGGGTACGGGTTAGTGTTAGCGTACGGGTTAGGATTAGAGGACGGTTTAGGTTAAGGCTTCGGGTAAATGTTAGGGTTAGGGTTAGGGTTAGGGTTAGGGGAAGGGGACGGTTTAGGGTACAGGTTAGAGTTACGACAACGGTTTAGGATGAGCATACGTTTTGGGGTACGGGAAACAGTTAGTGTACGGGTAAGGCTTCGGGTAAGGGTTAGTGTTAGGGTTAGGGGACAGGGAAGGGGACGGGGACGGTTTAGTGTACAGGTTAGGGTACGACAACAGTTCAGGGTGAGCGTACTTGTTAGGGTATGTTTTAGTGTTAGCTTATGGATTAGGATTAAGGGATGGTTTAGAGTAAGGCTTCGGTTAAGGGTTAGGTTAAGGGTTAGGGGACGGGGACGGTTTAGGGTACAGGTTAGTGTTCGATAACGTTTCAGTGTGAGCGTACGTGTTAGGGTACAGCTTAGTGTTAGCGTACGGGTTAGGATTAATGGACGGGTTAGGGTAAGGCTTCGGGTAAGCGTTAGGGTTAAGTTTAAGGTTAGGAGACGGAGACGGTTTAGGGTACAAGTTAGGGTGTGACCACGGTTTAGGGTGAGTGTACGTGTTAGGGTATGGGTTAGGGTTAGCATACGGTTTAGGTTTAGGGGATGGGTTAGGGGAAGGCTTCAGGTAAGGGTTAGGGTTAGGGTTAGGGTTAGGGGACGGGGACCGGTACGGATTAGGGTACAGGTTAGGGTACGACAACGGTTTAGGGTGAGCGTACATGTTAGGGTAAGGGTTAGTGTTAGCGTAAGGGTTAGGATTAGGGTACGGGTTAGGGTAAGGCTTCGTGTAAGGTTTAGGGTTAGGGTTAGGGTTAGAGGACAGGGTGGTTTAGGGTACAGGTTAGGGTACGACAACGGTTTAGGGTGAGCGTATGTGTTAGGGTACGGGTTAGGGTTAGCGTACGGGTTAGGATTAGGGGACGGGTTAGGGGAAGGCTTCGGGTAAGTGTTAGGTTTAGGGTTAGGGCTAGGGTTAGGGGACGGGGACGGTTTAGGGTACAGGTTAGGGTACGACAACGGTTTACGGTGAGCATACGTGTTAGGGTATGGTTTAGTGTTAGCGTACACGTTAGGATTAGCGGACGGGTTAGGGTAAGGCTTTGGGTAAGGCTTAGGGTAAGGGTTAGGGTTAGCGTTGGGGGCTGGGGACTGTTTAGGGTACAGGATAGGGTATGACAACGCTTTAGGCTGAGGTTACGTGTTAGGGCACGGGTTACTGTTAGAGTACGTGTTAGGATTAGGGGACGGGTTAGGGTCAGGCTTCGGGTAAGTGTTAGGGTTAGGGTTAGGGTTAGGGGACGGGGACGGGGACGGGGACGGTTTAGGGTACAGGTTAGTGTACGACAAAGGTTTAGGGTGAGCGTACATGTTAGGGTAACGGTTAGTGTTAGCATACGGGTTAGGATTAGGGGACGGTTTAAGGTAAGGCTTCAGGTAAGGGTTAGGGTTAAGGTTAGGGTTAGGGTTAGGGGATGGGGACGGTTTAGGGTACAGGTTAGGGTACAACAATGGGTTAGTGTGAGCGTACGTGTTAGGGTACGGTTTAGTGTTAGCGTATGGCTTAGGATTACGGGACGGGTTAGGGTAAGGATTTGGGAAAGGGTTAGGGTTAGGGTTAGGGTTAGGGTTAGGGTTAGGGGACGGAGAAGGGGAAGGTTTAGGGTACAGGTTTGGGTACGACAAAGGTTTAGGGTGAGCGTACGTGTTAGGTTAAGGGTTAGTGTTAGCGTACAGGTTAGGATTAGGGGACGGGTTAGGTAAGGCTTCATGTAAGGGTTAAGTTTAAGGTTAGGGTTCGGGTTAGGGGACGGGGACGGTTTAGGGTACAGGTTAGGGTACAACAGCAGTTTAGTGTGAGCGTACATGTTAGGGTATGTGTAAGTGTTTGCGTACGGGTTAGGATTACGGGACGGGTTAGGGTAAGGCTTCGGGAAAGGGTTATGGTTATGGTTAGGGTTAGGGTTAGCGTTAGAGGACGGGGACAGTTTATGGTACAGGTGAGGCTATGACAACGGTTTAGGGTGAGCGTACGTGTTAGGGTACGGTTCAGTGTTAGCGTACGGGTTAGGAGTAGGGGACAGGTTAGGGGAAGGCTTCGGGTAAGGGTTAGGTTTAGGGTTAGGGTTAGGGGATGGGGACGGTTTAGGGTACAGTTTAGGGTACGACAACTGTTTAGGGTGAGCGTACGTGTTAGGGTACGGTTTAGGGTTAGCGTACGGGTTAGGATTAGGGGACGGGTTAGGGGAAGGCTTCGGGTAAGTGTTAGGATTAGGGTTAGGGCTAGGGTTAGGGGACGGGGACGGTTGAGTGTACAGGTTAGGGTACGACAACGGTTTAGGGTGAGCATACGTGTTAGGGTACGGGTTAGTGTTAACGTAAGTGTTAGGATTAGGGGACGGGTTAGGGTAAGGCTTCGGGTAAGTGTTATGATTAGGGTTAGGGTTAGGGTTAGTGGACGGGGACGGGGACGGTTTAGGGTACTGGTTAGAGCACGACAATGCCCTAGGGTGAGCGTACGTGTTAGGGTAATGGTTAATGTTAGCGTACGGGTTAGGATTAGGGGACGGGTTAAGGTAAGGCTTCGGGTAAGGGTTAGGGTTAGGGTTAGGGGACGGGGACGGGGACGGGGACGGTTTAGGGCACAGGTTAGGGTACGACAACTCTTTAGGGTAAGCATAAGTGTTAGGGTACGTGTTAGTGTTAGCGTAAGGTTTAGGATTAGGGGACGGGTTATGGTAAGGCTTCGGGTAGGGGTTAGGGTTAGGATCAAGGTTAGGGTTAGGGTTAGGGTTAGGGTTTGGAGATGGGGACGGTTTAGGGTACAGGTTAGGGTATGACAACGGTTTAGGGTGAGCGTACATGTTAGGGTACGGGTGAGAGTTAGCGTACGGGTTAGGATTAGGGGACGTGTTAGTGTAAGGCTTTGCGTAAGTGTTAGGGTTAGGGTTAGGGTTAGCGTTAGTGTTAGGGGATGGGGACGGTTTAGAGTACAGGTTAGAGTATGACAACGGTTTAGGGTGACGGTACGTGTTAGGTTAGGGTTAGTGTTAGCGTGCGGTTTAGGATTAGAGGACGGGTTTGGGTAAGGCTTCGGGTAAGGGTTAGGGTTAGGGTTAGGGTTAGGGTTAGGGGACGGGGACGGGGACGGTTTAGGGTACAGGTTAGTGTACGACAACGGTTTAGGTTGAGCATACGTGATAGGGCACAGTTTAGTGTTAGCGTACGGGTTAGGATTAGGGGACGGTTTAGTGTAAGGCTTCGGGTAAGGGTTAGGGTTAGGGTTAGGGTTAGGGGTTCGGGGACGATTGAGTGTACAGGTTAGGGTACGACAACGGTTTAGGTTGAGCGTACGTTTTAGGGCAAGGGTTAGTGTTAGCGTACGGGTTAGGATTAGGGGACGGGTTAGGGTAAGGCTTCGGGTAAGGGGTAGGGTTAGGGTTAGGGTTAGGGTTACGGTTATTGTACGGGGACGGTTTAGGGTACAGGTTAGTGTACGACAACGGTTTAGGTTGAGCGTACGTTTTAGGGCAAGGGTTAGTGTTAGCGTACGGGTTAGGATTAGGGGACGGGTTAGGGTAAGGCTTCGGATAAGGGTTAGGTTTAGGGTTAGGGTTAGGGTTAGGGGACGGGGATGGTTTAGGGTACGGGTTAGTTTACGACAACGGTTTAGGGTGAGCGTATGTGTTAGGGTACGGGTTAGTGTTAGCGTACGGGTTAGGATTATGGGACAGGTTAGGTTAAGACTTCTGGTAAGGGTTGTTGTTAGGGTTAGGGTTAGGGGACGGGGATGGTTTAGGGTACAGGTTAGGGTACGACAACGGTTTAGGGTGAGCATACGTGATAGGGCATAGTATAGTGTTAGCGTACGGGTTAGCATTAGGGGACGGGTTAGGGTAAGGCTTCGGGTAAGGGTTAGGGTTAGGGTTAGCGGACGGGGATGGTTTAGGGTCCAGGTTAGTGTATGCCAACGTTTTAGGGTGAGTGTACGTGTTAGAGTACGGGTTAGTGTTAGCGTACGGGTTAGGATTAGTGGACGGGTTAGCGTAAGGCTTCGGGTAAGGGTTAGGTTTAGGGTTAGTTTTAGTGCACTGGGACGGTTTAGGGTACAGATTAGGGTACGATAAAGTTTTAGGGTGAGCGTACGTGTTACGGTACAGGTTAGTGTTAGCGTACGGGTTAGGATTAGGGGACGGGTTAGGTTAAGGCTTCGGGTAAGGGTTAGGGTTAGGGTTAGGGTTAGGGTTAGGGGACGGGGACGGGGCGGGGACGGTATAGGGTAGAGGTTAAGGTACGACAATGGTTTAGGGTGAGCGTACGTGTTATGTTACAGGTTAGTGTTAGCGTACATGTTAGGATTAGGGGACGGGTTAGGGTAAGACTTCGGGGAAGGGTTATTGTTAGGGTTAGGGTTAGGGGACAGGGACGGTTTAGGGTACAGGTTAGGGTACGACAAAGGTTTATGGTGGGCGTACATGTTAGCGTACAGGTTAGTGTTAGCTTACGGGTTAGGATTAGGGGACGGTTTAGGGTAAGGCTTCAGGTAAGGGTTAGGGTTAGGATTAGGGTTAGGTTTAGGGTTAGGATTAGGGTTAGGGTTAGGGTTAGGATTAGGGGACGGGGATGGTTTAGAGTACAGGTTAGGGTACGACAACGTTTTGGGGTGAGCGTACGTGTTAGGGCACGGGTTATTGTTAGCGTACGGGTTAGGATTAGGGGACGGTTTAGGGTAAGGCTTCGGGTAAGTGTTAGGGTAAGGGTTAGTGTTAGGGTTAGGGTTAGGGTATGGGGACGGTTTAGGGTACAGGTTAGTGTACGACAAAGGTTTAGCGTGAGCATACATGATAGGGCACAGTTTAGTGTTAGCGTACGGGTTAGGATTAGGTGACGGGGTAGTGGAAGGGTTCGGGTAAGGGTTAGGGTTAGGGTTAGGGTTAGGGGTCGGGGACGGTTTAGGGTACAGTTTAGGGTACGAGAACGGTTTAAGGTGAGCGTACGTGTTAGGGTACGGGTTAGTGTTAGTGTACGGGCTAGGATTAGGGGACGGGTTAGGGTAAGGCTTCGCGTAAGTGTTAGGTTTAGGGTTAGGGTTAGGGTTAAGGTTAGGGTTAGGGGATGGGGACGGTTTCGGGTACAGTTTAGTTTACGAAAATGGTTTAGGGTGAACGTACATGTTAGGGTATGCGTTAGTGTTAGCGTACGGGTTAGGATTAGGGGATGGGTTAGGGTAAGGCTTCGGTTAAGGGTTAGTGTTAGGTATGGGTTAGGGTTAGGGTTAGGAGACGGGGACGATTTAGGGTATAGGTTAGGGTACGACAACGCTTTAGGGTGAGCGTGCGTGTTAGGGTATGGGTTAGTGTTAGCCTACGGGTTAGGATTAGAGTACGGTTTAAGGTAAGGCTTCGGGTAAGGGTTAGGGTTAGGGTTAGGGGACGGGGACGGTTTAGGGTACAGGTTAGGTTTACGACAACGGTTTAGGATGAGCGTACGTGTTAGGGTATGGGTAAGTGTTAGCGTACGGGTTAGGATTATGGGACGGGTTAGGTTAAGACTTCTGGTAAGGGTTATTGTTAGGGCTGGGGTTAGGGGACGGGGACGGTTTAGGGTACAGGTTAGGGTACGACAACGGTTTAGGGTGAGCGTACGTGTTAGGGTACGCGTTAGTGTTAGCGTACGGATTAGGATTAGGGGACGGGTTAGGGTAAGGCTTCGGGTAAGGGTTAGGGTTAGGGTTAGGGGATGGGAAAGGTTTAGGTTACAGATTAGTGTATGACAACGTTTTAGTGTGAGTGTACGTTTTAGAGTACGGGTTAGTGTTAGCGTACGGGTTAGGATTAGTGGACGGGTTAGGGTAAGGCTTTGGGTAAGGGTTAGGTTTAGGGTTCGGGTTAGGGTTAGGGTTAGGGAATGGGGACGGTTGAGGGTACAGGTTAGGGTATGAGAAGGGTTTAGGGTGAGCGTAAGTGTTAGGGTACAGGTTAGTGTTAGCGTTCGGGTTAGGATTAGGGGACGGGTTAGTGTAAGGCTTCGGGTAAGGGTTAGGGTTAGGGTTGGGTTATGGTTAGGGTTAGGGGACGGGGACGGTTTAGGGTACAGCTTAGGGTACGACAACGGTTTAGAGTGAGCATATGTTTTAGGGTGCGGGTTAGTGTTAGCATACGGGTTAGGATTAGGGTATGGGTTAGGGTAAGGCTTCGGGTAAGGCTTGGGGTTAGAGTTAGGGTTAAGGTTAGGGTTAGGCGACGGGGACGGTTTAGGGTACAGGTTAGGGTACGACAACGGTTTAGGTTGAGCCTTCGTGTTAGGGTACGGGTTAGTGTTAGCGTACGGGATAGGATTATGGGACGGGTTAGGGTAAGGCTTCGGGTAAGGTTTACGGTTAGGGTTAGGGTTAGGGTTAGGGTTAGGGTTAGGGGATGGGGACTGTTTAGTGTAGAGGTTAGTGTACGACATAGGTTTAGGGTGAGCATACGTGTTAGGGTACGGGTTAGTGTTATCGTACGGGTTAGGATTAGGGGACGGGATAGGGTAAGGCTTCAGGTAAGGGTTAGGGTTAGGGTTAGGGTTAGGGTTAGGGTTAGGGTTAGGGGACTGGGACCGTTTATGGTACATGTTAGGGTACGACAACGGTTTAGGGTGAGCGTATGTTTTAGGGTACGGTTTAGTGTTAGCGTACGGGTTAGGATTATGGGACGGGTTAGGGTAAGGCTTCGGGTAAGGGGCAGGGTTAGGGTTAGGGTTAGGGTTACGGTTATTGTACGGGGACGGTTTAGGGTACAGGTTAGTGTACGACAACGGTTTAGGTTGAGCGTACGTTTTAGGGCAAGGGTTAGTGTTAGCGTACGGGTTAGGATTATGGGACGGGTTAGGTTAAGACTTCTGGTAAGGGTTATTGTTAGGGTTAGGGTTAGGGGACGGGGACGGTTTAGGGTACAGGTTAGGGTACGACAACGGTTTAGGGTGAGCGTACATGTTAGCGTACAGGTTAGTGTTAGCGTACGGGTTAGGATTAAGGGACGGTTTAGGGTAAGGTTTCGGGTAAGGTTTAGGGTTAGGGTTAGGGTTAGGATTAGGGGACGGGGACGGTTTAGAGTTCAGGTCAGGTTACGACAACGTTTTAGGGTGAGCGTTCGTGTTAGGGCACGGGTTAGTGTTAGCGTACCGGTTAGGATTAGGGGACGGTTTAGGGTAAGCCTTCTGGTAAGGGTTAGGGTAAGGGTTAGGGTTAGGGTTAGGGTTAGGGGACGGGGACGGTTTAGGGTACAAGTTAGTGTACAACAACGGTTTAGGGTGAGCATACGTGATAGGGCATAGTATAGTGTTAGCGTACGGGTTAGCATTAGGGGATGGGTTAGTGTAAGGCTTCGGGTAAGGGTTAGGGTTAGGGGTCGGGGACGGTTTAGGGTACAGTTTAGGGTACGACGACGGTTTAGCGTGAGCGTACATGTTACGGTACAGGTTAGTGTTAGCGTACGAGTTAGGATTAGGGGACGGGTTAGGGTAAGGCTTTGGGTTAGGGTTAGGGTTAGTGTTAGAGTTAGGGATAGGGGACGGGTACGGTTTAGGGTACAGGTTAGGGTACGACAACGGTTTAAGTTGCGCATACGTGTTAGGGTACGGGTTAATGTTAGCGTACGGGTTAGGATTAGGGGACGGTGAGAGTAAGGCGTCGGGTAAGGGTTAGGGTTAGGGGTAGGGTTAGGGTTAAGGTTAGGGTTAGGGGATGGGGATGGTTTAGGGTACAGTTTAGGTTACGACAATGGTTTAGGTTGAACATATGTGTTAGGGACCGGGTAGTGTTACCATACGGGTTAGGATTAGGGGATGGGTTAGGGTAAGGCTTTGGGTAAGGGTTAGTGTTAGGTATGGGTTAGGGTTAGGGTTAGGGGACGGGGACGGTTTAGGGTACAGGTTAGTGTACAACAACGCTTTAGGGTGAGCGTACGTGTTAGCGCACGGGTTAGTGTTAGCGTACCGGTTAGGATTAGGGGACGGTTTAGGGTAAGCCTTCTGGTAAGGGTTAGGCTAAGGGTTAGGGTTAGGGTTAGGGTTAGGGGACGGGGACGGTTTAGGGTACAAGTTAGTGTACGACCACGGTTTAGGGTGAGCATACGTGATAGGGCATAGTTTAGTGTTAGCGTACGGGTCAGGATTTGGGGACGGGTTAGTGTAAGGCTTCGGGTAAGGGTTAGGGTTATGGTTAGGGTTAGGGGTCGGGGACGGTTTAGGGAACAGTTTAGGGTACGACGACGGTTTAGTGTGAGCGTACATGTTAGGGTACGGGTTAGTGTTAGCGTACGAGTTAGGATTAGGGGACGGGTTAGGGTAAGGCTTCGGGTTAGGGTTAGGGTTAGGGTACCGGTACGGTTTAGGGTACATGTTAGGGTACAACAACGTTTTAAGTTGCGCGTACGTGTTAGGGTATGGGTTAGTGTTAGTGTACGGGTTAGGATTAGGGGACGGGTGAGAGTAAGGCTTCGGGTAAGGGTTAGGGTTAGGGGTAGGGTTAGGGTTAAGGTTAGGGTTAGGGGATGGGGATGGTTTAGGGTACAGTTTAGTTTACGACAATGGTTTAGGTTGAACGTACGTGTTAGGGTACGGGTTAGTGTTACCGTACGGGTTAGGATTAGGGGTGGGTTAGGGTAAGGCGTCGGGTAAGGGTTAGTGTTAGGTATGGGTTAGGGTTAGGGTTAGGGGACGGGGACGGTTTAGGGTACAGGTTAGGGTACAACAACGCTTTAGGGTGAGCGTACGTGTTAGGGTACGGGTTAGTGTTAGCGTACGGGTTAGGATTAGAGGACGGTTTAGGTTAAGGCTTCGGGTAAATGTTAGGGTTAGGGTTAGGGTTAGGGTTAGGGGAAGGGGACGGTTTAGGGTACAGGTTAGAGTTACGACAACGGTTTAGGATGAGCATACGTTTTGGGGTACGGGAAACAGTTAGTGTACGGGTAAGGCTTCGGGTAAGGGTTAGTGTTAGGGTTAGGGGACAGGGAAGGGGACGGGGACGGTTTAGTGTACAGGTTAGGGTACGACAACAGTTCAGGGTGAGCGTACTTGTTAGGGTATGTTTTAGTGTTAGCTTATGGATTAGGATTAAGGGATGGTTTAGAGTAAGGCTTCGGTTAAGGGTTAGGTTAAGGGTTAGGGGACGGGGACGGTTTAGGGTACAGGTTAGTGTTCGATAACGTTTCAGTGTGAGCGTACGTGTTAGGGTACAGCTTAGTGTTAGCGTACGGGTTAGGATTAATGGACGGGTTAGGGTAAGGCTTCGGGTAAGCGTTAGGGTTAAGTTTAAGGTTAGGAGACGGAGACGGTTTAGGGTACACGTTAGGGTGTGACCACGGTTTAGGGTGAGTGTACGTGTTAGGGTATGGGTTAGGGTTAGCATACGGTTTAGGTTTAGGGGATGGGTTAGGGGAAGGCTTCAGGTAAGGGTTAGGGTTAGGGTTAGGGTTAGGGGACGGGGACCGGTACGGATTAGGGTACAGGTTAGGGTACGACAACGGTTTAGGGTGAGCGTACATGTTAGGGTAAGGGTTAGTGTTAGCGTAAGGGTTAGGATTAGGGTACGGGTTAGGGTAAGGCTTCGTGTAAGGTTTAGGGTTAGGGTTAGGGTTAGAGGACAGGGTGGTTTAGGGTACAGGTTAGGGTACGACAACGGTTTAGGGTGAGCGTATGTGTTAGGGTACGGGTTAGGGTTAGCGTACGGGTTAGGATTAGGGGACGGGTTAGGGGAAGGCTTCGGGTAAGTGTTAGGTTTAGGGTTAGGGCTAGGGTTAGGGGACGGGGACGGTTTAGGGTACAGGTTAGGGTACGACAACGGTTTACGGTGAGCATACGTGTTAGGGTATGGTTTAGTGTTAGCGTACACGTTAGGATTAGCGGACGGGTTAGGGTAAGGCTTTGGGTAAGGCTTAGGGTAAGGGTTAGGGTTAGCGTTGGGGGCTGGGGACTGTTTAGGGTACAGGATAGGGTATGACAACGCTTTAGGCTGAGGTTACGTGTTAGGGCACGGGTTACTGTTAGAGTACGTGTTAGGATTAGGGGACGGGTTAGGGTCAGGCTTCGGGTAAGTGTTAGGGTTAGGGTTAGGGTTAGGGGACGGGGACGGGGACGGGGACGGTTTAGGGTACAGGTTAGTGTACGACAAAGGTTTAGGGTGAGCGTACATGTTAGGGTAACGGTTAGTGTTAGCATACGGGTTAGGATTAGGGGACGGTTTAAGGTAAGGCTTCAGGTAAGGGTTAGGGTTAAGGTTAGGGTTAGGGTTAGGGGATGGGGACGGTTTAGGGTACAGGTTAGGGTACAACAATGGGTTAGTGTGAGCGTACGTGTTAGGGTACGGTTTAGTGTTAGCGTATGGCTTAGGATTACGGGACGGGTTAGGGTAAGGATTTGGGAAAGGGTTAGGGTTAGGGTTAGGGTTAGGGTTAGGGTTAGGGGACGGAGAAGGGGAAGGTTTAGGGTACAGGTTTGGGTACGACAAAGGTTTAGGGTGAGCGTACGTGTTAGGTTAAGGGTTAGTGTTAGCGTACAGGTTAGGATTAGGGGACGGGTTAGGTAAGGCTTCATGTAAGGGTTAAGTTTAAGGTTAGGGTTCGGGTTAGGGGACGGGGACGGTTTAGGGTACAGGTTAGGGTACAACAGCAGTTTAGTGTGAGCGTACATGTTAGGGTATGTGTAAGTGTTTGCGTACGGGTTAGGATTACGGGACGGGTTAGGGTAAGGCTTCGGGAAAGGGTTATGGTTATGGTTAGGGTTAGGGTTAGCGTTAGAGGACGGGGACAGTTTATGGTACAGGTGAGGCTATGACAACGGTTTAGGGTGAGCGTACGTGTTAGGGTACGGTTCAGTGTTAGCGTACGGGTTAGGAGTAGGGGACAGGTTAGGGGAAGGCTTCGGGTAAGGGTTAGGTTTAGGGTTAGGGTTAGGGGATGGGGACGGTTTAGGGTACAGTTTAGGGTACGACAACTGTTTAGGGTGAGCGTACGTGTTAGGGTACGGTTTAGGGTTAGCGTACGGGTTAGGATTAGGGGACGGGTTAGGGGAAGGCTTCGGGTAAGTGTTAGGATTAGGGTTAGGGCTAGGGTTAGGGGACGGGGACGGTTGAGTGTACAGGTTAGGGTACGACAACGGTTTAGGGTGAGCATACGTGTTAGGGTACGGGTTAGTGTTAACGTAAGTGTTAGGATTAGGGGACGGGTTAGGGTAAGGCTTCGGGTAAGTGTTATGATTAGGGTTAGGGTTAGGGTTAGTGGACGGGGACGGGGACAGTTTAGGGTACTGGTTAGAGCACGACAATGCCCTAGGGTGAGCGTACGTGTTAGGGTAATGGTTAATGTTAGCGTACGGGTTAGGATTAGGGGACGGGTTAAGGTAAGGCTTCGGGTAAGGGTTAGGGTTAGGGTTAGGGGACGGGGACGGGGACGGGGACGGTTTAGGGCACAGGTTAGGGTACGACAACTCTTTAGGGTAAGCATAAGTGTTAGGGTACGTGTTAGTGTTAGCGTAAGGTTTAGGATTAGGGGACGGGTTATGGTAAGGCTTCGGGTAGGGGTTAGGGTTAGGATCAAGGTTAGGGTTAGGGTTAGGGTTAGGGTTTGGAGATGGGGACGGTTTAGGGTACAGGTTAGGGTATGACAACGGTTTAGGGTGAGCGTACATGTTAGGGTACGGGTGAGAGTTAGCGTACGGGTTAGGATTAGGGGACGTGTTAGTGTAAGGCTTTGCGTAAGTGTTAGGGTTAGGGTTAGGGTTAGCGTTAGTGTTAGGGGATGGGGACGGTTTAGAGTACAGGTTAGAGTATGACAACGGTTTAGGGTGACGGTACGTGTTAGGTTAGGGTTAGTGTTAGCGTGCGGTTTAGGATTAGAGGACGGGTTTGGGTAAGGCTTCGGGTAAGGGTTAGGGTTAGGGTTAGGGTTAGGGTTAGGTGACGGGGACTGTTTAGGGTACAGGTTATGGTACGACAACGTTTTAGGGTGAGCGTATGTGTTAGGACACGGGTTAGTGTTAGCGTACGGTTTAGGATTAGGAGACGGGTTAGGGTAAGGCTTCGGGTAAGGGTTAGGGTTAGGGTTAGGGTTAGGGTTAGGGGACCGGGGCGGTTTAGGGTACGGGTTATGGTACGAAAATGGTTTAGGGTGAGCGTATGTGTTAGGGCATGGGTTAGTGTGAGCGTACGGGTTAGGATTAGGGGACGGGTTAGGGCAAGGGTTCTTGTAAGGGTTAGGGTTAGGTTTAGGGTTAGGGGACGGGGACGGTTTAGGGTACAGGTTAGTGTACGAAAATGGTTTAGGGTGAGCGTACGTGTTAGGGAATGAGTTAGTGTTAACGTACGGGTTAGGTTTAGTGGACGGGTTAGGGTAAGGCTTCGGGTAAGTGTTACGTTTAGGGTTAGGGTTAGGGTTAGGGGACGGGGACGGCTTAGGGTACAGGTTAGGGTACAACAACGTATTATGGTGAGCATACATGTTAGGTTACGTGTTAGTGTTAGCGTACGGGTTAGGATTATGGGAAGGATTAGGGTAAGGCTACAGGTAAGCGTTAGGGTTAGGGTTAGGGACAGGGTTAGGGTACTGGGACAGTTTAGGGTACAGGTTAGGGTACGACAACGGTTTAGGGTGAGCGTACGTGGTAGGGCAAGGTTTAGTGTTAGCGTACGGGTTAGGATTAGGGGACCGGTTAGGGTAAGGCTTCGGGTAAAATTTAGGTTTAGGGCTAGGGTTAGGTTTAGGGATAGGGGACGGGGGCGGTTTATGGTACAGGTTAAGATACGACAACGGTTTAGGGTGAGCATACGTTTTAGGGTACGGGTTAGTGTTAGCGTACAGTTTAGGATTAGGGGACGGGGTAGGGTAAGGCTTCGGGTAAGGGTTAGGGTTAGGGTTAGGGATAGGGTTAGTGTTAGGGGACGGGGACGTTTTAGGGTACAGGTTAGGGTATGACAAAGTTTTAGGCTGAGCGTACGTGGTAGGGTATGGGTTAGTGTTAGCGTACGGGTTAGGATTAGGGGACAGTTTAGGGTAAGGCTTCGGGTAAGGTTTAGGGTTAGGGTTAGGGTTAGGGTTAGGGTTAGGCGATGGGGACGGTTTAGGGTACAGGTTAGGTTACGACAAGGGTTTAGGGTGAACCTACGTGTTATGGTATGGGTTAGTGTTAGCGTATGGGTTAGGATCAGGAGATGGGTTACGTTAAGGCTTCGGGTAAGTGTTAGGGTTAGGTATGGCTTAGGGTTAGGGTTAGGGGACGGGGACGGTTTAGGGTACAGGTTAGGGTACGACAACGGTTTAGGGTGAGCATACGTGTTAGGGAACGGGTTAGTGTTAGGGTACGGGTTAGGATTAGGGGACGGTTTAGGGTAAGGCTTCAGGTAAGGGCTAGGGTTAGGGTTAGGGTTAGGGTTAGGGGACAGGGACGGTTTAGGGTACAGGTTAGGATTACGACAACGGTTTAGAGTGAGCCTACGTGTTAGGGTACGGGGTAGTGTTAGCGTACGGGTTAGGATTAGGGGACGGGTTAGGGTAAGGCTTCGGGTAAGGGTTCGGGTTAGGGTTAGGGTTAGCGTTAGGGTATGGGGAGGGTTTAGGGTAGAGGTTAGGGTACGACAACAGTTTAGGGTGAGTGTACGTGTTAGGGTACGGGTTAGTGTTAGCGTACAGGTTAGGATTAAGGGACGGGTTAGGTAAGGCTTCGGGTAAGGGTCAGGGTTAGGGTTAGGGGAAGGGGACGGTTTAGGGTACAGGTTAGGGTACGACAACGGATTAGGGTGAGCCTAAGTGTTAGGGTACGGGTTAGTGTTAGCGTAAGGGTTAGGATTAGGGGACGGGTTAGGGTAAGGCTTCGGGTAAGGGTTAGGGTTAGGGTTAGGGTTAGGGTTAGTTGACGGGGACGGGTACGGTTTAGGGTACAGGTTATGGCACGATAACGGTTTATGATGGACGTACGTGTTAGGGCACGGGTTAGTGTTAGCGTACGGGTTAGGATTAGGGGACGGGTTAGGGTAAGGCTTCGGTTAAGGGTTAGAGTTAGGGTTAGGGTTAGGGGACGGGGAAGGGAACGGAGAGGGTTTAGGGTACAGGTTAGGGTATGACAACGGTTTATGGTGATCGTACGTGTTAGGGCACGGGTTAGTGTTAGCGTACGGGTTAGGATTATGGGACGGGTTAGTGTAAGGCTTCGGGTAAAGGTTAGGTTGAGTGTTAGGGTTAGGGTTAAGGTTAGGGGAAGGGGACAGTTTAGGGTACAGGTTAGTGTAAGACAACTGTTTAGTGTGAGCATACGTGTTAGGGTACGGGTTAGAGTTAGCGTACGGGTTAGGATTAGGCGACGGGTTAGGGAAAGGCTTCGCGTAAGTGTTAGGTCTAGGGTTAGGGTTAGCGTTAGTGTTAGGGGACAGGGACGATTTAGGGTACAGGTTAGGGTACGACAACTGTTTAGGGTGAGCGTACATGTTAGGGTACGGGTTAGTGTTAGCATACGGGTTCAGATTAGGGGACGGGTTAGGGTAAGGCTTCGGGTAAGTGTTATTGTTAGGGTTAGGGTTACGGTTAGGGAACGGGGACGGTTTAGCGTACAGGTTAGTGTACGACAACGGTTTAGGGTGAGCGTATGTGTTAGGGTACGGGTTAGTGTTAGTGTACGGGTTAGGAAGAGGGGACGGGTTATGGTAAGGCTTCGGGTAGGGGTTAGGGTTAGGATCAGGGTTAGGGTTAGGGTTACGGTTAGGGTTAGGGGACGGGGACGGTTTAGGGTACAGGTTAGGGTACGACAATGATTTAGGTTGAGCGTACGTGTTAGGGTACAGGTTAGTGTAAGCATACGGGTTAGGATTAGGGGACGGTTTAGGGTAAGGCTTGGGTAAGGGTTAGTGTTAGGGTTAGGTTTAGGGTTAGGGTTAGGGTTAGAGTTAGGGTTAGGGGACGGGGACGGTTTAGGGTACAGGTTAGGGTACGACAACGCTTTAGGTTGAGCGTACGTGTTAGGGCATGGGTTAGTGTTAGCGTACAGATTACGATTAGGGGTCGGTTTAGGGTAAGTCTTTGGTAAGGGTTAGGGTTAGGGTTAGGGTTAGGGTTATGGTTAGCGTTAGGGTATGGGGACTGTTCAGGGTACAGGTTAGGGTAGGACAACAGTTTAGGGTGAGCGTACGTGTTAGGGTACGGGTTTGTGTTAGCGTACGGGTTAGGATTAGGGGACGGGTTAGGGTAAGGCCTCGTGTAAGGGTTAGGTTTAGGGTTATGGTTAGGGTTAGGGGACGGGGACGTTTTAGGGTACACGTTAGGGTACGACAACGGTTTAGGGTGAGCGTACGTGTTAGGGTATGGGTTACTGTTAGCGTACGGGTTAGGATTAGCGGACGGGTTAGGGTAAGGGTTAGGGTTAGGATTAGGGTTTGGGTTAGGGTTAGGGGACGGTTTAGGGTAAAGGTTAGGGTACGGCAACGGTTTAGGGTGAGCGTACATTTTAGGGTGTTTTAGTGTTATCGTACGGCTTAGGATTAGGGGACGCGTTAGTGTAAGGCTTCGGGTAAGGGTTAGGTTTAGGATTAGGGTTAGGGTTAGGGGACGGGACGCTTTAGGGTACAGGTTATGGTACGACAACGCTTTAGGGTGAGCGTACGTGTTAGGGCACGGGTTAGTGTTAGCCTACGTGTTAGGATTAGGGGACGGGTTAGTGTAAGGCTTCGGGTAAGGGTTAGGGTTAGGGTTAGGGTTAGGGTTAGGGGACGGGGACGGTTTAGGGTACAGGTTAGGGTACGAAAACGGTTTAGGGTGAGTGTACGTGTTAGGGTACGGGTTAGCATTAGGGAACGCTTTAGGGTAAGGCTTTGGGTAAGGGTTAGGTTTAGGGTTAGTGTTAGTGTTAGGGGATGGGGACGGTTTAGGGTACAGTTTAGGGTACGACAACGGTTTAGGGTGAGCGTACATGTTAGGGTACACGTTAGTGTTAGTGCACGGGTTAGGATTAGGGAACGGTTTAGGGTAAGGCTTCGGGTAAGGTTTAGGTTTAGGGTTAGTCTTAGGGTTAGGGGATGGGGACGGTTTAGTGTACAGGTTAGGGTACGACAACGGTTTAGGGTGAGCGTACGTGTTAGGGTACGGCTTAGTTTTAGCGTACAGGTTAGGATTAGGGGACGGGTTAGGGTAAGGCTTCGGGTAAGGGTTAGGGTTAGGGTGAGGGCTAGGGGATGGGGACGGTTTAGGGTACAGATTAGGGTATGACAACTCTTTACGGTGAGCGTATGTGTTAGGGTATGGGTTAGGGTTAGCGTAAGGGTTAGGATTAGGGGACGGGTTAGGGGAAGGCTTCGGGGAAGTGTTAGTGTTAGGGATAAGGGTAGGGGATGGGGACGGTTTACGGTACAGGTTAGGGTACGACAACGGTTTAGGGTGAACGTACGTGTTAGGGTTCGGGTTAGTGTTAGCGTACGGGTTAGGATTTGGGGACGGGTTAGGTTAAGGCTTCGGATAAGGGTTAGGGTTAAGGTTAAGGGACAGGGACGGTTAAGGGTACAGGTTAGGGTATGACAACAGTTTAGGGTGAGTGTACGTGGTAGGGTATGGAATAGTGTTAGCATACGGGTTAGGATAAGGGGATGTGTTAGTGTAAGGCTTCGCGTAAGGGTTACGGTTAGGGTTAGGGGACGGGGACGGGGAAGTTTTAGGGTACAGGTTAGCGTACGACAATGGTATAGGGTTAGCATACGTGTTAGGTTACGGGTTATTGTTAGCGTACGGGTTAGGATTAGGGGATGGGTTAGGAGAAGCCTTCGGTTAAGGGTTAGGGTAAGGGTTAGGGAACGGGGATGGTTTAGGTTACTGGTTAGGGTACGACAATGGTTTAGGGTGAGCGTACGTATTAGGGCACTGGTTACTGTTAGCGTACGGTTTAGGATTAGGGGACGGGCTACGTTAAGGCTTCGGGTTAGGGTTAGGGTTAGGGGACGGGGACGGTTTAGGGTACAGGTTAGTGTACGAAAACGGTTTAGGGTGAGCCTTCGTGTTAGGGTACGGGCTAGTGTTAGCGAACGGGATCGGATTAGGGTACAGGTTAGTGTAAGGCTTCGGGTAAGTTTTAGGTTTAGCGTTTTTGATAGGTTTAGGGGACGGGGACATTTTAGGGTACAGGTTAGGGTACGACAACGGATTAGGGTGAGCGTACATGTTAGGGTACGGGTTAGTGTTAGCGTACGGGTTAGGATTAGGGGACGAGTTAGTGTAAGTCTTCGGGTAAGTGTTAGGGTTAGGTTTAGTGTTAGGGGACATTGACGGGGATGGTTTAGGATACAGGTTAGGGTACGACAACGGTTTAGGGTGAGCATACGTGTTAGGGTACGGGTTAGTGTTAGTGTACGTGTTAGGATTAGGGGACGGGTTAGGGTAAGGCTTCGGGTAAGGGTTAGGGTTAGGGTTAGAGTTAGGGTTAGTGTTAGGGTTATGGGATGGGGATGGTTTAGGATACAGGTTAGGGTAGGACAGCGGTTTAGGGTGAGGGCACGTGTTAGGATATGGGTGAGTGTTAGCGTACGGGTTAGGATTAGGGGACGGGTTAGGGTAAGGCTTCTGGTAAGGGTTAGGGTTAGGGTTAGGGTTAGGGTTAGGGGACAGGGACTGTTTAGGATACAGGTTAGCGTACGACAACGGTTTAGGGTGAGCTTACATGTTAGGGTATGGTTTAGTGTTAGCATACTGGTTGGGATTACGGCACAGTTTAGGATAAGTCTTCGGGTAAGGGTTACGGTTAGGGTTATTGTTAGGTTTAGGGTTAGGTTTAGGGGATGGGGACGGTTTAGGGTACAGGTTATGGTACGACAACGGTTTAGGGTGAGCGTACGTGTTAGGGAACGGGTTAGTGTTAGCGTACGGGTTAGGATTATGGGACCGGTTAGGGTAAGGCTTCGGGTAATGGTTAGGGTTAGGGTTAGGGTTAGTGTACGGGGACGGTTTAGGGTACAGGTTGGGTTACGAAAACTGTTTAGGGTGAGCGTACGTGTTAGGGTACGGATTATTGTTAGCGTATGGATTAGGATTAGGGGACGGGTTATGGTAAGGCTCCGGGTAAGGGTTAGGTTTAGGATTAGGGGACGGGGACGGGGACGGGGACGGTTAGGGAACGACAACGGTTTAGGGTGAAGGTTCGTTTTAGGGTACGGGTTAGTGTTAGCTTACGGGTTAGGATTAGGGGACGGTATAGGGTCAGGCTTCGGTTAAGGGTTAGGGTTAGGGTTAGGGGACGGGGACGAGAACGGTGTAGGGTACAGGTTAGGGTACGACAAAGCTTTAGGGTGAGCGTACGTGTTAGTGTACTGTTTAGTGTTAGAGTATGGATTAGGATTAGGGGAAGGTTTAGGGTAAGGCTTCGGATAAGTTTTAGTGTTAGGGTTAGGGATAGGGTTAGGGTTAAGGGTCGGGGACGGTATAGGGTACAGGGTAGGGTATGACAACGGTTTAGGGTGAGCATACGTGTTAGGGTACGGCTTAGTTTTAGCGTACAGGTTAGGATTAGGGGACGGGTTAGGGTAAGGCTTCGGGTAAGGTTTAGGGTTAGGGTTAGGGTTAGGGGACGGGGACGGTTTAGGGTACAGGTTAGAGTACGACAACGGTTTAGGGTGAGCTACCTGTTAGGGTACGGGTTAGGGTTAGCGTACGGGTTAGGATTAGGGGACGGGTTAGGGTAAGGCTTCGGGTAAGGGTTAGGGTTAGGGTTAGGGTTAGGGAACGGGGACGGTTTGGGGTACAACTTAGGGTATGACAACAGTTTAGGGTGAGCGTACATGTTAGGGTACGGGTTAGTGTTAGCGTACAGGTTAGGATGAGGGGACGGGTTAGGGTAAGGCTTTGGGTAAGGGTTAGGGTTAGGGTTAGGGGACAGGGACAGGTACGGATTAGGGTACAGTTTAGGGTACAACAACGGTTGAGGGTGAGCGTACGTGTTAGGGTAAGTGTTAGTGTTAGCGTACGGGTTAGGATTAGGGGGCGTGTTAGGGTAAGGCTTCGGGTAACGGTTAGGGTTAGGGTAAGGTGACGGGGCGGTTTAGGGTACAGGTTAGGGTACGACAACGGTTTAGGTTGAGCGTACGTGTTAGGGTACGGGTTAGGGTTAGCGTACGGGTTACGATTAGGGGACGGGTTACGGGAAGGCTTCGGGTAAGTGTTAGGGTTAGGGTTAGGGCTAGAGTTAGGGGACGGGGACGGTTTAGGGTACAGGTTAGGGTACGACAATGGTTTAGGGTGAGCATACGTGTTAGGGTACGTGTTAGTGTTAGCGCACGTGTTAGGATTAGGGGACGGGTTAGGGTAAGGCTTTCGGTAACGCTTAGGGTTAGGGTTAGGGGATGGGGACGGGGACGGTTTAGGGTATAGGTTAGGGTACGACAACGGTTTAGGGTGAGCATACGTGTTAGGATACGGGTTAGTGTTTGCGTACGGTTAAGGATTAGGGGACGGGTTAGTGTAAGGCTTCGGGTAAGTGTTAGGGTTAGGGTTAGGGGACGGGGATGGGGAAGTTTTAGGGTACAGGTTAGGGTACGACAACAGTTTAGGGTGAGCGTACGTGTTAGGGCATGGGTTACTGTTAGAGTACGGGTTAGGATTAGGGGACGGGTTAGGGTAAGGCTTCGGGTAAGTGTTAGGGTTAGGGTTAGGGTTAGGGTTAGGGGATGGGGACGGTTTAGTGTACAGGTTAGGGTACGACAACGCTTTAGGGTGAGCGTACGTGTTAGGGTACGGGTTAGTGTTAGCGTACGGGTTAGGATTAGGGGACGGTTTAGCTTAAGGCTTCGGGTAAGTATTAGGGTTAGGGTTAGGGGACGGGGACGGGGACGGTTTAGGGTATAGGTTAGGGTACGACAACGGTTTAGGGTGAGCATACGTGTTAGGATACGGGTTAGTGTTAGCGTACGGTTAAGGATTAGGGGACGGGTTAGTGTAAGGCTTCAGGTAAGTGTTAGGGTTAGGGTTAGGGGACGGGGATGGGGAAGTTTTAGGGTACAGGTTAGGGTACGACAACTGTTTAGGGTGAGCGTACGTGTTAGGGTACGTGTTAGTGTTAGCGTACCGGTTAGGATTAGGGGACGGTTTAGGGTAAGGCTTCGGGTAAGTGTTAGGGTTAGGGTTAGGGTTACGGTTAGGGTTAGGGTACGGGGAAGATTTAGGGTACAGGTTTGTGTACGACAACTGTTTATGGTGAGCGTATGTGTTAGTGTACAGTTTAGTGTTAGCATATGGCTTAGGATTAGGGGACGGGTTAGGGTAAGGCTTCGGGTAAGGGTTAGGGTTAGGGTTAGGGTTAGGGTTAGGGTATGGGGACGGTTTAGGGTACAGGTTAGGATACGACAACTGTTTAGGTTGAGCGTACGTGTTAGGTTAAGGGTTAGTGTTAGCGTACGGGTTAGGATTAGGAGACGGGTTAGGGTAAGGCTTCGGGTAAGGGTTAGGGTTAGGGGACGGGGACGGTTAAGGGTACAGCTTAGGGTATGACAACGTTTTAGGGTGAGTGTAAGTGTTAGGGTACGGGTTAGTTTTAGCGTACGGGTTACGATTATTGGACGGGTTAGGGTAAGGCTTCGGGTAAGGGTTAGGTTTAGGGTTAGGGTTAGTGTTAGGGGACGGGGACGGTTTAGGGTATAGGTTAGGGTACGACAACTGTTTAGGTTGAGCGTATGTGTTAGGGTACGGGTTAGAGTTAGCGTATGGGTTATGATTAGGGGACGGGTTAGGGTAAGGCTTTGGGTAAGTGTTAGAGTTAGGGTTAGGGGACGGGGACGGTTTAGGGTACAGTTTAGGGTATAACCACGGTTTAGGGTGAGCGTACGTGTTAGGGTACGGGTTATTGTTAGCGTACGGGTTAGGATTAGGGGACGGGTTAGGGTAAGGCTTCGGGTAAGGGTTAGGGTTAGGGTTAGGGGACGGGTACGGTTTAGTGTTCAGGTTAGGGTACGACAACGGTTTAGGGTGAGAGTACGGGTTAGTGTTAGCGTACGGGTTAGGATTATGGGAGGGATTAGGGAAAAGCTTTGGGTAAGGGTTAGAGTTAGGGTTAGGGTTAGGGCACGGGGACAGTTTAGGATACGAAAACAGTTTAGGGTGAGCGTACGTGTTAGGGCAAGTTTTAGTGTTAGCGTACGGGTTAGGATTAGGGGACGGGTTAGGGTAAGGCTTCGCGTAAGTGTTAGGCTTAGGGTTAGGGTTAGGGTTAGGGTTGGGGACGGGGACGGTTTAGGGTACAGGTTAGGGTACAACAACGGTTTAGGGTGAGCGTAAGTGTTAGCGTACGGTTTAGTGTTAGCGTACGGGTTAGGATTAGGGGATGGGTTAGGGTAAGGCTTCGGTTAAGGGTTAGGGTTAAGGTTAGGGTTGGGGGACGGGGATGGTTTAGGGTACACGTTAGGTTACGACAACGGTTTAGGGTGAGTGTACGTGTTAGGGTACGGGTTAGTGTTAGCGTACGGGTTAGGATTAGGGGACGGGTTAGGGTAAGGCTTCGTGTAAGGGTTAGGTTTAGGGTTATGGTTAGGGTTAGGGGACGGTTACGGTTTAGTGTTTAGGTTAGGGTACGACAATGGTTTAGGGTGAGCGTACGTGTTAGGGTATGGATTAGTGTTAGTATACGGGCTAGGAATAGGGGACGGGTTAGGGTAAGGCTCCGGGTAAGGGTTAGGGTTAGGGTTAGGGTGAGGGGACGGTGACGGTTTAGGGTACAGGTTAGTGTTCGCCAATGATTTAGGGTGAGCGTACGTGTTAGGGTACGGCTTAGTGTTAGCGTACGGGTTAGGATTAGGGGACGGGTTAGGTTAAGGCTTCGGGTAAGTGTTAGGTTTAGGGTTAGGGTTAGGGGACGGGGACGTTGACGGGGACGGTTTAGGGTATACGTTAGGGTCCGACAACGGTTTAGGGTGAGCATACGTGTTAGGGTACGGGCTAGTGTTAGCGTACCGGTTAGGATTATGGGACGGTTTAGGGTAAGGCTTCGAGTAAGTTTTAGGGTTAGGGTTAGGGTTACGGTTAGGGTTAGGGTACGGGGAAGGTTTAGGGTACAGGTTTGTGTACGACAACGGTTTAGGGTGAGCGTATGTGTTAGTGTACAGTTTAGTGTTAGCGTACGGGTTAGGATTAGGGGACGGGTTAGGGTAAGGCTTCGGGTAAGGGTTAGGGTTAGGGTTAGAGTTAGGGTTAGTGTTAGGGTTATGGGATGGGGATGGTTTAGGATACAGGTTAGGGTAGGACAGCGGTTTAGGGTGAGGGCACGTGTTAGGATATGGGTGAGTGTTAGCGTACGGGTTAGGATTAGGGGACGGGTTAGGGTAAGGCTTCTGGTAAGGGTTAGGGTTAGGGTTAGGGTTAGGGTTAGGGGACAGGGACTGTTTAGGATACAGGTTAACGTACGACAACGGTTTAGGGTGAGCTTACATGTTAGGGTACGGTTTAGTGTTAGCATACTTGTTGGGATTACGGCACGGTTTAGGATAAGGCTTCGGGTAAGGGTTACGGTTAGGGTTATGGTTAGGTTTAGGGTTAGGTTTAGGGGATGGGGACGGTTTAGGGTACAGGTTAGGGTACGACAACGGTTTAAGGTGTGATTACATATTAGGGTATGGGTTAGGGTTAGCGTACGGGTTAGGATTAGGGGACGGTTTAGGGGAAGGCTTCTGGTACGTGTTAGGGTTAGGGTTAGGGGACGGGGACGGTTTAGGGTACAGGTAAGGGTACAACAACGGTTAAGGGTGAGCGTACCTGTTAGGGTACGGGTCAGAGTTATCGTACAGGTTAAGATTAGGGGACGGGTTAGGGTAAGGCTTCGGGTAAGGGTTAGGGTTAGGGTTAGGGTTAGGGGACGGGGACGGTTTAGGGTACAGGTTAGCGTACAACAACGGTTTAGGGTGAGCGTAAATATTAGGGCACGGGTTAGTGTTAGCGTACGGTTTCGGATTACTGGACGGGTTAGGTTAAGGCTTCGGGTAAGGGCTGGGTTAGGGTTAGGGTTAGGGGACGGGGACGGTTTAGGGTACAGGTTAGGGTATGACAAAGTTTTAGGGTGAGCATACGTGTTAGGGCACGGGTTAGTGTTAGCGTATGGGTTAGGAATAGTGGACAGGTTAGGGTAAGTCTTCGGGTAAGGGTTAGGTTTACGGTTAGGGTTAGGGTTAGGGTTAGGGGATGGGGATGCTTTAGCGTACAGGTTAGGGTACGACAAGGGTTTAGGGTGAGCGTACGTGTTAGGGTAGAGGTTAGTGTTAGCGTACGGGTTAGGATTAGGGGACGGGTTAGGGTAAGGCTTCGGGTAAGGGTTAGGGTTAGGGGTCGGGGATGGTTTACGGTACAGGTTAGGGTACGACAACGATTTAGGGTGAGCATACGTGTTAGGGTACGGGTTAGTGTTAGCGTACGGGTTAGGATTAGGGGACGGGTTAGGGTAGGGTTTCGCGTAAGGGTTAGGTTTAGTGTTATGGTTAGGGTTAGGGTTAGGGGACGGGGACGGCTTAGGGTACAGGTTAGGGTATGACAACGGTTTAGGGTGAGCGTACGTGTTAGGGTACAGTTTAGTGTTAGCGTATGGGTTAGGATTAGGGGACGGGTTAGGGTAAGGCTTCGGGTAAGGGTTAGGGTTAGGGTTAGGGTTAGGGTTAATGTTTGGGTTAGGGGATGGGGACGGTTTAGGGTACAGGTTAGGTTACGACAATGGTTTAGGGTGAACGTAAGTGTTAGGGTATGGGTTAGTGTTAGCTTACGGGTTAGGATTAGGGGATAGGTTAGGGTAAGGCTTCGGGTAAGGGTTAGGGTTAGTTATGGGTTAGGGTTAGAGTTAGGGGTCGGGGACCGTTTAGGGTACAGGTTAGTGTACGACAACGGTTTAGTTTGAGTGTACGAGTTAGGGTACGGGTTAGTGTTAGTGTACGGCTTAGGATTAGGGGACGGTTTAGGGTAAGGCTTCGGGTAATGGTTAGGGTTAGGGTTAGGGTTAACGTTAGGGTTAGGGGACGGGGACGTTTTAGGGTACAGGTTAACGTACATCAACGGTTTAGGGTGAGCGTACATGTTAGGGCACGGGTTAGTGTTAGCGTACGGGTTAGGATTAGAGGACGGGTTAGGGTAAGGTTTCGGGTAAGGTTTAAGATTAGGGTTAGGGGACGGGGACGTTTTAGGGTACAGGTTAGGGTATGACAACGTTTTAGGGTGAGAGTATGTGTTAGGGTACAGGTTAGTGTTAGCATACGGGTTAGGATTAGTGGATGGGTTAGGGTAAGGCTTCGGTTATGGGTTAGGTTTAGGGTTAGGGTTAGGGTTAGGGTTAGGTGACGGGGACGTTTTAGGGTACAGGTTAGGGTACGACAACGGTTTAGGGTGAGTGTACGTGTTAGGGTATGGCTTAGGGTTAGCGTACGAGTTAGGTTTAGGGGACGGGTTAGGGTAAGTCTTCGGGTAAGGGTTAGGGTTAGGGTTAGTGTTAGGGTTAGGGGACGGGACCGGTTTAGGGTACAGGTTAGGGTACGACAACGGTTTAAAGTGAACGTATGTGTTAGGGTACGGGTTAGTGTTAGCATACGGGTTAGGATTAGGGGACGGGTTGGGGTAAGGCTTCGGGTAAGGTTTAGGGTTAGGTTTAGGATTAGGGTTAAGGTTTGGGTTAGGGGATGGGGACGGTTTAGGGTATAGGTCAGGTTATGACAATGGTTTAGTGTGAACGTAAGTGTTAGGGTACGGGTTAGTGTTAGCGTACGGGTTAGGATTAAGGGACGGGTTAGGGTAAAGTTTCGGGTAAGGGTTAGGGTTAGTTATGGGTTAGGGTTAGAGTTAGGGGACGGGGACGGTTTAGGGTACAGGTTAGTGTATGACAACAGTTTAGGGTGATTGAACGTGTTAGGGTACGGGTTAGTGTTAGTGTACGGGTTAGGATTAGGGGACGGTTTAGGGTAAGGCTTCGGGTAAGGGTTAGGGCTAGGGTTAGGGGACGGGGACAGTTTAGGGTACAGGTTAGGGTACGACAAATATTTAGGGTGAGCGTACATGTTAGCATACAGTTTAGTGTTAGCGTACGTGTTAGGATTAGGGGACGGTTTACGGTAAGGCTTCGGGTAAGGGTTAGGGTTAGGGTTAGGGTTAGGGGATGGGGACGCGTTAGGGTACAGGTTAGGGTACGACAACGTTTTAGGGTGAGCGTACGTGTTATGGCACGGGTTAGTGTTAGCGTACGGGTTAGGATTATGGACGGGTTAGGGTAAGTCTTCGGGTAAGGGATAGGTTTAGGGTTAGGGTTAGGGTTAGGGTTAGGGGACAGGGACGCTTTAGGGTAGAGGTTAGGGTACGACAAGGGTTTAGGGTGAGCGTACGTGTTAGGGTACATGTTAGTGTTAGCGTACGGGTTAGGATTAGGGGACGTGTTAGGGTAAGGCTTCAGGTAAGGGTTAGGTTTAGTGTTATGGTTAGGGTTAGGGTTAGGGGACAGGGACGGTTTAGGGTACAGGTTAGGGTACGACAACGGTTTAGGGTGAGCGTACGTGTTAGGGTACAGTTTAGTGTTAGCGTATGGGTTAGGATTAGGGGACGGGTTAGGGTAAGGCTTCGGGTAAGGGTTAGGGTTACGGTTAGGGTTAGGTTTAGGATTAGGGGAGGGGGACGGTTTAGAATACAGGTTAGTGTACGACAACGTTTTAGGGTGAGGGTACGTGTTAGGGCACGGGTTAGTGTTAGCGTACGGTTTAGGATTAGTGGATGGTTTAGTGTAAGGCTTCGGGTAAGGGTTAGGGTAAGGGTTAGGGTTAGGGTTAGGGGACGGGGACGGGGACGGTTTAGGGTACAGGTTAGTGTACGACAACGGTTTAGGTTGAGCATACGTGATAGGGCACAGTTTAGTGTTAGCGTACGGGTTAGGATTAGGGGACGGTTTAGTGTAAGGCTTCGGGTAAGGGTTAGGGTTAGGGTTAGGGTTAGGGGTTCGGGGACGATTGAGTGTACAGGTTAGGGTACGACAACGGTTTAGGTTGAGCGTACGTTTTAGGGCAAGGGTTAGTGTTAGCGTACGGGTTAGGATTAGGGGACGGGTTAGGGTAAGGCTTCGGGTAAGGGGTAGGGTTAGGGTTAGGGTTAGGGTTACGGTTATTGTACGGGGACGGTTTAGGGTACAGGTTAGTGTACGACAACGGTTTAGGTTGAGCGTACGTTTTAGGGCAAGGGTTAGTGTTAGCGTACGGGTTAGGATTAGGGGACGGGTTAGGGTAAGGCTTCGGATAAGGGTTAGGTTTAGGGTTAGGGTTAGGGTTAGGGGACGGGGATGGTTTAGGGTACGGGTTAGTTTACGACAACGGTTTAGGGTGAGCGTATGTGTTAGGGTACGGGTTAGTGTTAGCGTACGGGTTAGGATTATGGGACAGGTTAGGTTAAGACTTCTGGTAAGGGTTGTTGTTAGGGTTAGGGTTAGGGGACGGGGATGGTTTAGGGTACAGGTTAGGGTACGACAACGGTTTAGGGTGAGCATACGTGATAGGGCATAGTATAGTGTTAGCGTACGGGTTAGCATTAGGGGACGGGTTAGGGTAAGGCTTCGGGTAAGGGTTAGGGTTAGGGTTAGCGGACGGGGATGGTTTAGGGTCCAGGTTAGTGTATGCCAACGTTTTAGGGTGAGTGTACGTGTTAGAGTACGGGTTAGTGTTAGCGTACGGGTTAGGATTAGTGGACGGGTTAGCGTAAGGCTTCGGGTAAGGGTTAGGTTTAGGGTTAGTTTTAGTGCACTGGGACGGTTTAGGGTACAGATTAGGGTACGATAAAGTTTTAGGGTGAGCGTACGTGTTACGGTACAGGTTAGTGTTAGCGTACGGGTTAGGATTAGGGGACGGGTTAGGTTAAGGCTTCGGGTAAGGGTTAGGGTTAGGGTTAGGGTTAGGGTTAGGGGACGGGGACGGGGCGGGGACGGTATAGGGTAGAGGTTAAGGTACGACAATGGTTTAGGGTGAGCGTACGTGTTATGTTACAGGTTAGTGTTAGCGTACATGTTAGGATTAGGGGACGGGTTAGGGTAAGACTTCGGGGAAGGGTTATTGTTAGGGTTAGGGTTAGGGGACAGGGACGGTTTAGGGTACAGGTTAGGGTACGACAAAGGTTTATGGTGGGCGTACATGTTAGCGTACAGGTTAGTGTTAGCTTACGGGTTAGGATTAGGGGACGGTTTAGGGTAAGGCTTCAGGTAAGGGTTAGGGTTAGGATTAGGGTTAGGTTTAGGGTTAGGATTAGGGTTAGGGTTAGGGTTAGGATTAGGGGACGGGGATGGTTTAGAGTACAGGTTAGGGTACGACAACGTTTTGGGGTGAGCGTACGTGTTAGGGCACGGGTTATTGTTAGCGTACGGGTTAGGATTAGGGGACGGTTTAGGGTAAGGCTTCGGGTAAGTGTTAGGGTAAGGGTTAGTGTTAGGGTTAGGGTTAGGGTATGGGGACGGTTTAGGGTACAGGTTAGTGTACGACAAAGGTTTAGCGTGAGCATACATGATAGGGCACAGTTTAGTGTTAGCGTACGGGTTAGGATTAGGTGACGGGGTAGTGGAAGGGTTCGGGTAAGGGTTAGGGTTAGGGTTAGGGTTAGGGGTCGGGGACGGTTTAGGGTACAGTTTAGGGTACGAGAACGGTTTAAGGTGAGCGTACGTGTTAGGGTACGGGTTAGTGTTAGTGTACGGGCTAGGATTAGGGGACGGGTTAGGGTAAGGCTTCGCGTAAGTGTTAGGTTTAGGGTTAGGGTTAGGGTTAAGGTTAGGGTTAGGGGATGGGGACGGTTTCGGGTACAGTTTAGTTTACGAAAATGGTTTAGGGTGAACGTACATGTTAGGGTATGCGTTAGTGTTAGCGTACGGGTTAGGATTAGGGGATGGGTTAGGGTAAGGCTTCGGTTAAGGGTTAGTGTTAGGTATGGGTTAGGGTTAGGGTTAGGAGACGGGGACGATTTAGGGTATAGGTTAGGGTACGACAACGCTTTAGGGTGAGCGTGCGTGTTAGGGTATGGGTTAGTGTTAGCCTACGGGTTAGGATTAGAGTACGGTTTAAGGTAAGGCTTCGGGTAAGGGTTAGGGTTAGGGTTAGGGGACGGGGACGGTTTAGGGTACAGGTTAGGTTTACGACAACGGTTTAGGATGAGCGTACGTGTTAGGGTATGGGTAAGTGTTAGCGTACGGGTTAGGATTATGGGACGGGTTAGGTTAAGACTTCTGGTAAGGGTTATTGTTAGGGCTGGGGTTAGGGGACGGGGACGGTTTAGGGTACAGGTTAGGGTACGACAACGGTTTAGGGTGAGCGTACGTGTTAGGGTACGCGTTAGTGTTAGCGTACGGATTAGGATTAGGGGACGGGTTAGGGTAAGGCTTCGGGTAAGGGTTAGGGTTAGGGTTAGGGGATGGGAAAGGTTTAGGTTACAGATTAGTGTATGACAACGTTTTAGTGTGAGTGTACGTTTTAGAGTACGGGTTAGTGTTAGCGTACGGGTTAGGATTAGTGGACGGGTTAGGGTAAGGCTTTGGGTAAGGGTTAGGTTTAGGGTTCGGGTTAGGGTTAGGGTTAGGGAATGGGGACGGTTGAGGGTACAGGTTAGGGTATGAGAAGGGTTTAGGGTGAGCGTAAGTGTTAGGGTACAGGTTAGTGTTAGCGTTCGGGTTAGGATTAGGGGACGGGTTAGTGTAAGGCTTCGGGTAAGGGTTAGGGTTAGGGTTGGGTTATGGTTAGGGTTAGGGGACGGGGACGGTTTAGGGTACAGCTTAGGGTACGACAACGGTTTAGAGTGAGCATATGTTTTAGGGTGCGGGTTAGTGTTAGCATACGGGTTAGGATTAGGGTATGGGTTAGGGTAAGGCTTCGGGTAAGGCTTGGGGTTAGAGTTAGGGTTAAGGTTAGGGTTAGGCGACGGGGACGGTTTAGGGTACAGGTTAGGGTACGACAACGGTTTAGGTTGAGCCTTCGTGTTAGGGTACGGGTTAGTGTTAGCGTACGGGATAGGATTATGGGACGGGTTAGGGTAAGGCTTCGGGTAAGGTTTACGGTTAGGGTTAGGGTTAGGGTTAGGGTTAGGGTTAGGGGATGGGGACTGTTTAGTGTAGAGGTTAGTGTACGACATAGGTTTAGGGTGAGCATACGTGTTAGGGTACGGGTTAGTGTTATCGTACGGGTTAGGATTAGGGGACGGGATAGGGTAAGGCTTCAGGTAAGGGTTAGGGTTAGGGTTAGGGTTAGGGTTAGGGTTAGGGTTAGGGGACTGGGACCGTTTATGGTACATGTTAGGGTACGACAACGGTTTAGGGTGAGCGTATGTTTTAGGGTACGGTTTAGTGTTAGCGTACGGGTTAGGATTATGGGACGGGTTAGGGTAAGGCTTCGGGTAAGGGGCAGGGTTAGGGTTAGGGTTAGGGTTACGGTTATTGTACGGGGACGGTTTAGGGTACAGGTTAGTGTACGACAACGGTTTAGGTTGAGCGTACGTTTTAGGGCAAGGGTTAGTGTTAGCGTACGGGTTAGGATTATGGGACGGGTTAGGTTAAGACTTCTGGTAAGGGTTATTGTTAGGGTTAGGGTTAGGGGACGGGGACGGTTTAGGGTACAGGTTAGGGTACGACAACGGTTTAGGGTGAGCGTACATGTTAGCGTACAGGTTAGTGTTAGCGTACGGGTTAGGATTAAGGGACGGTTTAGGGTAAGGTTTCGGGTAAGGTTTAGGGTTAGGGTTAGGGTTAGGATTAGGGGACGGGGACGGTTTAGAGTTCAGGTCAGGTTACGACAACGTTTTAGGGTGAGCGTTCGTGTTAGGGCACGGGTTAGTGTTAGCGTACCGGTTAGGATTAGGGGACGGTTTAGGGTAAGCCTTCTGGTAAGGGTTAGGGTAAGGGTTAGGGTTAGGGTTAGGGTTAGGGGACGGGGACGGTTTAGGGTACAAGTTAGTGTACAACAACGGTTTAGGGTGAGCATACGTGATAGGGCATAGTATAGTGTTAGCGTACGGGTTAGCATTAGGGGATGGGTTAGTGTAAGGCTTCGGGTAAGGGTTAGGGTTAGGGGTCAGGGACGGTTTAGGGTACAGTTTAGGGTACGACGACGGTTTAGCGTGAGCGTACATGTTACGGTACAGGTTAGTGTTAGCGTACGAGTTAGGATTAGGGGACGGGTTAGGGTAAGGCTTTGGGTTAGGGTTAGGGTTAGTGTTAGAGTTAGGGATAGGGGACAGGTACGGTTTAGGGTACAGGTTAGGGTACGACAACGGTTTAAGTTGCGCATACGTGTTAGGGTACGGGTTAATGTTAGCGTACGGGTTAGGATTAGGGGACGGTGAGAGTAAGGCGTCGGGTAAGGGTTAGGGTTAGGGGTAGGGTTAGGGTTAAGGTTAGGGTTAGGGGATGGGGATGGTTTAGGGTACAGTTTAGGTTACGACAATGGTTTAGGTTGAACATATGTGTTAGGGACCGGGTAGTGTTACCATACGGGTTAGGATTAGGGGATGGGTTAGGGTAAGGCTTTGGGTAAGGGTTAGTGTTAGGTATGGGTTAGGGTTAGGGTTAGGGGACGGGGACGGTTTAGGGTACAGGTTAGTGTACAACAACGCTTTAGGGTGAGCGTACGTGTTAGCGCACGGGTTAGTGTTAGCGTACCGGTTAGGATTAGGGGACGGTTTAGGGTAAGCCTTCTGGTAAGGGTTAGGCTAAGGGTTAGGGTTAGGGTTAGGGTTAGGGGACGGGGACGGTTTAGGGTACAAGTTAGTGTACGACCACGGTTTAGGGTGAGCATACGTGATAGGGCATAGTTTAGTGTTAGCGTACGGGTCAGGATTTGGGGACGGGTTAGTGTAAGGCTTCGGGTAAGGGTTAGGGTTATGGTTAGGGTTAGGGGTCGGGGACGGTTTAGGGAACAGTTTAGGGTACGACGACGGTTTAGTGTGAGCGTACATGTTAGGGTACGGGTTAGTGTTAGCGTACGAGTTAGGATTAGGGGACGGGTTAGGGTAAGGCTTCGGGTTAGGGTTAGGGTTAGGGTACCGGTACGGTTTAGGGTACATGTTAGGGTACAACAACGTTTTAAGTTGCGCGTACGTGTTAGGGTATGGGTTAGTGTTAGTGTACGGGTTAGGATTAGGGGACGGGTGAGAGTAAGGCTTCGGGTAAGGGTTAGGGTTAGGGGTAGGGTTAGGGTTAAGGTTAGGGTTAGGGGATGGGGATGGTTTAGGGTACAGTTTAGTTTACGACAATGGTTTAGGTTGAACGTACGTGTTAGGGTACGGGTTAGTGTTACCGTACGGGTTAGGATTAGGGGTGGGTTAGGGTAAGGCGTCGGGTAAGGGTTAGTGTTAGGTATGGGTTAGGGTTAGGGTTAGGGGACGGGGACGGTTTAGGGTACAGGTTAGGGTACAACAACGCTTTAGGGTGAGCGTACGTGTTAGGGTACGGGTTAGTGTTAGCGTACGGGTTAGGATTAGAGGACGGTTTAGGTTAAGGCTTCGGGTAAATGTTAGGGTTAGGGTTAGGGTTAGGGTTAGGGGAAGGGGACGGTTTAGGGTACAGGTTAGAGTTACGACAACGGTTTAGGATGAGCATACGTTTTGGGGTACGGGAAACAGTTAGTGTACGGGTAAGGCTTCGGGTAAGGGTTAGTGTTAGGGTTAGGGGACAGGGAAGGGGACGGGGACGGTTTAGTGTACAGGTTAGGGTACGACAACAGTTCAGGGTGAGCGTACTTGTTAGGGTATGTTTTAGTGTTAGCTTATGGATTAGGATTAAGGGATGGTTTAGAGTAAGGCTTCGGTTAAGGGTTAGGTTAAGGGTTAGGGGACGGGGACGGTTTAGGGTACAGGTTAGTGTTCGATAACGTTTCAGTGTGAGCGTACGTGTTAGGGTACAGCTTAGTGTTAGCGTACGGGTTAGGATTAATGGACGGGTTAGGGTAAGGCTTCGGGTAAGCGTTAGGGTTAAGTTTAAGGTTAGGAGACGGAGACGGTTTAGGGTACAAGTTAGGGTGTGACCACGGTTTAGGGTGAGTGTACGTGTTAGGGTATGGGTTAGGGTTAGCATACGGTTTAGGTTTAGGGGATGGGTTAGGGGAAGGCTTCAGGTAAGGGTTAGGGTTAGGGTTAGGGTTAGGGGACGGGGACCGGTACGGATTAGGGTACAGGTTAGGGTACGACAACGGTTTAGGGTGAGCGTACATGTTAGGGTAAGGGTTAGTGTTAGCGTAAGGGTTAGGATTAGGGTACGGGTTAGGGTAAGGCTTCGTGTAAGGTTTAGGGTTAGGGTTAGGGTTAGAGGACAGGGTGGTTTAGGGTACAGGTTAGGGTACGACAACGGTTTAGGGTGAGCGTATGTGTTAGGGTACGGGTTAGGGTTAGCGTACGGGTTAGGATTAGGGGACGGGTTAGGGGAAGGCTTCGGGTAAGTGTTAGGTTTAGGGTTAGGGCTAGGGTTAGGGGACGGGGACGGTTTAGGGTACAGGTTAGGGTACGACAACGGTTTACGGTGAGCATACGTGTTAGGGTATGGTTTAGTGTTAGCGTACACGTTAGGATTAGCGGACGGGTTAGGGTAAGGCTTTGGGTAAGGCTTAGGGTAAGGGTTAGGGTTAGCGTTGGGGGCTGGGGACTGTTTAGGGTACAGGATAGGGTATGACAACGCTTTAGGCTGAGGTTACGTGTTAGGGCACGGGTTACTGTTAGAGTACGTGTTAGGATTAGGGGACGGGTTAGGGTCAGGCTTCGGGTAAGTGTTAGGGTTAGGGTTAGGGTTAGGGGACGGGGACGGGGACGGGGACGGTTTAGGGTACAGGTTAGTGTACGACAAAGGTTTAGGGTGAGCGTACATGTTAGGGTAACGGTTAGTGTTAGCATACGGGTTAGGATTAGGGGACGGTTTAAGGTAAGGCTTCAGGTAAGGGTTAGGGTTAAGGTTAGGGTTAGGGTTAGGGGATGGGGACGGTTTAGGGTACAGGTTAGGGTACAACAATGGGTTAGTGTGAGCGTACGTGTTAGGGTACGGTTTAGTGTTAGCGTATGGCTTAGGATTACGGGACGGGTTAGGGTAAGGATTTGGGAAAGGGTTAGGGTTAGGGTTAGGGTTAGGGTTAGGGTTAGGGGACGGAGAAGGGGAAGGTTTAGGGTACAGGTTTGGGTACGACAAAGGTTTAGGGTGAGCGTACGTGTTAGGTTAAGGGTTAGTGTTAGCGTACAGGTTAGGATTAGGGGACGGGTTAGGTAAGGCTTCATGTAAGGGTTAAGTTTAAGGTTAGGGTTCGGGTTAGGGGACGGGGACGGTTTAGGGTACAGGTTAGGGTACAACAGCAGTTTAGTGTGAGCGTACATGTTAGGGTATGTGTAAGTGTTTGCGTACGGGTTAGGATTACGGGACGGGTTAGGGTAAGGCTTCGGGAAAGGGTTATGGTTATGGTTAGGGTTAGGGTTAGCGTTAGAGGACGGGGACAGTTTATGGTACAGGTGAGGCTATGACAACGGTTTAGGGTGAGCGTACGTGTTAGGGTACGGTTCAGTGTTAGCGTACGGGTTAGGAGTAGGGGACAGGTTAGGGGAAGGCTTCGGGTAAGGGTTAGGTTTAGGGTTAGGGTTAGGGGATGGGGACGGTTTAGGGTACAGTTTAGGGTACGACAACTGTTTAGGGTGAGCGTACGTGTTAGGGTACGGTTTAGGGTTAGCGTACGGGTTAGGATTAGGGGACGGGTTAGGGGAAGGCTTCGGGTAAGTGTTAGGATTAGGGTTAGGGCTAGGGTTAGGGGACGGGGACGGTTGAGTGTACAGGTTAGGGTACGACAACGGTTTAGGGTGAGCATACGTGTTAGGGTACGGGTTAGTGTTAACGTAAGTGTTAGGATTAGGGGACGGGTTAGGGTAAGGCTTCGGGTAAGTGTTATGATTAGGGTTAGGGTTAGGGTTAGTGGACGGGGACGGGGACGGTTTAGGGTACTGGTTAGAGCACGACAATGCCCTAGGGTGAGCGTACGTGTTAGGGTAATGGTTAATGTTAGCGTACGGGTTAGGATTAGGGGACGGGTTAAGGTAAGGCTTCGGGTAAGGGTTAGGGTTAGGGTTAGGGGACGGGGACGGGGACGGGGACGGTTTAGGGCACAGGTTAGGGTACGACAACTCTTTAGGGTAAGCATAAGTGTTAGGGTACGTGTTAGTGTTAGCGTAAGGTTTAGGATTAGGGGACGGGTTATGGTAAGGCTTCGGGTAGGGGTTAGGGTTAGGATCAAGGTTAGGGTTAGGGTTAGGGTTAGGGTTTGGAGATGGGGACGGTTTAGGGTACAGGTTAGGGTATGACAACGGTTTAGGGTGAGCGTACATGTTAGGGTACGGGTGAGAGTTAGCGTACGGGTTAGGATTAGGGGACGTGTTAGTGTAAGGCTTTGCGTAAGTGTTAGGGTTAGGGTTAGGGTTAGCGTTAGTGTTAGGGGATGGGGACGGTTTAGAGTACAGGTTAGAGTATGACAACGGTTTAGGGTGACGGTACGTGTTAGGTTAGGGTTAGTGTTAGCGTGCGGTTTAGGATTAGAGGACGGGTTTGGGTAAGGCTTCGGGTAAGGGTTAGGGTTAGGGTTAGGGTTAGGGTTAGGGGACGGGGACGGGGACGGTTTAGGGTACAGGTTAGTGTACGACAACGGTTTAGGTTGAGCATACGTGATAGGGCACAGTTTAGTGTTAGCGTACGGGTTAGGATTAGGGGACGGTTTAGTGTAAGGCTTCGGGTAAGGGTTAGGGTTAGGGTTAGGGTTAGGGGTTCGGGGACGATTGAGTGTACAGGTTAGGGTACGACAACGGTTTAGGTTGAGCGTACGTTTTAGGGCAAGGGTTAGTGTTAGCGTACGGGTTAGGATTAGGGGACGGGTTAGGGTAAGGCTTCGGGTAAGGGGTAGGGTTAGGGTTAGGGTTAGGGTTACGGTTATTGTACGGGGACGGTTTAGGGTACAGGTTAGTGTACGACAACGGTTTAGGTTGAGCGTACGTTTTAGGGCAAGGGTTAGTGTTAGCGTACGGGTTAGGATTAGGGGACGGGTTAGGGTAAGGCTTCGGATAAGGGTTAGGTTTAGGGTTAGGGTTAGGGTTAGGGGACGGGGATGGTTTAGGGTACGGGTTAGTTTACGACAACGGTTTAGGGTGAGCGTATGTGTTAGGGTACGGGTTAGTGTTAGCGTACGGGTTAGGATTATGGGACAGGTTAGGTTAAGACTTCTGGTAAGGGTTGTTGTTAGGGTTAGGGTTAGGGGACGGGGATGGTTTAGGGTACAGGTTAGGGTACGACAACGGTTTAGGGTGAGCATACGTGATAGGGCATAGTATAGTGTTAGCGTACGGGTTAGCATTAGGGGACGGGTTAGGGTAAGGCTTCGGGTAAGGGTTAGGGTTAGGGTTAGCGGACGGGGATGGTTTAGGGTCCAGGTTAGTGTATGCCAACGTTTTAGGGTGAGTGTACGTGTTAGAGTACGGGTTAGTGTTAGCGTACGGGTTAGGATTAGTGGACGGGTTAGCGTAAGGCTTCGGGTAAGGGTTAGGTTTAGGGTTAGTTTTAGTGCACTGGGACGGTTTAGGGTACAGATTAGGGTACGATAAAGTTTTAGGGTGAGCGTACGTGTTACGGTACAGGTTAGTGTTAGCGTACGGGTTAGGATTAGGGGACGGGTTAGGTTAAGGCTTCGGGTAAGGGTTAGGGTTAGGGTTAGGGTTAGGGTTAGGGGACGGGGACGGGGCGGGGACGGTATAGGGTAGAGGTTAAGGTACGACAATGGTTTAGGGTGAGCGTACGTGTTATGTTACAGGTTAGTGTTAGCGTACATGTTAGGATTAGGGGACGGGTTAGGGTAAGACTTCGGGGAAGGGTTATTGTTAGGGTTAGGGTTAGGGGACAGGGACGGTTTAGGGTACAGGTTAGGGTACGACAAAGGTTTATGGTGGGCGTACATGTTAGCGTACAGGTTAGTGTTAGCTTACGGGTTAGGATTAGGGGACGGTTTAGGGTAAGGCTTCAGGTAAGGGTTAGGGTTAGGATTAGGGTTAGGTTTAGGGTTAGGATTAGGGTTAGGGTTAGGGTTAGGATTAGGGGACGGGGATGGTTTAGAGTACAGGTTAGGGTACGACAACGTTTTGGGGTGAGCGTACGTGTTAGGGCACGGGTTATTGTTAGCGTACGGGTTAGGATTAGGGGACGGTTTAGGGTAAGGCTTCGGGTAAGTGTTAGGGTAAGGGTTAGTGTTAGGGTTAGGGTTAGGGTATGGGGACGGTTTAGGGTACAGGTTAGTGTACGACAAAGGTTTAGCGTGAGCATACATGATAGGGCACAGTTTAGTGTTAGCGTACGGGTTAGGATTAGGTGACGGGGTAGTGGAAGGGTTCGGGTAAGGGTTAGGGTTAGGGTTAGGGTTAGGGGTCGGGGACGGTTTAGGGTACAGTTTAGGGTACGAGAACGGTTTAAGGTGAGCGTACGTGTTAGGGTACGGGTTAGTGTTAGTGTACGGGCTAGGATTAGGGGACGGGTTAGGGTAAGGCTTCGCGTAAGTGTTAGGTTTAGGGTTAGGGTTAGGGTTAAGGTTAGGGTTAGGGGATGGGGACGGTTTCGGGTACAGTTTAGTTTACGAAAATGGTTTAGGGTGAACGTACATGTTAGGGTATGCGTTAGTGTTAGCGTACGGGTTAGGATTAGGGGATGGGTTAGGGTAAGGCTTCGGTTAAGGGTTAGTGTTAGGTATGGGTTAGGGTTAGGGTTAGGAGACGGGGACGATTTAGGGTATAGGTTAGGGTACGACAACGCTTTAGGGTGAGCGTGCGTGTTAGGGTATGGGTTAGTGTTAGCCTACGGGTTAGGATTAGAGTACGGTTTAAGGTAAGGCTTCGGGTAAGGGTTAGGGTTAGGGTTAGGGGACGGGGACGGTTTAGGGTACAGGTTAGGTTTACGACAACGGTTTAGGATGAGCGTACGTGTTAGGGTATGGGTAAGTGTTAGCGTACGGGTTAGGATTATGGGACGGGTTAGGTTAAGACTTCTGGTAAGGGTTATTGTTAGGGCTGGGGTTAGGGGACGGGGACGGTTTAGGGTACAGGTTAGGGTACGACAACGGTTTAGGGTGAGCGTACGTGTTAGGGTACGCGTTAGTGTTAGCGTACGGATTAGGATTAGGGGACGGGTTAGGGTAAGGCTTCGGGTAAGGGTTAGGGTTAGGGTTAGGGGATGGGAAAGGTTTAGGTTACAGATTAGTGTATGACAACGTTTTAGTGTGAGTGTACGTTTTAGAGTACGGGTTAGTGTTAGCGTACGGGTTAGGATTAGTGGACGGGTTAGGGTAAGGCTTTGGGTAAGGGTTAGGTTTAGGGTTCGGGTTAGGGTTAGGGTTAGGGAATGGGGACGGTTGAGGGTACAGGTTAGGGTATGAGAAGGGTTTAGGGTGAGCGTAAGTGTTAGGGTACAGGTTAGTGTTAGCGTTCGGGTTAGGATTAGGGGACGGGTTAGTGTAAGGCTTCGGGTAAGGGTTAGGGTTAGGGTTGGGTTATGGTTAGGGTTAGGGGACGGGGACGGTTTAGGGTACAGCTTAGGGTACGACAACGGTTTAGAGTGAGCATATGTTTTAGGGTGCGGGTTAGTGTTAGCATACGGGTTAGGATTAGGGTATGGGTTAGGGTAAGGCTTCGGGTAAGGCTTGGGGTTAGAGTTAGGGTTAAGGTTAGGGTTAGGCGACGGGGACGGTTTAGGGTACAGGTTAGGGTACGACAACGGTTTAGGTTGAGCCTTCGTGTTAGGGTACGGGTTAGTGTTAGCGTACGGGATAGGATTATGGGACGGGTTAGGGTAAGGCTTCGGGTAAGGTTTACGGTTAGGGTTAGGGTTAGGGTTAGGGTTAGGGTTAGGGGATGGGGACTGTTTAGTGTAGAGGTTAGTGTACGACATAGGTTTAGGGTGAGCATACGTGTTAGGGTACGGGTTAGTGTTATCGTACGGGTTAGGATTAGGGGACGGGATAGGGTAAGGCTTCAGGTAAGGGTTAGGGTTAGGGTTAGGGTTAGGGTTAGGGTTAGGGTTAGGGGACTGGGACCGTTTATGGTACATGTTAGGGTACGACAACGGTTTAGGGTGAGCGTATGTTTTAGGGTACGGTTTAGTGTTAGCGTACGGGTTAGGATTATGGGACGGGTTAGGGTAAGGCTTCGGGTAAGGGGCAGGGTTAGGGTTAGGGTTAGGGTTACGGTTATTGTACGGGGACGGTTTAGGGTACAGGTTAGTGTACGACAACGGTTTAGGTTGAGCGTACGTTTTAGGGCAAGGGTTAGTGTTAGCGTACGGGTTAGGATTATGGGACGGGTTAGGTTAAGACTTCTGGTAAGGGTTATTGTTAGGGTTAGGGTTAGGGGACGGGGACGGTTTAGGGTACAGGTTAGGGTACGACAACGGTTTAGGGTGAGCGTACATGTTAGCGTACAGGTTAGTGTTAGCGTACGGGTTAGGATTAAGGGACGGTTTAGGGTAAGGTTTCGGGTAAGGTTTAGGGTTAGGGTTAGGGTTAGGATTAGGGGACGGGGACGGTTTAGAGTTCAGGTCAGGTTACGACAACGTTTTAGGGTGAGCGTTCGTGTTAGGGCACGGGTTAGTGTTAGCGTACCGGTTAGGATTAGGGGACGGTTTAGGGTAAGCCTTCTGGTAAGGGTTAGGGTAAGGGTTAGGGTTAGGGTTAGGGTTAGGGGACGGGGACGGTTTAGGGTACAAGTTAGTGTACAACAACGGTTTAGGGTGAGCATACGTGATAGGGCATAGTATAGTGTTAGCGTACGGGTTAGCATTAGGGGATGGGTTAGTGTAAGGCTTCGGGTAAGGGTTAGGGTTAGGGGTCGGGGACGGTTTAGGGTACAGTTTAGGGTACGACGACGGTTTAGCGTGAGCGTACATGTTACGGTACAGGTTAGTGTTAGCGTACGAGTTAGGATTAGGGGACGGGTTAGGGTAAGGCTTTGGGTTAGGGTTAGGGTTAGTGTTAGAGTTAGGGATAGGGGACGGGTACGGTTTAGGGTACAGGTTAGGGTACGACAACGGTTTAAGTTGCGCATACGTGTTAGGGTACGGGTTAATGTTAGCGTACGGGTTAGGATTAGGGGACGGTGAGAGTAAGGCGTCGGGTAAGGGTTAGGGTTAGGGGTAGGGTTAGGGTTAAGGTTAGGGTTAGGGGATGGGGATGGTTTAGGGTACAGTTTAGGTTACGACAATGGTTTAGGTTGAACATATGTGTTAGGGACCGGGTAGTGTTACCATACGGGTTAGGATTAGGGGATGGGTTAGGGTAAGGCTTTGGGTAAGGGTTAGTGTTAGGTATGGGTTAGGGTTAGGGTTAGGGGACGGGGACGGTTTAGGGTACAGGTTAGTGTACAACAACGCTTTAGGGTGAGCGTACGTGTTAGCGCACGGGTTAGTGTTAGCGTACCGGTTAGGATTAGGGGACGGTTTAGGGTAAGCCTTCTGGTAAGGGTTAGGCTAAGGGTTAGGGTTAGGGTTAGGGTTAGGGGACGGGGACGGTTTAGGGTACAAGTTAGTGTACGACCACGGTTTAGGGTGAGCATACGTGATAGGGCATAGTTTAGTGTTAGCGTACGGGTCAGGATTTGGGGACGGGTTAGTGTAAGGCTTCGGGTAAGGGTTAGGGTTATGGTTAGGGTTAGGGGTCGGGGACGGTTTAGGGAACAGTTTAGGGTACGACGACGGTTTAGTGTGAGCGTACATGTTAGGGTACGGGTTAGTGTTAGCGTACGAGTTAGGATTAGGGGACGGGTTAGGGTAAGGCTTCGGGTTAGGGTTAGGGTTAGGGTACCGGTACGGTTTAGGGTACATGTTAGGGTACAACAACGTTTTAAGTTGCGCGTACGTGTTAGGGTATGGGTTAGTGTTAGTGTACGGGTTAGGATTAGGGGACGGGTGAGAGTAAGGCTTCGGGTAAGGGTTAGGGTTAGGGGTAGGGTTAGGGTTAAGGTTAGGGTTAGGGGATGGGGATGGTTTAGGGTACAGTTTAGTTTACGACAATGGTTTAGGTTGAACGTACGTGTTAGGGTACGGGTTAGTGTTACCGTACGGGTTAGGATTAGGGGTGGGTTAGGGTAAGGCGTCGGGTAAGGGTTAGTGTTAGGTATGGGTTAGGGTTAGGGTTAGGGGACGGGGACGGTTTAGGGTACAGGTTAGGGTACAACAACGCTTTAGGGTGAGCGTACGTGTTAGGGTACGGGTTAGTGTTAGCGTACGGGTTAGGATTAGAGGACGGTTTAGGTTAAGGCTTCGGGTAAATGTTAGGGTTAGGGTTAGGGTTAGGGTTAGGGGAAGGGGACGGTTTAGGGTACAGGTTAGAGTTACGACAACGGTTTAGGATGAGCATACGTTTTGGGGTACGGGAAACAGTTAGTGTACGGGTAAGGCTTCGGGTAAGGGTTAGTGTTAGGGTTAGGGGACAGGGAAGGGGACGGGGACGGTTTAGTGTACAGGTTAGGGTACGACAACAGTTCAGGGTGAGCGTACTTGTTAGGGTATGTTTTAGTGTTAGCTTATGGATTAGGATTAAGGGATGGTTTAGAGTAAGGCTTCGGTTAAGGGTTAGGTTAAGGGTTAGGGGACGGGGACGGTTTAGGGTACAGGTTAGTGTTCGATAACGTTTCAGTGTGAGCGTACGTGTTAGGGTACAGCTTAGTGTTAGCGTACGGGTTAGGATTAATGGACGGGTTAGGGTAAGGCTTCGGGTAAGCGTTAGGGTTAAGTTTAAGGTTAGGAGACGGAGACGGTTTAGGGTACACGTTAGGGTGTGACCACGGTTTAGGGTGAGTGTACGTGTTAGGGTATGGGTTAGGGTTAGCATACGGTTTAGGTTTAGGGGATGGGTTAGGGGAAGGCTTCAGGTAAGGGTTAGGGTTAGGGTTAGGGTTAGGGGACGGGGACCGGTACGGATTAGGGTACAGGTTAGGGTACGACAACGGTTTAGGGTGAGCGTACATGTTAGGGTAAGGGTTAGTGTTAGCGTAAGGGTTAGGATTAGGGTACGGGTTAGGGTAAGGCTTCGTGTAAGGTTTAGGGTTAGGGTTAGGGTTAGAGGACAGGGTGGTTTAGGGTACAGGTTAGGGTACGACAACGGTTTAGGGTGAGCGTATGTGTTAGGGTACGGGTTAGGGTTAGCGTACGGGTTAGGATTAGGGGACGGGTTAGGGGAAGGCTTCGGGTAAGTGTTAGGTTTAGGGTTAGGGCTAGGGTTAGGGGACGGGGACGGTTTAGGGTACAGGTTAGGGTACGACAACGGTTTACGGTGAGCATACGTGTTAGGGTATGGTTTAGTGTTAGCGTACACGTTAGGATTAGCGGACGGGTTAGGGTAAGGCTTTGGGTAAGGCTTAGGGTAAGGGTTAGGGTTAGCGTTGGGGGCTGGGGACTGTTTAGGGTACAGGATAGGGTATGACAACGCTTTAGGCTGAGGTTACGTGTTAGGGCACGGGTTACTGTTAGAGTACGTGTTAGGATTAGGGGACGGGTTAGGGTCAGGCTTCGGGTAAGTGTTAGGGTTAGGGTTAGGGTTAGGGGACGGGGACGGGGACGGGGACGGTTTAGGGTACAGGTTAGTGTACGACAAAGGTTTAGGGTGAGCGTACATGTTAGGGTAACGGTTAGTGTTAGCATACGGGTTAGGATTAGGGGACGGTTTAAGGTAAGGCTTCAGGTAAGGGTTAGGGTTAAGGTTAGGGTTAGGGTTAGGGGATGGGGACGGTTTAGGGTACAGGTTAGGGTACAACAATGGGTTAGTGTGAGCGTACGTGTTAGGGTACGGTTTAGTGTTAGCGTATGGCTTAGGATTACGGGACGGGTTAGGGTAAGGATTTGGGAAAGGGTTAGGGTTAGGGTTAGGGTTAGGGTTAGGGTTAGGGGACGGAGAAGGGGAAGGTTTAGGGTACAGGTTTGGGTACGACAAAGGTTTAGGGTGAGCGTACGTGTTAGGTTAAGGGTTAGTGTTAGCGTACAGGTTAGGATTAGGGGACGGGTTAGGTAAGGCTTCATGTAAGGGTTAAGTTTAAGGTTAGGGTTCGGGTTAGGGGACGGGGACGGTTTAGGGTACAGGTTAGGGTACAACAGCAGTTTAGTGTGAGCGTACATGTTAGGGTATGTGTAAGTGTTTGCGTACGGGTTAGGATTACGGGACGGGTTAGGGTAAGGCTTCGGGAAAGGGTTATGGTTATGGTTAGGGTTAGGGTTAGCGTTAGAGGACGGGGACAGTTTATGGTACAGGTGAGGCTATGACAACGGTTTAGGGTGAGCGTACGTGTTAGGGTACGGTTCAGTGTTAGCGTACGGGTTAGGAGTAGGGGACAGGTTAGGGGAAGGCTTCGGGTAAGGGTTAGGTTTAGGGTTAGGGTTAGGGGATGGGGACGGTTTAGGGTACAGTTTAGGGTACGACAACTGTTTAGGGTGAGCGTACGTGTTAGGGTACGGTTTAGGGTTAGCGTACGGGTTAGGATTAGGGGACGGGTTAGGGGAAGGCTTCGGGTAAGTGTTAGGATTAGGGTTAGGGCTAGGGTTAGGGGACGGGGACGGTTGAGTGTACAGGTTAGGGTACGACAACGGTTTAGGGTGAGCATACGTGTTAGGGTACGGGTTAGTGTTAACGTAAGTGTTAGGATTAGGGGACGGGTTAGGGTAAGGCTTCGGGTAAGTGTTATGATTAGGGTTAGGGTTAGGGTTAGTGGACGGGGACGGGGACAGTTTAGGGTACTGGTTAGAGCACGACAATGCCCTAGGGTGAGCGTACGTGTTAGGGTAATGGTTAATGTTAGCGTACGGGTTAGGATTAGGGGACGGGTTAAGGTAAGGCTTCGGGTAAGGGTTAGGGTTAGGGTTAGGGGACGGGGACGGGGACGGGGACGGTTTAGGGCACAGGTTAGGGTACGACAACTCTTTAGGGTAAGCATAAGTGTTAGGGTACGTGTTAGTGTTAGCGTAAGGTTTAGGATTAGGGGACGGGTTATGGTAAGGCTTCGGGTAGGGGTTAGGGTTAGGATCAAGGTTAGGGTTAGGGTTAGGGTTAGGGTTTGGAGATGGGGACGGTTTAGGGTACAGGTTAGGGTATGACAACGGTTTAGGGTGAGCGTACATGTTAGGGTACGGGTGAGAGTTAGCGTACGGGTTAGGATTAGGGGACGTGTTAGTGTAAGGCTTTGCGTAAGTGTTAGGGTTAGGGTTAGGGTTAGCGTTAGTGTTAGGGGATGGGGACGGTTTAGAGTACAGGTTAGAGTATGACAACGGTTTAGGGTGACGGTACGTGTTAGGTTAGGGTTAGTGTTAGCGTGCGGTTTAGGATTAGAGGACGGGTTTGGGTAAGGCTTCGGGTAAGGGTTAGGGTTAGGGTTAGGGTTAGGGTTAGGTGACGGGGACTGTTTAGGGTACAGGTTATGGTACGACAACGTTTTAGGGTGAGCGTATGTGTTAGGACACGGGTTAGTGTTAGCGTACGGTTTAGGATTAGGAGACGGGTTAGGGTAAGGCTTCGGGTAAGGGTTAGGGTTAGGGTTAGGGTTAGGGTTAGGGGACCGGGGCGGTTTAGGGTACGGGTTATGGTACGAAAATGGTTTAGGGTGAGCGTATGTGTTAGGGCATGGGTTAGTGTGAGCGTACGGGTTAGGATTAGGGGACGGGTTAGGGCAAGGGTTCTTGTAAGGGTTAGGGTTAGGTTTAGGGTTAGGGGACGGGGACGGTTTAGGGTACAGGTTAGTGTACGAAAATGGTTTAGGGTGAGCGTACGTGTTAGGGAATGAGTTAGTGTTAACGTACGGGTTAGGTTTAGTGGACGGGTTAGGGTAAGGCTTCGGGTAAGTGTTACGTTTAGGGTTAGGGTTAGGGTTAGGGGACGGGGACGGCTTAGGGTACAGGTTAGGGTACAACAACGTATTATGGTGAGCATACATGTTAGGTTACGTGTTAGTGTTAGCGTACGGGTTAGGATTATGGGAAGGATTAGGGTAAGGCTACAGGTAAGCGTTAGGGTTAGGGTTAGGGACAGGGTTAGGGTACTGGGACAGTTTAGGGTACAGGTTAGGGTACGACAACGGTTTAGGGTGAGCGTACGTGGTAGGGCAAGGTTTAGTGTTAGCGTACGGGTTAGGATTAGGGGACCGGTTAGGGTAAGGCTTCGGGTAAAATTTAGGTTTAGGGCTAGGGTTAGGTTTAGGGATAGGGGACGGGGGCGGTTTATGGTACAGGTTAAGATACGACAACGGTTTAGGGTGAGCATACGTTTTAGGGTACGGGTTAGTGTTAGCGTACAGTTTAGGATTAGGGGACGGGGTAGGGTAAGGCTTCGGGTAAGGGTTAGGGTTAGGGTTAGGGATAGGGTTAGTGTTAGGGGACGGGGACGTTTTAGGGTACAGGTTAGGGTATGACAAAGTTTTAGGCTGAGCGTACGTGGTAGGGTATGGGTTAGTGTTAGCGTACGGGTTAGGATTAGGGGACAGTTTAGGGTAAGGCTTCGGGTAAGGTTTAGGGTTAGGGTTAGGGTTAGGGTTAGGGTTAGGCGATGGGGACGGTTTAGGGTACAGGTTAGGTTACGACAAGGGTTTAGGGTGAACCTACGTGTTATGGTATGGGTTAGTGTTAGCGTATGGGTTAGGATCAGGAGATGGGTTACGTTAAGGCTTCGGGTAAGTGTTAGGGTTAGGTATGGCTTAGGGTTAGGGTTAGGGGACGGGGACGGTTTAGGGTACAGGTTAGGGTACGACAACGGTTTAGGGTGAGCATACGTGTTAGGGAACGGGTTAGTGTTAGGGTACGGGTTAGGATTAGGGGACGGTTTAGGGTAAGGCTTCAGGTAAGGGCTAGGGTTAGGGTTAGGGTTAGGGTTAGGGGACAGGGACGGTTTAGGGTACAGGTTAGGATTACGACAACGGTTTAGAGTGAGCCTACGTGTTAGGGTACGGGGTAGTGTTAGCGTACGGGTTAGGATTAGGGGACGGGTTAGGGTAAGGCTTCGGGTAAGGGTTCGGGTTAGGGTTAGGGTTAGCGTTAGGGTATGGGGAGGGTTTAGGGTAGAGGTTAGGGTACGACAACAGTTTAGGGTGAGTGTACGTGTTAGGGTACGGGTTAGTGTTAGCGTACAGGTTAGGATTAAGGGACGGGTTAGGTAAGGCTTCGGGTAAGGGTCAGGGTTAGGGTTAGGGGAAGGGGACGGTTTAGGGTACAGGTTAGGGTACGACAACGGATTAGGGTGAGCCTAAGTGTTAGGGTACGGGTTAGTGTTAGCGTAAGGGTTAGGATTAGGGGACGGGTTAGGGTAAGGCTTCGGGTAAGGGTTAGGGTTAGGGTTAGGGTTAGGGTTAGTTGACGGGGACGGGTACGGTTTAGGGTACAGGTTATGGCACGATAACGGTTTATGATGGACGTACGTGTTAGGGCACGGGTTAGTGTTAGCGTACGGGTTAGGATTAGGGGACGGGTTAGGGTAAGGCTTCGGTTAAGGGTTAGAGTTAGGGTTAGGGTTAGGGGACGGGGAAGGGAACGGAGAGGGTTTAGGGTACAGGTTAGGGTATGACAACGGTTTACGGTGATCGTACGTGTTAGGGCACGGGTTAGTGTTAGCGTACGGGTTAGGATTATGGGACGGGTTAGTGTAAGGCTTCGGGTAAAGGTTAGGTTGAGTGTTAGGGTTAGGGTTAAGGTTAGGGGAAGGGGACAGTTTAGGGTACAGGTTAGTGTAAGACAACTGTTTAGTGTGAGCATACGTGTTAGGGTACGGGTTAGAGTTAGCGTACGGGTTAGGATTAGGCGACGGGTTAGGGAAAGGCTTCGCGTAAGTGTTAGGTCTAGGGTTAGGGTTAGCGTTAGTGTTAGGGGACAGGGACGATTTAGGGTACAGGTTAGGGTACGACAACTGTTTAGGGTGAGCGTACATGTTAGGGTACGGGTTAGTGTTAGCATACGGGTTCAGATTAGGGGACGGGTTAGGGTAAGGCTTCGGGTAAGTGTTATTGTTAGGGTTAGGGTTACGGTTAGGGAACGGGGACGGTTTAGCGTACAGGTTAGTGTACGACAACGGTTTAGGGTGAGCGTATGTGTTAGGGTACGGGTTAGTGTTAGTGTACGGGTTAGGAAGAGGGGACGGGTTATGGTAAGGCTTCGGGTAGGGGTTAGGGTTAGGATCAGGGTTAGGGTTAGGGTTACGGTTAGGGTTAGGGGACGGGGACGGTTTAGGGTACAGGTTAGGGTACGACAATGATTTAGGTTGAGCGTACGTGTTAGGGTACAGGTTAGTGTAAGCATACGGGTTAGGATTAGGGGACGGTTTAGGGTAAGGCTTGGGTAAGGGTTAGTGTTAGGGTTAGGTTTAGGGTTAGGGTTAGGGTTAGAGTTAGGGTTAGGGGACGGGGACGGTTTAGGGTACAGGTTAGGGTACGACAACGCTTTAGGTTGAGCGTACGTGTTAGGGCATGGGTTAGTGTTAGCGTACAGATTACGATTAGGGGTCGGTTTAGGGTAAGTCTTTGGTAAGGGTTAGGGTTAGGGTTAGGGTTAGGGTTATGGTTAGCGTTAGGGTATGGGGACTGTTCAGGGTACAGGTTAGGGTAGGACAACAGTTTAGGGTGAGCGTACGTGTTAGGGTACGGGTTTGTGTTAGCGTACGGGTTAGGATTAGGGGACGGGTTAGGGTAAGGCCTCGTGTAAGGGTTAGGTTTAGGGTTATGGTTAGGGTTAGGGGACGGGGACGTTTTAGGGTACACGTTAGGGTACGACAACGGTTTAGGGTGAGCGTACGTGTTAGGGTATGGGTTACTGTTAGCGTACGGGTTAGGATTAGCGGACGGGTTAGGGTAAGGGTTAGGGTTAGGATTAGGGTTTGGGTTAGGGTTAGGGGACGGTTTAGGGTAAAGGTTAGGGTACGGCAACGGTTTAGGGTGAGCGTACATTTTAGGGTGTTTTAGTGTTATCGTACGGCTTAGGATTAGGGGACGCGTTAGTGTAAGGCTTCGGGTAAGGGTTAGGTTTAGGATTAGGGTTAGGGTTAGGGGACGGGACGCTTTAGGGTACAGGTTATGGTACGACAACGCTTTAGGGTGAGCGTACGTGTTAGGGCACGGGTTAGTGTTAGCCTACGTGTTAGGATTAGGGGACGGGTTAGTGTAAGGCTTCGGGTAAGGGTTAGGGTTAGGGTTAGGGTTAGGGTTAGGGGACGGGGACGGTTTAGGGTACAGGTTAGGGTACGAAAACGGTTTAGGGTGAGTGTACGTGTTAGGGTACGGGTTAGCATTAGGGAACGCTTTAGGGTAAGGCTTTGGGTAAGGGTTAGGTTTAGGGTTAGTGTTAGTGTTAGGGGATGGGGACGGTTTAGGGTACAGTTTAGGGTACGACAACGGTTTAGGGTGAGCGTACATGTTAGGGTACACGTTAGTGTTAGTGCACGGGTTAGGATTAGGGAACGGTTTAGGGTAAGGCTTCGGGTAAGGTTTAGGTTTAGGGTTAGTCTTAGGGTTAGGGGATGGGGACGGTTTAGTGTACAGGTTAGGGTACGACAACGGTTTAGGGTGAGCGTACGTGTTAGGGTACGGCTTAGTTTTAGCGTACAGGTTAGGATTAGGGGACGGGTTAGGGTAAGGCTTCGGGTAAGGGTTAGGGTTAGGGTGAGGGCTAGGGGATGGGGACGGTTTAGGGTACAGATTAGGGTATGACAACTCTTTACGGTGAGCGTATGTGTTAGGGTATGGGTTAGGGTTAGCGTAAGGGTTAGGATTAGGGGACGGGTTAGGGGAAGGCTTCGGGGAAGTGTTAGTGTTAGGGATAAGGGTAGGGGATGGGGACGGTTTACGGTACAGGTTAGGGTACGACAACGGTTTAGGGTGAACGTACGTGTTAGGGTTCGGGTTAGTGTTAGCGTACGGGTTAGGATTTGGGGACGGGTTAGGTTAAGGCTTCGGATAAGGGTTAGGGTTAAGGTTAAGGGACAGGGACGGTTAAGGGTACAGGTTAGGGTATGACAACAGTTTAGGGTGAGTGTACGTGGTAGGGTATGGAATAGTGTTAGCATACGGGTTAGGATAAGGGGATGTGTTAGTGTAAGGCTTCGCGTAAGGGTTACGGTTAGGGTTAGGGGACGGGGACGGGGAAGTTTTAGGGTACAGGTTAGCGTACGACAATGGTATAGGGTTAGCATACGTGTTAGGTTACGGGTTATTGTTAGCGTACGGGTTAGGATTAGGGGATGGGTTAGGAGAAGCCTTCGGTTAAGGGTTAGGGTAAGGGTTAGGGAACGGGGATGGTTTAGGTTACTGGTTAGGGTACGACAATGGTTTAGGGTGAGCGTACGTATTAGGGCACTGGTTACTGTTAGCGTACGGTTTAGGATTAGGGGACGGGCTACGTTAAGGCTTCGGGTTAGGGTTAGGGTTAGGGGACGGGGACGGTTTAGGGTACAGGTTAGTGTACGAAAACGGTTTAGGGTGAGCCTTCGTGTTAGGGTACGGGCTAGTGTTAGCGAACGGGATCGGATTAGGGTACAGGTTAGTGTAAGGCTTCGGGTAAGTTTTAGGTTTAGCGTTTTTGATAGGTTTAGGGGACGGGGACATTTTAGGGTACAGGTTAGGGTACGACAACGGATTAGGGTGAGCGTACATGTTAGGGTACGGGTTAGTGTTAGCGTACGGGTTAGGATTAGGGGACGAGTTAGTGTAAGTCTTCGGGTAAGTGTTAGGGTTAGGTTTAGTGTTAGGGGACATTGACGGGGATGGTTTAGGATACAGGTTAGGGTACGACAACGGTTTAGGGTGAGCATACGTGTTAGGGTACGGGTTAGTGTTAGTGTACGTGTTAGGATTAGGGGACGGGTTAGGGTAAGGCTTCGGGTAAGGGTTAGGGTTAGGGTTAGAGTTAGGGTTAGTGTTAGGGTTATGGGATGGGGATGGTTTAGGATACAGGTTAGGGTAGGACAGCGGTTTAGGGTGAGGGCACGTGTTAGGATATGGGTGAGTGTTAGCGTACGGGTTAGGATTAGGGGACGGGTTAGGGTAAGGCTTCTGGTAAGGGTTAGGGTTAGGGTTAGGGTTAGGGTTAGGGGACAGGGACTGTTTAGGATACAGGTTAGCGTACGACAACGGTTTAGGGTGAGCTTACATGTTAGGGTATGGTTTAGTGTTAGCATACTGGTTGGGATTACGGCACAGTTTAGGATAAGTCTTCGGGTAAGGGTTACGGTTAGGGTTATTGTTAGGTTTAGGGTTAGGTTTAGGGGATGGGGACGGTTTAGGGTACAGGTTATGGTACGACAACGGTTTAGGGTGAGCGTACGTGTTAGGGAACGGGTTAGTGTTAGCGTACGGGTTAGGATTATGGGACCGGTTAGGGTAAGGCTTCGGGTAATGGTTAGGGTTAGGGTTAGGGTTAGTGTACGGGGACGGTTTAGGGTACAGGTTGGGTTACGAAAACTGTTTAGGGTGAGCGTACGTGTTAGGGTACGGATTATTGTTAGCGTATGGATTAGGATTAGGGGACGGGTTATGGTAAGGCTCCGGGTAAGGGTTAGGTTTAGGATTAGGGGACGGGGACGGGGACGGGGACGGTTAGGGAACGACAACGGTTTAGGGTGAAGGTTCGTTTTAGGGTACGGGTTAGTGTTAGCTTACGGGTTAGGATTAGGGGACGGTATAGGGTCAGGCTTCGGTTAAGGGTTAGGGTTAGGGTTAGGGGACGGGGACGAGAACGGTGTAGGGTACAGGTTAGGGTACGACAAAGCTTTAGGGTGAGCGTACGTGTTAGTGTACTGTTTAGTGTTAGAGTATGGATTAGGATTAGGGGAAGGTTTAGGGTAAGGCTTCGGATAAGTTTTAGTGTTAGGGTTAGGGATAGGGTTAGGGTTAAGGGTCGGGGACGGTATAGGGTACAGGGTAGGGTATGACAACGGTTTAGGGTGAGCATACGTGTTAGGGTACGGCTTAGTTTTAGCGTACAGGTTAGGATTAGGGGACGGGTTAGGGTAAGGCTTCGGGTAAGGTTTAGGGTTAGGGTTAGGGTTAGGGGACGGGGACGGTTTAGGGTACAGGTTAGAGTACGACAACGGTTTAGGGTGAGCTACCTGTTAGGGTACGGGTTAGGGTTAGCGTACGGGTTAGGATTAGGGGACGGGTTAGGGTAAGGCTTCGGGTAAGGGTTAGGGTTAGGGTTAGGGTTAGGGAACGGGGACGGTTTGGGGTACAACTTAGGGTATGACAACAGTTTAGGGTGAGCGTACATGTTAGGGTACGGGTTAGTGTTAGCGTACAGGTTAGGATGAGGGGACGGGTTAGGGTAAGGCTTTGGGTAAGGGTTAGGGTTAGGGTTAGGGGACAGGGACAGGTACGGATTAGGGTACAGTTTAGGGTACAACAACGGTTGAGGGTGAGCGTACGTGTTAGGGTAAGTGTTAGTGTTAGCGTACGGGTTAGGATTAGGGGGCGTGTTAGGGTAAGGCTTCGGGTAACGGTTAGGGTTAGGGTAAGGTGACGGGGCGGTTTAGGGTACAGGTTAGGGTACGACAACGGTTTAGGTTGAGCGTACGTGTTAGGGTACGGGTTAGGGTTAGCGTACGGGTTACGATTAGGGGACGGGTTACGGGAAGGCTTCGGGTAAGTGTTAGGGTTAGGGTTAGGGCTAGAGTTAGGGGACGGGGACGGTTTAGGGTACAGGTTAGGGTACGACAATGGTTTAGGGTGAGCATACGTGTTAGGGTACGTGTTAGTGTTAGCGCACGTGTTAGGATTAGGGGACGGGTTAGGGTAAGGCTTTCGGTAACGCTTAGGGTTAGGGTTAGGGGATGGGGACGGGGACGGTTTAGGGTATAGGTTAGGGTACGACAACGGTTTAGGGTGAGCATACGTGTTAGGATACGGGTTAGTGTTTGCGTACGGTTAAGGATTAGGGGACGGGTTAGTGTAAGGCTTCGGGTAAGTGTTAGGGTTAGGGTTAGGGGACGGGGATGGGGAAGTTTTAGGGTACAGGTTAGGGTACGACAACAGTTTAGGGTGAGCGTACGTGTTAGGGCATGGGTTACTGTTAGAGTACGGGTTAGGATTAGGGGACGGGTTAGGGTAAGGCTTCGGGTAAGTGTTAGGGTTAGGGTTAGGGTTAGGGTTAGGGGATGGGGACGGTTTAGTGTACAGGTTAGGGTACGACAACGCTTTAGGGTGAGCGTACGTGTTAGGGTACGGGTTAGTGTTAGCGTACGGGTTAGGATTAGGGGACGGTTTAGCTTAAGGCTTCGGGTAAGTATTAGGGTTAGGGTTAGGGGACGGGGACGGGGACGGTTTAGGGTATAGGTTAGGGTACGACAACGGTTTAGGGTGAGCATACGTGTTAGGATACGGGTTAGTGTTAGCGTACGGTTAAGGATTAGGGGACGGGTTAGTGTAAGGCTTCAGGTAAGTGTTAGGGTTAGGGTTAGGGGACGGGGATGGGGAAGTTTTAGGGTACAGGTTAGGGTACGACAACTGTTTAGGGTGAGCGTACGTGTTAGGGTACGTGTTAGTGTTAGCGTACCGGTTAGGATTAGGGGACGGTTTAGGGTAAGGCTTCGGGTAAGTGTTAGGGTTAGGGTTAGGGTTACGGTTAGGGTTAGGGTACGGGGAAGATTTAGGGTACAGGTTTGTGTACGACAACTGTTTATGGTGAGCGTATGTGTTAGTGTACAGTTTAGTGTTAGCATATGGCTTAGGATTAGGGGACGGGTTAGGGTAAGGCTTCGGGTAAGGGTTAGGGTTAGGGTTAGGGTTAGGGTTAGGGTATGGGGACGGTTTAGGGTACAGGTTAGGATACGACAACTGTTTAGGTTGAGCGTACGTGTTAGGTTAAGGGTTAGTGTTAGCGTACGGGTTAGGATTAGGAGACGGGTTAGGGTAAGGCTTCGGGTAAGGGTTAGGGTTAGGGGACGGGGACGGTTAAGGGTACAGCTTAGGGTATGACAACGTTTTAGGGTGAGTGTAAGTGTTAGGGTACGGGTTAGTTTTAGCGTACGGGTTACGATTATTGGACGGGTTAGGGTAAGGCTTCGGGTAAGGGTTAGGTTTAGGGTTAGGGTTAGTGTTAGGGGACGGGGACGGTTTAGGGTATAGGTTAGGGTACGACAACTGTTTAGGTTGAGCGTATGTGTTAGGGTACGGGTTAGAGTTAGCGTATGGGTTATGATTAGGGGACGGGTTAGGGTAAGGCTTTGGGTAAGTGTTAGAGTTAGGGTTAGGGGACGGGGACGGTTTAGGGTACAGTTTAGGGTATAACCACGGTTTAGGGTGAGCGTACGTGTTAGGGTACGGGTTATTGTTAGCGTACGGGTTAGGATTAGGGGACGGGTTAGGGTAAGGCTTCGGGTAAGGGTTAGGGTTAGGGTTAGGGGACGGGTACGGTTTAGTGTTCAGGTTAGGGTACGACAACGGTTTAGGGTGAGAGTACGGGTTAGTGTTAGCGTACGGGTTAGGATTATGGGAGGGATTAGGGAAAAGCTTTGGGTAAGGGTTAGAGTTAGGGTTAGGGTTAGGGCACGGGGACAGTTTAGGATACGAAAACAGTTTAGGGTGAGCGTACGTGTTAGGGCAAGTTTTAGTGTTAGCGTACGGGTTAGGATTAGGGGACGGGTTAGGGTAAGGCTTCGCGTAAGTGTTAGGCTTAGGGTTAGGGTTAGGGTTAGGGTTGGGGACGGGGACGGTTTAGGGTACAGGTTAGGGTACAACAACGGTTTAGGGTGAGCGTAAGTGTTAGCGTACGGTTTAGTGTTAGCGTACGGGTTAGGATTAGGGGATGGGTTAGGGTAAGGCTTCGGTTAAGGGTTAGGGTTAAGGTTAGGGTTGGGGGACGGGGATGGTTTAGGGTACACGTTAGGTTACGACAACGGTTTAGGGTGAGTGTACGTGTTAGGGTACGGGTTAGTGTTAGCGTACGGGTTAGGATTAGGGGACGGGTTAGGGTAAGGCTTCGTGTAAGGGTTAGGTTTAGGGTTATGGTTAGGGTTAGGGGACGGTTACGGTTTAGTGTTTAGGTTAGGGTACGACAATGGTTTAGGGTGAGCGTACGTGTTAGGGTATGGATTAGTGTTAGTATACGGGCTAGGAATAGGGGACGGGTTAGGGTAAGGCTCCGGGTAAGGGTTAGGGTTAGGGTTAGGGTGAGGGGACGGTGACGGTTTAGGGTACAGGTTAGTGTTCGCCAATGATTTAGGGTGAGCGTACGTGTTAGGGTACGGCTTAGTGTTAGCGTACGGGTTAGGATTAGGGGACGGGTTAGGTTAAGGCTTCGGGTAAGTGTTAGGTTTAGGGTTAGGGTTAGGGGACGGGGACGTTGACGGGGACGGTTTAGGGTATACGTTAGGGTCCGACAACGGTTTAGGGTGAGCATACGTGTTAGGGTACGGGCTAGTGTTAGCGTACCGGTTAGGATTATGGGACGGTTTAGGGTAAGGCTTCGAGTAAGTTTTAGGGTTAGGGTTAGGGTTACGGTTAGGGTTAGGGTACGGGGAAGGTTTAGGGTACAGGTTTGTGTACGACAACGGTTTAGGGTGAGCGTATGTGTTAGTGTACAGTTTAGTGTTAGCGTACGGGTTAGGATTAGGGGACGGGTTAGGGTAAGGCTTCGGGTAAGGGTTAGGGTTAGGGTTAGAGTTAGGGTTAGTGTTAGGGTTATGGGATGGGGATGGTTTAGGATACAGGTTAGGGTAGGACAGCGGTTTAGGGTGAGGGCACGTGTTAGGATATGGGTGAGTGTTAGCGTACGGGTTAGGATTAGGGGACGGGTTAGGGTAAGGCTTCTGGTAAGGGTTAGGGTTAGGGTTAGGGTTAGGGTTAGGGGACAGGGACTGTTTAGGATACAGGTTAACGTACGACAACGGTTTAGGGTGAGCTTACATGTTAGGGTACGGTTTAGTGTTAGCATACTTGTTGGGATTACGGCACGGTTTAGGATAAGGCTTCGGGTAAGGGTTACGGTTAGGGTTATGGTTAGGTTTAGGGTTAGGTTTAGGGGATGGGGACGGTTTAGGGTACAGGTTAGGGTACGACAACGGTTTAAGGTGTGATTACATATTAGGGTATGGGTTAGGGTTAGCGTACGGGTTAGGATTAGGGGACGGTTTAGGGGAAGGCTTCTGGTACGTGTTAGGGTTAGGGTTAGGGGACGGGGACGGTTTAGGGTACAGGTAAGGGTACAACAACGGTTAAGGGTGAGCGTACCTGTTAGGGTACGGGTCAGAGTTATCGTACAGGTTAAGATTAGGGGACGGGTTAGGGTAAGGCTTCGGGTAAGGGTTAGGGTTAGGGTTAGGGTTAGGGGACGGGGACGGTTTAGGGTACAGGTTAGCGTACAACAACGGTTTAGGGTGAGCGTAAATATTAGGGCACGGGTTAGTGTTAGCGTACGGTTTCGGATTACTGGACGGGTTAGGTTAAGGCTTCGGGTAAGGGCTGGGTTAGGGTTAGGGTTAGGGGACGGGGACGGTTTAGGGTACAGGTTAGGGTATGACAAAGTTTTAGGGTGAGCATACGTGTTAGGGCACGGGTTAGTGTTAGCGTATGGGTTAGGAATAGTGGACAGGTTAGGGTAAGTCTTCGGGTAAGGGTTAGGTTTACGGTTAGGGTTAGGGTTAGGGTTAGGGGATGGGGATGCTTTAGCGTACAGGTTAGGGTACGACAAGGGTTTAGGGTGAGCGTACGTGTTAGGGTAGAGGTTAGTGTTAGCGTACGGGTTAGGATTAGGGGACGGGTTAGGGTAAGGCTTCGGGTAAGGGTTAGGGTTAGGGGTCGGGGATGGTTTACGGTACAGGTTAGGGTACGACAACGATTTAGGGTGAGCATACGTGTTAGGGTACGGGTTAGTGTTAGCGTACGGGTTAGGATTAGGGGACGGGTTAGGGTAGGGTTTCGCGTAAGGGTTAGGTTTAGTGTTATGGTTAGGGTTAGGGTTAGGGGACGGGGACGGCTTAGGGTACAGGTTAGGGTATGACAACGGTTTAGGGTGAGCGTACGTGTTAGGGTACAGTTTAGTGTTAGCGTATGGGTTAGGATTAGGGGACGGGTTAGGGTAAGGCTTCGGGTAAGGGTTAGGGTTAGGGTTAGGGTTAGGGTTAATGTTTGGGTTAGGGGATGGGGACGGTTTAGGGTACAGGTTAGGTTACGACAATGGTTTAGGGTGAACGTAAGTGTTAGGGTATGGGTTAGTGTTAGCTTACGGGTTAGGATTAGGGGATAGGTTAGGGTAAGGCTTCGGGTAAGGGTTAGGGTTAGTTATGGGTTAGGGTTAGAGTTAGGGGTCGGGGACCGTTTAGGGTACAGGTTAGTGTACGACAACGGTTTAGTTTGAGTGTACGAGTTAGGGTACGGGTTAGTGTTAGTGTACGGCTTAGGATTAGGGGACGGTTTAGGGTAAGGCTTCGGGTAATGGTTAGGGTTAGGGTTAGGGTTAACGTTAGGGTTAGGGGACGGGGACGTTTTAGGGTACAGGTTAACGTACATCAACGGTTTAGGGTGAGCGTACATGTTAGGGCACGGGTTAGTGTTAGCGTACGGGTTAGGATTAGAGGACGGGTTAGGGTAAGGTTTCGGGTAAGGTTTAAGATTAGGGTTAGGGGACGGGGACGTTTTAGGGTACAGGTTAGGGTATGACAACGTTTTAGGGTGAGAGTATGTGTTAGGGTACAGGTTAGTGTTAGCATACGGGTTAGGATTAGTGGATGGGTTAGGGTAAGGCTTCGGTTATGGGTTAGGTTTAGGGTTAGGGTTAGGGTTAGGGTTAGGTGACGGGGACGTTTTAGGGTACAGGTTAGGGTACGACAACGGTTTAGGGTGAGTGTACGTGTTAGGGTATGGCTTAGGGTTAGCGTACGAGTTAGGTTTAGGGGACGGGTTAGGGTAAGTCTTCGGGTAAGGGTTAGGGTTAGGGTTAGTGTTAGGGTTAGGGGACGGGACCGGTTTAGGGTACAGGTTAGGGTACGACAACGGTTTAAAGTGAACGTATGTGTTAGGGTACGGGTTAGTGTTAGCATACGGGTTAGGATTAGGGGACGGGTTGGGGTAAGGCTTCGGGTAAGGTTTAGGGTTAGGTTTAGGATTAGGGTTAAGGTTTGGGTTAGGGGATGGGGACGGTTTAGGGTATAGGTCAGGTTATGACAATGGTTTAGTGTGAACGTAAGTGTTAGGGTACGGGTTAGTGTTAGCGTACGGGTTAGGATTAAGGGACGGGTTAGGGTAAAGTTTCGGGTAAGGGTTAGGGTTAGTTATGGGTTAGGGTTAGAGTTAGGGGACGGGGACGGTTTAGGGTACAGGTTAGTGTATGACAACAGTTTAGGGTGATTGAACGTGTTAGGGTACGGGTTAGTGTTAGTGTACGGGTTAGGATTAGGGGACGGTTTAGGGTAAGGCTTCGGGTAAGGGTTAGGGCTAGGGTTAGGGGACGGGGACAGTTTAGGGTACAGGTTAGGGTACGACAAATATTTAGGGTGAGCGTACATGTTAGCATACAGTTTAGTGTTAGCGTACGTGTTAGGATTAGGGGACGGTTTACGGTAAGGCTTCGGGTAAGGGTTAGGGTTAGGGTTAGGGTTAGGGGATGGGGACGCGTTAGGGTACAGGTTAGGGTACGACAACGTTTTAGGGTGAGCGTACGTGTTATGGCACGGGTTAGTGTTAGCGTACGGGTTAGGATTATGGACGGGTTAGGGTAAGTCTTCGGGTAAGGGATAGGTTTAGGGTTAGGGTTAGGGTTAGGGTTAGGGGACAGGGACGCTTTAGGGTAGAGGTTAGGGTACGACAAGGGTTTAGGGTGAGCGTACGTGTTAGGGTACATGTTAGTGTTAGCGTACGGGTTAGGATTAGGGGACGTGTTAGGGTAAGGCTTCAGGTAAGGGTTAGGTTTAGTGTTATGGTTAGGGTTAGGGTTAGGGGACAGGGACGGTTTAGGGTACAGGTTAGGGTACGACAACGGTTTAGGGTGAGCGTACGTGTTAGGGTACAGTTTAGTGTTAGCGTATGGGTTAGGATTAGGGGACGGGTTAGGGTAAGGCTTCGGGTAAGGGTTAGGGTTAGGGTTAGGGTTAGGGGATGGGGCCGGTTTAGGGTACACGTTAGGGTACGACAACGGTTTAAAGTGAACATACGTGTTAGGGTACGGGTTAGAGTTAGGCGTGCGGGTTAGGATTAGGGGACGGGTTAGGGTAAGGATTCGGGTAAGGGTTAGGGTTAGGGTTAGGGTGAGGGTTAAGGTTTGGGTTAGGGGATGGGGCGGTTTAGGGTACAGGTTAGATTACGACAATGGTTTATGTTGAACATAAGTGTTAGGGTACGGGTTAGTGTTAGCGTACGGGATAGGATTAGGGGACGGGTTAGGGTAAGGCTTCGGGTAAGGGTTAGGGTTAGTTATGGGTTAGGGTTAGAGTTAGGGGTCGGGGACGGTTTCAGGTACAGGTTAGTGTACGAAAACGGTTTAGGGTAAGTGTACGTGTTAGAGTACGGGTTAGTGTTAGATTACGGGTTAGGATTAGGGGACGGGTTAGGGTAAGGCTTCGGGTAAGGGTTAGGTTTAGGGTTAGGGTTAGGGTTAGGTTTAGGGGACTGGGACAGTTTAGGGTACAGATTAGCGTACGACAAATGTTTAGGGTGAGCGTACGTGTTACGGTACAGGTTAGTGTTAGCGTACGGTTTAGGATTAGGGGACGGGTTAGGGTAAGGCTTCGGGTAAGGATTAGGGTTAGCGTTAGGGTTAGGGTTAGGGGACGGGGATGGGGCGGGGACGGTATAGGGTAGAGGTTAGGGTACGACAACGGTTTAGGGTGAGCGTACGTGTTAAGTTACGGGTTAGTGTTAACGTACGTGTTAGGATTAGGGGACGGGTTAGGGTAAGACTTCGGGGAAGGGTTATTGTTAGGGTTAGGGTTAGGGGACGGGGACGGTTTAGGGTACAGGTTAGGGTACGACAAAGGTTTAGGGTGAGCGTACATGTTAGCGTACAGGTTAGTGTTAGCGTACGGGTTAGGATTAGTGGACGGGTTAGGGTAAGGCTTCGGGTAAGGGTTAGGTTTAGGGTTAGGGGACGGGGACGTTTTAGGTTACAGTTTAGGGTATAACAACGTTTTAGTGTGAGTGTACGTGTTAGGGTACGGGTTAGTGTTAGCGTACGGGTTAGGATTAGGGGACAACTTAGGGTAAGGCTTCGGGTAAGGTTTAGGGTTAGGGTTAGGGTTAGGGGACGGGGACCGTTTAGCTTACAGGTTACGGTAAGACAACAGTTTATGTTGAGCGTTCGTGTTAGGGTATGTCTTAGTGTTAGCGTACGGGTTAGGATTAGGGGACGGGTCAGGGTAAGGCATCGGGTAAGGCTTAGGGTTACGGTTAGGGGACGGGGATGGTTTAGGGTACAGGTTAGGGCACGACAACGCTTTAGGGTGAGCGTACGTGTTAGGGTACCGGTTAGTGTTAGCATATGGGTTAGGATTAGAGTACGGTTTAGGGTAAGGCTTCGGGTAAGAGGGTTAGGGTTAGGGTTAGGGGACGGGGATGGTTTAGGGTACAGGTTAGGGTTACGACAACGGTTTTGGATGAGCGTAAGTTTTAGGGTACGGGTAAGAGTTAGCGTAAGGGTTAGGATTAGGCAACGGGTTAGGGTAAGGCTTCGGGTAAGGGTTAGGTTTAGGGTTAGGGTTAGTGTTAGGTGACGGGACGGGGACGGTTTAGGGTAAAGGTTAGCGTACAACAACGGTTTAGAGTGAGCCTACGTGTTAGGGCACGGGTTAGTGTTAGCGAATGGGTTAGGATTAGTGGACGGGCTAGGGTAAGGCTTCGGGTAAGGGTTAGGGTTAGGGTTAGGGGACGGGGACGGTTTAGGGTACAGGTTAGGGTATGATAACGTTTTAGGGTGAGTGTACGTATTAGAGTACGGGTTAGTGTTAGCGTACGGGTTAGGATTAGTGGACGGGTTAGGGTAAGGCTTCGGGTAAGCGTTAGGTTTAGGGTTAGCGTTAGGGTTAGGGGACGGGGACGGTTTAGGGTAGAGTTTAGGGTACAACAGCGGTTTAGGGTGAGCATACGTGTTAGGGTACGGGTTAGTGTTAGCGTACGGTTTAGGATTAGGGGAAGGGTTAGGGTAAGACTTCGGGGAAGGGTTATTGTTAGGGTTAGGGTTAGGGGACGGGGACGGTTTAGGGTTCAGGTTAGGGTATGACAACGGTTTAGGTTGAGCGTATGTGGTAGGGTACGGGTTAGGAATAGAGGACGGGTTAGGGTAAGGCTTCGGTTAAGGGTTAGGGTTAGGGTTAGGGTTAGGGGACGGGGACGGTTCAGGGCACAGGTTAGGGTACGACAAAGGTTTAGGGTGAGTGTACATGTTAGCATACAGGTTAGTGTTAGCGTACGGGTTAGGATTAGGGGATGGTTTAGGGTAAGGTTTCGGGTAAGGGTTAGTGTTAGGGTTAGGATTAGGGGACGGGGATGGTTTAGAGTACAGGTTAGGGTACGACAACCTTTAGGGTGACCGTACGTGTTAGGGCACGGGTTAGAGTTAGCGTACGGTTTAGGATTAGGGGACGGTTTAGGGTAAGGCTTCGGGTAAGGGTTAGGGTTAGGATTAGGGGAAGGGGATGGGGACGGGGACGGGGACGGTTTAGGGTACAGGTTAGTGTACGACAAAGGTTTAGGGTGAGCGTACGTGCTAGGGTACGTTTTAGTTTCAGCGTACGGTTTAGGATTAGAGGACCGGTTAGGGTAAGGCTTCGGGTAAGGGTTAGGGTTAGGATTAGGTTTAGGATTAGTGTTAGGATACGGGGAAGGTTTAGGGTACAGGTTTGTGTACGACAACGGTTTAGGGTGAGCGTATGTGTTAGTGAACAAGTTAGTGTTAGCGTATGGGTTAGGATTAGGGGAAGGGTTAGGGTAAGGCTTCGGGTAAGGTTTAGGGTTAGGGTTAGGTTTAGGGGACGGGGACTGTTTAGGGTACATGTTAGGGTACGACAATGTTTTAGGGGGAGCGTACGTGTTAGGGTACGGTTTAGTGTTCGCGTACTGGTTAGGATTAAGGGACGGGTTAGGGTAAGGCTTCGGGTAAGGGTTACAGTTAGGGTTATGGTTAGGGTTAGGGTTAGGGTTAGGGGACGGGGACGGGGACAGTTTAGGGTACAGGTTAGGGTACGAAAACGGTTTAGGTTTAGTGTACGTGTTAGGGTATGGCTTAGTGTTACCGTACGGGTTAGGATTAGGGGACGGGTTAGGGTAAAGCTTCGGGTAAGGGTTAGGGTTAGGGTTAGGGGACGGGGTCGGTTTAGGGAACAGGTTAGGGTACGACAACGGTTTAGGGTGAGAGTACGTGGTACGGTACGGGTTAGTGTTAGCGTATGGGTTAGGATTAGGGGACGGGTTAGGGTAAGGCATCGGGTAAGGGTATGTGTTAGGTTTAGGGTTAGGGGACGGGGACGGGGATGGTTTAGGGTACAGGTTAGGGTACGACAAAGTTTAGTGTGAGCGTACGTGTTAGGGCACGGGTTAGTGTTAGCGTACGGGTTAGGATTAGGGGACGGGTTAGGGAAAGGCTGCGGGTAAGGGTTAGGGTTAGGGTTAGGGGACGGGGACCGGTACGGATTAGGGTACAGGTTAGGGTACGACAACGGTTTAGGGTGAGCGTACATGTTAGGGTAAGGGTTAGTGTTAGCGTAAGGGTTAGGATTAGGGTACGGGTTAGGGTAAGGCTTCGTGTAAGGTTTAGGGTTAGGGTTAGGGTTAGAGGACAGGGTGGTTTAGGGTACAGGTTAGGGTACGACAACAGTTTAGGGTGAGCGTATGTGTTAGGGTACGGGTTAGGGTTAGCGTACGTGTTAGGATTAGGGGACGGGTTAGGGGAAGGCTTCGGGTAAGTGTTAGGTTTAGGGTTAGGGCTAGGGTTAGGGGACGGGGACGGTTTAGGGTACAGGTTAGGGTATGACAACGGTTTACGGTGAGCATACGTGTTAGGGTATGGTTTAGTGTTAGCGTACACGTTAGGATTAGCGGACGGGTTAGGGTAAGGCTTTGGGTAAGGCTTAGGGTAAGGGTTAGGGTTAGCGTCGGGGGCTGGGGACTGTTTAGGGTACAGGATAGGGTATGACAACGCTTTAGGCTGAGGTTATGTGTTAGGGCACGGGTTACTGTTAGAGTACGTGTTAGGATTAGGGGACGGGTTAGGGTAAGGCTTCGGGTAAGTGTTAGGGTTAGGGTTAGGGTTAGGGGACGGGGACGGGGACGGGGACGGTTTAGGGTACAGGTTAGTGTACGACAAAGGTTTAGGGTGAGCGTACGTGCTAGGGTACGTTTTAGTTTTAGCGTACGGTTTAGGATTAGAGGACCGGTTAGGGTAAGGCTTCGGGTAAGGGTTAGGGTTAGGATTAGGTTTAGGATTAGTGTTAGGATACGGGGAAGGTTTAGGGTACAGGTTTGTGTACGACAACGGTTTAGGGTGAGCGTATGTGTTAGTGAACAAGTTAGTGTTAGCGTATGGGTTAGGATTAGGGGAAGGGTTAGGGTAAGGCTTCGGGTAAGGTTTAGGGTTAGGGTTAGGTTTAGGGGACGGGGACTGTTTAGGGTACATGTTAGGGTACGACAATGTTTTAGGGGGAGCGTACGTGTTAGGGTACGGTTTAGTGTTCGCGTACTGGTTAGGATTAAGGGACGGGTTAGGGTAAGGCTTCGGGTAAGGGTTACAGTTAGGGTTATGGTTAGGGTTAGGGTTAGGGTTAGGGGACGGGGACGGGGACAGTTTAGGGTACAGGTTAGGGTACGAAAACGGTTTAGGTTTAGTGTACGTGTTAGGGTATGGCTTAGTGTTACCGTACGGGTTAGGATTAGGGGACGGGTTAGGGTAAAGCTTCGGGTAAGGGTTAGGGTTAGGGTTAGGGGACGGGGTCGGTTTAGGGAACAGGTTAGGGTACGACAACGGTTTAGGGTGAGAGTACGTGGTACGGTACGGGTTAGTGTTAGCGTATGGGTTAGGATTAGGGGACGGGTTAGGGTAAGGCATCGGGTAAGGGTATGTGTTAGGTTTAGGGTTAGGGGACGGGGACGGGGATGGTTTAGGGTACAGGTTAGGGTACGACAAAGTTTAGTGTGAGTGTACGTGTTAGGGCACGGGTTAGTGTTAGCGTACGGGTTAGGATTAGGGGACGGGTTAGGGAAAGGCTGCGGGTAAGGGTTAGGGTTAGGGTTAGGGGACGGGGACCGGTACGGATTAGGGTACAGGTTAGGGTACGACAACGGTTTAGGGTGAGCGTACATGTTAGGGTAAGGGTTAGTGTTAGCGTAAGGGTTAGGATTAGGGTACGGGTTAGGGTAAGGCTTCGTGTAAGGTTTAGGGTTAGGGTTAGGGTTAGAGGACAGGGTGGTTTAGGGTACAGGTTAGGGTACGACAACGGTTTAGGGTGAGCGTATGTGTTAGGGTACGGGTTAGGGTTAGCGTACGGGTTAGGATTAGGGGACGGGTTAGGGGAAGGCTTCGGGTAAGTGTTAGGTTTAGGGTTAGGGCTAGGGTTAGGGGACGGGGACGGTTTAGGGTACAGGTTAGGGTACGACAACGGTTTACGGTGAGCATACGTGTTAGGGTATGGTTTAGTGTTAGCGTACACGTTAGGATTAGCGGACGGGTTAGGGTAAGGCTTTGGGTAAGGCTTAGGGTAAGGGTTAGGGTTAGCGTCGGGGGCTGGGGACTGTTTAGGGTACAGGATAGGGTATGACAACGCTTTAGGCTGAGGTTACGTGTTAGGGCACGGGTTACTGTTAGAGTACGTGTTAGGATTAGGGGACGGGTTAGGGTAAGGCTTCGGGTAAGTGTTAGGGTTAGGGTTAGGGTTAGGGGATGGGGACGGGGACGGGGACGGTTTAGGGTACAGGTTAGTGTACGACAAAGGTTTAGGGTGAGCATACGTGTTAGGGTAAGGGTTAGTGTTAGCATACGGGTTAGGATTATGGGACGGTTTAAGGTAAGGCTTCAGGTAAGGGTTAGGGTTAAGGTTAGGGTTAGGGTTAGGGAATGGGGACGGTTTAGGGTACAGGTTAGGGTACAACAATGGGTTAGTGTGAGCGTACGTGTTAGGGTACGGTTTAGTGTTAGCGTATGGCTTAGGATTACGGGACGGGTTAGGGTAAGGCTTTGGGAAAGGGTTAGGGTTAGGGTTAGGGTTAGGGTTAGGGTTAGGGGATGGAGAAGGGGAAGGTTTAGGGTACAGGTTTGGGTACGACAAAGGTTTAGGGTGAGCGTACGTGTTAGGTTAAGGGTTAGTGTTAGCGTACGGGTTAGGATTAGGGGACGGGTTAGGTAAGGCTTCATGTAAGGGTTAAGTTTAAGGTTAGGGTTCGGGTTAGGGGACGGGGACGGTTTAGGGTACAGGTTAGGGTACAACAGCAGTTTAGTGTGAGCGTACATGTTAGGGTACGTGTAAGTGTTTGCGTACGGGTTAGGATTACGGGACGGGTTAGGGTAAGGCTTCGGGAAAGGGTTATGGTTAGGGTTAGGGTTAGGGTTAGCGTTAGAGGACGGGGACAGTTTATGGTACAGGTGAGGCTATGACAACGGTTTAGGGTGAGCGTACGTGTTAGGGTACGGTTCAGTGTTAGCGTACGGGTTAGGAGTAGGGGACAGGTTAGGGGAAGGCTTCGGGTAAGGGTTAGGTTTAGGGTTAGGGTTAGGGGATGGGGACGGTTTAGGGTACAGTTTAGGGTACGACAACTGTTTAGGGTGAGCGTACGTGTTAGGGTACGGTTTAGGGTTAGCGTACGGGTTAGGATTAGGGGACGGGTTAGGGGAAGGCTTCGGGTAAGTGTTAGGATTAGGGTTAGGGCTAGGGTTAGGGGACGGGGACGGTTTAGTGTACAGGTTAGGGTACGACAACGGTTTAGGGTGAGCATACGTGTTAGGGTACGGGTTAGTGTTAACGTAAGTGTTAGGATTAGGGGACGGGTTAGGGTAAGGCTTCGGGTAAGTGTTAGGATTAGGGTTAGGGTTAGGGTTAGTGGACGGGGACGGGGACGGTTTAGGGTACTGGTTAGAGCACGACAATGCTTTAGGGTGAGCGTACGTTTTAGGGTAATGGTTAGTGTTAGCGTACGGGTTAGGATTAGGGGACGGGTTAAGGTAAGGCTTCGGGTAAGGGTTAGGGTTAGGGTTAGGGTTAGGGGACGGGGACGGGGACGGGGACGGTTTAGGGCACAGGTTAGGGTACGACAACTCTTTAGGGTAAGCATAAGTGTTAGGGTACGTGTTAGTGTTAGCGTAAGGTTTAGGATTAGGGGACGGGTTATGGTAAGGCTTCGGGTAGGGGTTAGGGTTAGGATCAGGGTTAGGGTTAGGGTTAGGGTTAGGGTTAGGGGATGGGGACGGTTTAGGGTACAGGTTAGGGTACGACAACGGTTTAGGGTGAGCGTACATGTTAGGGTACGGGTGAGAGTTAGCGTACGGGTTAGGATTAGGGGACGTGTTAGTGTAAGGCTTCGCGTAAGTGTTAGGGTTAGGGTTAGGGTTAGCGTTAGTGTTAGGGGATGGGGACGGTTTAGAGTACAGGTTAGAGTACGACAACGGTTTAGGGTGACGGTACGTGTTAGGTTAGGGTTAGTGTTAGCGTGCGGTTTAGGATTAGAGGACGGGTTAGGGTAAGGCTTCGGGTAAGTGTTACGTTTAGGGTTAGGGTTAGGGTTAGGGGACGGGGACGGCTTAGGGTACAGGTTAGGGTACAACAACGTATTATGGTGAGCATACATGTTAGGTTACGTGTTAGTGTTAGCGTACGGGTTAGGATTATGGGAAGGATTAGGGTAAGGCTACAGGTAAGCGTTAGGGTTAGGGTTAGGGACAGGGTTAGGGTACTGGGACAGTTTAGGGTACAGGTTAGGGTACGACAACGGTTTAGGGTGAGCGTACGTGTTAGGGCAAGGTTTAGTGTTAGCGTACGGGTTAGGATTAGGGGACCGGTTAGGGTAAGGCTTCGGGTAAAATTTAGGTTTAGGGCTAGGGTTAGGTTTAGGGATAGGGGACGGGGGCGGTTTATGGTACAGGTTAAGATACGACAACGGTTTAGGGTGAGCATACGTTTTAGGGTACGGGTTAGTGTTAGCGTACAGTTTAGGATTAGGGGACGGGGTAGGGTAAGGCTTCGGGTAAGGGTTAGGGTTAGGGTTAGGGATAGGGTTAGTGTTAGGGGACGGGGACGTTTTAGGGTACAGGTTAGGGTACGACAAAGTTTTAGGCTGAGCGTACGTGGTAGGGTATGGGTTAGTGTTAGCGTACGGGTTAGGATTAGGGGACAGTTTAGGGTAAGGCTTCGGGTAAGGTTTAGGGTTAGGGTTAGGGTTAGGGTTAGGGTTAGGCGATGGGGACGGTTTAGGGTACAGGTTAGGTTACGACAAGGGTTTAGGGTGAACCTACGTGTTATGGTATGGGTTAGTGTTAGCGTATGGGTTAGGATCAGGAGATGGGTTACGTTAAGGCTTCGGATAAGTGTTAGGGTTAGGTATGGCTTAGGGTTAGGGTTAGGGGACGGGGACGGTTTAGGGTACAGGTTAGGGTACGACAACGGTTTAGGGTGAGCATACGTGTTAGGGAACGGGTTAGTGTTAGGGTACGGGTTAGGATTAAGGGACGGTTTAGGGTAAGGCTTCAGGTAAGGGCTAGGGTTAGGGTTAGGGTTAGGGTTAGGGGACAGGGACGGTTTAGGGTACAGGTTAGGATTACGACAACGGTTTAGAGTGAGCCTACGTGTTAGGGTACGGGGTAGTGTTAGCGTACGGGTTAGGATTAGGGGACGGGTTAGGGTAAGGCTTCGGGTAAGGGTTCGGGTTAGGGTTAGGGTTAGCGTTAGGGTATGGGGAGGGTTTAGGGTAGAGGTTAGGGTACGACAACAGTTTAGGGTGAGTGTACGTGTTAGGGTATGGGTTAGTGTTAGCGTACAGGTTAGGATTAAGGGACGGGTTAGGTAAGGCTTCGGGTAAGGGTCAGGGTTAGGGTTAGGGGACGGGGACGGTTTAGGGTACAGGTTAGGGTACGACAACGGATTAGGGTGAGCCTAAGTGTTAGGGTACGGGTTAGTGTTAGCGTAAGGGTTAGGATTAGGGGACGGGTTAGGGTAAGGCTTCGGGTAAGGGTTAGGGTTAGGGTTAGGGTTAGGGTTAGTTGACGGGGACGGGTACGGTTTAGGGTACAGGTTATGGCACGATAACGGTTTATGATGGACGTACGTGTTAGGGCACGGGTTAGTGTTAGCGTACGGGTTAGGATTAGGGGACGGGTTAGGGTAAGGCTTCGGGTAAAGGTTAGGTTGAGTGTTAGGGTTAGGGTTAAGGTTAGGGGAAGGGGACAGTTTAGGGTACAGGTTAGTGTAAGACAACTGTTTAGTGTGAGCGTACGTGTTAGGGTACGGGTTAGAGTTAGCGTACGGGTTAGGATTAGGCGACGGGTTAGGGAAAGGCTTCACGTAAGGGTTAGGTTTAGGGTTAGGGTTAGCGTTAGTGTTAGGGGACAGGGACGATTTAGGGTACAGGTTAGGGTACGACAACGGTTTAGGGTGAGCGTACATGTTAGGGTACGGGTTAGTGTTAGCATACGGGTTCAGATTAGGGGACGGGTTAGGGTAAGGCTTCGGGTAAGTGTTATTGTTAGGGTTAGGGTTACGGTTAGGGAACGGGGACGGTTTAGCGTACAGGTTAGTGTACGACAACGGTTTAGGGTGAGCGTATGTGTTAGGGTACGGGTTAGTGTTAGTGTACGGGTTAGGAAGAGGGGACGGGTTAGGGTAAGGCTTCGGGTAAGGGTTAGGGTTATGGTTAGGGTTAGGGTTAGTGGACGGGGATGGTTTAGGTTACAGGTTAGGGTACGACAACGTTTGACGGTGAGCCGGCGTGTTGGGGTTCGGCTTAGTGTTAGCATACGGGTTAGGATTAGGAGACGGGTTAGTGTAAGGCTTCGGGCAAGGGTTAGAGTTATGGTTAGGGTTAGGGGACGGCGAAGGGAATGGAGACGGTTTAGGGTACAGATTAGGGTACGAAAACGGTTTAGGATGAGCGTACGTGTTAGGGCACGGGTTAATGTTAGCGTATGGGTTAGGATTAGGGGACAGGTTAGGGTAAGGCTTTGGGTAAGGGTTAGGGATAGGGTTAGGGTTAGGTTTAGGGGATGGGGACGGTTTAGGGTACAGGTTAGGGTAGGACATCGGTTTAGGTTGATCGTACGTGTTAGGGCACGCGTTAGTGTTAGCGTACGGTTTAGGGTTAGGGGACGGGTTAGTGTAAGGCTTCAGGTAAGAGTTAGGTTTAGGGTTACGGTTAGGGTTAGGGGACGGGGACGGTTTAGGGTACAGGTTAGGGTACGACAATGATTTAGGTTGAGCGTACGTGTTAGGGTACAGGTTAGTGTAAGCATACGGGTTAGGATTAGGGGACGGTTTAGGGTAAGGCTTGGGTAAGGGTTAGGGTTAGGGTTAGGGTTAGGTTTAGGATTAGGGGAGGGGGACGGTTTAGAATACAGGTTAGTGTACGACAACGTTTTAGGGTGAGGGTACGTGTTAGGGCACGGGTTAGTGTTAGCGTACGGTTTAGGATTAGTGGATGGTTTAGTGTAAGGCTTCGGGTAAGGGTTAGGGTAAGGGTTAGGGTTAGGGTTAGGGGACGGGGACGGGGACGGTTTAGGGTACAGGTTAGTGTACGACAACGGTTTAGGTTGAGCATACGTGATAGGGCACAGTTTAGTGTTAGCGTACGGGTTAGGATTAGGGGACGGTTTAGTGTAAGGCTTCGGGTAAGGGTTAGGGTTAGGGTTAGGGTTAGGGGTTCGGGGACGATTGAGTGTACAGGTTAGGGTACGACAACGGTTTAGGTTGAGCGTACGTTTTAGGGCAAGGGTTAGTGTTAGAGTACGGGTTAGGATTAGGGGACGGGTTAGGGTAAGGCTTCGGGTAAGGGGTAGGGTTAGGGTTAGGGTTAGGGTTACGGTTATTGTACGGGGACGGTTTAGGGTACAGGTTAGTGTACGACAACGGTTTAGGTTGAGCGTACGTTTTAGGGCAAGGGTTAGTGTTAGCGTACGGGTTAGGATTAGGGGACGGGTTAGGGTAAGGCTTCGGATAAGGGTTAGGTTTAGGGTTAGGGTTAGGGTTAGGGGACGGGGATGGTTTAGGGTACGGGTTAGTTTACGACAACGGTTTAGGGTGAGCGTATGTGTTAGGGTACGGGTTAGTGTTAGCGTACGGGTTAGGATTATGGGACAGGTTAGGTTAAGACTTCTGGTAAGGGTTGCTGTTAGGGTTAGGGTTAGGGGACGGGGATGGTTTAGGGTACAGGTTAGGGTACGACAACGGTTTAGGGTGAGCATACGTGATAGGGCATAGTATAGTGTTAGCGTACGGGTTAGCATTAGGGGACGGGTTAGGGTAAGGCTTCGGGTAAGGGTTAGGGTTAGGGTTAGCGGACGGGGATGGTTTAGGGTCCAGGTTAGTGTATGCCAACGTTTTAGGGTGAGTGTACGTGTTAGAGTACGGGTTAGTGTTAGCGTACGGGTTAGGATTAGTGGACGGGTTAGCGTAAGGCTTCGGGTAAGGGTTAGGTTTAGGGTTAGGGTTAGGGTTAGTTTTAGTGCACTGGGACGGTTTAGGGTACAGATTAGGGTACGATAAAGTTTTAGGGTGAGCGTACGTGTTACGGTACAGGTTAGTGTTAGCGTACGGGTTAGGATTAGGGGACGGGTTAGGTTAAGGCTTCGGGTAAGGGTTAGGGTTAGGGTTAGGGTTAGGGTTAGGGGACGGGGACGGGGCGGGGACGGTATAGGGTAGAGGTTAAGGTACGACAATGGTTTAGGGTGAGCGTACGTGTTATGTTACAGGTTAGTGTTAGCGTACATGTTAGGATTAGGGGACGGGTTAGGGTAAGACTTCGGGGAAGGGTTATTGTTAGGGTTAGGGTTAGGGGACAGGGACGGTTTAGGGTACAGGTTAGGGTACGACAAAGGTTTATGGTGGGCGTACATGTTAGCGTACAGGTTAGTGTTAGCTTACGGGTTAGGATTAGGGGACGGTTTAGGGTAAGGCTTCAGGTAAGGGTTAGGGTTAGGATTAGGGTTAGGTTTAGGGTTAGGATTAGGGTTAGGGTTAGGGTTAGGATTAGGGGACGGGGATGGTTTAGAGTACAGGTTAGGGTACGACAACGTTTTGGGGTGAGCGTACGTGTTAGGGCACGGGTTATTGTTAGCGTACGGGTTAGGATTAGGGGACGGTTTAGGGTAAGGCTTCGGGTAAGTGTTAGGGTAAGGGTTAGTGTTAGGGTTAGGGTTAGGGTATGGGGACGGTTTAGGGTACAGGTTAGTGTACGACAAAGGTTTAGCGTGAGCATACATGATAGGGCACAGTTTAGTGTTAGCGTACGGGTTAGGATTAGGTGACGGGGTAGTGGAAGGGTTCGGGTAAGGGTTAGGGTTAGGGTTAGGGTTAGGGGTCGGGGACGGTTTAGGGTACAGTTTAGGGTACGAGAACGGTTTAAGGTGAGCGTACGTGTTAGGGTACGGGTTAGTGTTAGTGTACGGGCTAGGATTAGGGGACGGGTTAGGGTAAGGCTTCGCGTAAGTGTTAGGTTTAGGGTTAGGGTTAGGGTTAAGGTTAGGGTTAGGGGATGGGGACGGTTTCGGGTACAGTTTAGTTTACGAAAATGGTTTAGGGTGAACGTACATGTTAGGGTATGCGTTAGTGTTAGCGTACGGGTTAGGATTAGGGGATGGGTTAGGGTAAGGCTTCGGTTAAGGGTTAGTGTTAGGTATGGGTTAGGGTTAGGGTTAGGAGACGGGGACGATTTAGGGTATAGGTTAGGGTACGACAACGCTTTAGGGTGAGCGTGCGTGTTAGGGTATGGGTTAGTGTTAGCCTACGGGTTAGGATTAGAGTACGGTTTAAGGTAAGGCTTCGGGTAAGGGTTAGGGTTAGGGTTAGGGGACGGGGACGGTTTAGGGTACAGGTTAGGTTTACGACAACGGTTTAGGATGAGCGTACGTGTTAGGGTATGGGTAAGTGTTAGCGTACGGGTTAGGATTATGGGACGGGTTAGGTTAAGACTTCTGGTAAGGGTTATTGTTAGGGCTGGGGTTAGGGGACGGGGACGGTTTAGGGTACAGGTTAGGGTACGACAACGGTTTAGGGTGAGCGTACGTGTTAGGGTACGCGTTAGTGTTAGCGTACGGATTAGGATTAGGGGACGGGTTAGGGTAAGGCTTCGGGTAAGGGTTAGGGTTAGGGTTAGGGGATGGGAAAGGTTTAGGTTACAGATTAGTGTATGACAACGTTTTAGTGTGAGTGTACGTTTTAGAGTACGGGTTAGTGTTAGCGTACGGGTTAGGATTAGTGGACGGGTTAGGGTAAGGCTTTGGGTAAGGGTTAGGTTTAGGGTTCGGGTTAGGGTTAGGGTTAGGGAATGGGGACGGTTGAGGGTACAGGTTAGGGTATGAGAAGGGTTTAGGGTGAGCGTAAGTGTTAGGGTACAGGTTAGTGTTAGCGTTCGGGTTAGGATTAGGGGACGGGTTAGTGTAAGGCTTCGGGTAAGGGTTAGGGTTAGGGTTGGGTTATGGTTAGGGTTAGGGGACGGGGACGGTTTAGGGTACAGCTTAGGGTACGACAACGGTTTAGAGTGAGCATATGTTTTAGGGTGCGGGTTAGTGTTAGCATACGGGTTAGGATTAGGGTATGGGTTAGGGTAAGGCTTCGGGTAAGGCTTGGGGTTAGAGTTAGGGTTAAGGTTAGGGTTAGGCGACGGGGACGGTTTAGGGTACAGGTTAGGGTACGACAACGGTTTAGGTTGAGCCTTCGTGTTAGGGTACGGGTTAGTGTTAGCGTACGGGATAGGATTATGGGACGGGTTAGGGTAAGGCTTCGGGTAAGGTTTACGGTTAGGGTTAGGGTTAGGGTTAGGGTTAGGGTTAGGGGATGGGGACTGTTTAGTGTAGAGGTTAGTGTACGACATAGGTTTAGGGTGAGCATACGTGTTAGGGTACGGGTTAGTGTTATCGTACGGGTTAGGATTAGGGGACGGGATAGGGTAAGGCTTCAGGTAAGGGTTAGGGTTAGGGTTAGGGTTAGGGTTAGGGTTAGGGTTAGGGGACTGGGACCGTTTATGGTACATGTTAGGGTACGACAACGGTTTAGGGTGAGCGTATGTTTTAGGGTACGGTTTAGTGTTAGCGTACGGGTTAGGATTATGGGACGGGTTAGGGTAAGGCTTCGGGTAAGGGGCAGGGTTAGGGTTAGGGTTAGGGTTACGGTTATTGTACGGGGACGGTTTAGGGTACAGGTTAGTGTACGACAACGGTTTAGGTTGAGCGTACGTTTTAGGGCAAGGGTTAGTGTTAGCGTACGGGTTAGGATTATGGGACGGGTTAGGTTAAGACTTCTGGTAAGGGTTATTGTTAGGGTTAGGGTTAGGGGACGGGGACGGTTTAGGGTACAGGTTAGGGTACGACAACGGTTTAGGGTGAGCGTACATGTTAGCGTACAGGTTAGTGTTAGCGTACGGGTTAGGATTAAGGGACGGTTTAGGGTAAGGTTTCGGGTAAGGTTTAGGGTTAGGGTTAGGGTTAGGATTAGGGGACGGGGACGGTTTAGAGTTCAGGTCAGGTTACGACAACGTTTTAGGGTGAGCGTTCGTGTTAGGGCACGGGTTAGTGTTAGCGTACCGGTTAGGATTAGGGGACGGTTTAGGGTAAGCCTTCTGGTAAGGGTTAGGGTAAGGGTTAGGGTTAGGGTTAGGGTTAGGGGACGGGGACGGTTTAGGGTACAAGTTAGTGTACAACAACGGTTTAGGGTGAGCATACGTGATAGGGCATAGTATAGTGTTAGCGTACGGGTTAGCATTAGGGGATGGGTTAGTGTAAGGCTTCGGGTAAGGGTTAGGGTTAGGGGTCGGGGACGGTTTAGGGTACAGTTTAGGGTACGACGACGGTTTAGCGTGAGCGTACATGTTACGGTACAGGTTAGTGTTAGCGTACGAGTTAGGATTAGGGGACGGGTTAGGGTAAGGCTTTGGGTTAGGGTTAGGGTTAGTGTTAGAGTTAGGGATAGGGGACGGGTACGGTTTAGGGTACAGGTTAGGGTACGACAACGGTTTAAGTTGCGCATACGTGTTAGGGTACGGGTTAATGTTAGCGTACGGGTTAGGATTAGGGGACGGTGAGAGTAAGGCGTCGGGTAAGGGTTAGGGTTAGGGGTAGGGTTAGGGTTAAGGTTAGGGTTAGGGGATGGGGATGGTTTAGGGTACAGTTTAGGTTACGACAATGGTTTAGGTTGAACATATGTGTTAGGGACCGGGTAGTGTTACCATACGGGTTAGGATTAGGGGATGGGTTAGGGTAAGGCTTTGGGTAAGGGTTAGTGTTAGGTATGGGTTAGGGTTAGGGTTAGGGGACGGGGACGGTTTAGGGTACAGGTTAGTGTACAACAACGCTTTAGGGTGAGCGTACGTGTTAGCGCACGGGTTAGTGTTAGCGTACCGGTTAGGATTAGGGGACGGTTTAGGGTAAGCCTTCTGGTAAGGGTTAGGCTAAGGGTTAGGGTTAGGGTTAGGGTTAGGGGACGGGGACGGTTTAGGGTACAAGTTAGTGTACGACCACGGTTTAGGGTGAGCATACGTGATAGGGCATAGTTTAGTGTTAGCGTACGGGTCAGGATTTGGGGACGGGTTAGTGTAAGGCTTCGGGTAAGGGTTAGGGTTATGGTTAGGGTTAGGGGTCGGGGACGGTTTAGGGAACAGTTTAGGGTACGACGACGGTTTAGGGTGAGCGTACATGTTAGGGTACAGGTTAGTGTTAGCGTACGAGTTAGGATTAGGGGACGGGTTAGGGTAAGGCTTCGGGTTAGGGTTAGGGTTAGGGTACCGGTACGGTTTAGGGTACATGTTAGGGTACAACAACGTTTTAAGTTGCGCGTACGTGTTAGGGTATGGGTTAGTGTTAGTGTACGGGTTAGGATTAGGGGACGGGTGAGAGTAAGGCTTCGGGTAAGGGTTAGGGTTAGGGGTAGGGTTAGGGTTAAGGTTAGGGTTAGGGGATGGGGATGGTTTAGGGTACAGTTTAGTTTACGACAATGGTTTAGGTTGAACGTACGTGTTAGGGTACGGGTTAGTGTTACCGTACGGGTTAGGATTAGGGGTGGGTTAGGGTAAGGCGTCGGGTAAGGGTTAGTGTTAGGTATGGGTTAGGGTTAGGGTTAGGGGACGGGGACGGTTTAGGGTACAGGTTAGGGTACAACAACGCTTTAGGGTGAGCGTACGTGTTAGGGTATGGGTTAGTGTTAGCGTACGGGTTAGGATTAGAGGACGGTTTAGGTTAAGGCTTCGGGTAAATGTTAGGGTTAGGGTTAGGGTTAGGGTTAGGGGAAGGGGACGGTTTAGGGTACAGGTTAGAGTTACGACAACGGTTTAGGATGAGCATACGTTTTGGGGTACGGGAAACAGTTAGTGTACGGGTAAGGCTTCGGGTAAGGGTTAGTGTTAGGGTTAGGGGACAGGGAAGGGGACGGGGACGGTTTAGTGTACAGGTTAGGGTACGACAACAGTTCAGGGTGAGCGTACTTGTTAGGGTATGTTTTAGTGTTAGCTTATGGATTAGGATTAAGGGATGGTTTAGAGTAAGGCTTCGGTTAAGGGTTAGGTTAAGGGTTAGGGGACGGGGACGGTTTAGGGTACAGGTTAGTGTTCGATAACGTTTCAGTGTGAGCGTACGTGTTAGGGTACAGCTTAGTGTTAGCGTACGGGTTAGGATTAATGGACGGGTTAGGGTAAGGCTTCGGGTAAGCGTTAGGGTTAAGTTTAAGGTTAGGAGACGGAGACGGTTTAGGGTACAAGTTAGGGTGTGACCACGGTTTAGGGTGAGTGTACGTGTTAGGGTATGGGTTAGGGTTAGCATACGGTTTAGGTTTAGGGGATGGGTTAGGGGAAGGCTTCAGGTAAGGGTTAGGGTTAGGGTTAGGGTTAGGGGACGGGGACCGGTACGGATTAGGGTACAGGTTAGGGTACGACAACGGTTTAGGGTGAGCGTACATGTTAGGGTAAGGGTTAGTGTTAGCGTAAGGGTTAGGATTAGGGTACGGGTTAGGGTATGGCTTCGTGTAAGGTTTAGGGTTAGGGTTAGGGTTAGAGGACAGGGTGGTTTAGGGTACAGGTTAGGGTAGGACAACGGTTTAGGGTGAGCGTATGTGTTAGGGTACGGGTTAGGGTTAGCGTACGGGTTAGGATTAGGGGACGGGTTAGGGGAAGGCTTCGGGTAAGTGTTAGGTTTAGGGTTAGGGCTAGGGTTAGGGGACGGGGACGGTTTAGGGTACAGGTTAGGGTACGACAACGGTTTACGGTGAGCATACGTGTTAGGGTATGGTTTAGTGTTAGCGTACACGTTAGGATTAGCGGACGGGTTAGGGTAAGGCTTTGGGTAAGGCTTAGGGTAAGGGTTAGGGTTAGCGTTGGGGGCTGGGGACTGTTTAGGGTACAGGATAGGGTATGACAACGCTTTAGGCTGAGGTTACGTGTTAGGGCACGGGTTACTGTTAGAGTACGTGTTAGGATTAGGGGACGGGTTAGGGTCAGGCTTCGGGTAAGTGTTAGGGTTAGGGTTAGGGTTAGGGGACGGGGACGGGGACGGGGACGGTTTAGGGTACAGGTTAGTGTACGACAAAGGTTTAGGGTGAGCGTACATGTTAGGGTAACGGTTAGTGTTAGCATACGGGTTAGGATTAGGGGACGGTTTAAGGTAAGGCTTCAGGTAAGGGTTAGGGTTAAGGTTAGGGTTAGGGTTAGGGGATGGGGACGGTTTAGGGTACAGGTTAGGGTACAACAATGGGTTAGTGTGAGCGTACGTGTTAGGGTACGGTTTAGTGTTAGCGTATGGCTTAGGATTACGGGACGGGTTAGGGTAAGGATTTGGGAAAGGGTTAGGGTTAGGGTTAGGGTTAGGGTTAGGGTTAGGGGACGGAGAAGGGGAAGGTTTAGGGTACAGGTTTGGGTACGACAAAGGTTTAGGGTGAGCGTACGTGTTAGGTTAAGGGTTAGTGTTAGCGTACGGGTTAGGATTAGGGGACGGGTTAGGTAAGGCTTCATGTAAGGGTTAAGTTTAAGGTTAGGGTTCGGGTTAGGGGACGGGGACGGTTTAGGGTACAGGTTAGGGTACAACAGCAGTTTAGTGTGAGCGTACATGTTAGGGTATGTGTAAGTGTTTGCGTACGGGTTAGGATTACGGGACGGGTTAGGGTAAGGCTTCGGGAAAGGGTTATGGTTATGGTTAGGGTTAGGGTTAGCGTTAGAGGACGGGGACAGTTTATGGTACAGGTGAGGCTATGACAACGGTTTAGGGTGAGCGTACGTGTTAGGGTACGGTTCAGTGTTAGCGTACGGGTTAGGAGTAGGGGACAGGTTAGGGGAAGGCTTCGGGTAAGGGTTAGGTTTAGGGTTAGGGTTAGGGGATGGGGACGGTTTAGGGTACAGTTTAGGGTACGACAACTGTTTAGGGTGAGCGTACGTGTTAGGGTACGGTTTAGGGTTAGCGTACGGGTTAGGATTAGGGGACGGGTTAGGGGAAGGCTTCGGGTAAGTGTTAGGATTAGGGTTAGGGCTAGGGTTAGGGGACGGGGACGGTTGAGTGTACAGGTTAGGGTACGACAACGGTTTAGGGTGAGCATACGTGTTAGGGTACGGGTTAGTGTTAACGTAAGTGTTAGGATTAGGGGACGGGTTAGGGTAAGGCTTCGGGTAAGTGTTATGATTAGGGTTAGGGTTAGGGTTAGTGGACGGGGACGGGGACGGTTTAGGGTACTGGTTAGAGCACGACAATGCCCTAGGGTGAGCGTACGTGTTAGGGTAATGGTTAATGTTAGCGTACGGGTTAGGATTAGGGGACGGGTTAAGGTAAGGCTTCGGGTAAGGGTTAGGGTTAGGGTTAGGGGACGGGGACGGGGACGGGGACGGTTTAGGGCACAGGTTAGGGTACGACAACTCTTTAGGGTAAGCATAAGTGTTAGGGTACGTGTTAGTGTTAGCGTAAGGTTTAGGATTAGGGGACGGGTTATGGTAAGGCTTCGGGTAGGGGTTAGGGTTAGGATCAAGGTTAGGGTTAGGGTTAGGGTTAGGGTTTGGAGATGGGGACGGTTTAGGGTACAGGTTAGGGTATGACAACGGTTTAGGGTGAGCGTACATGTTAGGGTACGGGTGAGAGTTAGCGTACGGGTTAGGATTAGGGGACGTGTTAGTGTAAGGCTTTGCGTAAGTGTTAGGGTTAGGGTTAGGGTTAGCGTTAGTGTTAGGGGATGGGGACGGTTTAGAGTACAGGTTAGAGTATGACAACGGTTTAGGGTGACGGTACGTGTTAGGTTAGGGTTAGTGTTAGCGTGCGGTTTAGGATTAGAGGACGGGTTTGGGTAAGGCTTCGGGTAAGGGTTAGGGTTAGGGTTAGGGTTAGGGTTAGGTGACGGTGACTGTTTAGGGTACAGGTTATGGTACGACAACGTTTTAGGGTGAGCGTATGTGTTAGGACACGGGTTAGTGTTAGCGTACGGTTTAGGATTAGGAGACGGGTTAGGGTAAGGCTTCGGGTAAGGGTTAGGGTTAGGGTTAGGGTTAGGGTTAGGGTCCGGGGCGGTTTAGGGTACGGGTTATGGTACGAAAATGGTTTAGGGTGAGCGTATGTGTTAGGGCATGGGTTAGTGTGAGCGTACGGGTTAGGATTAGGGGACGGGTTAGGGCAAGGGTTCTTGTAAGGGTTAGGGTTAGGTTTAGGGTTAGGGGACGGGGACGGTTTAGGGTACAGGTTAGTGTACGAAAATGGTTTAGGGTGAGCGTACGTGTTAGGGAATGAGTTAGTGTTAACGTACGGGTTAGGTTTAGTGGACGGGTTAGGGTAAGGCTTCGGGTAAGTGTTACGTTTAGGGTTAGGGTTAGGGTTAGGGGACGGGGACGGCTTAGGGTACAGGTTAGGGTACAACAACGTATTATGGTGAGCATACATGTTAGGTTACGTGTTAGTGTTAGCGTACGGGTTAGGATTATGGGAAGGATTAGGGTAAGGCTACAGGTAAGCGTTAGGGTTAGGGTTAGGGACAGGGTTAGGGTACTGGGACAGTTTAGGGTACAGGTTAGGGTACGACAACGGTTTAGGGTGAGCGTACGTGTTAGGGCAAGGTTTAGTGTTAGCGTACGGGTTAGGATTAGGGGAC